>NC_137004.1:26047884-26462884 GCF_032717465.1 Coenobita brevimanus
TTTTAGTTAATGCCAGGTGTAGTCAGATCGATGCTCTTGATGCGTATTTTGACTAGTGACCAAGGAGACTCATTCCTCAACCAAGGCTCCAGTTCCATGCAGCAACCGTTCAGAGATCTCCAAGTCCTTTTTCAGTCAGTGGTTGGCCAGGTGTAGCCAGATTGGAAAGATAATTTTGACTAGTAACCAAGGAGACTCATGACCAAAGCCCCATGTAATGATCCCTAGCCTGAGTCTCAGTTACTTTATGGACAAGTGTAGTCAGATTTAGAGTGGTACCGACCAGTAACCAAGGAGAGACTCAAACCAAAGCCCCATGTAGTGATCCTCAGTCCACTGGGTTACTTTTTGGCTAAGTGTAGGCAGATAGGAATGGTAATTTTGACTAAACCAGGGAGATTCATCTCGCTAACCAAATAGTATTCCATACAGGAACTATGCAAAGATCCCTCACCCCTTTTCAATAAGCTGACGGCAAGTAGTAGTCAGATTTGACACAATTTTGACTAGTAAACTGGCAGAGACCTATTCCTTGGGCCCCAAGTGACCAAGGAGGCTCTTCATAATTTTCTGGCTAGCATAAAGCAGTCAGATTGAGGGGGGTAATTGCTTTCGTTAACCAAGGACACTCATTCTTTACTCATGACCACTGCTTTGTAAAGATCCCTAGCCCCTTTTCAGTTAATCTGATGGGTAGGTGTAGTGATATGAGGGCAGTTTTGACTAATAACCAAGGAGACTGTCACACCAACTTTGCCCAGGTGTTCATTCCTTTGTAAATTATTTCACATAAAGCGCATTGAGAGAAAAGCAATGGCATGGTTGCACAGTCCTGGTCCCATAGCACTTTTTGTGAATTAGCATCATGTTCTAGTGTTTATCTGATTACAATTCAGCATTCAGAATGGAGAGATGGCAATTTTAGGCCAAGGTAGTAAAAGCAAGTCAGTAATTGAAGAGGACTCATAGCAATTTGTTCATGACTAGCATCAAACTTAGTTGTAAATTGGAATAGTAACCAAGTAAGAGACTTTGCCTTGACTCAAAACCAAGCTCAATGATAAACCACATCTTCGTATTTTTGTGAGAAGCATGACCATTCAGATTTTAGTAGTTGTAAATTGGAACAGCAATCTAAGGAGACTCATTCCCAACTCATATTCCAGAGTTCATTTATTTACACATCTTCGTGTATTTTTTTGCAGGAAACACTGATTCATAAGTGGCGAGGCAGGCAACCAACTTTCCACTTTGAATACTTTGGCTCAACAAAATTTGACTAGAAAATGATGCTATGCCCTTCTTTTTTTGGTTTTGAAATATCATAGCATCATGAATTTTGAATTGTAACTGTAGGGATGAGTAGAATGTTGCTAGTCATGAAGAAGTGCTGTGGAAAGGGTACTCTATAGCATTACCTTGTTCTGCCACTGAACTGCAGATGGACTGCGTAAGGCAAAATATAGGCTAAGTAGAAGTAGAAGAAGTAGTGCTATTTACTGTATAACTGTTTACTCTTAAATGTGAATAATTTGTATTTATGTTCCTACTGTCATTGAAGTGGTGTTCCTGTATGGCTCTGGTTTAGGGTGGGTGTAAGTGAAGTGCAAGAAGTGATGCTAGGTTCCAGAGAGATGGGCAGTGATATGGTTCAAGAGAGCAAGGGGGAGACCCTGGAGAACTCAGAGTAGCAGAGGGGCCATGACTGCTGTTGTGGAGAGGTTGGAATTCAGCTATGATGGGTATAGTACTGTTCTCCTGTCTCTGTCTGTTTTTCCTGTCTCTTGTCTTGTCTCTCTATTTTTCTGTCTCTCATGTCATCTCTGTCTGTCCTGTTGTCTGTCTGTCTTTCTGTCTTTTTGTCTACCTCCTGTCACTCCTGCTTGTCTGTTAGGTGTAGGCAGGTGTCCAAAGGAGGGTTGAATTGAGTAAGGACACCCATTCCCCACATTAGTAGCCAAGAACAGATGGAGGTTAAGTGGAGAGGATGGAAGGAGTTGGAGGGTTGGAGGATGATATGACAAGCATGTGAGTGAGAATGTGTACGCAGGGATGAGTGTGGGTAGATGAGGAAAGGAGGGAGGGTGGTGAGTTGGAAGCTGATGGAGATGAGGGTGGGTGTGAGTTGGAGGGATGGCAGAAAGAGCAGGACAGTGGAGAATAGCCACACCTGCCAGGATTAAGATGTTCATAAATAGATAGATTAGATAGATATATAACTGAATTTCCATCTGTAAGCACACTGTATTGATGTGGGTGTGGTAGTTATGTCCAGTGAAAACATGTAGTAACCTCATGAGACTCATTCATACTTCCATATCTATGTATCTAATGAAACTGTAATTACATCAAGTATTAAATTTGTGGAGAACAGCCAAACTGTAATTCAGGTGAAGGATGACTACAGTGTAGCTAAGTGGCAAGATTATTTTTTTCCTTGGTTGTTAAAATCTAAGTGAGATGGAAACACAGATTTTATTCTAAATTGGTACAGCTTTTTTTGTCCTTTTTAGGTGGAGGGATACAGCTTAATGCCAGATTGACATTACCTGTCTATGCACACCTTCCCATAGCCCAGAGGTCAGCAACCCCAAAGCTACAAGAGCCATTTAGCTGAAAGTTTCAAAAATGTAGTACTCTTGGATTTGAGGTACAAAAAATTCTCAACTGAAACCTGGGTAGTATTCTAAACAAAACATTACTGCAATACTGTTTGACTTACTTATAGTATATTGTATATATCTTTTCAAAGTTTCATAAAACTGTAGTACTCTTGGAGCCGTGATAATAGAAAATCTTTATAAACCGAAATCTATAGTATTCTAAATCTGAAATGAAATATTGCTATGATATTGTTTGATCACGAGGTATAGATCTTATCAAAGCTGAATGAAAATCTAATGTTGCCTTTGCATGTATAATATGATGCCTTTGTTCTGAAAGAATAAATATTATTTACAGCTCCTGGAGTCACAAAGTGTCCGAGAGCCTCATGCGGCTTGGAGCCTGAGGTTTCCGACCTCTGCCATAGCCCTTCTTTAGCAGTTGCACTAACAAGTCGCTTAGATTGCATGAGTACTTAACAGACTATACAGTAGACTATGCAAGAAAGATTTAAATGTTGATACGTTATGACCTAAAAATATCCAGTGTGGGTGAAGGGATTGGCAAAGTATATTGCATATCTATAGGTGCAAACATAGAAATTTACCTGCCCATTGCATTGGGTATGTGGAGAGAATGGAGGATGACAACTGGATGCAGCGGGGGAGAGGTGTGGGGTTGAAGAGGTAGAGTTAAGGGCAAATTGAGATGGTTTTGGGAGGCAGGATGGAGCTTGGAGTGTATTGGTGTTGTGATGTGAAGGGGTAGACCTGAGATGGTTTGGGAGGAAGGATGAGACTGGGTGTAGGGTGTTGCATTAGGAGGGGCAGATGGAGATGGTTTGGGCATGTGGAGTGATGGGGGATGACATTTAAAAGGAGGGAGAGAGGAGAAGGGGGAGGGCAAAGTTGAGAGGCAGACTGAAAGACCTGACAAAGTCAAAGTCCTCAGGGATAAAGGGCTGGATGAGAAGTTGCTAGAAACTCTGGCTATGGAGAACTCACACAGGACTGGAGATATGATACAGCGCATCTGGGAGTTTTTATAAATGAATGAATTGGGAGGAAATAAGTTCCTTTTCCTGCTCCATTAGGCGGGTAAAGATGTTGAGGTATAAATGTAAGTGCCCATCTATCCACAGATGCCACAATCCCATAAGGGGGTGGGCCATTTGACTTGAGTTATTTGAGCTTTGTAAAGCTCTTTATTATTTCTTTCCCTGTCCTTCCTTTCACCCTTCCTCACTCCTGCATAAGGTGAAAAAGATCAGGATGAAGGAAAATGAAACATTGTCTGTTAGCTTGTTGTGTTGTGATTGCATTTTTAACTTGAATAGGGAAGTAGCATTATACTGTATAGGAATACAGTGTATTTGGTTAATAGTTTATTTGGGTGTTAAATATGATTCACTGAGAAACTTATTTACTAGAGCCCTTAACTCAGTTTTGGGTTCATGCTTGTCCTGATATGAATGTAGGAGACTTTATGCAAAAATTCCCTTCTGCAGTCCAATTATCCTCCTCCTGAGAGTAGACAGGTATAAGGCAAGAGTCACAACTGATAGACTCCTTTGAAATGGCTGAGTTTGATACAGCCTTCAGTATGTCCTTCAGCCTAAAATTTAACTGCAACATTTATGCTATGAAAGCACTGGCATTGTAGTTCAAGGGTGGAGTTGTAAAGCATGTTTCAAATTTTAGGTGTGCACGACGAGGGGCAGCCGGATGATGAGAAGGCCACCCTCTGCTGTGGTGGTGTCGGGTAGACATCCACCACCACCACCAGTGATGAAGGGGAGCAACCATTGAGAATACCATGGACAATGAGCAATTAAAAATGTTATACTAATTCAAGGTGAAATCAGTCAGTTGAAAATGTCCATTGATGGGCCAGTGGAGGTTGAGCAGATAATGTATAGTTTTCTGTGAATCTTGCTGTGGTGCTGCCACACTGTTGTTTGGTTGCAGAACTTGCCTCAGCAGGTGTATAGTCTAAATGCACCTGCAACTAGTTTTAAACAGCTGAGGAAGCTAAGCAAAGAATCAGGCAGAACATTAAAAACTCAATTTTGCTAAGTGGAATTATTTGTGGTGTGCTGCAGTTAAATTGGCAGTGCTAATAAACCATAATAGAGAAATGATTACTCACATCTTTTTGTGTTTTAGGTTTTTTAACTTTTTCCATAGTTTTTAAGTCTTTGGAGACTTTAAATAGAAGCTATATAGCTATTATTACCCCAACAAAGTAAATAAAATATCCCCAAAGCTTGATAAAACCATTGGCTGTGGAGTGACTAATACACAAGTAGAAGCCCCTGAGCACATCTCTTTCAGTAAGCTGATTATTTAAAATAAACTTGTCAGTTGGAGACCCCCACCTAAAGGAAGCTCCCTAACACTCCCTTCCACACATTCAGGGAAATCAGTGGTGTGACAGTAAAGCCTTGTCTTATATGCAGATCAGCCCATTAGTACTTGTTGTTCTCTAAATGTTCTGATTTTATTTTTTTTAATGGAGCTGTAGGTTAAAAAGATAAGTGCAGAAGTTTGAGTGGTAGTTAGAGGCAGACTGAAAAAGACCTGAAAGAGGCCATAGGGTGTAACCTCTGGGCTAGAACTTGGATAGGGAGGCTAGAGATTGAGCAGTGTGGAGAAGGCAGGCTGCTATGAAAACCGGATTATTCATACACAAGAGCCTTAGTAAACGATATGATATTTGCAGGTCCATATAAAACGAGATATGAGAGCAATATTTCCAAGAGTTCATAAACGTAAACGAGAGCAAATATTTCCAGAGTCATAGAACGACAGATAACATTTTATTCAGCAATGATAATGAGATAGGCTTCCAGAGTCGATATAAACCACTATAGCTGTATTTCCAGTCTATAAATGATACGATAGCTGAGTTTCCAGTCTGTATAAACATATACAATAGCTGTATTTCCAGTCTATATAAATGATATGATAGCTGTATTTCCAGTCTGTATAAATTTGACAGATGGCTGTGTTTCCCCAGCTCAAAGATATGATAGCTGTATTTCCAGTCTGTATAAATGATGATAGTTAGTATTTCCAGTTCCATAAACTGTACGATAGTAGTATTTCCAGAGTCTATTAACGATAATGAGCAGCTGTATTTTCCAGTCATATAATAAATGTTAATAGAGCAATATTTCTAGAGTAGAAGTATATAAATTGATATTATAAAGGTATTTGAGTCTGGTTGTATAAGGGGTCAACACTATTAACAACATTTTAGTCTATATAAACAATACGTATAGGTAATATTTTTCAGAGTCTGTATTATAAATGATAGTTTATTTCCAGAGTCTTGATATATAACTATTTCCAGAGTCTAAATGATACGATAGCAATATTTCCAGAGTCTACACAAACGATAATAGAGAAGCTATTTCCAGAGTCTATATAAACGATATAGCAAGAGTTTCCAGAGTCTATTAATCCTGTATTTTAACTGAGATGTAGTCACAACCTCATCAGGTGTAAGTCCTCCCTGAGTTTGTGTCACCTGGTGGTGGCAAGAATAAAAGAAGAATCAATACAAAAGAGGTGTTAGGGGAAGTGCCCAGAGCACCAGCCTCTCGAGTTTGTAAAATTGCTACAGTATTAGCAAGAATAAACTAAAAATATATCATAAAGGAAGATGTTGGGGAGTCAGGAATTTTAAAGTACTGTGTAAGTTTGAATTAATCAATTTTTTTTTTTTTTTTGTAAAATGCTCATGTCTTTCTTCCTTTCTTTCTATTTCAAAGGCTTTTCCTTTCTGTCGTCTTTCTTTCTGCTTGTGACTTTCTCCCTGCCTGTGACTTTCTCCTGCCTGTGACTTTTTCCCTTACCAGTGACTGGTCTCCTTTCTCTCTCCTTCCAGTCCTCTCTCTACTGTTATCCAATCTTTTCTTGATATTTCCAGCAATTCCCATTGGCCCCATTTCCCCCCCTCAACACAGGGGCTGTGGTATTTGGTATTATGCCATGGATAGTTTAAGGCCCCTAACATGACTGCCCCATCCTTCCTTCCTCCTATCCCCCTTCCTCCCCATCCTGCCTCCTACCTATCCTTGCCTTCCTACCTATCCCTGGCCTTCCCTCCTTGTGCATTAACACCAATGCTTCATCACCAAGCATCTTCATGGCCAAAGCATGTTCGCCCATGCCAGTCTTGGTGCCATGTAAAGCTGTGTGTGACTGTGCAGGTTCGTTGGTGCTGACCATTGGTGCTGGTCTGTTGGGCAGGTTCATTGGTGCCTACTGATGGACACTCTTAATGGTGGCCAGGCATCTTGCACTGAATGGTTACGATTTTGTTCTATTTCTTGTTTAAAGATTTTTTGAACTGTAGAATGCTTCCCTGCTGTAATGCAACTTTGAAATGGTCTCCACCATTTAGATATAGAGATAATAGATATAGATGGATTAAGCACCTAGAGAAGGTAATTATCTTTAGGTACAGTAGTAATATAGTTTCTGCTGCCTTCAACTGGCCACCGCCAAAGTCGTTCAGCAGCAGGTGTGTCTGATGCTTTGAATGTGTCAGGTGGTTGTGCTGTGCTTTATTGGTAGGTGCCTGGTGTAGTGGTTAAGGTGGTGGTGTCTGAGGCTTTTCTGAATGTGTTGGGGTGGTTTTGCTGCTGTGTTTACTGTAGATGCCTGGTGATGTAGTGGGCGGAAGGTTCAGTCAGATGTGGTTGTGTGAATATTAATTGGTCTGTTCACCCGTGGTAAAGCTACATGTCTATATGTTATTTTTCTCTCCAAGGAAAGTGTAAATATCTGCTCTTGGAGAGCTTTGAAAGATTTTGATGAAATATGTGCTGTCAGCCTGAAAATTCTTGTTAGATTATATCTTTGTCACATGCCTAAGCTGACTGTTGGGTGCATTTCAGCTTGAGTTTAAGGAGGCCATTGTAGTGGCTTTGGTGAACATGTGCTCAGTTTGAAATTTTGAGTTGATTTTGATAGGTCAGTTGTTGACCAGCTGATTATTAAACAGTTGTCAGTTTTAGCTATAACTCAATCAACCATCCATTTCTGCACCCCTGGGATGCATAGGGCCCTGATGAACTACACACACCACCATCCTATCTTGTGCTAACTCCTCAAGATCTCCAACACCACCTCTCCAGCTTCCTCATTTCATTGTCCTTCACCCAGTCTCTCTTCCTTTTACTCTCTCTCCTACCAGAAAGCATCACGCTGTGTAATTCCTGCAATATTCCCTCACTGTCTCCCACATAATCCAGCCAGCTGTCCATCGTGTGAGAATCTGGGCCATTCATCATCGGCTGCACTCCCACATTTCTCTAATTTTACTATCGGCATCCTTTCCCACCACATAACTCCCATATTCTTTCTAAGTGCTTTATTTTCAAACAATCAAGAATTTATATTCCATAGTCACTAAAGCATCAAGACTAAAAATTATAAATTAAGACATCTAAATATTACCTTATAAAGTTTGATTTTTGTATACAGAGAAATTATTATTATTCAACATTTTTAAGCATTCCCATTGCCTGACAATTTCTTAACCTTTTCTCGAATCTTCAAAGTTCAAAGAACCATCCGGCTAAACAAGTGTCTAAATATTTAAACCCATCAACTTGAGCTTTACAACCATACCTCCAATTACACATTCTGCAACATTTTCCATATTCATATTGATTATTTCTCAGTTTTTCCACAACCAATAACCAAACCCACCTGCGACCTCACCACCAAACAGTCCAACACTCTCTGCATCTCTTCTGGCCCATCAACCAAACTATATCATCTGCATAACTTCAAACCAAAGCCTGTTCCTTCCTAAAGATAATTTCACTTCTGCTTAGTTCCAATAAATTACAATGTAATCAATGATCATTATAAATACATGAGAACACCACTTTGAATTTACTTCCGACTAATTTCAAACGAATCACTCAGACAACCACTTAACCATCACTTTCACAAATGTCCGCATATTGTCTATAATGACCCTCACAACTTTACTCATAATGTCTCATGATCTTCCTCATAATTTTCCTGAAACACTATCAAAAGCCTTTTTCAAAATCAACAAAATAAAGACTAATGTACTCTCTATTTCATTAACTTGCCACCAGCTGTACCTAATTATAAAGATCTGATCATTGGCAACCACGTCCTTTTCTAAAAACCAGCTTGTTCATCCCTCGTAGTCATTCCAACCTATTTAACAACAATCGTTTCTGAAACTTTCAAAGCTATCGGTGACAAGAGATTCCCCTCCAATTCACTACATTCACTCAGGTCTCCTTTTCTTTTCGGAACTTTAACAATTACAGCCATTCTTCCAAATCAGATAACTTGTTACCCATATCTGCTATTGAATAGTCAGGTCAAGACCATTGATAATCTATCCCCCACTTTAAACATTTCCGAAATAACCATCCTCCCTGAAAGCCTTATTAATTTTTAACTGTTTTATCGCTTTCTCCACTTCTGCAAGCCTCAACTCTGTTTCTATATTTAAATCTTCCTGAGCAGACGGTATATCCTCTTCTGGTGGTATTGGTCTATTAAGAACTGTCTCAAAATGCTCTTTCCATCTATTTTTAATATCTCCATCTTTGGTCAATAAATTTCCTTCCCTGTCTCTAATTGGTATTTCCTTGTTACCTGTATTACCAGCTCAGTTCTCTAATCGATTCATATGCTATTCAGTTTACCCCTGTCCATAAGGAGGCATTTTAATACAAAGTTTCACATTCTGAGTTTGAAAGAAACTTAAATATTGACAGCAGTCTGCAGATAGGCTCTTGTTGCTTCTAGGTGCAGAATTTAAACTTGTGATCTTGTGTTTAGGTAATCCAGTTGGCTGGTGTTTGAAGGTTAGGTGTGTGTGTGTCTATGTCTATGTGTGTGTTAGAATTAGGTCCGAGTGGGTGTAGGTGTAGAAGGTAGGTCAGTGGGTGTTGTAGATTAGGTCGGTGGGGTCTGGGTGTACATTAAGTCAGTGGGTGTAGGTGTGAGAGTAGGTCAGTGGGTGTGGGTGTAGATAGAAACACATTGCTAATGTGTTGTTGTATTTGCAGGGAAACAGATGTAGCGTCCTAACAAGATCTATGAAAGAAGATATCAAGATTGGCAAGATGAAGTCAGCTGGGTAAATAAGCCAGCTGGGTAGAGGAATATGCTGTATGTTTGAAGAAGATGGTAATGTGTTAAAACTGCATCTCAATAATTTTGCTTTAACTTTGGCCTAAAAATACCTTGCTATGTCACGAAGAAGTGCTGTGGAAAAGGTTTCCAACGACCTAAAATTACCATTCCTTTGAATCGTGTTTAGCTATAGATCAAAATTAGTGATGTTAGTCATGCAGTGTGGTGGAAAGGTTGTAGAGCCAGGTAGTAAGTGAGTGAGTTAGCTGTTAAAGGATATGTCTTGGCCAAGTTTAAGTGAAAGAACTGTAGTTGTGTGTACAGAAAGTCCTCGTTTATGCTAGTCATGAAGAAGTGCTGTTTTTCATGTACTTTAAATCGAAGTAATTGTCAATGTGTGTTCCCTGGCTGGTTTTTATATGTAGTGGTGCTGAAATGATGCATTTTGTGTGCCAGGGAGAACAGGAACATGTTGGTCACCCAGCAAGCTGGCTGAATTTGGCCCCTTATCCTGTAGTCCACACTGCCATTCCCTTTATGGGATGATAGGGAGGTATTAGACTAGTAACCAAGGAGACTCGTGTACTCCACCATCCTTTGGAGGATACAGGGAGGGAATTGGGAGCATGTTTTTGTTTGATGGCATTGTGAATTGAAGTATGTTGTTGATCAACCCCAGTCTGCCTGGCCAAGCAGACCTATCCACCACAGGCAAGCAACAGCCTTGCCACCTCATTTAATGAACCAGTATTCCCTTGTGGCTGACAGTGCCCTGCAAGCGGCAAGGTGCGTTGAATAGTGTGGATGTTAGGTTCCTGGTTGGATGCTGCATTAGCATAATCCAGTTAACATGGGCACCATAGCAGGCCCCACATCACCCCATTATTTGGTGATATGGTTACCACCCATCATTGTAAATGGTTTCCTGGGTTGCAGGGAAACCATTACAGGCCTGTCACCTGGTGTAAAACCACATGAAAGTGGAAAAGAAGAGAAAAAGTGACAGAGGGAAGGAAAGGGAAGAAGTAGGGGAGTGAGGACAAACAGAATGATAAAGTTGAAGGAAGAATAGGTAGTACTACAGTGCAGCCTCTAAAGTTTGCAAACCTCTAAAGTTCAATTGCCTTGATTTATGAAAAAATGTCATTATTTACCAAAAACTAGCTCAGAAATAATCAGAGACTAGTAAAAAAAAAAAAATAAAAATACCCGACTACACCCATCTGGTACCTAGTGATGACCTCACCATAAAGCGTGTGGTCACCCATAATAATAATAATTTCCTTTCCTCGTCTTGGGTAAGCTGTTTATTATTTGAGTCAGTTTTATCGTATCCAAATTTGACCATAATTGTGGCTTCAAACAGGTGTCCTGGCTTTACCAGTTACTGCAGTGCTGGGAACAAAAATGATGCAGTATAAGAATGCAGCCACAAGTACTTAGTGTGTGTTGTGAAATGACTGGTGATGGAAACTACCATATATGACAGATTTGACAGTTCTCAGTGCTGTACTAACTGAAACCAGAGTAAATAACTCATTGCAGGTGTTGTCAAAGATAGCGGTGGTGTTAAACCTGACAGTGTATGACATTACAAAGCAGTGTGATAAGGTTTTAAGTTTTTGAGTGGAATTATGGTAAATATTCCTTTATCACGCAACACCACTTGTCAGACGTCAACTGATTTTATTCACTTTTGACTGAAGCATGATTGTTGGTAGGCAGCAGTCTTAGTGTAATTCTAATAGATCATTTGCATCACAGTTAAACCACTGTGTAATCTATTTTTGAGTAGATATAAACGACCACCATCTTCCATTTATTTTTCACACACACGCAATGTACTTATGTATTTCATCACTGAGATTGCAGTATTTCTGCAAGATTATAGTAATGCAGACTGGCAGTAATTGTACGTATCATAAAATGTCATAAAATAAACTATGTAATCAGTGCACAATGTGAAGTGTAGCATCACGTATGGGTTGGTTATATGGTTACCACCAACATTGTAAATGGTTTTCTGGCTTACAGAAAGCCATTAGGCATGTTACTCAATGTAAAGCCACCTGAAAAGGAAGGAGGTAATAAAAATTGACAGGAAAGATGTGAGAAATAGGGAGAGAGGAGGACAGAAACAAAAATAATGGAGATAGTGGGCAGTGCTACATCAAGGAGTGGATAGTGGTTGCTGAAAGATGTAAATATTCATGTTCAGTACTGTAGTTTTTACGTAAATAAATGAATGCATAATTACTGTCCCTTACAACTTACTGATTGATGTTAAATATGGATACAACTGCAAAGTGTTTTAGAACAAGGGGACATACACAAGATGAGGAAATGAAATGTGAAAGAAACACTTCATGGTTTGTAGCTATTATAGTACTGATCCTTAAGAGATGAGATAAATGGTAGTGTTAACAATGGAAAATAGGATGCTTGAACCCAGCTAGTTAGGCCAGACAACAAAGCTTGTGTCAAAAGCATGTCTAAACCATGAGAATTCAGACAGCCACAGAAATGCTTTATTAAAAGTTCAAATTTTTCAAAAGTATCCTAATGTCAAGTGGGGTTGGTGGAGGATTAGTGCCCTCCTATAACAAAACAATTAACTCTAAGCCCTTGGCCCCGTGTGGGATGGGATACATGGCGTCTGGCAATGAATGAATGAATGAATGAATCAAAAGGACACAAGAACTTCGAATTTATGGTTGCACTGTATTTATATCAAGTGAGTGGATGATCAGTCACCTACTGCCTGCAGGACTAGTAATCAAGGAGACACATGAAAGCAAGGCTCCTGTACCTGTAAAGTGTATTGCTATAGCACATTGATATGACTGGTAGCCATAACCAAGGAGACTGCCACCTCATGAAGGCAACTTTCTCCATTGTCTGTTAAATTTGTTATAGCATGTTATCAAACCTGACAGATCCCTGTTCCCTTGTGTCTCAGTTGATGGCAGTGTGTAGTGTGATTGGAGGGTTGATACGACTAGTAACCAAGGGTGATGGTATCTAGGGCTGGTGGTGGTACTGTCAAAGCTGAGGGAGTGTGGCCATGTGTGGATTACCACTAGGGTGTGGGAAGGAATTGCAACTTGTTCACTGTTTGGTGAGAGGCTGTGTATGTGGTGTTAGAGATAGACTGTGAAAAATGCTGACATGGTGTGTGCAGTGTGTGTGTGGGGTGGGGGGGGAAGCATTTGAAGATTTCAGGCATGAAAGGATTAGTCTTGCTGTTGAGTGTGTGGCGGATTTTTTAAATTTTTATTTTGAGGACATGCTATGTGCTGGAGGTGGAGCTGGTGTTAGCTGTGTGGCTAGGGTAAGGAGTGGCTGGAGGAAGTTCAGAGAGCTGTTGCCTCCTGACATTGAGAGGCCTCTTCCTCAGTGCTAAGGGATCTTTGTATGTGGCACGTGTTAGGAGTGTAATGCTGTATGGTGGTGAGACCTGGGCAGTGAAGGATGAGGATGTTCATAGGCTTAAACATACAGTAATGACAACAATTAGATTTGTTTTTAGTGCATCCTTGAATGACAGGCCTTGGGAGGGGTGTTAAGACTGCAGTTGAAGAGTTGAGAAGAAGAATGGGACTTCAATGTATTGATGTAGTGATGAGGAGGGGTAGGTTGAGATGGTTTGTACTTGTGGAGAGGTTGGAGGGTGAGAGCTGTGATTGTTTAGGGTCGAGTTGTGAGAAGCAGACTAAAAAAAGACCTGGGATGAAGTCAGAGTGAGACCTCAGGGCTAAGGGACTGGACAGGGAGACTGCCAGAGATCAAGTAGTATGGAGAGTTGCCATTAGGTGACCAAGGCTATGCAGGCATGTTGAAGCCTTTGTAAGCGATGGGAAAATAAACGAAGTAACCAAGGAGACTGTCATACCTCATAATTAAGGACCATCAAACAATGCAACCCCTCTCCTGCCCCACTCCATTTTTTTTTTTTTTTTTTTAATTATTATTTTTTTTAAATCAGTGCAACCCCTCTATTTATTAATTTTTTCAAACAGTGCAACCCCTATCCCCCCTATCTTCACTTTTTTAATTTTTATCAAACGGCGTAACCTCCTCCCCCCACCTTTTTTTTTTTTTTTTTTTTTTTTTTCTCTCTCCACTAGTGCAACCCCTCTCATTCTCCAGTGTCTTCATTTTTTTTTTGTCAGTTGATAGTGTTTCTGTAAAGTTTAGTCAGGGTAGAATTTTCCATTACCAGTTGTATGGTGGGAATACTCTTAGTTTAGGCCATACCTGTGGCTAACGAGGACATCTGTATATGCACTGTACAGTATTTGTGGATGTGGGAGCATCTCTTGGCCAGTCAGTTAGACCATAGGATTTTTCAGCAGAACTTCACTTGTGTAGATTTTAATATATTGCGGCCCTCATGATCCCATATCCATTACTTATATATTTATATGTGCTGACCATATTTTTTTTATTCCAATAAATGTATCTTTAATGTAAATGCTTCTTTAATATAAATGTTTCAATATTTTGTCTAGTGGAGTAGAGTTTATCGCCTTTTAAGACTAATGAAAAACAGCTTGATTTTGACCAGGCAGTCTTATAATTTACGATATTTGAGAGGTAGTAAAATTAATTGTGCTTTTTAAATGTAACGTCAGTTGCTTTGCCAATGAGTGAAGTATTGCTGCAACTTTTAATCAAAATACTAAACGCACAACCAAAGAACTGCAGCTAAAAAAAAAAATAAATGCATGCTCCGGGTGCAGACCAAAAATTATTTGAAATATCTCGACATATTGGATCATTGGCACATAGTGATGCAGCTTGCCAATTTTTATTCCATCTGACTACAACTGTTGCATGTTTATCTCATTTGTACTGCTGCGTCAATGGTCACTGCCCCTCCGAAACATCTGCGTGCATCCCTCCACCACCCTGGCGGGTGCATAGCACCTGTCTAGCAGCAAACTCTCATCCGTTTTCTGTCCAGCTCTCAAATGCAGGAGTTAACCTTGTACGCAGTAGGTCAACTCTGGAACTGCTTTTCACTCTTCCTACTGCCTATGATCCTCCAGTCTTTTTAATGCTGTGTCTAGGCATCTCAAGATGAACGATTTTGAATTTGGCACTTAACTTAGTTTTTTGTTGGAGGGAACAGTCACTCAGGTTTTCTAGCATTTGGTTCCTTCTTCCTTGCATAAAATATTGATTAAAATTGTTGTGGGAACAACATTGCCTAAAAATTACCAGCTGTAATGTTCATCTGTCATGTTGGACTAAAAGACCTATTGCCTGGGTATGAATGGCTTGGTAGGCCAGGAACATTCATTCATTCATTGCCAGACGCCATGTATCCCAAACGGGGTGGCCAACGGCTTAGAGTTAATTGTTTTACAGGGAGGGGCACTAATCCTCCACTAACCCCACTTGACACGTAGGGGGAACGTTATGCCAACAGCATCTGGTGTTCCCAGGCGGTCACCCATCCAAGTACTAACCAGACCCAACGTTGCTTAACTTCGCTGATCGAACGGGAAGCGGTGTACTCAACGTGGTACAGTACTTTATTAGTTGCCTATTTGCACCAGACCATGAGCAGTGGATTTAAACTTCAGCCAGTCTTGGTTAAGATGTGTGTGTGTTTATGACCACGAAATTAACAAGGGTTATATAAACTGTAGCAGCCAGTTGCGGTTGCTCAATCAGTAGAGAGGTGGCCTGCAGTCCTAACGGACCCAGGTTCGAATCCCGGCTGGGGCAGGGAACAGTTTAAGGATTTGAATTTCATTAAATCAGGCTTTACTGATCTACCAGAAGACCCGCTGACATGTCGTAAAAATACCCCCGCTAATACCAATACACCAGTCCTGCATGAGACAGCCCTAGCATGTATTCAATATGGACGGTGGGTGTTAGCGCCGAAGTGGTGACATGTAGAGGTGTATGGTATGTAGGAGGACCGCTGGGCCTTGATAGCAGGCTGTGAAGCCTATGCCCAGAGTCGGACACATAAAAAAAAAAAAAAAAAGTTCATAAGTAACCTTGTAATTTTATAGAAGTGCTGTTCCAAGGTTTTTTAAGGGAACGGAGTCTTAAAAGGCGAGAAATGTTACTTCATTACTTGCAAAAATATAACAGCCATATATTTTTTTTTTTTTTTTTTTTAAAGATCTGTTATTGGTAGGTAGGTTATGGCAACATTCCACGAGTTTAGTAAGAAACATGTCATTTGGTTGTCTATGCTCCATAAATTAGAATTGGGAGACTGAGGGATGGAGTGGAGTGGGCGAGAATTAACTAGGAGTGTATGTGAGTGAGGTAGGAGGGGAGACCAAGGATGAGATGGAGGGCTGGAGTGAGAGACTAAGGGCCAATTCGCACTATACGGTTCGTCTTCGTAGGGTTACAGTTCATTTGCTATGTAACTGTTCACACTATACATCCATGATCTCGTCAGTCTGCGTGCAGCTGTGGCTCCGACAAAAAGCCTCAGAAATTAGTGTAAAGCAGCTTGCTGCAACTTTCATTTTGCACAACTACTTAGGTGACAATGCCACTGATGTTACAACCATGAATGTCACGAACAATGCAAGCTCTTTAGTAGACATAACTAGATAGGGAGGAAATGCTCCACAAGTTGCATTCGTTGTAAAAGAAATTTAAAAGATTCTTGAAGTCCCACTGGTTCTCTTCCATGGGCATAAAGAGGGTTGAGAGAGAACCTACCAATGGTTATGAACAGGATGTTGGGAGAACCTGTGAATGGTAATTAATAGGCTACTTGAGAGTGAGCCAGTGAATGGTAATGGATAGGGTGTTAAGAGAGACCCTATGAATGGTAATGAATAGGATGAAGGATAAAATGCTATTTGTCACACTTATAATAAAATAGTGAAATATTTAAATATCTTACCCAATTTTTCCAATCCCTCTCCTATTAATTTCCATATTTTTTCTTTCACATGGTTATTGTTGTATTTTCTGTTGCCCATGTCATATAGTTCCTTGTAGCCTCTGACCAGTTCTAATAACTTCTCGTCACTCATGACTGCTTATAGTACTGTTCACGGCCAAAAAGCAGTGACAGGCTGAAGTTGTCCTCTGTCGTCTGTAAACACACCGTGACTGATATGTGTCGATGATCACACTGATCGGTGGAGGTACGGAGCGTTTCCATACGTATACGTTTCGTTCGTTAGAGATTTCTTCCAAACGTAGCCGATCCGTAAGAGTGAAAGGCGCCCGAAAGATGAACAATAAACGGAAAATTTAGTGTGACGGCCCCATTGATTTCGAAAAAATTAACGTATGAAAACCGTACGGAGACGAACCGTGTAGTGTGAATCGGCCCTAATGTGTGTGAGGTGGAGGGGGAGAGGAAACTGAGGGATTGAGTAGAGGATGTTGTAAATTGAAATGGGATGGAGAGAGAAATTAACTAGGAGTGTATGTGAGTAAGGTGGATGTGGGGTAAGAGGGAGGGGGAGACTGAGGATGAGATGGAGGGATGAGTGGAGGTATATAGGAGAGGAGGGTGTAAGTTGGGGGTGGAGTATGAGAGTGAGGTGGAGGGATGGAATAGAGGTATGAGAGTGAGGTGTAAGTGGGGGGGATGGAGAGTGAGACTAAGTAGGGGTTTGTGTGAGGTGGAGGTGGGGAAAGTGGCAGGGTGAGACTGAGGATGAGATGGAGGGATGGAGTGGAGAGGTACAGTATATGAGAGAGGGGTGTAAGTTGGAGGGGGAGGAGTGGAGTAGGAGACTAGAGTTTAGGTGAGTGAGGTGGAAGGATGGAGTGGAGAGGTGCATGAGAGAGGAGGGTGTAAGTTGGGGGGTGTAGGAAGATTAATTCTGAGTGTGTGTGTGAGTGAGGTGGAGACTGAGGATGAGATGGAGGGATGGAGTGGAGAGATATATGAGAGGGGGGTGTAAGTTGGGGGAATGGAGAGTAGGAAACAATCAGGAGAGTGTATGTGAGTGAGGTGGGGGGGAGCTGAGGATGAGATGGAGAGGAGAGGAGGGTGTAAGTTGGGGTGTGTGAAAGACTAAGTAGGTGAGTGTACGTGAGGAAAGTGGAGGGATAGGGGAGGGGATGTAAGTTGGTGGAATGGAGAGTAGGAAACTTCAACAGGAGGGTGTATGTGAGTGAGGTGGAGGGAGAGGCAGGGGGGGGGGGTCTGAGGATGAGATAGATAGGGAGAGGTATATGATAAGGGGGGAGTGGGGTGTAATCTGGGGTGAGGGCAGGTAGATGGCAATGGACAGGGAGGAGATATGTACCCTCACAGGATCAAGGTGTCTGGCTATAGGTAGATATAGCATGTCCACACTTTCACATTGTTATAGTAATTTGGCCATTATATATTTTTACAGTTTTATTTGTTTGCTTGAGATTATACTCTGAACTTTCGCTTGGCCTAAAATTTTAAATCTTTCCAGCTTGAATTATGAGTTGTAACTTTCTGAAAACAGGATAGTAGGCACTGTGTGAAAAGGATTATGAGTAATAGCATTGCCTTTTTGTGCCTCGAGTTACTCTTATGTGACACAGCTTGAAAATAATGAAAAATTGGGCCAAGTTAGTGAAGAGTAAATATTGTTCAGTGGAATGTGATTTTGTTGCTGTTTAACATGCATCACAACCAGTCCATGTTGGTATTTTTTAACGTCTTCAGTACTGTTACATCTTTTCTCAGTGTATTGTTGCTGTGTCCCAGATGATTTTATTCTTGCTGCTGCCAGACGATTTTACTCAGCTTAGGAAGGGGGTCTCATAGTGAAGGGAGGCCATGTCTCCTCCAGTATGAGATAGCACTCCAAGCTGAATAAAATCGTGTGGCATCAGCAGGAATAAAATGTCCTCATACTGAAGGGGTTAATTGGCTCGTCTTTGGTATACTGTATGCCCTGTTGATTAATGGTACATTGCTTCCGCTTTAACATGCCTTAGCAAACACACGTTGCGTGGTGCCCACAGTGTTAGCAATGCATGTTAAGTAGCCCTTTTGATCGCTCTGTTGTATGCCATGTGTTCTTGTATAGCTCTGCCTGGCATTAGCTGGGCAGAGCAATACAAGACATGGCATCTACACAGTGATTTGAAGGGCACGGTCTTGGAAGCATCTTGGGGTAGGGCGCAGAACCTATCTCGATAAATCGGCCACGAAAATACGGACTGGCAACCCTCCCTTAGGGTTCCCAGTCCTTATTTCTCTGGCCGATTTATCGAGATAGTTTTTTTTTTTTTTTTTTTTTCACCTTCACTTAGTTTTTTTTTTTTTTTCACCTTCTTCACTTAAATGTATCTTAGTGGAAATAAAACCAATGTATTTACCATGTCTTTATTATATATACATATACCTTTTTTTGTATATTACTTATATATGTATACTACTTATATATATACATATATATATATATATATATATATATATATATATATATATATATATATATATATATATAGTACTTATATATGTATAGTACTTGTACTTATATATGTATAGTACTTGTACTTATATATGTATAGTACTTGTACTTATATATGTATAGTACTTATATATGTATAGTACTTTGAAAAATATCAGAAAGAGAATACCAATAGACATGAATAGTATGGAGGAGAGATCACTTCATACTATTCATGTCTATTGGTATTGTTTTTCCGATATTTTTCAAAGTACTATACATATATATGTACTATACATATATAAGTACTATAAATATGTAAGTAACTTATAACATTCAAAATTTTGCACTTAGAAAAAATTATGAACTTAAAAGGACAATATAAAATGACATTAAAGAATAAAAGAAACATATTAAAAACAAACAAAACAAGACACATGAAGCAGGACAGGGCATTAACGGCAGGATACAGAACAGGACAGGGAAGGACACAGCACAGATGACAGGGCAAGAACAGCAAGACATGACACAGATGATGGAAGGACACAACAAGGCAGGTCATAGCAAGGCAAGACAAGCAGGATACAGCAAGAGATGGAAGGGCAGGACACAGGGTAAGAATAGCAAGGAGGGGAGGACAGGCCAAGGACGGCAGGGCACAGCAAGAGTGCAGATGACAGTGCATGGGTGTAGGGCAGGACAGGGGTGGCAGGGCACAAAGCAGGACATAGCACAGATGATGGAAGGGCACAACAGGGCAGGTCATAGCAAGGCAAGACAAGCAGGATACAGCAAGAGATGGAAGGGCAGGACACACACAGGAAAAAATAGCAGATATGAAAGGGCAGGACACCCTAGCCAAGAACAGCAAGGAGGGGAGGACAGGCCAAGGATGGCAGAGCACAGCAAGAATGCAGATGACAGTGCATGGGTGTCGGGCAAGGCAGGGGTGGCAAGACAGGGCAGGGGAGGGAATAGCAAGGGTGTAGGGGAGGCCATGGCTGTACAGTGTATTGCATGGGTGTAGGTGAGGGAAGAAAAGTGCAGGGGTGCAGGGCAGGACAGATGTGGAAGGACAGGACATGGTTGACAGAACAGGGATGGAAGGACAGGACATGGTTGACAGAACAGGGATGGAAGGGCAGGACAAGGATGACAGGAATAGCAAGGGACACCTGGTAGGGCATAGCAAGGGTGGGGGTGGTAGGGTGGGTTGCAGGGTGGTAAGGTTAGGAAGAGGAAGAAAGAGGGGAGGAAGAGGAAAGAAGAAAAGGGAGAGAAGAACGAGGAGAAGAGAAGGCCTAATACAATAAGAGGGGGAAGGGGAGGAGAGGAAGCCTAATACAAAAAGGGGAGGAGGAGGAAGGAAGAAAAGAGTGAGGAGGAAGGAAGAAGAGGAAAAGAACAACAAGGAGGAGAAGAGGACGCCTAATACAATACGGGGAGGAAGAGGAAGGAAGGGAAGAACAACGAGGAGGAGAAGAGGAAGCCTAATACAATACTTAACTATATGAAGTACTAAAACACACTGAGAATAAACACTGAACTTTGTTTTCCTTTGTAATATTAATGCCAGCAAGGGGTATCATTAGTTTATGCTTCAAAAACTGCTTGTGGGTCAAATAATAATAATAATAATAATAATAATTTACTGGCAAACCCCTATCAGTAATTCCTCATTTAAGATACTTTCACTAAGCACAGTCTCTCTCTTAATGTCACTCAAAAATACACTTTTCACAAACTTCTGAATTAATCTCAAAGGTGTGCTGTGAAAGATCAATGTTAATTCATCTAAAAATATTATTTTTTAAAATTTAACACAAATAAATATTGCTAGTTAGTTCTGTCTTGCATATGATCCTTAAATGCTGGAGAAAAAGTCCCTCTTGCTGGGACCCGACCCTAATTTCACGCAATCAGCAATTTAAGGGAATATATATCAATTATTAAATGAGGAATTACTTTCTGCTGGCATTATACACAAACAAAACTCACAATTTACACATATTCTGTTTTTAACTGTGTGGAAAATGTGCCACTAGATCTCAGATGATGTGTTTATATATACAGTATTTCAAAGCTATGCATATATATAGAGGTGTACATGATGGCCCTGTAGAAACAGTTCAGTATTTTTATATCATTTGTATCGTACCATTCATGAAGGCTTTAACATGCATTCATTGGCCATAGTCGCCTAATGGTGGCTGTCTATGCTGCTCAATCTCTGGCAGCCACCCTATGACCTTGTCTCGAATTTTTTTTCCAGTCGGCCTCACAACCCTACCCCGAAATTCACACTTCTCACCTTACACACCCAATTGTTTAAAAATTGCGGTGCAGGGCAGACACCTTCAGGTGGTGGCACTGATATAACCAGGCTGCGTCCAGTGAAAAGGGCTAGATGCTCACTCACTGACCATTTAAGCCCTGGAATCCTGACTACCTCACATATTTCCCCCTACATAAGTGCTTCAAAATTATCAACTCAGGACTTTTATATTCCAGACCAACACCACTACAATACCAGTTGATGTTCTCAGTGCCAAAAATCCCTCGTGGCTAAACACACAGACACAGGACAAACAAGGGGACTCTCAATGCAGAAGAACACGAACACATAAACCACCACCACAACCCAACAAGACCTCCACACAGAGTTATAAGGCTGCCTCCTCCCCCCAACCTCACTATGTACCTCTTCATAATAACTAATCCCATGAAACAGTGAAATTTTGAGTAATGAGACAGGAATGTCTCCTTGATTACTAGTTCAACTGACCCTCCAGTCTGGCCCCACTTTGTCAGAGGAACATAAAAGCATTACGGCCATTCAAACCACCAAGGAAGTTGTACTAGACCTATTACTTGACCACTGCCCCAAATTAGAAAGTTACCTGAATCCAAATAAAATATGCAACCATTTTTATTTTTCCTCCTTTTTTTCTTATTTCCTTTTTTTTCTGTTAATAATTTATCCTGTACATACTGCCTACCTAGCCACTACAGCCATTCAAAGCCTATAACACTGCACGCCAGCACTAAATTTCACAAGATATAGTCAATATTTTTTTTCTCGCCCCTAAAACGGCCCCCATTCAGAAGGAACTGTGCTGTGAAAATACATGGAATCTCACAGTACAGGTCATCGGCTCTGACCACCTGCACTTATCGCAGTCCGCCGATGGCTGTGGCCGTCAACCTCTCCCCCCCCCCCCTCAGTACTTTATTACTTCAGAGTGTACACAGCTTTTTTTATAAATAAATATATATATATATATATATACAGTACTTTATTTTTATTATTTCACACTGTACCTAGCTACCTATACACACAAGGCCACTACAAACATCCACAAATCTGCAGCCAAACAGGACCCTCAAAAACCATCACCAGACACCCTTCACAAACAACCCTACGCAGAGCAACACGAATACACCAACTCTATCTCACCCTCTCTTTACTCTAACTTTGTCTAAAAATGCCTTGTGCTCTCTCTCATGGATCTATCTATCTATCTATTGCCAGACGCCTTAATCCCGTATAGGATGGCCACAAACGTATCGCCTCTCTCATGGATGCTGGGTTGTAAGCATAGTATATAAACACTAAAATACGATGCTGGTTAAGAAGAGCTATGGAAGGCATGTAATAAAAACTTGCAATACAAAAAGTACTTTAAAACAAATCTATAAGCCAAGAAACTGTTTACAATGCTGGGTGGTAACCATATAATCAAACCATAAGTGCTCCCTATGTGTCAACAAGTGGGTTGGTGAAGGGTTAGTGCCCCTCCCCATAAATAAAAGTCAAATGGCCCCCCCCTTAAGGGATTATGGCAGCTGGCAGTAGGCAGACAGATAGATAGACATTCTCATCCTATACCCAACAATAAAATTCACAAGGATACATATTTTCTTTCCTACCCCCTTAAAACGGCCCCCATTCCAACAGAACCATACTGTGAAAAACATATGGAATTTCACAGTACAGGTCACCGGCTCCGTCCACCTGCAATACCTGTAGCCCAAGTGCAGATCCGCCAGTGGCTGTGGCCGTCATCCACTTTTTTTTTTTTCTTTCTTTTTAAACTTTATTTCTACTATTTCAGACGGTACATGGCTACTACCTAGATATACAACAGAAACCTTCAAAAACCATCACCAGACACCCACCCTTAAGACTCAACCATACCCAGAGAAACACAACTCTAACTTGGTCTAAAAATGGCTTATGCTCTCTCATGAATGCTGAGTTGTAAGAATACAGTAAACAGGCATTAAAATATGATGCCTGTCACAATGAAAAGCTATGGAGTGAATGCAGGTCTAATGTTTTGTTTCTGCCTGTGGGACACGTTAAAAAAAAAAAAAAAAAAACATGAAATTTTGTGCCAAGTTAGAGTGAAATGAGTATACCCTGACTTCAACACAATCATCATCTTTCTCTACTTCAATGCCAACACAATACACAACTCACACACACTGCACTATGCCCACAGTGTAATGCTTCCTGCCACACCACACCACACTCACATTTACCACAGTGTAAGGCCTCCCCCCCTCACCACAACACACTACTACAAACACTCACCACATGTACCACAGTGTAGGCCTCCTCCCACACACCACACCACACTACCACAACAGACAATCCTTCAACATATACCTCTGGGGCTGCCAGGGTTTCTGTAGTCAGTCAAGTGGGATTACAAGCCAAGATTTACTAATACATAGCAAATATTCGTCAAAACAGCATAATTTGGATATAATATGTTTATCATCCACTGACAAAGGAATTCAATTTATCATGAGAATTAATTTGCTGGAAGGGATGGTTATGACGGCCAATACAGCTGATAGGAGGGTCAGAGGCATGTAATGATTTTAGCACTACAACAACAGGGTCTCTCTATCTCTCATGACAGAAATATTTGAGGTGGGAGCAAAGAACAAAGAATAAACAAGCATTAAGGGGGCGAACTATCAGTACCATGCCTAGTGAAGTGGACTAATCATCATCATCATCATCACCATCATCTTCGTAACCAATTATTTTTCAATCATCGTAACCATTTTTTTTTTCTTTTTCAAGCAGTCACTCCTATCCTGTTTATTTATTTTTTTTACACATGAATAAAATGCATAGGGCCAATAAAGCAAAGAGGAAACCCAAGAGAGAGTGAAACTAACTGCACGCCCAATGAAATGGCTCATACACTCATTCACTTACCATTCAAATCCTAGTATCTTACACACACACACACAAAACCATGGGGACATCACACATCCTTGCTCTCTCTAATCATAAACCATGACAACCCAACCCAACAGACATCAACACCATCACAAACACCCAAACGATACACAGACCAAGAAAACACAACAATGAAGGAGAAATATCAACAGCATAGCCTAAGAATCAGCAGAACGATAGTAATTCTAAAAACGTATCAACCATTGGCTGTGATGTTGGAGACCTTGCAACTTTATACAACATCGTCTGCCATCATCCAATCCTATGTCACCCCATAAGGAGCGTAGGAAGCCAGGGCTAGGCATACTGCACAAAATTCTCTGCTCAACACATAATACTGCTGATTTCTGAGATGCCCTGGGTTGAAAGACGATAGAGACCTGACAGGCAAATTGGTTCTTGCTCATGCTTAGGAAAATATGGCAAATGACTGTGTGATAGGAAGAGATATATCAAAATAGTTTAGTCTATGGGCACCCTAGGATCTCTCCCTACCTATATCAATCTACCTATAGCCTGACGCCCTAATCCATATAGTTAAAAAAATTTCAAACACATGCCACATTTTCCCACATATCGATAAGAGTATAACATATTCCAATTCAACATATAACTATAGTCAGTTTATTTCCATCTGACAAAACAAGGCAACTTTTATCACTTCAGTACTAAATCATTGATGTATAAAATTCATTATGTTTTAGTGATGGGGTATGGATGAATCTCCTGGGTTACTAGTCAAATTAACTCTCCAGTCTGACTACACTTGGCCATTAAGCTAACGGTTATGAATCTCTGTCAGGTGAAGCAAACTGACTATAGAATAAATCAACAGAAATAAAGACACCAAGAAAACACTCCCACATCAATATATAAAACATAGTCAGCCACAGGAAAAATAATATAAAAAACATAAACCGTATATATGCAGGAAAAAATCTCGTTAATCTCTCACCTAAATGAAGGGAATCAACACCTATGTTTAATGAGGGGAATAACCTCAGAATGATTGTTATTTTTGGATATAAATGAAGGTAAACGACTCAAGTTGCTCATCAACCTTTGACATAAATGGTCGTTAACTGAGGATGCTTGTTAGTTTTAAAATCTCAGTGCTATTTAGGACAATACATTTTTCTTTTTAATGCAAAGAAGCAGAAACTGAAGAGTGCAAGAAATAATACACAAAAGAGAGCCAAATATCTTACATCTGAAATTCCTGCACACATTGCATTTACAAGACTGGAGGTCACAGGCAGAGGGAAATAGAGATTGAGAAAAATAAATTCAAGTTGACCTGTTGCCAAGTACAATCAACCAAAGAAGGACAAGAGTACATATTTTTTTCAGCATATTTTTTCCTGTGGCTGACTGTGCAGTACATCACAATGACATGGTAATAATAATAATGCAAATATAACAACAAAATGGGCATAACAATTGGCATACAAATACAATAGCCAACATCAACAATTCAGGAGGGATAATATATACAAAACACCCATTTTTATTGTTGGGTAAACAAGCACTATGGCTTTTTTGCAGAGTCCTTTTATTTGCCACAGTTATTTACGATCTTTTGGGCTGACAATACCTGCTGTTGTGGTGGTCCCTGGCTCATTTTAATTACTAAGAATCAGAGTCAATGCTGGAGAAACTAAATACTCGAATTTAATCAAAGAAAAGAGCCAATAGGAGCTCCCAAATTCTTACAACCAAGATTATCCTCTAATATTCTTCAGACGTGTGTGTGCATCTTTCAGGAGTTTACTCTGGAAAATGACAAGCATATATCCTTAGCAAAGTTTCATAGCTCATTTAGCCACATCTCATTCAAGAAGGTAGATGATCAGCACACAAAGATAAGCTACAACCAACTGACACTGTTTTACTTAGGCAGCAAATACTGTACTGGCAAAAATGCTGAAACTGATGCTATGTTGGTTCAGAGAAGTGGTTTGATTACAGCACTACTACACAGGCATATCCAAACACCTGCCACTGTCCTACTTAGCCAAGAATACAGGACCACAGCAACAGCAGCCCACAATTTACTAAACTAAAATACAGGGCTGCCCATATATATCTGGTGTTGTCGGCTCAGTCTGCGGGTACGGGGGCAGCACGTATTTTGACAACTTAATTATGCTCCGTTTAACTGGGTATTAAATTACCATCATTCCTTTGTAAATGCTAGTTGAAACATAACTAATATGGTGCTAGTCATGAAGAAGTGCTATGGAAAGGATGTTGGGCCACAGTGCTATCTTATTCTGCCAGTGACGTGAGGGAAATGAATCTGCATAAGGACAAAAATCTTGTCTCTTTGTGTCATGTTTGTGTCATACCTTGTGCCATGCTTTTGTGTGTCATTTCTGTGTGTGTCATGTTTCTGCATGTCATGTCTCAGTGGCTCTTCAATTTGTATATGGATGGAGCTATAAGAGAGGTAATAGGAAGGAATGTGAATATATTGGTATCTAGTGAGGAAGGGTAAGATGTGGAAACTTCCTGAGCTGTTGCTTGCTGATGATACTGTATTGTGAGGAATGTGAACTGCAAGGCTTGGTGCATGAGTCTGAGGATGTAAGAAACAGAATCCTAAAGAGAATATAAGTATGGGTAAAGTTATGGTCTTAAGGGAAATCACAGCATACAGAGTGAGACTGGATGGTGAGGAAATAAATAATGAAGGTGCATCCAAGTACTTTTGAGTGATGAGTGAGGATGGAAGGATGTGCTTGAATGGGTACAGCAGGGTAGAAAGGTTGCTGGATCACTGAAAGCTGTGATAAGACGTTGAGAAATGAGGCTTAGATCCCGTTGGAAGGGCACAAGAGTGAGAGCAGTGGAAATGACCTGAGGAATGTGTGGAGTTTTATGGACAGACAGATATACAAATGAGGAAGTGGAAAAGTGCTGTGGTGCTATTAGGAGAAATACTTTGGGATAGTTTGGCCATGTAGAGGATGGGGAATGAGAGAATGACTAGAAGGTATGTGTATGATGTGAAGAGGAGGAGAGACCATGGCAGAGACGGAAGACTGGAGTGGAGAAATACAAGGAAGGGAGGTGTGAGTTAGAGAGAGGACAGTCAAATAGCAGATAACAGAATGACATGGAGTTAATTTATTTGTGGCCTCCCCTTATGCGACTGAGATGTCTGGCAGTAGATAAAAGTCAGTGGAGGGTAAAAATCTCTTCTTACCAAAATGAGTGAACTTTAAGCAATTACTGAAGAAAATGCAAGAAGAGATATTAAATTGCTTGATAAAAAAATGCAACCAATGGATGCAAACAAGCAATCACTATCAAGTAAGAAAGGGTTATGGGAAACAGAAAATGATGCAGGGTAGTGATGGTAAAGCCGACTGAGCCTCCACCATATCAATCACCAAATAATCAAAATCAATATAATAATCATCATTCATTATTATTAAAATCATCACTGCAAACGTCATCATCATCACCCCAGCCTCTTCTTCCCACCTAAGGATGGGGTAAGGTATAGTTCAAAATGCAACAACAAAACACATGGGATCAGACATGTTATATATGAACCACTCTGTATTTTTTAGCATCTGTGGCACATAACCAGGACTTAACTGCATC
Organism: Coenobita brevimanus; assembly: GCF_032717465.1. Lineage (NCBI taxonomy): Eukaryota > Metazoa > Arthropoda > Malacostraca > Decapoda > Coenobitidae > Coenobita > Coenobita brevimanus. The sequence goes on from NC_137004.1 coordinate 26,075,886, forward strand.
TGTTTGTGATGCACAGGCATGTGCAAAAGTATGCCAACAATACTCTGCCAGCACTAACTTGTATTTCATATTTACCACTCTTCCCCAAATGACTAGAAGGTAACATTCCTTCTGTTGCCTGTTTTCCTGATGCCTGGAACAGACACCTTCATATGGCAATGATCAGATATTGAATGTCAGATTAAAATAACAGCCTTCAGTTCCTTTACTATCCCCCTACAGGAGAATGGTGGACTAGGAAAGAATAGTAACATTGATGTGCAGTCCTTACCACATAAAATATTTCAAACAACACCTTCCATTCCTACAGCTGGCAGAGAAGTGTCTATATACTTTGCTCATGCTCAGGACAGGATTTACGCAAAACATTTCATAGCCAATGGTTGTGTATGGCTGGCCAGTTGTCTATAACCTTAGTCGCATTACTCGAATCTGGCGAAGATGTCTTCTTTCAGAGCTGACGGCAGCAGGTAAAGAAACTGGTTGTTTGATACGATTAATAATCAAAGTGGACATCTCGTGACTATCATGAGTGACAAGCCAAGTGGCTTCTGGCTACCCAGGATATAAGTTACTACACTTGGTGGTAATATACAACTAGGCAGTCACGTGGTGGTGTAAAGAGTTACGGCGCTCCAGCTGGATGTGGCAATATCCGGTATTAAATTAGTCAGTAGCTAGTCCCAGGTCTCTTCACAAAATGGGGAAACAAAAAATTGGTGAATGACTGGGTGGCTGTGAATGTGGGGACCAGCATCTGATAGATGTGAACAAAGTGTGCAACGTCTGGCTTGCAATATCCACTTAAGAACGTATGCCCAATCCTTGAGGCATTGCCTAGGCCGTAAAAAATAAACAAAAAAACTGGCCATCAAACACAACCCCCTCATAGAGCATTCCGCCCCCTTACTGTACGGCCACAACGTGGTTATTGCAAGCAAGGCCTGAGTGCATGTTTACCTATATAATCATCCACCTGTGTGCCACTTATCCTTCCAACATATGCAATGATGGACTCCTTCTCACTGTCCGACAGTCCCCATTACCCATGTCAAAACGAATATATATCATGGCACACAATGGTGGGTTGTGTGTGCTGTAAAAGTATTGACCCAACCCCCCAGGCATCCCCAATCCCCCAAAACCCCACTAGTAGCAAAGGGACTTGGGGCCACGCTACACGACAGTATTATGGCAACTAATTCGGCACAAAATTTTTAAAGCTTATCTTTATGATGTAGACTTTTTGTTCATTTACTGCCGGCGCAAAACTTTAATCTCCTCAGTCTGACTTGGCGCTATTTTTTTTTTTTTAAAGCATACCAGTACTTAGCGTTCCAACTTCCACACAGGGGAATCGACGGGCCGAGGTTCGTAAACAATGAGTAACGCCAGAACTGCAGGGTCGATTGGTGTGGGTGATTTAAACGGACAACATTGCGACAATATACACAAGTATCAAACAACTGGCCATAAAAAAATCTGTCCACTGTGCATCAATTACAATACAAACATCAACATAATAATCAAGCAATAATCATATGCATATTTCACTTGGGTGTCTTCTAGGTGGCTCAGGAGGCTTGCTAAGAAATCACGTTAGGAAATCACCCCAGCCACAAAGAAGACAAGCCACTTTGACTGAACTAACACCAGACAATGTTCAATTGAGAGAAACACTGCTAGTAGTCAAAGGCAGCAAAAATAACATGAGGAACCTTTCCATCACAAAATTCTTGCAGTATACCGGGTATCTACCTAGCTAACACTTACTGCAATATATCTACTATCTATGTGTATCTGTGTAGTGTTTACCTATCTGTGTACTTTACCTATCAGCTTGAAATATTGCTGAACTGAGGCAACACCTTAGCAAGGAGACATGCTAATCATTAAGTGCAGGGGAAAGGTTTCAAAACTATCTGCTACTGGTAAACTTGGGGAATTTACTTACTGTACTCTTGTTACTCTACCCAGGCATAAAATAAGCATCTTAGCAATAGTTTATCAAGCAGAATGCTAGTCATGAAGAAGTGCAGTGGGATGGATGTAGACATGTAGTACTGTGTTATTCTACCACAGAGATATATGAAAAAAGCACGTGAATGGACAAATCCCAGGCCATGTTACGGTGCAAGAAGTATGATAATTGAGCATAGACGAATATAAATAAGTTAAAAATCCATCCAATCAGCCATCATCCAATCCCACATCGCCCCACAGAGGAGTGTAAGAAGCCGGGGCTAGGCAAGTTGGTCCTGACATTAAAGATGAAAATAAGTTAAAAATAAAGCTCATAATTATCCTTAGACCCCCAATGCACCACTCTCAACTGAATAAAACCATCTGGTGTTGGTTGGAATAAAGACAGTTGCTCTCCCACTTACGAACAAGAGCTAAGAAGAATTGCTGTTGAGATTAACCCCTACACCGCGGGCATGTTTACCAATGTTTTGCGTGTGCCGCGGGGTTATTCGGGCTCCGACAGACTCTCAAAAAATATTTGCCAAAAATCAGTTATTAGTCCTAGAATATTAAAATTCCATATGCTTATGGCACATACCTTCAGCTTTCTCTTGGAATGTTTGTCGAGCCTTCATCGGTTACCGAAGGACTTATGGAGACCTCTGAAGTTGGGTAACGAAGTCTCCACTTTACACTTCCCGACAACCCGTAATATGATTACCACAGTCAGATATTAACACTATAAACACTACTCTATGATTTTCAAGTAGTTTGGGATCCATACTCCAAAAAAAAACACTGTGAAAGCAATGAAAATTACGAGCGCGTCTGACCATCGCACTTGCGCTAGTTCGCTCTTGGTACTCTGTCATTTATTATTCATAAAACCCCTCACACTTTATATTTCTATTACTATATAACACTTATATATATCTACAGTCTTTATCCATAAGTTTCCTTCAGTAGTATTAGTTTATTGTCACTGTAGGGATTCAATTTCTTTCAGTAAAATACGTAGCATTCACTTTCTCGTCCTGTATACTAGCATTGAGAGTGAATCAGTCACTTTCAGTTTCACTCTCATAACTCACAGTATTCAGACATGCTACAGTGCTCGTCAGAAGTATCGAGCGCCCTGCGTCCCTCCTAAGAAACAAACCTTTCAACATTGAAAAAACATATAAATAATGCATTTTATTTACCTTTAGTGCTTCGTAGGGTAGCCTTTACGCTTCTTCACGGACCTGAGATGTCTTGGAAGTGAAAGGGCGCGGCTCCTCAGGTGCTGGAGTGGTATTTTGTCCCAGGAGTCACGAATGGCGGCTTCCAGCTTAGGCAAAGCTCACATCCTTCCCTTGGAGACTCTTCTTTACAAGGTACCAGAGGTTTTCAGTCGGATTGAGGTCTGGGCTATTTCCTGGCCAGTCTTTCATGAATGATACCTCGCAGTCATGAAGCCAATTGGTGACCAATTTGGCCTTATGAGCAGGTGCACCGTCCTGCTGAAACACTCATGCACCTGTTAGGTCGAAGGAGTCTGGTAAATGATAACACAGAAGCTCCAGGTAAACATCCTGATTCACTCTGAGGTTCTTGGGAAGTACAACAGGCTTCCCCAAACCCTTCCCTGAGAAACAACCCCATACCATGAGTGAATCAGGATGTTTAACGGTGTTTTCCACATACCGTGGGTCAAGTGGTTCACTACCTTTGCGCTGGTACACACGTGCTCCTGTTACAGGTGACACTAAACGTTGCCTCATCAGACCACAACACTGACAACCATTGCTCCTCACCCCAGTTAAGATATTTATTAGCAAAGGCAAGCCTACGAAGTCGCTGGTTTTTGGTGAGAAGAGGCTTCTTCACAGGCCTGTGACTTGTGTAACCAAGTTCATGGACCCTACGAGACACTGTTCTCACAGATACCTCACCAAACACTTCTGGGTTGCTCTCCTTTATTTTCCTTGCACTCACACAAGGATTAAACTCCACTGCACGTTTTACAACATTAACAGACCTTGGGGAAGGTTTCCTAGGCCTACCAGACCGCAGTTTCTTTGTGGGAACTTCACCGCTGTTTTCCACTCAAAACCGGGCGCACCACCGACGCACTGTAGATCAAGCCACACCAACCAATTCACTAATTTCCTTTGTCTGGTGGCCTGCCTCCTTTAGAGCAATGATCTGGGATATGATTTCACTCGATAGTTCATGGGTAGGTGCCATAACAAGGTGGCAAAAGTAAAAAAACTGCGGGACACTCGGTAAAAAATGGCGCAAAAAGAGAGGGAGACGCAGCGGAGTTCCTCTCTCTCAGGCAGCCCGTGGGCAACTGAGGCGGGAACCAACCAGCACGTCGGAAGGCCTCAGGCTACCGTGACGTCATGCTAGCACCGCAAACTTGTGGCTCAATTTTTACCCCCAAAAATGGGTGATTCTTTTTTGGCCATAAGTATTGCGCGCCCGGCGGTAGGCACTTGATAATTTTGACGAGCACTGTAGAGTGAAACTTTCATTACTCCTAGGGTATATACTCGTATTCTTATAATACTACTCATTTACATTTCTATTTACATTCTCTATTTTATTTACATTATTTACATTTCTATTTTATTTACACTGTGTTATGCACTGTCACTTGAAGTAACTTATAAAACTATTTTCCACTGTTCACGTATATTTACATTCATTACTTTCACTTGCTGTTTACACATTATTTACACTTTATTTACAATTCCACTTGCACTGTTTTACTCAATAGAAAGATCGTAGGCACTCTTTTATCAATTGTCAGCCCTTTACCTCTTTCCACACAAGGTTTAGTAGAGGGTAAAGGTCACAGGGCCTTTTGCATGGGGGTGAAAAGTCCCTGAAGCTAGCAAGAGCGAACAGACGTATCTCCACACTGGAAGATGAGAGTGAACTGATAAGGGTGGGCCGGGGTGGTGGCCTACCTAGGGAAATCAGTACTCCCAACGTTAGCCTCTTGACACAGCTAATTTATAGCAGTGAAATGATTGGCAGGAAATCTAGACAATACATTATAAATTAGGTAGTTCCAGGTGAATGTAAATATCACTTAGGCTTCTCCCTTCCCTCCTTATATGTATATTTATTACGCAAATAGATTATACGGCATATTTCAAGGGGAAATAAACAGCGAAAATTAGCGAACGAGTGCACGTGAGGTGTTGTCAGGTGATAATTAGCCAATTCCAGGTGTATGGCACTCTCATTTACCTTATTTCTTTCTTGTATATATTATTTGGTATAAGAATAGGGCATAGGGCTTATTTCAATGGATGAAATCAGTGGAAAATTCCAGGAAAGATTTACTTAGCGCAGCACGGCCGGGCAGGCAAGAGGATAGGGTAATGGAGGGGGGGTAGGGAGGGGAGTCAAGAACGGGGAGAAATGGCTAAATTGTCAACAATGGATGGGAGTACAGATGAGATTAGGAATGCTGACTAGTGTTGGACATTGGCAGTACTGATAGATGATACAAGCCCCCACTTGGAAGCCCAGGTGAATTCAAAATAACACAGAATCACAAAAGCGACGCCCCACGGTATGATCCCTTGCTCCCAAGCGTCACGAAAGTGACGCACTGTGGTCAAGGGGTTAAACACTTATCGACTTGAGATTTCATTCAGCTGTGTGGTTGCCATCCTGATAGTGCCAGGGATTGACTCCTGGCACTGCATCATCCTAGCTTATCATCAATCATCGTCGTCGTTGATTGGTCAGTAAAATCAGCACCTAGACTATGTTAACTGGACTTCTATATCCTAGTGGTGGAATGATCTAGTTATGGAGCATAGCACTAACTATTTTATCATCAATCATCGTCGTCGTCATCAATAGGCAAGTAAAATCAGTACCTTGACTAAGTTACCTGGTCTTGTATACCCTAGTGGTGGAATGATCTAGTTATGCAGCCCAGCACTGCCACTGATCATAATTAAAATCATCATTAGGCATTATCATCATCATTCCTGACTCCTCTTCCCACCCAACGATGAGGTCAGGAGTTCTCTATTAAAATATCGTAAGTAGGGGAGCAACTGTTATACTCTGTCCATCTCAACTTGGCTTAAAAGTGATCTGGAAAGGATGCAGAGCCACAGTATAGCCTTGTCTTACTCTGCTTCTGGCCGATGAAATTAGGCTGCCAAGGACAAAACTCTCTGCCAAGTCAAGGTGGACCATCCAAAAATTTTCTAACTCACATTTCAGACAGGTGGTTGTAGCTGTAGTTGTAGTAGAAAGGTTTTCAGGATCAACGGCGCTGGGAACCTCTATATCTATCACAGGTATTTCCCGAGTTTTGAGGTCACTGAGTATTTTTCAACATTCACCACACAATCTTGTATTTCTCTATTAGCAGCGAAGGAGCCCAGGGCTGGGCAAGTTGGTCCCGACATTCAAGATGAGAGTGACCAGCCACACTCATCCCCGAGTGGCATTACGTTAACGATAAACCCCAACCACCCTTGGGTATAGCCACTGCATCATGAGAAAAATTGAGCCAGCACTGCCGGCTCCAGCAGGCAGCACCACCAGGATCAACTCCAGCACGGCAGCATCAACGCCAGCACCACCACGATCAACGCCAGCACGGCAGCACCACCAGGATCAACGCCATCATGCCAGCACCAACTCAGCAATCGCAGGAACTGCAGCCTGAGTAACACAGACGGACCCTGAAAATAAGGCAAGGTTTTAGGAGATAATCTCAAGTGTGTTCAAACTTAACCTTTTTGTCTGTGAAGGAGTTCAATATGGATCTTAATTAACCCCTACTGTATTGGTGCTGGATGGGGGGGGAGGGCTGCCTGACATTTACACTTCTCAATGCCACATCTATCCCGCAAGAGGAGAATGATGGACTACAGAAGGGTAACTCAGCCTGCAGTCCACTGGGATAATGTTCTGCTGTGCCTGGGGTTGAACTATTACTAGTACACATGACCTAAGATGAACAAATCCATTTTACATCATCTGTCTGGCTCAATTCCTTGGTTATAGTCCCTCAAGTACTTCCTTATTCCCAGCAGAACAAGAAATTCCGACGGCTCTGCATTATTAACCGAACTCTTCATGACTGGCTTTATTCCTATGTTAATCTTTTGTTACAACTCAGCACTGAATAAGGACAGATGGCAGTTTAAACAGATAGATAGTGGGAAACTGGGTAGTAGATAGATTCCTTCACAATGATGGCCATCTCCTAATATAAATGAAAGAGTCTGGTGGTAGCAAGTATATTATGACAAAAGCATTAGGCCCCATATTACAGGTCCCTTTGGCAAAATTTAAAAAAGTCACAATAGGACGCTTACCTGAGAGTGGAGGCAGATGGTTGGTATTACCGTGACTGGGCAGCTGGTTGGTATTAATTTGGCAGCTGGTTGTGGTTTTCTTCTCCCCTTTCTCCGTCTCTGTTGACAGTTTCCACAGCTGGGTCAATTAACACACCTGAAAAAATAGTACACATTAGTCCTTTCCTTACAAACCTTGATTAACAAAAGTATTTGGTTAGCAGCAAGAACAATATAACCTGGGAACAGTAAGGTAATAAATAATAATAATAGTAATAACAACAATAATAATAATAATCGTTTCATTTTTAAAGGCTCCAACATGCTTGCATGAGTCGGCCTTGGTCACCTAATGGCGGCTCTCCACGCTGCACGATCTATTGCAGCCTCCCTGTTCAGTCCCTTAACCCTGAGGTCACACTTAATGACCTCGTCCCATGTCTTTCTCGGTCTACCCCTCATAACCCCACCCCCAATATTAACATTTCTCACCTTCCTCACCCAATTATCATCCCCCATCCTCTCCACATGTCCAAACTACCTCTGCTCATCACAACACCAATACACTCCAGTCCCATAATACCTCTCAACTCTTCCATCGTAAACCCAGCCCCCTCAGACCTTGCACACAGGGACGCACTACACATCCACCTAATCAATGTCATTTCTGTAAGTCTAAGCCTGCGAATATCCTCCTCCTTTACTGCTCAGGTCTCACTACCATACAGCATGACACTCCTAACACATGCTGCATACAAAGACCTCTTAGCACGTAGGGAGAGTCCTCTCAATGTCATGAGAGGCAAGAACTCCCTGAACTTCTTCCAACCACTTCTCACCCTAGCCACAGAACTAGCTCCAGCCCCACCTCCAGCACACAACATGTTTCCCAAATAACAAAACTCTTCCACACACTCAAGAGATTCACCACATATAATCAGCAGTATCTCACAGTATACCCCTGACAGCACTACATCTCTTGCACCCCCATTTATCACCAACACCGCACAAGATGGAATTACTTTCCACGCCCTCGTGTCAAACTGCACATGGCCACTCTCCCTCGTCTTTGACAGTACCGCCACCAACCCCAGATATCATCACTTTTGTTACCACATCTGCAGTTACCCTTAAGCCCTTGTGCCCCATACCATCCCTCCACTTCCTAAATCTTTCCTCTGCTTCCCTTTCATTCTCTGCAATCAACACCAAATCAGCATGCAACATCTCCCACAGGAATCTGCTTTTGAAGTCATGTGAGAGGGCTTCAAGTACCATGATAAACAACATAGGAGTCAAAACTGACCCCTGATGCACACCAACGTTCATGGAAAACTCATCACTCAAATCTCCATTCACTCTTACCTGGGTGCGAACACCCACATACATAGCCATAACCACCCTAACCAGCCACTTCTCCTAGTCAAGCCTTCTCATTGCCCACTTCACCACCTCTCTAGGGACTCTGTCAAAGGCCTTTTCCAAATCAACAAAAACAAAATACAGATCCCTTTTCTTACCAATATATTTTTCCTGAAGCTGTTAACAATGAATATGGCATCAGTGGTCCCCCTACCTGGCATAAACCCAAAATGCATCTCATCAACTTTCACTCTTTCTCTAATCATACCTTCTAAAACTCTCTCCATTACCTTCATTATCTGATCTAAAAGCTTTATACCTCTATAATTTTCTATTTCCAGGTCATCACCCTTCCCTTTATACACATTTACAACTACACTCTCCAGCCAATCATCTGGGACAACACCATCCATCCATCATCCAATCCTACATTTCCCCATGAGGAGCATAGGAGCCCGGGGCTAGGCAGTTGGTCTCGACATTTAAGATGAGTGACCAGCCTCGCTTATCCCTGAGTGGCATTCAAGCATTCAGTTTAGTCAATAAACTGGAAACTGTTTCCTTAAGACCTGTTTTGCAATGTTTTTCTTTTCTAATTTATAATCTTTGACAGATTTTATATTTTGTAATAACCATTAGGCCTATCTAACAATGTTTTAGTCCCAATCTAACCTATTCTATCTAAATTAACGAACCTAACCTAAACCCCAAACCTGCTTGGAGGTTGTCAAGCCAAGGCATCATGATTACGGTGATAATTAAGTTGTTTTTAGGTCAGTGGGGTGCAGTTATGTTAGGTTAGGCTTCTGATTAGACTAGGGTTGGTTAGTTTAGGTTTTAAGCTAAGTGCAAAGTGGTGGTGGGTTTTTGTTAATATCTCAAAGACTATTATTTTGCCATGGATTAATTAGAATAATTTGACGCAGACATCAAGTTGTACCCAATGAGCTATATCAAATTCATTACCATAAGGCAGGTGCACTTGTAAACATTTACCCTATCCTTACCTAAAGACCCTAACCTATCACTTCACAGCCCATACTGGTCATAATAAAATTGTGAGCTAATGAAAGGTCCCTAAAGGAAAAAAAGAAAGTAAATTAACAGTTTAGGACACATCTGGAATTCAAAAATCATACTCTAGAGAACGGAGGTTAAAATGTGAAATTCCAGTAGTGTCCTAAACTGTAATATACCGGAAAAAATACCAATTCTGCCCACATCTAACTTAGAACGAGGGTTTGTAGAAACAAAAAAGCTCACATGCCATACCTAATGAAAATATATGAGTAGCCTACATTTTACAGCAAATATGTGGCATCATAGGGAGGCTTTCACAGTCTTATGAGATAAAATTATGCTGCACATCTACAATTCATAAGAGGCCTCAATAGCTAGTCACTTAAAACTCGATAACCAGGCTCAGATCATGCATGAGAGAGCTCCCTGTGATCCTTGCCATAAAATACCGCTATATGCTTGTATGTATTACCAACACTTGCCTTAACTAATGTTTTGAGGGGTAGATAACACTGCTGAGAGGTTCAAAGCTTCCTTACGACCGTGCTGAATGGGCTTTAGGACTGCTCGGTACCAGTCGTAAATTTTGATGGAGTTGCGACCAGAGATAGTCCCGCTGACGTCACAACATGGCGCCCAAACTGTTTTGAACATCGCAGACGGCAACCATTGTAAACATAGCTGATGACTTAGTCCCGCACTGGCGAGCAACGACCGGGACTAAAGTTTTGAGCATCCGCACCCTGGTGCACTATGGTCGTACCATTCTAAAGTGGCGGTTTGGGTGGGGCACGAACCTCTGTACAGTGTTGCCACGTTTTCCATACTCGCGATGCCTCTCTCTCTCTCTCTCTCCTGGGGGGATGTGCATCACCCTAGGGAATTTTGTTTCTTTTATGTCTTATAAACTTGTGCTTTCATTTCTTTACTTTATTTTTTATTATATTATTGGTTTACATATCGGCGCCAGATGACCTCGGTGTTACGGCGCCTTTTCATTCAATCATTCTCGCCCTCCTTCCTTCCCTCCCTTCATCTTTCCCTCAGCTTGACAATGCACTCAACACTGCCCCTTGCCTGCCTTTCTCTCTCTCTCTCTCTCTCTCTCTCTCCTTGGGGAGATGTGCGTACCCTTGGGAATTTTGTTTCTTTTATGAGTGACTTATAAACTTGTGCTTTCATTTCTTTATTTTGTTTTTATTATATCTAATTATGTTTAAAAATATTATTGTTTTACATATGGCGCCAGATGACCTCGTTGTTGTGGCGCCATGATTTGTTTTCATTCAATCACTCTCTCCCTCCTTCCTTCCCTCCCTTCCTTCATCTCTCACTAAGCTGCACTCAACACTGCCCCTGGTCTGCCTTCCCCCCCCTCCCTCTCTCTCTCTCTCTCTCTCTCGTCTGTGGTATTTTAAGATACATTTTGGTTATTTTCTTTTACGTTATAATGTACATATTGTAAATTTGACCTTATTTCCACACCACCCAGGAGGTTAAAGTCTTGGCGCGTTTTTTTTAAGAAGTTTCCCCAAACAGGCCTATTCCTCTATCCTTCACAGATGACCGGGTCGGGCTGGGTGTGTGTGAGTGTTGCCGCTCACGAGGGTTTAATGTATATATTTTTTTTTACTAAGAAACTGGCATATTTTTGCTTATAATCCTGCATATTATCTTATAATCATAATTGTGACATTATTACCAACCCCCGAAAAATACGGTAACAGCCAATAAGTGACTACTTTTTTTTAAGCAACACTGTAAAATAATTATGCCACGTTTCTGTATTGCCTTATAAATATTTTACGCATAATCGGTTTACTGTTCTTTCATATATCATAATACACACGTTACCATTATATTCTTACGTGTTTATCTTACTGTGATGCCTATTACATAATTATATCTGAGCCGTTCACTTAGCGGATATGGAACACGTGGCACCACTGTACAGAGGTTCGTGCCCCACCCAAACCGCCACTTAAGATTGGTACCACCTAGGTAAAGAGAAGAGTATACTGAGAGGTAAGTACAGCACCCCCGAGCCGCGCAGATTCTGTGACGTCAAAGTTAATACGAGAGAGAGAGAGAGAGAGAGAGAGAGAGAGAGAGAGGGAGAGAGAGGGAGAGAGGTGGGGGTGGTGGAAGAAAACGGGAGCTTGACAGAAAACCATCTGTATGTATGGTATGCTTTTGTATTATGAATGTTCATACAAGTCGCTACTCAACACACTCACACAGTAATGGAACTTACTTGTTAAACTCGGTAGTTGAAGAGTAGGCACTGCTCCTTTCTTGAATTTCCTTTGTCCAGGAGGCACTGTACCAAGCAATTCATACTTAAGGTTGCGTTCAAAGGCAGTACTCTCAAAATGACCGCTGCATACAAAACCAGATGACCGATTTTTCTTTGTGTCACATAATTCAATCCATTTTTTTCTAAGTTCTTCATCTTTCGGCAGTGCATGAAAATGTATTCTATTGTCATCTTTCACATGAATGGATTTGCATCCACGAACTATACAAATTGTTGGCATGTTCACAAAATTATCTGTATTGCCATAGCCACCCCTAAAAATAGAAAACGGAGTACCTATTCACAGGCAGGTGTGTGTGTGACTGGCGTGTGTTGAGCAGGATGAGCTGCAGTCTGTATTAACTATGACGTCATGCGCAGACCGAGACGTTTTTAGCTCCCCCTCACCCCCCCATGAAACTACCTTTCATTCTCTTTACCTTGGGTACCACCATAGCCCTCACTGCCTCCCGTATGCTACGTTCTCCTTCTTTATTGTATGAAGAGTTGACTCACCCCAAACATACGGTTCTGAGACAATTCACCATCAAGTCAATTCACCGTCAAAACATGGACAATTCCCCGTCATTCTATTAATATACTTATTATTGATTAATTAATACTTTAATAACTAATTTTCAGGGGGATTTTATAACTCATATAAGTAAAAAACTAGTGTACTGTACTTGCTAAATAAACTGGTATGTAAATAAATGACGGGGAATCGTCCTGACGGAGAATTGTCGCCGACATTCCTCCCTGAAGTCTGTCCAACACTTTAACTTTCTCTGTAAGCAACATCACTTTACAAGTCAGTTTTGGTGTGTTACCACATGCATCACTAGCACTATGCTTAGGCCCCATGTTGACAGACAAGGGAAGCAATTACTGGAATGCAGAAAAATAAGCCACAAATAACGATTTCAAAGTCATGCATGGTTCGACCGTCGGATTCAAACTGACTGTGTGGTGCGTGGTAGACCGATCTCACAGGCTCCCACACACACACATACATATATGTGTGCACACGGGCAGCAGGTAGGCATTTTTTATATTTTATTTATTTCTCTTGTATATTGAAATTACTTATTTGAATACTATAATTTTGTTTTAATTATTGTACAAAAAATTCGTGGATAACCGAAATCGCGTGAAAAAAGTTCGTGTGAATTAAGGGATAACCTGTAATTATATGAGAAATATAAATTGCACAAGTAACGTTTCTCACTTTTCCTGTTACGTGTCTCACGGTAACATTTTCCTTAACAGTAGCAAAATTCTTAGGGGAAATAGAATTTGCTGGCTATGATTATGATCCTCATACACTGACATATGACTGATATAAAGCACTTCTTGACCTAACCAGTAAAATCACAAAGGTATTGAAAATACTCACACAAAGTAAAAGGTGGGGTAGCATTGCGGTAACGTTTCTCACGCCACTTTTAAAAATTTATATAAAATCAGAATAAAAACATATGAATAATCTGACCATGGCATAATGTATTGTGAGGTGTTGGTAGTATACCTTGCAAACAGCATTTATTTATATTGCCTACATAATACAAGTGAAAGTAGATCAGTAACTTATCTCTGAATATAACGTTTCTCACGATGGAATGACCCATTTACATCTCTCCACTCAGTTAACAGGGGCACCATAGTTGGCTCCACTTCACCTCATAAAATGGTTCACCTCACAAAAATGGTTACCACTCACAGCTGTGTGTTCCTGGGTTACAGAAGTGAAATCAAAAGTACATTCAAGTCCCTTTCTAGACTTCCTTTACTTAGCCTAAGGTGCCTTCATGTGGTGGCACTTATGTGTGTGAGTGGTGGAGCTGCCCAGGTATTTAAACATCCCTCAACACCTTCCCTATCTCTGCATGGAGGATGATGGAAAAAAAAAAAATATGTTCATCCTTGGTTTGTATAAATCCACTAACTGTATATTAAAATAAAAAAAGAACTGACGCTAAAGAGGGATGCCTTCACCTGGTGACACTAATATACAACCTCCCTCAACCCACAATTTCAAATAAGGTGGATGGTGGAGAGGATGGAGAGTGAGAGGCTAATGAAGATAATGTATGTGAGTGAGGTGGAGGGGAGGAGGGGGAGGCCAAGGATGAGATGGAGGAATGGAGTGGAGAGGTATATGAGAGAGAGGGGTGTGAGCTGGGACCAGGGCAGTGAAATGGCGGGGGACAGGGCAACATGGAGGCGATTTGTTTGTGCACAACCCTTACGGGATTAAGGCGTCTGGTAATAGATAGACAGAGATAGGATGGTGGACTGCAGGAGAAGAGCAACATCAGCCTGCAGTCCACTATATTTCATAATCTACCTTTTGATTCACTTTCATCGCTTCACCCACAGATAAACAAACCGAGATACATGAAAGCAACAAAACCACACGTGCCCTATGGTAACATGCCACACATACCTTCACTATAAGCACGTGCACATGCACACACACACACACAAAGATTCATATCCTGATGGGCCTGAAGCAATAACAAGAACAAAGAGGCATCACATTCACACACTTACCACATTCTACAGGCAGGTGTTGGGGTTAACGTCCATTACAGTTTCAAGTTAGATGGGAATTCCTCTTCTTCTTTCCGCCTCTCTCTAGGCAGCTTCCACGGCTGACAATCAACTCACGCACCTGAAAAATATATTACACAATTAGTCCTTTCCTTCTGAACCTTAAGTTTACCTGGTAAGAAACGTATCTGGTGGCATCAAGAACAACATCATTTGGGGACAACAACAGGGTGACATGGAGGCAATTTGTTTGTGGCCACCCCTGGAGGCATCTGGCAATATATTTTTTTTTTTTTTTTTTTTTTTTTTTTTTTTTTTTTAATGCACAGAAGGAACACAAGGCTACAAGCCCACAAGACTGTTCCCTCCAAGAAAAATAAAAACACGATAACAGAAGCCATATTCAAGACCCAATCATTTCAAGATGCCTGGACACACTGTATTTAAAACACTAAAGATCACAGACAGTAGGAAATACAAAGACAGTTCCAGAGTTGACCTGTTGCATACATGAACTACTGAATGTAATGGTTAACTCTTGCATTTGAGAGTTTACATATTACAGAGTGAAAAAAAAAAATGTCACCATAGACTGAATTAATGTGTCTTTCAAAACAAATAAAGGAATCAGACTTAACAACATTCAGGAACAGACTCAGCACTCTCTCTCTCTCTCTCTCTCTCTCTCTCTCTCTCACACACACACACACACACACACACACACACACACACACACACACACACACACACACAAAAGGGGGCGATGCCTGGTAGATTTACCCCTTAATACACTTAAAGCATCATACTGGCAAATGCAAGTGCAATAAGATTGTGTCATATCATATTGTTTATAAAGGCTCCAACCTGATTGCATACATTCGCCTTGGTCACCTAATGGCAACTCTCCACATCACTTGATCTCTGGCAGCCTCCCTATTCTGTCCCTTATCCCTGAGGTCACACTCTATAACCTCGTCCCAGGTCTTTTTCAGTCTGCCTCTCACAACCCTACCTGACATTCATACTTCTCACTTTCCCCACCCAATTGCCATCCTCCATCCTCCCCACATGCCCAAACCATCTCAATCAACCCCTCCTTATCACAACACCAATACACTTCGGTCCGATGCTTCCTCTCAACTCTACCCTCAACGTTCACACCTCTCACCCTCCACATCCAGTTGTCATCTTTCATCCTCTCCACATGCCCAAACCGTCTCAAGCTACCCCTCCTCATCACAACATCAATACACTCCAGTTCCATCCTTCCTCTCAACTCTTCATCAACATCTCTCACCATACCAGTTGTCATCTTCCATCTCCTCCACATGCCCAAACCATCTCAATCTATCAATCCTCATCACAATAATGTTTTCATGTACATTTTTATACCCTAACTCCTGTTGCAACAATAATCAACTTACATGATGAAACTAAAAATCCCTAATTATATATGACATGATGGGCATAAAAGACAGAAAAAAAAACATATCACTTCTATATTTTTACCTTAGAAAGTGCAGAACTAACCATCTACATGATATCTCCTTGCTGGGTATAATTTAGTCAACTACTGAGGGTGTGTTTATACTTCAAGATTACTTTTCTCATTTATTTGTACCCTTAAAATTTGCACACACACACAGGTTCATTTGTGCAACACTGGGGGGTTACAGTAGTCCTTAGCTTTAACTCATCTGATGTCTGTCTATCTGTTGCAAGACGCCTTAATCCCATTAGGGGTGACCACAAACAAATCTCCATATTGCCCTGTCCTCTGCTATTTCACTGACCTCCCTGCAACTCAACATCCGCTCTCCGATCTCTCTCCACTCCATCTCATCCTTGGTCTCCCCCTCCACCTGACTCAAACAGATCTCCACGTTGCCCTGTCCTCTTCTACTTGGTTTACCCTTCTCTAACTCACACTCCTCTGTCTCATACATCTCGCCACTCCATTCCTCCATCTCATTCTTGGTCTCCCCTTCCACCTCGAAATGAACGGATCTTGAATTTGGCTCTTTTGTATTGTTTTTGTTTCTTTCTTGGAAGGAACATTAATGTGGGCTCAGACTGTGGTTCCTTCTTCCTCGCAAAAAAAAAAAAAAAAAACTCTTCCAGCTATTCAGACTCTTACACACTCTTTCAGCCAGTCTAACTTTCATACACTCTACTAGCCAGTCTCTCATTCTCCATCCTTTCCACTTGGCCAAACCACATCAAAGTACTTCTCTAAACACTTTCAATCACAAAAGATTTCACATGAGCTAAGGGGTCTTTGTATGCAACACGTGCTACGAGTGTAATGTTGTATGGCAGTGAGATCTGTGCAGCAAAGGAAGAGGATATTCACAGGCTTAAATGTACAGAAATGGCAATGATTAGGTGGATGTGCAGTGCATCCCTGAGTGCAAGGCCTGGGGGAGCTAGGTTTACGACAGAAGAGTTGAGAGGTGAGGTGGGACTGGAGTGTATTGGTGTTGTGATGAGGAGAGGTAGATTGAGGTGGTTTGGGCATGTGGAGAGGATGGGGGATGACAACTGGGTGCAGAAAGTGAGAAGAGTTAATTTTAGGGGTGGGGTTGCAAGGGGTACAGCAAAAAGGACCTGGGACAAGGTCATTAAGTGTGACCTCAGGGTTAAGGGACTGAACAGGGAGGCTGCCAGAGATTGAGCAGCATGGAGAGCCACCATTAGGTGGCCAAGGCTGACACATGCACGTTGGAGCCTTCAAAAACGTAACTAGTCACACCAGGTACTGACCAGAATTTTCGGCCATGTACCTGCACAAACAGTTTGGTTTCTAAGGGTGCTATTTACCCCTCCATAAATATAAGTTTTTTTGCTTTCGTTTTATAAACCTGACAGTCTGTTTATATGTGACGGTATGGTGCAGAGACCAAGGATGAGGTGGAGGGATGGAGTTGAGTGATATACGAGAGAAGGGGGAGTGAGTTGAGAGGAGGGCAGTAAAATGGTGGGTGTCAGAGCAACTTGGAGGCGTTTTGTCTGTGGCCACCCTTTGCGGGATTAGGGCGTCGGGCTATAGATAGATAGATAGATAAACAGATGGTGCAGCACAGATGATCTGCCACACAGCACACCCAAGGCAATAACCCTACATGGAGTTTACTGATGACTGACACTGTGTAGGCAGAGCTGATGGAGAATATGAGATAGTAGAAGGTCAAAAGGAATAGGGAAGTGAGCTTAGAAAGACAAAGAGAGAGAGAAAAAGACAAGTAGATAGATAAACAGATAGAGATAGAAAGAGGGAGAAACTTTATTACAGTACAATGATCCCTACTCTATCATATGGAAGTGAAGCTTAGCCTTACCTTATGACACCCTATGGAGATCTCAGCCACTAAGCCTCAGTTATGCAGTGCCGTGGCATCAATATATTCTTGCAAATACCCCAGCCTGTCGCAGTATGCCGCAAGAGGTGGTGTGTCTCCCATCTTTCGCAGGAAGGCGTCTGATTTCGGCTTGAAGGCTTCTACGGTGCAGGTTAACACGTTTGTGAAATATCCTTTGACGTGGCAGGATCTTCCCCTCTTGCTACGGAACTTTTATTCAAGCTTGGGTAGTACCAGACTCCACAGGGTTAACATGCTGGTCTCATCCCTGGTGAAAGGACACAGGTCAAGGGTGAGAGCAGTGGAAGAGTGGCAAAGAGTGAAAAAATGTTAGCTGAGAGGAGCATGTGGAGTGAAAAAGAGGTATATGAGAGGTGCATGTGGAATTACATGGAAGAACAACGACAAATGATGAAGGTGACAAGCACTGTGATGTGGATGTGACTGAAAATGTTACGAGAAATACTCTGTGATGGTTCAGTCATGTGGAGAACAGAGAATGAGACTGATCAGGAGACTGTATGAGTGAGGTATTAGGGGAAACTAAGGCTAAGATGGTGGGATGGAGTGGTGAGAGATATCAGAGGATTTGTGAATGGCAGAAGACAGAGTGGCATGGAGGCGATTTGTCTGTGGCCACCCCTTGAAGGATTAACGTGTCTGGTAAGTTATACAGATAGATACAGGTAGATAAACAGACAAGGTCAAAGGGAATCTGCTGGTAATGCATGACTTCCTGTAAGTGTCTGTTACTATGACCTCAATCTTGGCTATAAAAATATAAAAAAATAAATAAATCATGCCCTATGGGTCAGACACTTACATATTGAAACTTTATTTATTTATTTATAAGTGTACATTAGTGATTATTTAATGCACAGCTTCTCCCTTTCCTATAAAAATTCCAATGCTTGATCATTTTAAAAACACTTCCCTACCTTTCTTCCTGCCTCCCTCCCTTCCTGGATGGTGTGGAGGGTGGGAGATAATCCTGTCTATTCTTTTCTCACATGTTTGTTAAATCTTTGTAGCCTCACATCCACTCTTTTTTTTCTCACCAGAATGAGAGACTAATAAGGAGAGTGTATGTGAGTGAGGTGGAGGGGAGGAAGAGGGAGAGGGAGGCCAAGGAGATGGGATGGAGTGGAGAGGTATATGAGAGAGGGGGGTGTGAGCTGGGAGCAGGGCAATGAAATGGCAGGGGACAGGGCAACATGGAGGTGATTTGTTTGTGGCCACCCCTTATGGCAATAGATAAATAGGTAACCTTAGCATGTGGCAATAGGCCCCCTGTTATTCCTGCTTCATGTGAATGCCAGTATGAACTTGATAATTCCTCACATAACTCTCCATTCACTCTCACATGTACAGCAGCTGCCCATTCATAAAATTTCACGTCAACCTGACAATCCATTAAGATACAGTTTTCTCTATCTATCTATCTACTGCCAGACGCCTTAATCCCGTAAGGGGTGGCCACAAACAAATTGTCTCCGTGTCGCCCTGTCCCCCGCCATTTCACTGCCCTGCTCCCAGCTCACACATCCCTCTCTCATATACCTCTCCACTCCATTCCCCCATCTCATCCTTGGCCTCTCAAAGCTCTCTCACAGCCCATTTTTACTATCACTCATGGAACTCTATCAAATGCCTTCTCCAAATCCACAACCATCATTCATTCCCTTGATATAGTCCCACCTACTTCTTCCTTCCCCTTTCTCATTCTGTGTGTCCTCTCTTCCTACTTCTCCATTGCCATCCTGTCACATTTTATTATTTTTCCCATGCAGGTGGCTCTACACTGAGTGACAAGCCTAATGGTTTCCTGTAACTGAGGAAACTGTTTACAGTGCTGGGTGGTAACCATATAACCAGATGATGGGGTGATGTGCAGCCTTCTATGGTGACTGTCAACTGGTTGGACTGACGCATATCCGGAGTCCATCCAGAAACCAAGCCTCCATAATACTCCCTGTGCCTCATTTTTTTTTTTTTTATTATTTATTTTTTTTAATGCAATGAAGAAGGAGCCACAGGCCAGGAGCCCACAAACTATTCCTTCCAAGAAAAAAACAAAACAAAAACAATACAAAAGCGAGCCAAATTCAAGATCCGTTCATTTCGAGATGCGTGGACACAATGTGTTTGAAAGACTAGAGATCATAATAAGTAGGAAATACAGACAAAGGGAGACAGTTCCAGAGTTGACCTGTTGCATAAATGAAGGACTGGGAGTAACGGTTAACTCTTGCATTAGAGAGTTAGACAGAAATGGGATAAGAGTTTGCTGCTAGACGAGTGCTACGCACCCGTCGTACAGGTAGGGGGATGCAAGCAGACAGTTCAGAGGAGCAGTGACCACTGATGTAGCGACAGAAAAAAGAAAAAGATGCAACAATGTGGCGAAGAGACACAGGTTGAAAGGAGCCAGTAAGAAGAGGAGAGTTAAAGAGACAAAAAACCTTTGACTCCACCCTACTGGAGCTGGGGGGTGGTTTGCATGCATAGCAGAGGCAGAAAATTACTCTTCAGATTAATCAAGTATACCATCTAAGGTTCAGGAAAATCTTGGGTAGACATCTGGATAAGTGGTCAATTTCCAGTAAATGGCCTTTGAACTCGACATATACATGCAACTTTTTTCGCCAAAAATGAAGGTATAATCAAAGACAATATGCCTCAATCTCTGCTTCTAATTCACATGAAAATATTGTTTTGGTGTCTAAATATGTTTTTGATGTCCAGGAACTCAACTATGTCGGTTAAAATGTGCCCAGACTTACAGAAATGTATAAAAAGTGGAAAAACTGTTTGCCACAACCGATGGCAAAATCGTTATGGCAGAAAATTTATTGTAAATCGAATTTTGGGGTGGAACTTTTCTATTATCGTTGTAGCGAAATACTGTAAACCAAAACACTGTAAAACGAGTAATGACTGTATTGTGTGCGTTTATAAACTGGAGAGCTGCTACCACATGTGTGAAGCACAGGCTGTAGCAGCCGTCATCACAGTTGGAAACCGCATGTTTGACACAAACTGGAAGGCACACGATAACCCAGACGTCACTGATCTGGACACCCTGCCAGAATCCAAAAGAGTCCGGGAAGGAGGCTAGAGCATTGAGGTGTGCACACTAGATGAGACTGTCAAGATCATAAACTCTGATGAACAAGTCGTGGTGACCTATTCTGATGATGGCTCAAAGAAGCAGGGTGCTGGGTCATTTTTCTTTCAGGGTATCACCATTAACGGAAAATACAGGTCACTGTCCACACTAAGCATTGCTTCAGAGTCCAGAAAGAACTTATCTGCTCTCTGGGTGGTGGTCCTGGAAATTCAGGAGGCAGCAAGTGGTGTTGCAGCCAAAACTCTGTTCGAGAAAATTGACTCTGTGATCCTCCTTTCGGGACTTTGGTGAAAGCTTTGCCATTGCACTTGACATCTCAAAGGGTTTTGATCGAGGCTGGCATAAATCTTTAATTTCCAAGCTGCCTTCTTACGGTTTCTATCCTTCTATCTGTGCCTTCATCTCTAGCTTCCTTTCTGGTCGTTCTATAGCCGCTGTTGTAGACAGACATCATTCTCCTAAATCTATTAACAGTGGTATTCCTCAGGGCTCCGTCCTATCACCAACCCTCTTCCTTTTATTAATCAATGACCTTCTAAGCTGTACATCTAACCCTATCCACTCATATGCTGATGACTCCACCCTTCACCTTTCCATTTGGTTCCCGCAACTTCCATCTCAGCAAACAAGGGATGAGGCTATGGCACACCTATTGTCTGACTTGGTTCGTATCTCTGACTGAGGTAAAAATAATCTGGTTGTTTTTATTGCATCAATGACTCAGTTTTTACACCTATCAACCCGACAAAATCTTCCACAGGTATACACACTAATGTTTAATAATGTTCAGCTTAATCCTGCATCATCCTTGAACATGCTTGGGGTTTCATTTACTCGGGACGTATCTTGGAAAGATCACATTACATCTCTTGTAAAATCTGCTTCCAAGAGATTAGGTGTGCTCAGCCGACTCCGTTCCTTCTTCACCCTTGCACAATTGTTGACTCTATACAGGGGTTTTATCCGTCCCTGTGTGGAGTACAACTCTCATGTGTGGGTAGGCTCCCCACATACAGCTCTTCTCAATAGGGTGGAGTCAAAGGCTTTTTGTAGCATTAACTCTCCTCCTCTTTACTGACTCCTTCAACCTCTGTCTCTTTGCCGCACTGTTGCATCTTTATCTCTTTTCTATCGCTACTTCAATGGTCTCTGCTCCTCTGAACTGACTGCATGCATTCCTCCACCTCTATGACGGGCACGTAGCACCCATCTGGCAGCAAACTTGTATCCCTTTTCTGTCCAACTCTCTAACACAGGAGTTAACCGTTACTCCCAGTCCTTCATTTATGCAACAGGTCAACTCTGGAACTGTCTCCCTCTGTCTGTATTTCCTGCTTCCTATGATCTCCAGTCTTTTAAACAGTGTGTTCAGGAATCTCGAAATGATCGGATCTTGAATTTGGCTCTCTCTTGTATTTTGTTTTTCTCTTGGAAGGAACAATAATTGCGTGCTCATGGCCTTTGGTTCCTTCTTCCTCACATTATATAAAAAAAAAAAAAAAGAAGAAGCTCACAATATCAAAGTGGATGAACCACTTCCTTGTCAGTGCAACAGCAGCAGCAATGAGTGGCACTGAACAAACCCTGGACTGCATGACTCAACTTATCATGACTTTGATCACAAATCATGGGACAAGTGGCATGAATCTGACCTCCACACAGCCCCATCATCAAACAAGTCTGTCAGCCTAAAGGATGAGCATTCAATCACTTGACAATGAGCTGCGCTATCAGTCTGTACTATCTGGCTACTGTGGCATCCTATCTGCAGAAGTATGAGTATGTTACCAATCAGCTGGCCTGCATTGTGAGGTGTTTTCTGGACTTGGATTTCCTGAAGGTGATGTACTGTGCAGGTGGTCTCCTTGGACTTCATCTGACTGAACCACACCTGTCTCTGATGACATCTGCTGAAAAACAACACACAGCAAGATCATGCCAGCATATCAACAGCTATACCAGGAACTGGGGGATGTAGTGCCAGTCATCTTGTTGCAGACAGAGCAACCAGCATTCTAGTTTGTTCCTCAGGAAAGGTTCCAGCATGCAAAGTATGATGAGGACATCTGCAGTGGCATGCTTGAAGTAGCAACCTCATTCCAACCTGAGGTAATCAGGCTCCTGAAGATGATCATCCCCAAGCTGGCTACTGGCTTTCAGAGGCAGAAGGGTAATATCTTCAGCTTTGCAGACTGTGACGTGTCTGCAGAAAGTTGTCACTCAGATGGAACCAAAGATGTTGGAGAAGGCACCAGTCCACAACCTGAATGCAGGGTGCAGTGTGAGCTTTGTTAACTATGAGCTGTCAGGAAGGGCTACCAAACAGCTCGGGGGTGCATCTGCAGCACAGGTGAATGCCAAATCTTCAGACCTCATTGGCCCAAGACAACCAGGGTCTTTCAGGAACAATGGCAGCATGATCAGGAATGGAGGAAGGAGGCCAGAAATCATGCTGGCGTACCACAAAGCAAGAGGAACTGAAGAAGCAGGGCTTACAAGACAAGGAGATTGCTAATGTAGTGGTAGATCATCAGAGAAACAAAGACCTTGATATACCGAAGGGAATGGGAGGCCCTTTGACATCAGCTGCTGGAAGTTGATATGTTGCAGCCACTGACATAGATGAAGGCATCAAGGTAGGACGTCTCTACCTGGAGGTTCGCTATGCCCGGGACACATCACTCTCTCTCCCAAAGTCCAGTGATCTGTTCCGGTTGATGAAAGACCACAAGAAGCTGCCAATGAACACGTATGCAGCCAATCTTAAGCTGTATCTTAATAACATTACCTGTAATGCAGAGGTGACCCTGAATGACTTTAGTCAAGCCATGGACACAATTCTGAGCCAGCAGAACTAACTGTCTGTAAACAGGCTATGTACCATGACACAAACTGTGGACTTCGACTCCCTCAAACTCAACATTATGGACTTAAATCCTAGCATTATTCTATCTGAAATGTATGTTTGCTGTTAAGAACTATTTTGCTGTTTATGCCTACTGTCTCCTGTAAATAAAAAGCCATATATTTGGTCTCCTGTGTTGGATATCAATTTTTACGACTATCGGGAGGCGTTTTAGGAGGGTAAAATGCAAAATTTGGGGGTCCACATATCAAGGGATATGTTCAGAGGGTTAGACTTGATTCTTTAGTCAACCAATGCTATTTCCTCACTCAGACAGACCATCTCCATATTTTAGAGGGGGTATTTGAAAATTATGGAACACCACCTCTTACCCAACCCCGATCATTTTACAAGTAAGCTATTTCCTTCTGTCCTAGCTTTTCCCCTTCCTTCCGACCCCTACAGTTGGCCACCAAGTACAGCTCCCTATCTGTTTGTAAAGCTGGGGGCAATAATGGATCAAAAAATGGCTGGGTAGATAAACAGGAAGTTTGACAGAAGAATAAACGGACAGCCTGACAGACAGTCTGATAGATACAGAGATAATTATGCTGCAGTGCTCCTCTGTGCAACTGACCTTTGTGTCTGTGGCATTTCCTAAACCATCCTGGGATACAAGGGTACTCTATCATCTGGGTAACCACACAACTTTCCTAGGTACTCATTTTACCTTTTGTATTATTCTCTCCCTCTACCAGTATTGCTAGCCACTCTGCTACTCATTCAAGAAAAATGTATTGAGGGGTTTAAGGGAGCACCAAAATGTGTCTCTGATAGCAACATAAAAGGAAATGAATCAAGTCAATAAAAAAGGGCCCTGGTGATAGGAATAAATGATTACAGGGCAAACAGGGCGGAATGGGGACAGAAAAAGTATGAAGGACTGTTTTGTGATAGACTGGTGTTCTCTCTCTTTTTTATGTAAGGAAGATGGAACTAACGGCTAGAAGCTCAACGAAAATAAGATAAGAGGGTCAAATTCATGATCCATTCATTTTGAGATGCCTGGACACAATGAGTTTAAAAGATTAGAGGGATGCATTCTTGGGGTGGCACTCTATAACCTGTCAATTCCACTGCCTGGCTGTACAAACATCTCTCAACTCCCTACCTATTTCCCTGACAGGAGGGCCACTTCAGCCTGTAGCTGACTGGATGCACATTTGAGATGAGCCTAGGTCTACAACTACTACTATAACTACACAGACCTTGGCAAACAGCTTATTTCAGTACACAAAACATCATTATTTTCTGAGATTATTTATGTGTACTGTGTCCATACCAAAAAATCAAACATGAATAAAGAACACATGCTTTAGTACTTTCCCCTTTGTCTCTGCTGGCCAAAGGGAGATCGTGTGTGTGTGTGTGTGTGTGTGTGTGTGTGTGTGTGTGTGTGTGTGTGTGTGTGTGTGTGTGTGTGTGTATTTACCTATTTGTATTTACCTATTTGTAGTATACAGGAATTGAGCAATGCTCGTGTTGTCCTGTCTCCATATCCACATTTATCAAGTCTACCTTTACACAAATGAATGTTTTTCTCATGCACCACCTCTTTGTCTAACTTGTTCCAAATATTTAAGTATTTACCTAATATACTTAATTGTGATATACACGGAATGTACTATGCTCGTGGGTTTCCATCGCTGTTTCTCAATAAGTCAAATTTGGCTTTAAACTCGTTTAAGTTTTTAGACTGGACAATCTCTTTGTCCAGGCTATTCCATAAGTCTATACTTCTGTAAGGAAAGCTATATTTCTTGATATCCTTCAAGCAGCTTGACTTTTTCAATTTCATTCCGTGTCCTCTTGTTGCTCTCTTATCCCATAAAAACAGATCTTCTTTGTCAATTTTATCTACTCCCACCATGGTCCTGAACACTGCAATCATGTCTCCCCTCTTTCTCCTTTCCTCTAAGGAAGGCAAATCCAGTTTTTCCAGCCTCTCTCTGTATGACAAGTCTGCCAGACTGGGGACCATCTTGGTTGCTGTTCCTTGTATTCTCTCAATCTTGTTTATATCTTTGTTTTTGAGTGGGGACCACACTACCGCTGCATATTCTAACCTGGGGCGGATCATGGCCACTATCAATTTTTTCATCATCTCCTCATCCAAATAATGAAATGCTACTCTTATGTTAGTCAAGAGTTTATAAGTCTCTCCAACTATCATGTTAATGTGCTTTTCTGGTGACAAACTATCTTGGACCAGCACTCCCAAATCTTTCTCTTCTCTCCTTTTTGTGATTAATTCATTACCCAACAAATAATTCAGTGATGGCCTCCTGGTACTTTTACCCATTTCCAATATTTTACATTTCTTTACATTAAATTTCATTTCCCACGTCCGGCTCCAATTGTGTATCCTATCCAAATCCTCCTGCAGTATTTTACAATCCTCCTCAACCTCTACCTTCCTCAAGATCTTTACATCATCAGCAAACAGACTTGCATAACTGTTCACTCCATCTACCATATCATTTATGTAAATCAGGAACATTACTGGCGCCAACACCGAGCCTTGAGGGACTCCGACTCCACTTGTTACTTCCCTCCATCCAGACATCCTATCCTTTATTACTGTCCTCATTTGTCTGTCTCTCAAAAAGTCTCTCATCCATTCCAGAAGTTTCCCCTTCAGTCCTCCTATATATTCTAGTTTCCACATTAGTCTTTTATGAGGTACCTTGTCAAAGGCCTTCTCTAAGTCTAAGTACACACAATCCACCCAACCATCTCTCTCCTGTACCACGTCAATCGCTCTTGAGTAAAAGCTCAACAAGTTAGAAACACATGACCTTCCACTTCTGAATCCAAACTGACATTCAGCCAAAATATTCATCTCTTCCAGATATTTTATCCATCTGTCTTTCATGATTCTCTCACACAATTTTACGACCATGCTGGTAAGAGACACTGGTCTATAATTCAGGGGTTCTTCCCTGTTTCCTCCCTTGTAAATTGGTACCACATTTGCCCTCTTCCATTCTTGTGGCACTTTCCCCTCTTCCAGTGAGCATATGATTAAATTGTGAATTTTATCCGCCAGTTGTTCTCTGCATTCCTTCAGTACCCAATTAGAAATTCCATCAGGTCCTGGGGCTTTCCTTACATCTTGAGTTTCCAGTAATTTATACACTTCCTGTACCTCCACTTTTATATCTTTTATCACCGGAACATTTCTAATCACTCCCTCCCCTTCCACAAGCTCCTTTTCTTTCGTGAAAACTGACTGGAAACGTTTGTTCATTATTTCTGCTTACATTGCCACATCCTTAAAGACCTCTCCTTCTACTTTCAGTTTGGTGATTCCTTCCTTTTGTTTCAGTTTGCCATTAACAAATCTATAAAACAGTTTGGGTTCATCCTTGCATTTGTCTATTATACCTTTTTCAAAATTCCTTTCTTCTTCTCTACGTATTCTTGTGTATTCATTTCTAATTCTTTTATATTCTTCCTTTGTTCTGTTGTTACCTCTTTTTCTCCAATTGTTCCATGCCTTATCTCTCTCTTTTTTTGCTATCATACACCTTCTATTAAACCACTCCTTTTTCCTGTTTTCTTTCCCTCTTATTCTTGGTACAAATTTTTCCACTCCCAAATTATAGAGGTCTAGAAAGATATCCCACTTCTTCTGTATCTCTCTTGTTTCTCTGAATTTTCTCCAATCCGCATTTTCAAAAAAGTTTCTCAATCCTGTAAAATTTGCTTTCCCAAAGTTGTATCTTCCCTGTCTATGAAGCTCATCTCTTGGCTCGACGTTCCCTATCAACATCTGGAATTCAATGACCACATGATCACTTTTTCCTAAAGGACAGAGATATTTCAATGATTCTATTACATCGGGTTCTTTGGTGAACAGTAAATCTAACCTTGCTGGTGTGTCCTCACCTCATAACCGTGTCTCTTCTTTGACCCATTGCGTCATCACATTATTCATTATTATATTTAATAACATAGTGCCCCATGAATCCTTGCCGCCTCCTGCGTACCATTCCTCCCAGTTCATCTCTTTACAGTTAAAGTCACCCACTAAAATTATATTATTGCTTTTCTCAATTATTTTTTGTAAATAGCTAGCCATATCTGACAACATCTCCTGGTATTTGTCATCATTCTATGCTCTCGTCTTAGGGGGAACATACACTACTGCCATATCTCTCTTAACATTCTCTCCAGTTTCTAATTTCATATATATCACTTCAGCCCTGCCTTCTCCCATTTCCACAGTATCTACATTTATGTTGTTTTTCACTGCTATCATCACTCCTCCTCCCTTTTTTTCTTTCCTGTCTTTTCTCCACAGTTTGTATTTACTATCTCCCAAATGAACATCAATATCTTCTCTTAATTTGGTCTCTACAAAGCACATGATATCAGGTTCATGTTCTCAAGAAATCGTTAATTTCGATCCTTGTCGATATGAAACTATCAACATTAGTATATATCACCTTCAAATTATTTTTGATGTTTTTAATACCCTCTTCTCTCCTACTCTCTATCCGTACCACTTCCTCAACTTCTGATCTTTCACAGCCATCCCCCTTAGTTTCCTTCACTTCTATTTCCTTAAATACCACTTCCTTACTTTCATATCCAATACTCTTCAAAAAAAAGTATTACATTCTTCCTCTGTCCTCTTATCATTTTTTCCCTTTGCTTCTTCCTTTAATGATTTTAAAACTTCTCTTTCTTCTTCATTCAGATCTTTTCTTATTATAATATGTTCCATCCCCGCCTCTTTGCTTAATTTCCAAGTCACTTTAAGTATCTCATTTATTACACTTTCTGATGTAAACTTGACTCTCACTGGTCTTGTTTCCCCTTTCTTATAAGGCCCTATCCTCCTTACTTCCTCAATTTCTTTTACCCACTTGTCTCCTTCGGGGTCAATCTTGCCTAATATTCCTCTCACCAGGTTCATGTCTCTCTCGAGTCTTATGAACCTAACCTTTTCTTCCTTTTCCCTGTTTCCAAATATTACTACACATCTGTTCCTTTCTACAGATTCTCTCACCATTTTCTCTTTTTTCTTCAGTATTTTCACTACATTTTCTTCCATTTTTTTTTTGTTCATTTCCCCTTCTTCTTGGATGATCTCTCTTAAGTTGACCACTTCTTTCTGTTCTTCTTCTACATGTGCCCACTTTGCCTTATGCTCTTCTAATACATTACTCACCTTCTCCGTTTTATTAGTACTCTCTTCTAGTTTCCTCCTCAATTCAACATTTTCCCGCTTCAAATTTCTAATCTCTTCATTCACTGTTTCATTGGATTGGATCAGACTCTGTAAGGTAGTATCCGTATTTTCAGACACATCCTTTATCACTAGATTCTCTACTTTCTTTTCAAGTTCACTAATCCTCATAATTAATGTTTTAACCAGGTTAATGACATTGGTATTTGTATCAAATCCTTGAAATTCGAGTCCCTCATTGTTTACATTTTCAGCCATGTTTAATGTTGGTTATGTACCAAAACAGCTGTTACTGAAAAAAAAACTATAAACGTTCATGTATACTCTAGCCAACAATAAATCTTTACATTTTTGGTAGTCTATTAACTTTCATTATTTTAAATTTAAGACAAGACCTTAGGAGACAGGACAGACAAAATTCCCGAAACTACTTAACCCGTCACGTCCCGAGGTTTTCCACACCTCCGACATCCCCCAGTCCCGAGGAATTTTTGAAAAATTTTTTTTTGGCTAAAACCTTCGCTTTTGGTGAGAAACATCGAAAATTCATAGAGAAATCACTCACCTGAGGTTTAAAATACCCAATCCAGGTAGGAGTTCCTCCTTACCTGACGGTTTTCTAACATGCTGGCACCAAAGAAAACGAGTTCTATGGGAGGGTAACTATTTTATCCACTCATAAACAGTATTTATTTATTTACTTGGTATGAATGTATATGTAGTATGAGAGTATATTGGTTTTCAAGCAGTAATAAAGGCATTATAAGCATTGTTTCACTCACTAACTAATCACCATACCTGACCTTTTTTTGCCTCATTACCTGATCATTATTTCTGGCTGTTTCTTCTTCTAATGCTATGTAAACATTGTCCTCCACATTGTCATCGATTGGGGAATCACTCTGGCCCTGAATATCTTTACTAGCCAGGTCACTGGTAACAGGTCCATTGCCGAGACAATGGCGTTAGGGGGGGAGGGGGGAGGTTATGCGGTGTAAGGCATTGTCCCTGCTTGGCATCTTGTAGAGGAATAGAGGAAGGTGTCCCGTGTATACATACAAAAAATCACGTGCAAAAATTGAAAATTGTGCAAATTAGGGACCTTGCAATTGCACAACGTACCAGTACGTCGCCGGGACTGGCAAATGCAAATCGTTGCAACGTACTCATACGTCGACGGGACGGGGCGGGTTAAGGTTAGCAGCGATGGCTGGGACGTCTGCTCTCTCCGGCTGTTTGTTCGTGTGTGTGTGTGTGTGTGTGTGTGTGTGAACAAGATTTTATCCGCACGTGTATGGTAATGAATGCCAGTACACAATGCTAGAGCCTTCTTGATCATTCATAATGTCCATGTGATGTGTGCATGTAAGGTTTTATGTATGCGTACATTTAACAATGCACTAAATTACCAGTCAACTGATTTAGGTCATAACGTTATGTATTTTACCTTTAACCAGCACGTTACACATGTGCACTACTGTAAACGTAAGCCACTATTAAGAATATAGTAACAACAATAAAGCAACCTTTATTCATGTAACTGCAGACCTATTTTATCGTGTGTAATAAAGCCTCGGAGCCAAATGATTACTCTGGCTTTGTTCACTAATGGCAGAACTTGAACTGATAACACAGCACTGTCTTATTACAGTCAAACAACCTGTCCATTACGTAAGGCTAAAGATACAATATTCTTCTTTACGATACCTTACTGATTGGATTATCATGGTTCCCCCAGGTTAACAGGATGCAGCAGTACTCGTACAGTAAATGGGGCTGGTGGATATGCACCTGATCTATGGTTCTGTGCACAGAAATGGTAGGGAAGCTGCACGTCTTTTCACACTACATTCACATCCATAGACAGAAGGCTGAGGGAGACAGGAAACTTTAATTGCAATCTGTCAGAAACAGGACTACCATGCTTTGTTCGCACACTCCAACCTGAG
This sequence comes from Coenobita brevimanus, assembly GCF_032717465.1. NCBI lineage: Eukaryota > Metazoa > Arthropoda > Malacostraca > Decapoda > Coenobitidae > Coenobita > Coenobita brevimanus. The sequence continues at coordinate 26,106,946 of NC_137004.1, forward strand.
AGGATCCTAGAGGCAGTTGCAACGAATCCACAAGCAAGGACTCGCAATGTGGCAAGTGATGTGGGGGTCAGTCATTTTACCATATAGAGTGTACTTCACAAACAGCTCCTTCATCCCTACCTTTTTCAGAGAGTTCAGTATTTACTCCAGAGGACTTTCCCTGACACTCAGATTTCTGTCAGTGGTTTCTAGACCAAACAGCACTCAATCCAGATTTTTCTAGCATGATGCTGTTCACAGATGAGGCATCTTTCACAAGAACAGGAATGTTCAATAATCACAAAATGCATGCAGGCAAGTGATCAGTTAGGTATTGTCTTCTCGGTAATTTTAGTTTATTCAGATGAAGAAAAGCTCTGACCACATAAGGATTATACATTAATATCATGATTAACTTATTCTCTGGTAAGTGATCATTTTATTTTAATCTAGCTAACATCAGAAGCTCTTATTTAGCTATGGAAGAATTCATACCCAGTAAAACGACTGTGATAAAAGTTAAATGTATATGGATACTTGTTCATCCTGTACAGTCAAAGTCCTTTATCAATGGTTTTTCAGGCCAGCACAGCAAACTCCCCTTGCCTCCTAACCACCACAATGCACAATGACCATCACTGCCACCTCACCTCCCACCACTCTCATCACAGCTACCATCACTACCACCATTACCACAATTCCTATCACCACAACCACCATACCTATCACCACAACCACCATCACTACCACCACAACCACCATTACTACCACCAAACCATCAAAACTACCACCTCACTCACCATCACTACCACCATTATCACCAAAACCATCATACCACCACAAGCACCATCACTACCATCTCACCAACCCCCAGTACCACCTCAACCACCATAAACATGACCATAACCAACATCACTACCACTACAGCCAACATCACTACCTCCACAGCCACCACCACCACCACCACCACAATCAGCATAACTGCCACCACAATCACCATCACTACCTACCTTCAGCCACTCAGTATTCAAGCAGCAAATAAAGCCTGGTACATATTAATCAGAGATAAGTTACAGCCTAACCATCCTTTTAAGAGTTCATTTTGGACACAAAGAAGCTCTAAACTCAATGTCTACCTGGCGAACTCTTACATCCATTAGGAACAGATATACATTACCATTGCTTGAGACTGTTCATGAAGAGAACAGAAACTGCCATACTCATTTTACCCTATTTTGGCATAAAATTGCCTTCTCTCCGTCTTCAATGCTGAGTTACAACAACAGATTAACACTAGAATATGATTCTAGTCATGAAAAAGTGTTATGGAAAGGATGTACAGCTGTAGCCCAGTGTCTTCTGCCACTGAGCTGTGTGAAATAAGCTACAGAAGGATGAAAATCTGGGACGTTAGAGTGAAAGAACTATAGTACTATATTTTGCCCCTTTCATGCTCATCATAACTCTAGTTCGCATTCGAACTACCACCTGACGATTTCATTCACCTGAGTGTGAGTCACAGGAGTCTGTGAGTTAACACTGTCACCAATAACTCTCTTATATTTGGGACAGCTCCAGTAATCTATTTCAGCTAACACCAGTCATGGGACCCCTCAGTGAATTAATGAGATTGTCTCAAACATAAATTATAATGTCTTCAAACTTTTGAGAAAATGAAAAAAGGTTGTCACAACTAGATCATATGCTTTAAAGAAGAGAGGGAGGGAAGGTTAGACCAGAGCCCTTCCCATAATATGAGAAGGTTTTGCTCCCAGGATGATGCTACAGCTGCTCCACCAAAGGTTCATAGCACCACAACATGCAGACTCCTGTCATTAGCCATGCACAGCTGTAATAAGACAGTATACTGTATAGCATTATATAAAAGTGTGCATGATCATCACCATTTTAGGCTTTACATCTCTTTCCCATGTAACATGGATCATGTTGAGTCACCTGATGGCAATCCTCCACTCTGCTCTATTCTGCACCAGTTCTTCAGCAGCACCTGTACATCCATGGCCAGTGTACACCATCTTTTCCTAAATCTAACTCTCAGCTGACAGCCCAGCATCTCCATGTTTCTACAACTACTTACCCAACCTCTTGAGTCCATTCTCTTCACACCAAACCATCTCAATTTTTTCCTTTCAGTTTCCTCCTTGAGGCTTCCCACTCCATATCTTGGTACAGCAATAAAAATGATCCAAGGAAGTTGTAACCTTTATTAAAATACAGTGTTCCATTTTTCTTTACATCTTGTTCTTGTTGCCCTTCTTGCCCTTCTTTGGGTGTCGGACCTGTTTCTGTTTGGCAGCAATGATCTGTGTATACTTCCTCTTCTGATACCTGAAGTGTACCAGCAAAAAAAGAGAGAAAAAAAAAAAAAAAAAAAAAATGTTTCAGAAATGACAATAATAGTAAGATGGCTACAATATTATGCCTTCCACAACCATTCTCTTCATCCACGAATGTATCTGTCTATGCTTCAGCTCATTCTACCTAAATATCTTCCTGTCACACACACTGTATGCACAGTTTCTTTCTGAACATGCTCACAACATACGTCCCAAATACACTATTGTGCATCATCGACTCATCATTCAGAGCAAACAGTTGTCAGGAAAATCTTACAACTACAGGCATCCCTTGATTTACAACTGGACCAGGTTTTTTTGGGGGAAAAAAGACAGACATTTGAAATATCAAGGGAAAAAAATATATATATATATTTTTACATCAGAAATATCATCGTCATCATCATCATCCGGACCTCCTTTCCCACCCTAGGATGGAGTGAAGGTTAACAGTATCCAGGTGATAGGCCATCACGTTCTGTAGCTTCACATACACTTATCTGACAGAGCCCATCCGAACGCTGTCACATTAAAAAAGGGGTGCCAAATCCCTAGTCAGGTGCTTCTTCACACAAAATTCATCCAGCCAGCTCGATCTCTTGTCAGTCCCTTAGCATCACCAACTTCCATACCTCTCCCCACACACTAATCCACCATATCCTTCCATCTTCTTCTTGGCCTACCTCACCTTCCTCCATCAAATTCGCTCAGATATACCCTTTTCACCATTCTATTGTCATCCATTCTCTCCATATGGCCATACCTTCTCAGTACACTCGCTTCGATTCTGGTGTCCTCACTCCACATATTTCACGAATCACATTATTCGTATCCTATCCACTCACTGCACTCCACATACATTCCTCAGCAGTCCCATTTCCACTGTTCTTACTCTATACTTTTCATTTTCATGCGACACCATAGTCTCACATCCAAATACCATAAATAAGAAACATTTTAACATGGATTTTATGGGGACTAAACAGTTACCTACCTGTATGAAACTCCAAATCCAACCTAGCTGAAGTTCATAACCACCTAAAACTTTTACATCATCATCATCATCTTCTATGATGCCTTGTTACCTTCAGGGTAACCCCAAGCTGGGGATGGCCTTGACAGAAATGCCTCCAGTGGAAAGGTTACAAGAGGATGAGAAAAAGGCAGAGTATAAGAGAGAAGTGGAGGAACGATTGGGCAAATATGAATTGGAGCAGATGGGGGACGTGGAAGGTGTGTGCAGGATATTTAAAGAAGAAATATGTGCAGCATGTGATGTGGTGTGTGGGAGGAAGAGAAGACGGAGGGGGGGTGCAAGGAACAGCATGGTGAACTGAAGAGGTGAGACAGGCTGTGGCACAAAAGAAGAAAGCATACAATGAATGGATGAGAAACAGAGGCATGGAAGAAGTTGAGAGGCGGAAGAGAGAGTTATATGTAGCAAGAAAGAGAGAGGTTAAAAGATTAGTAAGAGAGAGTAAGAAGAGAGTGGATGAGGAATTTGAGTGTAAAGTGGTGGGACTGTAAGAAAACGTTCTGGAAAGAGGTGAAGAGAGTAAGACAGGGTGGAAGTGAGGTTAGCAGGGGAGTGAAAGATAAAAATGGTAGATTACTAGTGAAGGGAGAAAAAGTGAGCAGATGGAGAGAACACTTTAAGGAATTCTTAAACATAGAGGATGGAAGTAATGCAAGTATAAGTGGCTGGGAGAAGGAGGGAGGTGAGAAGAAAGGAAGAAATCAGTAGGATAGAAGTTGTGGAAGCAATGAAGAAAGTTAAATTGGGGAAAGCCTCAGGAATTGATCGAGTGTGTGGTGAAATGCTGAAGCATGGGGGAGAGATAGTAGTAGAATGAATGTGGAAGATGTGCAGATTGGCCTGGGAGGAAGGTAGAGTCCCGGAGGATTGGAAGTCAGGTATAATTATTCTCTTGCACAAAGGAAAAGGGGAAAAAGAAGTGTGTGGTAATCATACGGGCATTTGTCTTCTTAGTATAATAGTTAAAGTGTATGGTAGGATACTTATTGACAGAGTTAGAGAAAGAACAGAAGAATTAGTTGGAGAAGAACAGGGAGGCTTTAGGAAGGGAAGAGGTTGTGTAGATCAGATATTCACTCTTAGATCTTTGGTGGAAAAGTTTCTAGAGAAGGGAAAGAAGTTGTATGCAGCTTTCATGGATTTGGAGAAAGCATAAGACAGGGTGGATAGACAAGGACTGTGGAAAGTATTAAGAATATATGGAGTGGATGGGAAGTTGTTGAATGCTGTGAAGAGTATGTATGATGGTGCTAAGGCTGCAGTGCGTGTGGATGGTGAACAAAGTGAATTTTTTTTTTTGAAGGTTGGGTTGAAACAGGGATCTGTCATGTCTCCATGGTTGTTCAATCTGTACATGGATGGGGTAATAAAAGAGGTACAAGGTAGGGTAGTGGATGTTGGAGTGGCCCTGGTGAGAGGATAGTGTTTGGAAACTCCATGTACTGTTGTTTGCAGATGATACTGTGTTGTTGAGTGAAGACGAAGGGGAGCTGCAATGCTAGGTGGATGAGTTTGGGAGAGTGTGTAAGAAACGGAATCTAAAGGTGAATGTAGGGAAGAGTAAAGTGATGGTCTTTGAGAGAGGTGAAGTCAGTGAATGTACAGCGAGGTTGGATGGTGAGGAATTGGAAAATGTGAGTACGTTTAAGTACTTGGGTAGTGTGATGAGTAAGGATGGAGGTTTGGAGGGTGAAGTGCTTGAAAGGGTACAGCAGGGAAGAAAGGTTGCTGGTTCTTTGAAAGCAGTGATAAGAAACAGGGAAGTGAGCATAGAAGTGAAAAAGTTACTACATGACAGTATTGTTATACCAACTCTAACGTACGGAAGTGAAGCTTGGACATTGTTGGAAGGACACAAGTCAAGAGTGAAAGCAGTGGAAATGAGTTATTTAAGAGGAGCCTGTGGAGTCACGTGGAGAGACAGGCTGATGAATGAGGATATAAAGGAGCGTTGTGGTGTGGATGTGGATGTGATAGGAAGCGTTATGAGGAACACACTGAGGTGGTTTGGCCATGTGGAGAGGATGGAGGGTGAAAGACTGACGAAGAGAGTGTACGTGAGTGAGGTGGAGGAGGGAAGACGGAGGGGGAGGCCGAGGATGAGATGGAGGGATGGGGTGGAGAGGTATATGAGAGAGAGGGGTGTGAGTTGGGAGCTGGGCAGAGAAATGGCGGGGGACAGGGCGACTTGGAGGCGATTTGTTTGTGGCCACCCCAAACGGGATTGAGGCGTCTGGCAATAGATAGAGAGATAGATAGATAATCCCAATCAGGTCTTTTTCCACTTTTACCAAACTTGATTACATGACACTTGTCCACATTGAATTCCATTTGCCATGTATTACTTCATTCATGAAGTTTATTTAATTCTTCTTGTAGCTCTTTACAAGAGTCTGTGTTAGTAATTCTCCTGTGTATTTTTGCATCATCTGCAAACATATTCAGATAGCTCTCATTTCCAGTGTTACTGTTTATATCATTTATATACACTAAAAACATGATTGGTGCCAGCACTGAACCCTGTGGTACTCCACTAGTCACTTCTTTCCATGATGAGTAGTTTCCTCTTAGTCTATCTATCTATCTATAGCCCGACGCCCTAATCCCGCAAAGGGTGGCCACAGACAAAACGCCTCCAAGTCGCTCTGTCACCCACAATTTGACTACCCTCTCCCCAACTCACCCCCCTCTCCCTCATATACCTCTCAACTCCATCCCTCCACCTCATCCTCGGTCTACCTCTCCCTCTCCCTCCCTCCACCTCACCTACATACACCCTCTTAGTCAGTCTTTCATTCTCCATTCTCTTCACATGTCCAAACCACCTTAGTGTATTTCTCCTAATCTTTTCAACCACATCCACATCCAACCCACAGCGTTCCTTCACTTCTTCATTCATCAACCTGTCCCTCCATGTCACTCCACATGCTCCTCTCAAGTAACTCATTTCCACTGCTCTCATTCTTCACTTGTTCCCCTCTTGCAAGGTCCATGCCTCGCTTCCATACGTCAGGGTAGGGATCACAATACTATCATGCAGTGACTTGTTAACTTCCATACTCACCTCCCTATTTCTCATCACTGCTTTCAGTGTACCAACAACCTTCCTTCCCTGCTGTACCCTTTCACACACTTCATCCCCCAAAGTTCCATCCTTACTCATCACACTACCCAAGTACTTGAATGCATTCACATTCTCCATATCCTCACCATCCAACCTCACTGCACACTGTGACTTCATTCCTCTCAAACATCATAACTTTACTTTTGTTTACATTAACTTTCAGATTCCTCCTCCTACACACTGTCCCAAACTCATTCACCAAACCTTGCAACTCCCATTCATCTTCACTCAACAGTACTGTATCATCAGCAAACAGCAACACTGGAAGCTTCCAAATGTCACCCTCATTCATTAGAGCCACCCCCACATCCACTGCCCTACCCTGCACCTCCTTTACAACCCCATCCATGTATATATTAAACAGCCATGGAGACATCACACAACCCTGTTTCAGTCCCACACTGAGATCAAAGAACTCACTCAGCTCACCATCCACTCGCACCGTAACCTTAGCTCCCTCGTACATACGATTCACAGCACTCAACAATTTCCCCTCCACTCCATATATTCTTAATACCTTCCACATACCTTGCCTATCTATTCTGTCATAAGCTTTCTCCAAGTCCATGAAGGCAGCATACACTTTCCTTCCCTTCTCTAGATACTTCTCCACTAAACATCTTAGAACAAATATCTGATCTACACACCCTTTTCCCTTCCTAAATCCCCCTTGTTCTTCTCCAACTAGCTCCTCTGTCATACGCCTAACCCTATCAATGAGTATTCTACCATATATTTTACCAGTCACACTAAGTAGGTAAATACCCCTATGGTTACCACATACTTCTCTCTCTCCTTTTCCTTTGTATAAAGGAACAATTATACCTGATTTCCAGTCCTCTGGAACCCTTCCCTCTTCCCAAGCCAATCTACACAACTTCCATATCCACTCCACAACAATCTCACCCCCATACCTAAGCATTTCACCACACACTCCATCAATTCCTGAGGCCTTTCCTAACTTAATATTCTTCATCGCTTTCACAACTTCCGCCCTATTGATCTCTTCCTCCCTCCTCTCGTCTCTTCTTCTCCCAGCCATTCCCCAACCACTTATACTTGCACTGCTCTCACTCTCTACATTCAACAAATCCTCAAAGTGCTCCTTCCATCTCCTCAGTTTCTCTCTCTTCTCCACCAACAATCTATTATTCCTATCTTTCACTCCCCTACTATTTCCCCTTTCACACTGCCTTACTTTCTTTATCTCCTTCCAAAACAATTTCTTACTCTCCCTCCATTTCACACTCAGATTCCTCCCAAACTCCTCATCCACTTTCTTTTTACTCTCCTTCACCAGTCTCTTAACCTCCCTTCTCCTGCTCACATATACCTCTCTCTTCTCTCTCTCATCTTCTCCCCTACCTCTACTCGCTAACCATTCACTACATGCCTTCTTCTTTTGTTCCACAGCTCGTTTCACCTCATCATTCCACCATGCTGTCCCTTGCACACCCTTGCATCTCCTCCTCACTCCACAAACCACCTCACCTCTTCCGTGAATATCTTACATACGTCTTCCACCCCTTTCATCTGCTCTAGCTCATACCTTCCCAATCTTTCTTCCACTATGCTCTTATACTCTGTCACTTTCTCACTATCTTGCAATTTCTCCACTCTTCTCACAGGAGTTGCTTCCTCCTGTCTTCCCCTTCGTCTCCTCTTAGTACTGTTCTCATTTCTCTTTTTATGAGAAAATCTTGCATCCAACAAAACAGTTTGCCTCGAATTCCTCCTTGATGGTACAGTTTCCATAAAAGTCTTTGGTGTGGTACTGTGTCAAAAGCTTTCTTGAAATCTAAATAGATACTGTCCACCCATCCTTCTCTTTCCTGTATTGTGTTTGTTACTCTGTCATAGTAGCTCAACAGATTAGTAACACATGATTTTCCTTTTCTGAAACCAAACTGTCTTTCTGTTATCATACTGTGTTCTTCTAGATGATTTACCCAAGCTTTTCTTATAAACTTTTCTAATACCTTACTTACAACACTGATCAGTGATACTGGTCGGTAGCTGAGTGGATTTTGTCTATTTCCTTTCTTGAATAAGGGGACAATATTTGCTTTTTTCCAAATATCAGGTAGTTTACCTTGACTCAAGGATTTCTTGAAAATTAAAAATAATGGTTTACTTAACTCCTTTGCACATTCTCGTAGCACCCAACATGAAATTTCATCAGGACCACTTGCTTTTCCTCTGTCTAATTTACTTAACTCCTCCTGTATTACTTATTCTGCTATTTGTATATCTGGCAGTATGTGTGGACATGCGTGTTCCATATATTCCCTCTCAAAATATTTTTCTTCTGTAAAAACTAATTGGAAATTCTTATTTAGTGCTTCACAAATATCTTTCTCTTGTGTATAAGTGATTCCCTCGTCCGTAATGGATTGTATTATATCTTTTACTTTGGTTTTGCTTCTGATGTAGCTGTAAAACAGCTTTGGTTGATTATTACTTTTATTTATTATATCCTCCTCAAATTGTTTTTGGGCTTCCCTCCATATTCTTGTATAATCGTTTCTTGCCTGTTTGTAATTATTATACGCCCTTTCACTATTGTGTCTTCTGTATCTATTCCACAACAAATCTCTTCTTTCTTTTGATTTTTTACATTCTGTATTGAACCATTTCTGTATTTTCTTATCTGCTTCTTTGTGCTGTGGGATGTACTTCTAGACTCCTATTTCATAAAATTCACAGAATTTTTTATATACAGCATTTAAATCTTGTCCTCTAAGCTCATTTTCCCAATCAACTTCTAAGAAATACTTCTTTAGGTCTTGATAATTTCCCTTTTTATAGTTTAGGCTTTTTTTTTTTTAACTTTCATTGCTGTTAACTATGTCATATGCTATCCTGAAGTAGTAATTTAGTACTGCATGATCGCTTTTCCCGAGTGGAGGGTGATATATTAAACTGTCAATATCATTTTCTTGCCTAGTAAATATTAGATCTAGCACTGAAGGTACATCGAGTCCTCTTTTTCTGGTGGTTTCCCTCACGTTGCGTTAGGAAAAACTCTTGCACGAGATCCAGGAGCTTTTGGTCCCAACAGCTTTCTTGGCTAATTATATCTAGAGTATTCCAATTTATATTTGTATTAAAATCTCCAGTTAGTTTAATTCTTTCTGATTTCTCTTCCATTTTATGTAGTAATGATCTTAAACTCTGAACTGTACTCTCTGCCAGGTCCTCATATTCGTCTCTTTCCCATGTGATTGATCTGGGTGGCATGTACAAATTGGCTACAATTACTTTCCCTTCAGATGTGTTGATCTCTACTGCAATCAGTTCTACTTGTGATGGTATATCTAGTTTTATTTCATTGACTTTTAGATTTTTCTTAGTTAATATTATAATTCCTCCTCCTTTTTTTAAATTTCTGTCTCTTCTCCATATACTGTATTCCTCTAAGTTTAGTATGTCATTGGATATCCTTGGTGTTAATTTTGTTTCAGTTAGGCATATTATTTGTGGTTCATTTTCTCTGACATAATCATTCATCTCTAGTAATTTAGATACCATTCCATCCACATTTGAGTACATCAACTTTATCATCTTGTTTATACACTTGTCATGACATGGTTTTACTACCTTCCTACTTTTTATTCCATCCTGTTTGTGTACCACTTTCATACCAGCAATCCTATTACTTTGTAAAAAAATTTCTTCTTCTCCTCTTCTGGTGTGTGTGTGTGTGTGTGTGTGTGTGTGTGTGTGTGTGTGTGTGTGTGTGTGTGTGTGTGTGTGTGTGTGTGTGTGTGTGTGTGTGTGTGTGTGTGTGTGTGTGTGTGTGTGTGTGTGTGTGTGTGTGTGTGTGTGTGTGTGTGTGTGTGTGTGTGTGTGTGTGTGTTGTTTATGGTGAGGTGTGGAATGTGACTATGTTCTGCTGTTTAGTTTGTGAGAAGGGTCACTGTTTGGCTGAAGTTATTTTGAGTGTTTCTAGCAGACCATTTATGTAGTGTTGTGGTAAGGTTGGAGGATGTGTGCAGCTGTGTTTGCATTTTGGTGTGTCCATGTTAGTGTTATGTCGTCTGCAGAGGAAGCTATATGTAGTTGTGGTGCATTGTGTATGTCACGAATTCGCGAGATCGTTATTATGTCAATTCGTGACATTGTATTATTATTACTGGAACTCATGAATAGTAGTGAAACCCCACAGAACTTTGATTAGTCAGTTAACAGCTTGCATTTGCAATCAGATTTAAAAGTTTTTCAAAACATTCATCACTGTATCATGAGTGAAAGTCTTTACGTAAGACAGTAATGTTCCACTGAGCGATATTTTTGTGTATTTATCGTTCCTTCAACTTGCCTCTCTAGCCGCTGAACTAGGCCACGCCTACCTCTGGTGATCATGTACTGCTTGGTGCCGGGTGTGGTGTGAGAAACTTAAGTCAGTTAGTGCCCAGTCACCATGAGTGATGGACATCGAGAGCAGTGTAAGGAAGCAGCATCACAGGAGATTACTCTCGTGTCAGTGGTGTGTCTCAACGGTTTGACTGCCTAGTTCTTCCTGCAGCTCTATGTCTCCAGTATCTCTCCACCGAGCTGGTGATAGACAGGCAGTGGATGGCACGCGCAGTGTGTATAGCAGTGGCTGGTGGGCAGTGGTCACCTATATAGTCTCTTCACAGCCATGTCTCCATTTTCTCCACTGACCAGTATTTTCTTTCTGTGTTTTCTAGGCTTAAGAGTATTAGCTAGTTTGTCTGAGTAAATGACTACTCATTTATCTTGTACGAATTTATTTTGTCCGTCATTACTATCTATCTATCTATCTATCTATAGCCCGATGCCCTAATCCCGCAAAGGGTGGCCGCAGACAAAACACCTCCAAGTCACTCTGTCACCCACCATTTGACTCCCCTCCCCCCAACTCACCCCCCCCTCCCTCATATACCTCTCAACTCCATCCCTCCACCTCATCCTTGGGCTACCCCTCCCTCTCCCTCCCTCCACCTCACCTACATACACCCGCTTAGTCAGTCTTTCATTCTCCATTCTCTCCACATGTCCAAACCACCTCAGTGTATTTCTAATTACAGTTATTTTCTATGATCTTCATTAAATGTAAGAATTGTGTTCCATATCTCCATATTGTGCTTACTTTAGTTTGCCACTCGCAGTTTGCACAAACTTCTTATATTAATCATTACTGGTGGTTAGGCCAGTTCTTTCATATTAATCATAAATTCATTTGCACCAGCCAGGAGTTAGCATTAGGAAGAACTCATTCATTATTAATATCAACTGTCAGGGGTAAAGACACTTTTTCAGAGGCCAATAGTATTAACAATTCAGCATTTGTGAGTGATCAGTCTCCGCTGTGTACTGTTGATTTATGAAATTCTCATTTTTAGAGAATTGGCAACATATGCCAGCATAAAGTAAACACTACTGTAATAAGTCGATGCCTCTCGTGTCTGTGACAATTTTCTCTTTTCTCTCATAAGTAGTGGAGGTATGTTTCTTTTCCCAGTGGGGCAACTGATGACTTATTTGCAATTTATTCTTATTTCACTTTCCCCCTTGACATCTGGTGACCTTGCCAGGATATTAACTCCTAGCATAAAAGTTATTAACAAAGTAGTAATAAACTCACTCGCTCATAGGTAGTTATTAGTTATAATCATTAAAGTTTATGGGCACTAGCTTCCTGGTGGTTACTGTTTCTGCTTTATTAATATTATGTAAAAGTCTTCCAAGGCAGTTGTAATTTTTTTTCCTTACCTGTTTTACTAGATGAAACTGGTCACCACCAGGCTGTGCCTATATTCTTAATATTCAATTACTGTATTAACATTCAACTGTAAAACAGCAGTCAGTATGTATCAGTTTTTAGTTCACTCAGCCTCAGTTTGAGTTAGTGCCATGGCTTCAAACACATGTATGCAGAAAGCCAAGGATGTGGGGCTTACCGATCCCCAGTAAATTAAAGACTATGTGTTCTCATTGTACACGTGTGAACGGCAACGTGAATGATGCCCGTGAAGAGGATTAAATTCAGCACAAACACGAACAAGAACAGCGCGAGGATCGTGAGAAAACGTGAACATAAGCGAGAACAGCGCGAGGAACGTGAGAGAATGTGAACACGAGCCTGCTGAGTGTGAGGCATGTGAGAAACACAAGCTTGAGGTGTTGAAGTTCAAGCAAGACTCTTTGGCTTTGGGCACATCTGCTACCGCAGACCCTAGCTCCACGAGTGCTCCTCCAGCATCCATTTTCGCAACCCTGTGCCTCAAGCTTCCTTCGTACAAGGAAGGTGAGCACACAGGTCCATTCATAGCTCATTTTGAGGACATGGTGCAGCTGTACTGGCTGGATGAGGCAGTTACGCGGCTCCAATGTCTTAGCTTGTTTGAGGACCCTGTCCTTGTTCTCCACAGAATTCGTGGAGACAGTCTCACCTACGAGTTGATGAAGGCTGCACTCATCAAAGAGCACGGTCTCTTGGTTGACGATGCCAGGAGTCAGTTCACGAGGTTGCGTCTCCAAGAAAGAGAGACTGCTGTCCAGTCCCTCAAACATCTCACTGCATACTTAGACGAGTGGAGAGAGAGAAAGACGACAGCCCTCGCATTCAAGAGGGGATAAATGACCTACACAGAAAAGTCATGGCTTGCTGAGCTCATGGCTCAGCTAAAGATTTGTCGAGTATGGGATGCCAGCCAAACGGCGGAGAAGGCTGACACAGTCTTCACTGCATACAGGTACCAAACTCGTAGGCAACAATGCTGGAACAAGACAGATACTGCAAAGTCTGGGAAGCCATCTCAGAGCAAACACCAACATCAAGGCTGTTCTCAGAATAATGGCCACGGTCCACACGAATTGCAGCAAAAGGACCAAGGACAGAATGTTCAGCAACCTGGCTGGTTGGGGTAAAACAAGTACCCTAACCAGCAGCAGTATCAGCCACAGTCAACAGTCGGGACAATCGTTTTCAGCACTAGCCCCAGTGTTTTGGAGGCAGGAGGTAAATGCTGCCTTCATTCCCCAACAATTGCACGGTGGTCTTGTCCCTAGCAGCACAGGTCCTCTATCACAAATAACTAGTTCCCCTCAGACAGTGAGCCCTCCTCCACAGGTGGTCAACGCTCTGACTCCCCAGATGGCAAGTACGACTCCTCCAGCATCTAGTCCTCAGGACGTCACATTCGCAGATTTGTGTGCTATGCAGCCTTACCAATGGTTGGCTGCTTCATCCACAGGCTCTCCCACAGGTAACAGTGCCTTCCGCATTCAGCCAGGGTTTGTGAGAGGTGTTTCTGTAAATGTCCTGAGAGACAATGGTTCCTCAGGTTGCTCTGTCAGACATAGTCTAGTTTAGCTCGGCCTGAGGAGTACACAGGTAGACAGATCCATGCTCAGCTTATTGATGGATCAGTGAGATTGTTTCCTGAGGCACATATCCAGGTAGCATTTCCTTTTTAAACTGGCCTGAAAGATGCAGTTGTCATACCAGAACCTTTGTTTGACCTTATTATAGGTAACATACCAAGTGCTAAGAACAGCTGCACCGTAGATGTTGCTACTCAGACTTTGGCTGCAGTAATACGAGCCATGGCCAAGGCCCCAAACCGTGTCACCTCGCTGACCACTGCATCGCCACAAGATCTGATTTGTAGTTAAGATATTGTCCTTGAACAACAGTCTGACCCGACACTTGCTGTAGTGTGGAAGAAACAAAAGGGTAATGTGATTAGACATCCACAGGGAGGTCAAGCCAGGTTCCTTTGTAAATGAGGACGGGTGTACCATGAGCCACACACACCCTAGGGTGAGGTTCGACTGCAGCTTGTCATTTCCGCAAAGTTTCACTGAGCAGTGTTTGAACTGGGTCATTGTTCAGTGATGGGAGGCCACATGGACCAAAAGAAAACCCTTGGCCATATCCGAGCTGACTTTTTCTGGCCAGGAATGGGACAAGAAACTGCGTTCCTGCAATGTGTATCGATATACCACTAATCTGGGACGTGTCCTTCCTGCGCCATTAGAATCCATGCCCATAATCTCTGAGTCATTTAAGAGAGAGGGCAGTGGCAATGTAGGTGCAGACCTGACGTCTCACCTGTTGGTCCCACAGGACACTTCACGTCCAGGGCCTGTGCATACACATGTACGGTCAGTTAAGGGTTAAGTTCGAGAATCCCACAGAGGCAATCCAAGGCTGTGCCTGAATTACCTTGTGGTGCATCTTGAACTGAGGGTCCTTCTGAGGATTCCTGGAGAATACATGCTTTATCCACATGGGTGTTCACACCCATGCTGAGTGTTAAAATGTGACCTGCCCGAGTTTGCAAAGGGATTCTCAGCCTAATGATATCAGTCATAAGTGTGGAGTTATAAGGGTAAGCATGCTCTTAGGATGTCCAAATGTGTAGAACCAAATACTGCCGGACAATTCTTAGACTAGGAGTACATGCGCAGACAGCCCCGAGTTAACAATCACTACTCTCACTTTCGACTTGCAATGGGCTGTGGGTCACTGAGGGCCCTGTTACTTAATCGGCATCCGTCATGATCTTTTTAACGTACCCAGAGTCGATGCTGCAGAGGGTAGATCAGCTGAAGTGAAGCATGGTCTCAGATGAGAGAAGGAGCTGGTGCCTGATTGACTGCTGTCTTCCTTGAATGCGCCAGACAAGGCTCTGGACCTTATTCATTATATCCACACTGTACCTATGCAATAACCAGGGAACACCTTGTTCTCCAGTTAACAGAGATATAGGTTTAACCAGTAAACTACTGGCTGTTCAAGGTGATTTATGCAATCTAAGGACTGGCACATTTCCTGATTAATAATCTACCCAATAAGAAATTAATGGCGACCTACGAAGCTTTGGCTGTCACTCGAATTTTTCAGCTAAGGCATACTTTTCACAGCATATGCACTGACTACTAGGCAGAGGGTAATTGCAGTTTAATACAAATTGTCTGTCACATTGACAATATTGATGCTCCACCCTGATTGATTTCACAGGTACAGTTAGCAGGTGGAGCAGTTTTGCTGTGCAGGCACAGCGATAGATGTAGCAATTTTGCCGTGTGGGTCAACTGATTGTCTCTGCCGCATGCTGCCACTTCTTCTCTTCTGCCTTCGACGTCTCCATACTGTTATTAACCTGTATTATATCATTTTACAAGTAGGTACATTACACTACAACTGTCACACCTACACCATGCTACATAACAATTAGCTGTTAAAGTAAATGTAGCAAACTGCTCAGTTTGACCTAAGTATAGGATTTTCCACCATCATCATGGAGTTTTTTCCCTCAAGCTTGCTTCTGTTAACGTAAATATGAGGTTTTTATGCTCACTGACAACAATGATCTCCTGTAGCAGGAAATTACACACACCACAGTGTGACTCTTGTGTGACTGAGTTAGGATGTATATATTACCTACAGTTAAAATTTTCAGAGAAAAATTTCGTTTCGTTGGGCCGTAATGTCACGAATTCGCAAGATTGTGATATTGTGACAATTGGTAACATTGTTTTATTATTATTATTACGGGAACTCTTGAACAGTAGTGAAACCCCATAGAACTTTGTTCAGTCAGTTAACCACTTGTGTTATCACTCAGATTTGAAACAGTTTTTTTCAAAACACATTTATCACTGTATCATGCCTGACTGTCTTTATGTATACGCAGTAATGTTTCACTGAGCGATATTTTTGTTTTTACCATTCCTCCGCCTTGCCTCTCTAGCCACTGAGCTAGGCCACGCCAACTTCCGGTGATCATGTACTGCTTTGTGCCAGGCGTGAGAAACTTAGTTAGTGCCCAGCCACCATGAGTGATGGACATCGAGCGCAGTGTAAGGAAGCAGCATCACCGGAGATTACCCTCGTGCCAGTGGCGTGTCTCAGCAGTTTGACTCCCTAGTTATTCTTGCAGCTCTACATCTCCAGTATCTCTCCACTGAGTTGGTGATAGACAGGCAGTGGACGTCACGTGCAGTGTGTACATTGATGGCCAGTGGGCAGCAGTCAGCTAGTCTCTTCACAGCCATGTCTCCATTTTCTCCACTGACCAGAATTTTCTTTCTGTTTCTAGGCTGAAGAGTATTAGCTAGTTTGTCTGACTGAGTAAAAGATTACTTGTTTAAGTTATCTTGTAACATAAGAATTCATTTTGTCTGTCATTAATAAATTACAGTTCTTTTCTTTGAGCTTGATTAAATGTCAAGAATCGTGTTTCTTTTCTCCAAATTGGACTTCAGTTTGCTAATCCCAGTTTGCACTAACTTCTTATATTAATCACAACTAGTAGTTAGGCTAGTTCTTTCACATTAATTCATAAATTTGTTTGCACCAGCCAGGAGCTAGCATCAGCAAGAAACCATTTATTATTATTATTATTATTATCGATTGTCAGGGGTGAAGACACTTTCTCAGAGGCCAACAGCATTAACAATTCAGCATTCGTGAGTGATAAGTCTCTGCTGTATACTGTACTACTGAGACAGTTCATGAAATTCTCGTTTTCAAAGAATCAGCAAAGTAAGCCGGCATAAAGTAAACAATACTGTAATTTCATAATGTCAGTCCCTCTCGCATCAGTGGCGATTTTCCCTTTTCTCCCACAAGCAGTGGAGGTATACCATGTTTCTTTTCCCACTGTGACAACTGACGACTTATTTGCAATGTATTCTTATTTCATTTTTCCCCTCGACAGTGTATACCACTGGTCAACAGAGTGTGAACATATATAGTACAACTAAATGAAGGGATGTATTACCAGTACCAAGTTAAAACTTCCATCATAGCATGGGCCTGAACCTTACACTAATAGCTCATACATAAAAGAGATTAGTACTGTAACCACAAAGCCACAGGAAATCCTCTACTTAAATACCAAAACAAAATGCAACTCATATGCAGTGCCACTAACACCCCAACACCTTCATTTATCTCATAAACCATCTTCTCACAACATTAAGGCCATTTCTGCAACATAACCTCAACAAAAAATCTCTAGGAATGCCCAACAGAAGTAGCCATATTCTGCAGCCCCTTAGCTTCAAATCTACATGTGCCTGAAGCAACAATAACACAATAATCCAATATAATTGACTGGATTGTGGTGGACAATAGTAATGTTTATTCAGTGCTGCTTCCACTCATGCTCTGACTCAAGTGCAGTAACTCCTATTTAGTAAATCATGTTGTCTCATCTCTTAACTAGTTTTGTATGTGCAGTAGTTCCTATTTAGTAAATCACGTTGTCTCTTCTATTAACTAGTTTTGTATTCTCACTACCATTAGTCTAATACTGATTTCACTTGTCCCAAATCTCTGATGTCATCTTATGCTCAATAAAGCTTCCTAAGCCAGTCTGTTCATACAACATGGATAAAACAGACTAAGTGGTCTACTTTTGTGCATGAGAACTTTAACCAACACTTAATACTTTTCAGAAATACACTAACCTTAGAGCTTCCTCATCATGCATTATCTCCTCAGCCAGGGTCCGCTTTCGCTGCTTCTTGGGAATACGGGATGAGTAGAAATCCACGGCACTGTCCACCACAGTACCCAGGTGGAAGTATTTTGGTGTCACCTGCACCATAAAACATCATGAAAATTATTTGTACAGACAGCATGTTCCTACAGAATCAAACAGAGTAGTCAAATACTTATAATGAACACCTAAAGATTGTACAATGGGACCTCATATATCACAACTAACTGGTATTGCCAAACTACTGTATCATGAAATGCAGATTTCATGAGACCTAAATTAATAAACTATCTATCTATCTATTGCCAGACACCATAATCCCACAAGGGGTGGCCATTTGTCTTTGAGTTATTTGTTTTACGGGGAGGGGCACTAACCCTCCACCAACCCACTTGTTGACACGTAGGGAGCACGTATGATTTGGTTATATGGTTACCACCCAGCGTTATAAATGGTTTCCTGGCTTACAGGAAACCATTTGGCTTGTCACTCAATGTAAACCCACCTGTAAAGGAAAGAAAAACAATAAGTGGCAGGAAGGATGGGAGAAATACGGAGAGGGCAGGCACAGAAAAAGAATGATAAAGACTAAGGAAGAAGTAGGCAGCACTACAGCAAGTGAGTGGATGATGGTCGCCACCACCTACATTAATAAACAAATGCAAAAAATATGGTGCTGCCTACTTCTTCCTTAGCCTTTATCATTCTTTTCCTGTTGCTGCCCTCCTCTCTTTCTGTCTCTCCCATCTTTCCTGTCACTTCTTATTGCTTTTCTTTCCTTTACAGGTGGCTTTACATTGAGTGACAAGCCAAATGGTTTCCTGTAAGCCAAGAAACCATTTACAACGCTGGGTGGTAACCATATAACAAACCATACGTCTTCTCTACATGTCAACAAGTGGGTTGGTGGAGGGTTAGTGCCCCTCCCCGTAAAATAAATAACTCAAAGTCAAATGGCCACCTCTTACAGGATTATGGCATCCGGCAATAGATTGATAGAAAAAATATGGCCTCATCATGAAGCCAGCCCAATTTGCACACTTTTATCTTCATTTTAGTATTAAAAAAAAAAAAAAGTTATGTGAAATATAACATTAATAACACAGCATAAACCTCTGGGGATTTAATGACACATGTACTGTGCATATTTAATACCACAATACACTCCCAATAAATCAAACCATTCCTATGAAGTAAAATGACAGGAGGGCTCCTCATGTTTTGCTTCTTGTAAAGCACTGCACAGAATAAACGACTTTGAACTATAAGATCATTTTTTCATTCATTCAACACAGGATTTAATAATGAATGAATGAATGAAAAAATTATCTTATAGGTGGGGCCTGTTAACAATCTCATTCTCTTATGTCTCATCAGAAAATATTATATTGTTACAAAAAACCTGCTTCATGTACCAGCCTGCTGAACAGCCTAGTCAGTGGGGCCTGTGCATAGCCAATCCCACAGCAAATCATCATCCTGCCTCTTTTTCCCGCAGGAAAGGGAGGGAGATACTTCATGTTCTAGCTTCCTAAGCAATGTGTCATGCCACCACTATAGGGTGACCATGCAATCAACAATACCAGTGTATCCAATACCAAATGAACTGAACAACGGATCTTCTCACCTATCGAATTCTGTGGCCAGATATATTGTCGACAGGAAATCTTCCTCACACCACTCCCCCTAAATTCATAACAATACCCCTCCTTCCTTCCCATCCATCCCAATCCCCTCTCTTCATCCAGCTTCTTACTCACTTATACAACACTTGCACACACACACACACACACACACACACACACACACACACACACACACACACACACACACACACACACACGCTAACACACACACACACACACACACTAACTAACATAAGAGTAGCATTTCATTATATGGATGAGGAGATGATGAAAAAATTGATAGTGGCCATGATCCGCCCCAGGTTAGAATATGCAGCGGTAGTGTGGTCCCCACACAAAAACAAAGATATAAACAAGATTGAGAGAATACAAAGAACAGCAACCAAGATGGTCCCCAGTCTGACAGACCTGTCATACAGAGAGAGGCTGGAAAAACTGGATTTGCCTTCGTTAGAGGAAAGGAGAAAGAGGGGAGACATGATTGCAGTGTTCAGGACCATGGTGGGAGTAGATAAAATTGACAAAGAAGATCTGTTTATATGGGATAAGAGAGCAACAAGAGGACACGGAATGAAATTGAAAAAGTCAAGCTGCTTGAAGGATATCAAGAAATATAGCTTTCCTTACAGAAGTATAGACTTATGGAATAGCCTGGACAAAGAGATTGTCCAGTCTAAAAACTTAAACGAGTTTAAAGCCAAATCTGACTTATTGAGAAACAGCGATGGAAACCCACGAGCATAGTACATTCCGTGTATATCACAATTAAGTACAGTATATTAGGTAAATATTTAAATATTTGGAACAACTTAGACAAAGAGGTGGTGCATGAGAAAAACATTCATGTGTGTAAAGGTAGACTTGATAAATGTGGATATGGAGACAGGACAACACGAGCATTGCTCAATTCCTGTATACTACAAATAGGTAAATAGGTAAGTAGGTAAATACACACACACACTTTCACATTTTGATACAAATCACACACACACTTACACATTTAGTTACAAATCACACACACACACATTTACTGTAGATACAAATCACACACACACACACACACACACACACACACACACACACACACACACTCGTGCTGGGATCACCAATCCCTTTCCCCCCTGTGACATCTATTTCCTTATCCAACATTCCTTTCCTCTCCCCAAGGACTTCTCACTTCACCTGTCCCATGTTTCTTTTCCGTCTCTCCATCCTTGTGCCATGATCTGTAATCCCTTTCCCCTGGGACCTCACCTTCCTCACCCTACCTGCCCCCCTATCACCCCTAAGCAATACCGAACCCTCCCTCACATCCCCACTGCCTTCTGCTATATATGCAGGAAATGTGGTGTATATTCAGCAATCGTATTCTGAGAAAGCCATGAGGTGAAACATCAGTATACACTAAGTCCCAAATTGGTGTTTCTTTCTCCAATTGCAGTGTAGCCTATGCAAAGCTAGCTGGGGCCTGTTAACATTCTCATTCTCTTATGTCTCATCAGAAAATGTTCCATCATTACAAATAACCTGCTTCATGCACCAGCTTGCTGAAAAGCCTGGTCAGTGTGGCCTAGACAGTCCTACAACAAATCATCATCATCTTGTCTCTTTTTCCCACAAGAAAGGGAGGGAGGGAGATACTTCATGTACTGTACTAGCTTCCTATGCAGCGTGTTATGCCACCACTAAAGGGTGACCATGTAATCAACATAACAATGTGACTTGTGTATAGCGTGTCTACAGCAAATCATCATCCTGTCTCTTTTTTCCCTCTGGATATATATATATATATATATATATATATATATACCAGTATTTATCATCAGTCCATAACATTCCACTGCAGGACATAGGCTTCGCCCAAATGTTTCTACTTTTCCCAAACTTCTGCTATTTCTTTCCATTCCACAAAACTAAGATCTCTAATGAATTTTCTGTCTTCACTGCTTGCTTTTTTTTTTTTTTTTTTTTTTTTTTTTTTTTAAATCTGGGACCATATATCTCCTGATGGAATTTTTTATTCATCACATCACCAAGTTGTTGGTCTTGCTCTTGGTCTTTTTGAATTAGCTATTACCCAGTCTATTGCTTTTCTTGTCCATCTGTTGTCATGTCATCTACAAATATGGCCCACCCACTGCCATTTCTTTTTTACTGATTTTCATAGGTCTATTATAGTAATGGTCTAAGTGTTTGCTCTCACATTCGCAAGTATTTGCATATTTTTTTTATAATCACATTTGCATCTAGGGGTATCGTATATCAGGGTACATATATATATACAGTAACCCCTCCAATATCCGGATCAATAGAGCCATAGGCAGGTCCGGATAGTGGTCCTGTCCGGATATTGGGCCCCAGCTTATGGACTTGTACTTATGGACCCTAACTCTGAGAAACACCTATACAACTCCCTCTGGACATGCATAGCACCTATTTAAGACCCAAATCACACCAATAAGGGACATAAAAGACTGAAATAAATGCAAAAGAACCATAAAATGAGGTTTTAGAGGTGAGTTTATACAATATTAAACATTCTGGGTACTTACAAGTCCCTTGCTCTTGGACTGGTTTGAACCGCCAGTTTGCAGTCCACAGTTAATCCTCTGCACTCTAAATTCTAATTTCTTAACACTGCACAACACTGTAAATTCCTGTGTGTTCTAGTGGCAAGGTATTGCAGTTTATTCACTGTTTATTCACAAAAACAAGCACCTGTGGCTTGCACTGTTATGAGTATCTGCTCTCCATCGGAGTTAAGCTGTGACTGTTGATGTTGGTGGGGTAACAGAGTTGCCAGATCGCAACAGCCACATTACCAATCTCCTCAACTTTCATTGTCAAATATAACTTTTCATTACCAAATTCGTAAAGCTAGCATATATTCTTCACTAATTATATATACAAGTGGAAATACATGTAATCACTCTCCTTATAACTAACACCATGTTGATTATTTTCACACTATGTAGGGTAGCAGATTAATCAGAGAGAGCAAACAATCCACCATCTCCATCCTGTGTATCCTCATACATGTGAAAAATCCATTTGGTAATGCATTATTCTAATTCATTACCAAACGAATTTTTCATTACCAAATTGGCCCACACTTGGTAATGAAAAATACCAAATGGCAACCTGACAGGGGAGGGGGGAGGGGGAGGAAGGAAGGGGTGAAGGGACCATGGTGTAACAGCTGTTTGGCGCCAGGTGGGAATTTCAAATTATGGGAGGGAAAAAAGTCAGATTTTTTTCGAATTTTTTGCGGTTTTTGGCCCATTTTGGGAATATTGGATCCCAGGAGGATTATGTCCGGTTAGTGGGGATGTTCGGATATTGGGCGTTCGGATATTAGAGGGATTACTGTGTGTGTATATATATATATATATATATATATATATATATTGGGGGATTTCAGTGGGCACAGGGTATATAATGAATGTTCCAAAACACTTGACCCTCACTGATGCCTGAGTTCGTTCTGATGTGAAAAGGTGTCTGAACAAGTTTTGACATAATACGACAGCATTTAGTGGTCCCGCAATCTGACGCTTTGTTTAGTCTGTAACGAGCACTCTGACAGGAAGGTTGTCAGTGCACGGTGCGATGGACACTCAAAGCATTTCCAAGGTGTGATTGATTGGGCAGCCAAGTTCAGACATTTTATGCTGCTCTTTACCAGCAAAACTGCAAGTTTTGAAGAAAGAGAAGTATCATCAAACACAGCAAGTGCTGGGCAGAACCACATGTCTGAATCTCTGCCTGGTCACCATACTTCCATTCTGGCACAGAGCCAGGATTCCTACTGTGAGGCGAGAAAATGCACTTCGCAAGATGGAAGCTTTCTTGGTGCGGTAGGATGAACTGGTAAAAAAATACAGGAGACTACAAAAATCATTCTGTGCACAAGAAGAGAAGATCCAGTCAGAGCTGAAGAACAAGATTTTTTTATATCAGCCACAGCAATGCCCTCGTGATGATGAAGGATAAACAGGACAAACTCTTCTACCATAGCCAACAAAGAGTAACATGGAGGGAGAGGATGCAAATCTGCGCAAGAAGGAAATAGGAAGAGGAAACAAGACAAGGAGAGTGAGCACAGACGGACAAAAGAAGAGGAGTGAGTGAAGAAGGCCATTGAATGTGCCAACAGTGACACAGGAAACTGCACTTCTTCAGCCATGGATTCAGAGAATGATGATCCTAGTTTCAAAGCAGTCACTTGCAAGTCTCTCCCTGCTTCCAAGCGCTCGAAGAATTTGATATCAAAGGAAGTCTACATTGCATCTGATCGGATGAACTTGTTGCATCGTGATGCAGCAATGTCCTATGCTACCGCAGTGAAATCATTGGGTCACGGCTTGACAGAACTATCTGTTTCTCCTTCCACGATGTACCAAGCACGCCGATCTCTCAGAAAGCATGTCACTGAGGCTTTTCGTTTTCGTTTTTAAAGGCTCCAACATGCTTGTATGTGTCGGCCTTGGTCACCTAATGGCGGCTCTCCACGCTGCACAATCCATTGCAGCCTCCCTGTTCAGTCCCTTAACCCTAAGGTCACACTTAATGACCTCGTCCCATGTCTTTCTCGGTCTACCCCTCATAACCCCACCCCCAATATTAACACTTCTCACCTTCCTCACCCAATTATCATCCCCCATCCTCTCCACGTGTCCAAACCACCTAAATCTACCTCTCCTCATCACAACACCAATACACTCCAGTCCCATCCTACCTCTCAACTCTTCCTTCGTAAACCCAGCCCCTCCAGGCCTTGGACGCAGGGACGCACTGCACATCCACCTAATCATTGTCATTTCTGTACCTTTGAGCCGGCGGATATCTTCCTCCTTCACTGCCCAGGTCTCACTACCATACAGCATTACACTCCTAACATATGCTGCATACAAAGACCTCTTAGCACGTAGGGAGAGCCCTCTCAATGTCAGGAGAGGCAAGAGCTCCCTGAACTTCTTCCAACCACTTCTCATCCACCACACAACATGTCTCCCAAATAACAAAACTCTTTCACACACTCAAGAGATTCACCAGCAAGTTCAATCCTTTCATGTCTGACAATCTCCACCTGCTCACCCCGGCACGCCGTACACATAAAATCAGCATTATCTCACAGTCTACCTCTGATACCACTACATCTCTTATGCACCCATTTATCACAAACACTGCACAAGATGGAATTACTTCCCACGCCCTTGTGGCAAACTGAACGTGGCCACTCTCCCTCGTCTTTGACAGTACTGCCACCAACCCTAGATATCATCACTCTTGTTTTATCTGCATTTACCCTTAAACCCTTTTGCCCCATACCATCTCTCCACTTCCTAAACCTTTCCTCTGCCTCCCTTTCGTTCTCTGCAATCAACACCAAATCATCAGCATACAACAACTCCCACGGAAGTCCGTTTCTAAAGTCACGTGAAAGGGCTTCAAGTACCATGATAAACAACATGGGACTCAAGACTGACCCCTGATGCACACCAACATTCACGGAAAACTCATCACTCAAATCTCCATTCACTCTCACCTGGGTATGAGCACCCACATACATGGCCATAACCACTCTAACCAGCCACTCCTCCAAGCCAAGCTTTCCCATTGCCCACTTCACCACCTCTCTAGGGATTCTGTCAAAGGCCTTTTCCAAATCAACAAAAACAAAATAAAGATCCCTTCTCCTACCAATATATTTTTCCTGAAGCTGTTGAACAATGAATATGGCATCAGTGGTCCCCCTACCTGGCATAAACCCAAACTGCATCTCATCAATATTCACTCTTTCTCTAATCATACCTTCTAAAACTCTCTCCATTACCTTCATTATCTGATCTAAAAGCCTTATACCTCTATAATTTCCTCTTTCCAGGGCATCACCCTTCCCTTTATACACATTTACAATTACACTCTTCAGCCAATCATCTGGGACAATACACTCATAAATAATCCTATTTACCAGGTCAGTGACTTAACTCACCCCTATATCGCCTGAGGCCTTCAACATTTCGGCAGTCAACCCAGACACACCTGCTGCCTTCCCCACCTTCATCCTGCCTATTGCCTCACTCACAGTAGCAGTATTAATCAAAGGCCAAGGGCCAGACACTGGATCTGCTGGCTCCAAACCTTCCCTATCCCAGTCAAACTCTTCATTCAACAACCGGTTATAATGCTCTCTCCATGCATCTTTAATATCCTCACTGTTCACCACTACCCTTCCTTCTTCATTCTTCACACACTGCTCACCTATAATATCCCGATTATCCCTCTTCACCTGACCTGCCACCCTAAATATATTGTTCCTTTCCCCATGATTTAGGTTATCAAGTAATTGTCTCTGTGACTCAGACTTTGCCCTGTATACCTCTCTTCTAGCCCTATGCTTGGCAGCCAAATATTCCTCTTTGCTACCACCCTTCTTCCATTCCCGGAAAAGCCTTCTTTTCTCCTGAACTGCAGCTTCTACACCCTCATCCCACCACCAAGTTACTTTATGTCTTGGTGGTCCTCTTGTCCAACCGCATGTTACATCAGTAACTCTCAAGAAATTGTTCTTGAGGGCTCTGTACTGTTCATTAACGCCTCTGTCTACAGCTCCCTGTTCAGCCACCACTCTCCTCAACTCGCTATAGAAGGCATCCCTAACTACTTGGTTTTTCAGCTTCCATATTTTCCTCCTAGGTACATAAGTCCTCTTTTTCATCACTTGTTCTTTAAGCACCATATCACAAATCAATAGTTTGTGCTGCTGCACACACTCCTCACTTCCTATAACTTTAACATCCCTCACTAACCTCCGATCAGCCCTCCTAACCAGAAAATAACCTATCTGACTGCTATTTCCCCCAGACTCATACGTAATTAACCTACTGTCTCTTTTCCTAAAATATGTGTTGCACACAACCATGTCCGTTGCCTCCCCAAACTCGAGTATCCTTTCCCCTTCTGCATTCCTTAGACCATACGCACATCCCCCATGCACTCCTCAATAACCTTGTGCTGCTTCACCTACATGAACATTTAAGTCCCCTCCCAAAATCACTATCTCATCATCCCGCATACCACCCACTACACGAATTAAATCATCCCAAAATCTATCTTTCTCTGATTCATCCAATCCTGCCTGTGGAGCATATGCCGATATAATCGCAGCTATCTTTCTTCCCAACAGAATTTTCACTACCAATATCCTGTCGCTTACTCTCAAAACATTCATAACATATTCCACCCATTTCTCCGCAACCATCACACCAACACCTTGATATCCGTCTGTCCCCCCCTGCCAAAACAACTTATAGCAACAGTCCTTCCCAACAATCTTTCTGGCTGATCCACCCCTGTACCGGACTTCCTGCAAACACGCCACATCCACCCACCTCCTACTGAATGCCTCAACGACTTCCCCCGCTCTTCCCCTCAAACTTCCCACATTCCATGAACCCACCCTCATCCCCCTGGGTGATTTACTGTCCTCAGGCTTACTTTGAAACTTATTTTGTTTTGTCATCTTCAGTATTAATAAAGGGGGACAGACAGAGCACAGGTTCCACTCACTGCACAGTCCCAGGTCCAGGCAATGGATCTGGGACCCCTAGCCCACCAGCTTACCAGTGGCTGTGGTAGTGGCCTCGGGGCACCCTGCCAGGACAGCTGCAGGGACACCCTCCAAGCGCGTCTTGGCACTGCAACTATCCCGCCATTATACACCCACTGATAGGACAGCCTCCTGGGGCGCTACTCCCAGGTTCGGGCCCCTCTTTATTGGGCGCAAGAGGCAGCCTGGGAACCGCAATGCCCTGTACCCTCTAGCACAGGCCCGAGCCCCATCTCGCTTTGGACCCACGATCTATGCTGGTGGAACCCCCGCCATGCCTCCCCCCAGAAGTCTGCCACTAGGTAGCGGGGGCAAAGTTTTCTGGCCGCATGCCCTTGCTGGCGCCAACCCCTGTAACGTAGTGGGATACGTTGTGTGAAATTTAAAGTGTATATGGTGTAGTGCAAAGATAGTTAGAGGAAATGTTTGGGAGAGTATGCTGGTCTACTCTCCATGTTACTGTCACAGTGAAAAGGTCAGCAAAGGGGGATGGTTAGATAGCCAGTGAAACAGGAGCTCCAGCTCTCCCTATCACCAGCATTCCCATTCCCCTCGGGAGTACTACCCTGTTCGCCCCGTGCTAGGGCCTCCTCCTAACTGCTACGGCCTCCTCCTAACTTACCAAGAAGAAAGTTTTAATGTAGGAGAACCCATGGTTTTGCATTTTAATGGGAAAATCCTGCCAGATATTACAGGTGAAGGAACAGTAGATCGAACTATCATTTTGGTATCTGCCAATGGCAAGGACAAACTTCTCAGAATCCTAAAAGTTGATGCAGGTACTGGATCTGAGACTGATTGTATGTGTTGCAATTTGCTGAGAGAGCATAGCCTAGAAGGATGGATCATTGGCCTTTCTTTTGACACCACAGCACATAACACCGGACTTCTGGCTGGTGCCTGTATGAAGACTGAAGACATTCTGAGCTGAAAGTTGCTCCATCTGGCATGCAGACATCATATTAATATTTATGAAATTATGCTTGCTCATGTATTTGAGGCGGAAATGGGGCTGTCTTCGGGACCAGATATCACGAATTTCAAGTGATTTCAGAAATGCTGGAATCATGTTGATCACTCCATTGTAACTACTGCACTGGACACTCCAGAGTGCAATGTTGTCTGTACAACATTGGCAGCGCTTTGTGAATAAACTGTTCAAGTCATACAGGAGTCGCTCCTAACCAGCCACTTGATGACTATAGGCTAAGGAGATTTTACAGCTGGTTCTCCTGTTTCTGGGAGCAGCGTCTGTTGAACTGGCTCCAATCCAAAAACCGGGAGCCCACCACCGGGCCAGGTGCATGGGAAAAGCTATTTACGTGCTCGAACTTTTCCTTTTTCAAGATCAGTTCAACATGATGCCATATGAGTTCAAAGGCATTACATCTGTCTCTTTGTTGCCCTGGTGTATGCCATGGCTTGGGCCTGTGTAGCTATTGCTCAGTTAGCTCCTCATCCGGATCTGGAGTTTCTGCAGAATCTGCAAGTGTTTGAAGATGAAGGCACTCTCTGCAACTCAACGAAGCAGGAGACCACGCATTTTAACACCACCTTTGGTATCTGTTGGCCATCCTGGTTGAACTAGCTTTTTTTGACAAAAGCCTAAAATCAGAGGACCTTAAAAGTACATGTGACAGTCTTAAGATGCCAGGCTCAACTCACCACCAAGTGTGTCTGCTGGCCCACCTGAAGTGTAATTGTGGTGAAGACACAAATCTCTGCTTTTAACAGTTCACTCTAAGTAATTCACAAACACTGAAGGTTTTCCTTCACATACATGTATGAGAACAATCTGATCATGGTTATTGGCTTATCTTGTATACAGTATATAAGCTGTATGCGGGGTCTGAGTCACAGAGACTTTTACTTGATAACTTAAATCATGGAGAAACGAAAAATATGATATTTAAGGTGGCAAATCAGATGAAGAGGGATAATCGGGATATTATAGGTGAGCAGTGTGTGAAGAATGATGAAGGAAGGGTAGTGGTGAACTGTGAGGATATTAAAGATGCATGGAGACAGCATTACAGCAGGTTGTTGAATGAGGAGTTTGACAGGGACAGGGAAAGTTTGAAGCCAGCAGATCCAGTGTTTGGCCCTTGGCCTTTGATTAATGCTGTTACTGTGAGTGAGGGAATAGGCAGGATGAAAATGGGGAAGGCAGCAGGTGTGTCTGGGTTGACTGCCAAAATGTTGAAGGCCCCAGGAGATATAGGAGTGCGGTTAGTCACTGACCTGATAAATAGGATTATTTATGAGTATGTTGCCCCTGGGGGTAGGGGGGGTTTTCAAGAATACTCCCCCAGTATCCCTGCTTGTCGTAAAAGGCGACTAAAAGGGTTGGCGGAGGGTTAGTGCCCCTTCCCGGAAAACAACTAACTAAAAAAACAAACAATAAGCCTCGGACAAGGACTGACCAAACGATGACGACTCAGGACCGGACAAAGGACTTGGTAATGGGTACTTGGAATGTAAGAGGAGCGAATGATGAGGTGAAAGAGAGAGAGATTGTCCAGGTGCTTGAGGGTGCGAAAGTGGATGTATGTGGAATAACTGAAACAAAATGGAGAGGAGAAAGTGTGAGAGAATGGGAGTATGGATGGGGTATATGTGCAGGAGTAGGTGAGAATGAGAGGGTGAAGGAAGGAGTATGTATAGTTGTGAGTAAAAGATGGAAGAAGAGCATAAGACAGTATGGATCAGTTGGGTCAAGGATTGTGTGGGTAAAGTTGAAAGTTGGAATACAAATGTGGGCGATTGTGTGTGTGTATGCGCCAACGCAAGATCGTGCTAGAAGAGTGAGAGAAGAGTTCTGGACAAATGTAGAGGTGTGCATGGAAAAGTTTGGAAGGAATGAGAGAGTGTTTTTGATTGGTGATATGAATGGTAAAGTTGAGAATGCGGTGGATGGAATAGTTGGTGAGTGGGGTGTGCCTGCTGAGATAGATGAGAATGGGAGTGCGTTAGTGGACATTTGTGCTGGGAGGGGGATGGTGGTAGCCAATACCCTCTTCAGGCATAAAATGATCCACAGGTATACATGGCGAGTGATGAGAAGGGTGGGTGGTGAACTGAATGAAAGGAAGGCAATGATTGATTATGTGTGTGTGGATGAAAGGATGCTGTCACGAATCAATTCGCGACATTTCCTTTTTGTGAGAAGCCACGAACTATTAGTGGAAAACTCACTGCATATCGCTCAGCTAACCGTTTCTCCCTCCATTTCGGGGTACACTTTTCAAAACATTCGTCACTGTTTTCAGGAGTGACCGATTTAATGCACGTCACTAAGTGCGCTACTGAGCGATACAATTGTTTCTTTATCGTTCGCTTCGGCTTCCCTCAACCGTTAGCCACGCCTTGCGTCCTGCCCATACAATGTATTTGAATTCAGTCTTGTGTTTGTTGTGACGGAGGAAGGTCCTGTGCTCCAAGAAGTGTGAGAGGTCGCTAGCACCCAGGCTCCACTGAGACAGTATCCAGTCCTCCCACCTTAGTGGTGATACATAGCATTCACCGACTGGTATTTCTTTTGTGTATTTTGTAGTTTTAAGAGCTTAGTTAAGGTGTTTTTCCTAGGCGTAAGTATTTAGCTTTTGTGAGAGTGAGTGCGTCTCATTGATTTGATTTGAAATGTAATGTTGAATTTATTTTTGTGATTAATAAATTTAACAGTTCTATTTCTTGAGCTTAATGTAGAGTAAAAATCTTGTTTCATTTCTCCATAATTAAGCTTATTTTCCATACAGCTCCTAGCTTGCATAAACGTTTGCTTTCATAACTGGTACTTAGACCAGTCTTGTATTAACTTAAAATCCGTTGTGCCAGGAGTTAATGCATCAGCAAGAACCTGATGTTATTATTATTAGTATTAGTTATTTATTGTCAGGAATTGATGTAACTTTCTCCAGAGGCTAACAGTACAGTAATTCAGCAATTGTGAGTAATTAGTCTCTGCTGTGTACTGTTGAGGAAGTTTATAAATTCTCGTTCTCAGAGAATCGTGCTAAGCCAGCGTAAAGAAATCGTTGCTTGATGTAGCAAGACAATCATTGTCTCTGCTCTTCAATATTATTGAATATTATTATCAAATTAAATAATATTTAACCATTTATTCCAAAATTACCGTGATATTATAAAAACCCCGTGACAATTGGCGACCTCGCCAGGATATTAACTCCTAGCTCTAAAGCTATTCACGAGATAGTGCTCACTCATTCATATTTAGGTATTTATCATTAAAGTTTATAGGCACAAGCTTACTGGTGTTTACCCATAATTTAGCAAGTGAATTTTGCTTTATTAATCAATAGAATACTTAACTCTAGTTTATTTTTGGTAACGCCAGACAATTTTATTCGCTTCTGGGAAGTCGCCGTACCATTGTGTTTATTATTGAGTCTTCCCAGTCATTTACATTTTTGATTTATTCTTTGCCAGTTAACTGGATAAGACTGGTCACCATTAGCTTGTGTCTGTACTCTTTACTTTTGTTTATTAGTATTCGTCGCTAAGCAGTCAGTACTCAATTTCGGTTTGCTTAATAAATTAGCGAAATGGCTACTACTGTATTTTTACAGGAAGCCAAAGAAATGGGTCTTTCGGACCCAACCGAAATTAAAGAGTATATACTCTCACGGCATAATCAGGGCAGCAGCGCGAGAATGATGCCCGTGAAGAGCGTAAGATTCAGCGCGAATACGACGAACAGCGCGAATACGAGCGAGAACAGCGCGAACACGAGCAGAAACAACGCGAGCTCGAGTTAGTACAAGAGCGAGAACAGCGCGAATACGAGCGTGAACAACGAGACAAAGAACGAGAACATGAACTTGAAGTGATGAAGCTCAAGCGAGATTCCTTGGCTTCAGACACGTCTGGTGCAGTTGGTCCAAGCTCCACGAGCGTTCTTCCTGCACATGTCTTGGCGACCCCACGCATCAAGCTTCCTTCATACAAGGAAAGCGAGCGAATCGAGCCGTACATAGCTCGTTTTGAGGACATGCAGACATGTATCAACTGGATGAGGCAGCTAAGCGGCTTCAGTTTCTTAGTTTATTTGAGGGCCCCGCCCTCGATATTCTCCACAGAATTCGTGGAGACAATCTCACATATGAGATGATGAAAGCTGCACTCATTAAGGCGTATGGTCTCACAGTAGACGACGCCAAAGTTCAGTTCATGCGAGCTCGTCTCCAAGACAAGGAGACAGCTGTTCAGTTCCTTGATCGTCTCACAGCTTACTTAAATGAGTGGATGGAGAAAGATGAAACTCCTTCCACGCGTGAGGGGATAATTGACCTTATGCTGCGTACACAGCTAGAGAGGTCGTGGCCTGCTGAGCTCATAGCACAGCTTAAGATCTGCCAGGTGAAAGATGCCAGCCAAATGGCAGAGAAGGCTGACGCATTCTTTACTGCATACGGGTATCAAGCTCGTAAGCAAAACACCTGGAGCAGAAAAGATACTGCCAAGTCTGGGAAGCCGTCTCAGACTGAATCCCAGCACCAAGGTCATTCTCAGAATAATGGCCAAGGTCCAAAACCGCAGTGGAAGGACCAGGGGCAAAACACTCAGAAACTTGAGTGGAAGAGGTACAACAAGTACCCTAACCAGCAGCAGTATCAGCCACGCAACCGACCGTCGGGACAAACTTTTCCACCACCAGCTCAAAAGAGGCAGGAAGCGAATGCAGCCTTCATTCCTCAGCAGCAGCACGGTGGTCACGTCCCTACCAGTGTGGGTACTTCCCAACAGTTCACTAGTCCCACAGTGACAGTGAACCCCCCTCCGCAGATGGCCAATGTTCCATCTTCCCATGCAGTGAGTGCAAACCCTCAAGTATATAACTCTCAAGGCACAATGTTTGCCACATCAATTCAGCAGCCTCATGAGTGGCTAGCTGCTTCCTCCACAGGCCCTCCCACAGGTGACAGTACCTTCCTTGTACAGCCAGGGTTTGTGGGAGGCATTCCTGTGAAGGTCCTGAGAGACAATGGTTCCTCAGGTTGCTCTGTCAAGCAGAGTCTAGTTCGGCCTGAGCAGTATACAGGTCGACAGATCCATGCAAAGCTTATTGATGGATCAGTGAGATTGTTCCCTGAGGCATGTATCCAGGTGGCATCTCCATTTTATACTGGTATGACACTTGCAGTTGTCATGCCAGAGCCTCTATTTGACTTGATAGTAGGCAATATTCAAGGAGCCAAGGATAGTTGCTCCGATGATGGCGCCACTCAGACTTCGGCTGCTGCGGTAACACGAGCCATGACTGAGGCTCCAGATTGTGTCACCCCAGTGATCATTGAATCACCGCAAGATCTGATGTGCAGTCAACTTGTTGTACAAGAACAACATTCTGACCCGACACTTGCTGCCGTGCGGAATAAACAAAAGGGTCGAGTGATTAAGTATTCACGGGGAGGTCGAGCCAAGTTCCTTCGTAAACAAGGACGGCTCTACCGTGAGTCACGAACACCCGAGAGCGAGGTTCGACTGCAGTTTGTCGTTCCCGCCAAGTACCGCCTAGCAGTGTTACAATGGGGTCATTGTTCAGCCTCAGGAGGTCACATGGGCAAAAGGAAGACCCAGGGCCGTATCCGAGCTGACTTTTTCTGGCCAGGGATGGGACGGGACATAGATAGTTTTGTCCGTTCCTGCAGTGTGTGCCAAAGTATCACCACTAATCAGGGACATGCCCTTCCTGTGCCATTTGTAACTAAACCTGTAATCTCTGAGTCAGTTGAGAGACAGGGTAGTGGTGAAGTGGGTGCAGACCTGACGTCTCGCCCATTGGCCCCACAGGACACATTATGTCCAGGGCCTGTACATACATATTATGTACCGTAAGTTAAGGGGGAAGTTGAGAGGCGACTTGAGGCTATGGAAGACCCAAGTTTGCACAAGGATTCTCAGCTCCCCGATACTAATATAAGTATTGTAGGTTAAGGGGGAAGTTCGAGAGAGAACTCCGCAGAGGCGACTTGAGGCTATGGAAGACCCAAGTTTGCACAAGGATTCTCAGCTTCCCGGTACTAATATAAGTATTGTATTGTAGGTTAAGGGGGAAGTTCGAGAGAGAACTCCGCAGAGGCGACTTGAGGCTATGGAAGACCCAAGTTTGCACAAGGATTCTCAGCTTCCCGATACTGATATTGTATTGAATATTGTATTGTAGGTTAAGGGGGAAGTTTGAGAGAGAACTCCGCAGAGGCGACTTGAGGCTATGGAAGACCCAAGTTTGCACAAGGATTCTCAGCTTCCCGGTACTAATATAAGTAAAGTACTGTAGGTTAAGGGGGAAGTGAGAATTCCGCAGAGGCGACTTGAGGCTATGGAAGACCCAAGTTTGCAAGGATTCTCAGCTCTCCGATATTAATATAAGTACTGTAGGTTGAGGCACAGGTTGAGGACCCGTGTGCAGTTCGAGGCTATGGAAGACCCGAGTTTGCACAGGGATTCTCAACTTGCCGACCATAATCGTGTGCTAAAATTAATGGCGACCTCGAGTTTACTTTTCATAGCATGTACTGACTGCTAGCCAGAAAGAGTAATTGTAACATAATAAGAATTTTGTCTCATTGACACTTTTGATGCTCCACCTTAATTGGTTTTGCAGGTTCAGCAATGGGTGTAGCAGTTTTGCTGTGCGGGCCAGCTGATCGTCTGCCGCACGCTGCCGCCTCTTCTCCTATGCCTTCGTCGTCGCCATATTATTTACTGTGTCATTTTACACGTAGGTACAGTTACACTACAACTGTCACACCTACACCGTGTATTACATACACCACGCTACACAACAATTAGCTGTCAGTGTAAATGTAGCGAATTTTCGCTCAGTTTGACCTGAGTACAGGATTTTCACCGTCGTCACGGAGTTTTTCCCTCAAGCTTGCTTCTATTAACGTAAATACGAGGTTTTTTCACTCACTGGCGACTGCGATTTTCTCCTGTAGCAGGATAGCACACACACCACAGTGTGAATCTTGTGTGACTGAGTTAGGATTTATATGTATGTATATTGAAATCATTCTTCTGAAGGAAGAAAGATTTAATTTTCATGGGGCGTAATGTCACGAATCAATTCGCGACATTTCCTTTTTGTGAGAAGCCACGAACTATTAGTGGAAAACTCACTGCATATCGCTCAGCTAACCGTTTCTCCCTCCATTTCGGGGTACACTTTTCAAAACATTCGTCACTGTTTTCAGGAGTGACCGATTTAATGCACGTCACTAAGTGCGCTACTGAGCGATACAATTGTTTCTTTATCGTTCGCTTCGGCTTCCCTCAACCGTTAGCCACGCCTTGCGTCCTGCCCATACAATGTATTTGAATTCAGTCTTGTGTTTGTTGTGACGGAGGAAGGTCCTGTGCTCCAAGAAGTGTGAGAGGTCGCTAGCACCCAGGCTCCACTGAGACAGTATCCAGTCCTCCCACCTTAGTGGTGATACATAGCATTCACCGACTGGTATTTCTTTTGTGTATTTTGTAGTTTTAAGAGCTTAGTTAAGGTGTTTTTCCTAGGCGTAAGTATTTAGCTTTTGTGAGAGTGAGTGCGTCTCATTGATTTGATTTGAAATGTAATGTTGAATTTATTTTTGTGATTAATAAATTTAACAGTTCTATTTCTTGAGCTTAATGTAGAGTAAAAATCTTGTTTCATTTCTCCATAATTAAGCTTATTTTCCATACAGCTCCTAGCTTGCATAAACGTTTGCTTTCATAACTGGTACTTAGACCAGTCTTGTATTAACTTAAAATCCGTTGTGCCAGGAGTTAATGCATCAGCAAGAACCTGATGTTATTATTATTAGTATTAGTTATTTATTGTCAGGGGTGATGTAACTTTCTCCAGAGGCTAACAGTACAGTAATTCAGCAATTGTGAGTAATTAGTCTCTGCTGTGTACTGTTGAGGAAGTTTATAAATTCTCGTTCTCAGAGAATCGTGCTAAGCCAGCGTAAAGAAATCGTTGCTTGATGTAGCAAGACAATCATTGTCTCTGCTCTTCAATATTATTGAATATTATTATCAAATTAAATAATATTTAACCATTTATTCCAAAATTACCGTGATATTATAAAAACCCCGTGACAGATGCGAAGATGTATAATGGATGCAAGAGTTTAGAGAGGTTGGGGGAGTGGACTCTCTGACCACTACTTGGTGGTGGCCAGAATCAAGGTCCAGTTAGAGTGGAGAAATAGAAGAAGGGAAAGACGAGAGGAAGGAGTAGTTGCAAGGAGAGTGGAAAGGTTACAAGAGGATGAGAAAAAGGCAGAGTATAAGAGAGAAGTGGAGGAATGATTGGGCAAATATGAATTGGAGCAGATGGGAGACGTGGAAGGTGTGTGTAGCATATTTACAGAAGAAATATGTGCAGCATGTGATGTGGTGTGTGGAAGGAAGAGAAGACGGAGGGGGGTGCAAGGAACAGTGTGGTGGACTGAAGAGGTGAAACAGGCTGTGGCACAAAAGAAGAAAGCATACAATGAATGGATGAGAAATAGGGGCGTGGAAGAAGTTGAGAGGCGGAAGAGAGAGTTATATGTAGAGAGGAAGAGAGAGTTATATGTAGAGAGGAAGAGAGAGGTGAAAAGATTAGTAAGAGAGAGTAAGAAGAGAGTGGATGAGGAATTTGGAAGGAATTTGAGTGTAAAGTGGAGGGACTGTAAGAAAATGTTCTGGAAAGAGGTGAAAAGAGTAAGACAGGGTGGAAGTGAAGTTAGCAGGGGAGTGAAAGATAAAAATGGTAGATTACTAGTGGAGAAGGGAGAAAAAGTGAGCAGATGGAGAGAACACTTTAAGGAATTGTTCAACGTAGAGGATGGAAGTAATACGAGTATAAGTGGCTGGGGAATGGCTGGGAGAAGGAGGGAGGTGAGAAGACAGGAAGAAATCAGTAGGATAGAAGTTGTGGAAGCAATGAAGAAAGTTAAATCTGGGAAAGCCCAAGGAATTGATGGAGTGTGTGGTGAAATGCTGAAGCATGGGGGAGAGATAATAGTAGAATGGATGTGGAAGATGTGCAGATTAGCCTGGGAGGAAGGTAGAGTCCCAGAGGATTGGAAGTCAGGTATAATTATTCCCTTGTACAAAGGAAAAGGGGAAAAAGAAGTGTATGGTAATCATAGGGGCATTTGTCTTCTTAGTATAATAGGAAAAGTGTATGGCAGGATACTTACTGACAGAGTTAGAGAAAGAACAGAGAAATTAGTTGGAGAAGAACAGGGAGGCTTTAGGAAGGGAAGAGGCTGTGTAGATCAGATATTCATTTTTAGATCTTTAGTGGAAAAGTTTCTAGAGAAGGGAAAGAAGTTGTATGCGGCTTCCATGGATTTGGAGAAAGCATATGACAGGGTGGATAGACAAGGATTGTGGAAAGTGTTAAGAATATATGGAGTAGATGGGAAGTTGTTGAATGCTGTGAAGAGTATGTACGATGGTGCGAAGGCTGCAGTGCGTGTGGAAGGCGAACTAAGTGAATTTTTCTCTTTGAAAGTTGGGTTGAAACAGGGATGTGTCATGTCTCCGTGGTTATTCAATCTGTACATGGATGGAGTAATAAAAGAGGTACAAGGTAGGGTAGTGGATGTTGGAGTGGCCCTGGTGAGAGAGGATAATGTTTGGAAACTCCCTGTACTGTTGTTTGCAGATGATACTGTGTTGTTGAATGAAGACGAAGGGGAGCTGCAAGGCTTGGTGGATGAGTTTGGGAGAGTGTGTAAGAAACGGAATCTGAAGGTGAATGTAGGGAAGAGTAAAGTGATGGTCTTTGAGAGAGGTGAAGTCAGTGAATGTGCAGCGAGGTTGGATGGTGAGGAATTGGAAAATGTGAGTACGTTTAAGTACTTGGGTAGTGTGATGAGTAAGGATGGAGGTTTGGAGGGTGAAGTGCTTGAAAGGGTACAGCAGGGAAGAAAGGTTGCTGGTTCTTTGAAAGCAGTGATAAGAAACAGGGAAGTGAGCATGGAAGTGAAAAAGTTACTACATGACAGTATTGTGATACCAACTCTAACGTACGGAAGTGAAGCTTGGACGTTGTTGGAAGGACACAAGTCAGGAGTGAGAGCAGTGGAAATGAGTTATTTAAGAGGAGCCTGTGGAGTCACGTGGAGAGATAGGCTGACGAATGAGGATATAAAGGAACGTTGTGGTGTTGATGTGGATGTGATAGGGAGCGTTATGAGGAACACACTGAGGTGGTTTGGCCATGTGGAGAGGATGGAGGGTGAAAAACTGACGAAGAGAGTGTATGTGAGTGAGGTGGAGGGGGGAAGAGGGAGGGGGAGGCCGAGGATGAGATGGAGGGATGGGGTGGAGAGGTATATGAGAGAGGGGGGTGTGAGTTGGGAGCAGGGCAGTGAAATGGCGGGGGACAGGGCAACTTGGAGGCGATTTGTTTGTGGCCACCCCAAACGGGATTGAGGCGTCTGGCAATAGATAGATAGATAGATGTTGCCCCAGACGATTGGCTGAAGAGTGTAATTGTAAATGTGTATAAAGGGAAGGGTGATGCCCTGGAAAGAGGAAATTATAGAGGTATAAAGCTTTTAGATCAGATAATGAAGGTAAAGGAGAGAGTTTTAGAAGGTATGATTAGAGAAAGAGTGAATATTGATGAGATGCAGTTTGGGTTTATGCCAGGCAGGGGGACCACTGATGCCATATTCATTGTTCGACAGCTTCAGGAAAAATATATTGGTAGGAGAAGGGATCTGTATTTTGTTTTTGTTGATTTGGAAAAGGCCTTTGACAGAGTCCCTAGAGAGGTGGTGAAGTGGGCGATGAGAAAGCTTGGCTTGGAGGAGTGGCTGGTTAGGGTGGTTATGGCTATGTGTGTGGGTGCTCGCACCCAGGTAAGAGTGAATGGAGACTGGAATGCCCTCTCATGTGACTTTAGAAACAGACTCTCGTGGGAGATGTTGTATGCTGATGATTTGGTGTTGATTGCAGAGAACGAAAGGGAGGCGTAGAAAAGGTTTAGGAAGTGGAGAGATGGTATGGAGCACAAGGGCTTACGGGTAAATGCAGATAAAACAAAAGTGATGATATCTAGGATTGGTGGCAGTACTGTCAAAGACGAGGGAGAGTGGCCATGTGCAGTTTGCCACAAGGGCGTGGGAAGTAATTCTATCTTGTGTGGTGTTTGTGATAAATGGGTGCATACGAGATGTAGTGGTATCAGAGGTAGACTGTGAGATAATGCTAATTTTATGTGTACAGCATGTCGGGGAGAGCAAGTGGAGATTGTCTGGCGTGAAAGGATTGAACTTGCTGGTGAATCTCTTGAGTGTGTGGAAGAGTTTTGTTATTTGGGACTCATGTTGTGTGCTGG
Organism: Coenobita brevimanus; assembly: GCF_032717465.1. NCBI lineage: Eukaryota > Metazoa > Arthropoda > Malacostraca > Decapoda > Coenobitidae > Coenobita > Coenobita brevimanus. The sequence continues at coordinate 26,146,529 of NC_137004.1, forward strand.
AGGTGGGGCTGGAGCTAGCTCTGTGGCTAGCGTGAGAAGTGGTTGGAAGAAGTTCAGGTTCTTGCCTCTTCTGACACTGAGAGGGCTCTCCCTTCGAGCTAAGGGGTCTTTGTATGCAGCATGTGTTAGAAGTGTAATGCTGTATGGTAGTGAGACCTGGGCAGTAAAGGAGGAGGATATTTGCCGGCTCAGACATACAGAAATGACAATGAATAGGTGGATGTGTAGCGCGTCCCTGCGTGCAAAGTCCAGGGGGGCTGGGTTTACAATGGAAGAGTTGAGGTTGGATGGCACTGGAGTGTACTGATGTTGTGATGAGAGGTAGATTGAGATGGTCTGGACATGTGGAGAGGATGGGGGATGATAATTGGATGAGGAAGGTGAGAAGTGTTAATATTGGGGGTGGAGTTATGAGGGGCTGACCGAGAAAGACATGGGACGAGGTCATTAAGTGTGACCTTAGGGTTCAGGGACTGAACAGGGAGGCTGCAATGGATCGTGCAACGTGGAAAGCCGTCATTAGGTGACCAAGGCCAACGCATGCCAGCATGTTGGAGCCTTTAAAAACTAAATGAAACGATGCCTAATGAAATGGGCCACACATTCATTCATTCACATCTAAAGTGAAACTCAAAAACAAAACACAGACTTTTGGCAACTCTTTGATGATGCACTGTATGGACTTGAATTTCAACAAAGCTACATTTGCCATCTTCTGCAGTTCATACTTCAATCTCACTGCACTTATGCATGAAAAAAATCTGAAGGGTTTTCACCTTTCTCCTATGGTGGCCAAATGACCTATCAGAAGCAAAAATTATAAACACGACTGATACGTCTCAAGTGTGTATTTTGTCCAGTACTCACTTCACCTCATATGGTGCTATGGGTCTTAAAAGTTCAACCAATAGTAGCCGGCATAAACAGTAAGTTTTGCACTAAACTTTAAATGTTTTGCCATCTCTGTAAGAGCCTTACCTTCATGTCTGAGGCTTTGAAGTGCCTGCGAGGATCAAGGACAGAACGCATCCTCAGCACCTCCAGATCACGCTTCACTTCTTCCGTCATCTCAGGAGCTTTCATGTTAAACCAACCAGCACCCTTAGTCTTCTTCGCCTCACACTGTTAGAAGGGAACATGTCAATACTGGCTGGACAAGTAAATGATGCATAAAATAAATAAATTTGCATTCAGTTGTATGAATGAATGCTGTCTGGCTGTTTATATATATATATATATATATACAGTGTATATAGATAGATAGATAGATACATAGTATATATAAAAAATCATTCTGGTGTTAAAAAGGAAAGCTTAAGAAAATTTAACTGCAGAACTCCCACTGCATATATGGCATTAGCATACTGCATAAGATTTCTAACTAACCCTGCGCTTCGCCTTGGCCTTCTTCTTGTTAACAAAAAGTGGGGGAACTGAGGTCTGCCGGAAGAACTCTGGCTGGAGAATTGCTGATGACTGTAATGCTTTGGTCACTTCATTCTCCTCTTTGGCATTCTTTCTTGCACCCAAGGTTTGTGTGCTTGTCCCTGGATCAAGGTGGTCTGTTGATTCACCCCTGTATGATACAGTTTCATATTAAAAAAAAAAAAAAAGAAAAAAAAAAATGCTGTTTTCAGAACAATCAACACTGCTAAAAATATTCAAAAGTGTCTTTGTCACCAACCTCTTTGTGAACCTGGGAGCAACCATGTGGGCACTGGCTGATTTCTGCAGCCCACTGCCTTCCTGAAGTTGATGGCAGGGGGTGACTGTAGTTGGAAGTGTAGTGAAGGACAGCTGGACACGCTGACCTAGAAGACTTTCCAAAACTCCCTCCCATTCACTACCATCATCGTTTATGGGAGCCTTTTTCTTAACTGGAATGACCAGGAATACATACACAGCATTAAATACAATATGTAATAGATATGCTACTGGGATGCTGTGATACAGAATAATAATGCACAGTACCTCATGGAAAACTACCCCTTACTAAGTTGCTTCAACACATGTGTCCTGGGCCAAAGATTCTTTCCCCCCTTCCTTGAAGGCAGCTGACAGTAACATTTCATAACCATCATCATAAATAATCCTAACCTTATTTCTCATCAGTAAATGGGGTAGTTAGGATTTAAAAAAGGAAATACAGGATAAACTTCAATATGGTGTTCAGTTCCAATGACCACATATACATTAACTACCCATTCAAGTCTATAAAGCTTGCTACTCCACCTGACAATCACAAGCCATCAATACAGCATTCTTTTAGCAATATCTATCTCTATTTATCTATTGCCAAATGCCCTGACCCCACAAATAAATCACCTCCATGGTGCCCTATCCCCGCCATTTCGTTGCCCTCCATTAGCTCACACCCCCCTCTCTCATGTATTTCTCCACTCCACCCCTCCATCTCATCCTTGGTTTCCCACTCCCTCTCCCCCTCCATCTCACTCACATACACTCTCCTCATTAGTCTCTTGCTCTCCATTCTCTCCACTTGGCCAAATCACCTCAATGTATTTCTCCTACCACTTTCTAACATATAAATTTATCAGTTTCTCTCTCCCTGCAACTCCACTTACTCCTCTCAAATAACTATCTATCTATCTTTATCTATTGCTAGATGCCTTAATCCTGTAAGGGGTGGCCACAAACAAATCGCCTCCATGTCGCCCTGTCCCCCATCATTTCACTGCCCTCCCCCCAGCTCACAACACCCTCTCTCAATTCCACTAATCTCACACTTGACTTGCATCCTTCCAACAAGGTCCAAGCTTCACGTCCATACATTAAAGCTGGTATTACAATACTATCATGCAGTAACTTTTTACTTCCATATTCACTTCCCTGTTCTTACTCATCATGCTACCAAAGTATTTAAATGCACTCACATTTTCCATTTCCTCATCATCCAACCTCACTATACATTCAGTGACTTCAACTTTATTCTTCCCTACATTCACCTTTAGATTCAGTTTCTTACACACTCTCCCAAACTCATTCACCACACCTTGCAACTCCCCTTGTCTTCACTTAAAAATACATTATCATCTGCAAATTACACAACAGGAGGTTTCCAAATGCTGCCCTCTCATTAGGAATGTTCCAACATCCACTGCCCTACCTTGTATCTCTTTTATAACTCCATCCATAGACAGACTGAACAACCATGGAGACATGACACATCCCTGTTTCAATTCAACATTCAGATACAAAAAATTTTACTCAGTTCACCATCCACACATACTGCAGCCTTAACACCTTCATACATACCCTTCATGGCAATCAACAGCTTCCCATTTACTCCAAATATTCTTAATGCTTTTCACATTCCTTGTCTACCCACACTGTCATATGCTTTCTCCAAATCCAGGAAGGCTGCATATAACTAACTTCTTTCCCTTCTCTAGATACTTTTTTTACAAAAAACCTTAGCATGAATATCTGGTCTACACAACCCCTTCCCTTCCTAAAACCTCCCTTTTCTTCTCCAACTAATTCCCCTGTTATTTCCCTAACTCTGTCAACAAGTATCCTACCATATACTTCTCTTATTAAACTAAGAACACAAATGCCCCTATGATTACAACACACTTCTTTTTCACCTTTTCCTGTGTACAGGGGAATAATTACCGTATTTCACGGCATAAGACGCACTTTTTTGTCTCAAAGTTACCTTAAAATATCCCCATGCATCCAGGAGGCCAGACTAGGCAGGTTAGCTTGGCTCCATTGAGAAGGAACTCTTATAAAGACGATCATCTCACTGCTTGGCAACCACAGGTGTTTTCTACAGTATACAAACTTGATTTACTCAAAAATATTATATACATTATAAGCAACGTTGGGTCTGGTTAGTACTTGGATGGGTGACCGCCTGGGAACACCAGATGCTGTTGGCATCCCTATGTGTCAAGTGGGGTTGGTGGAGGATTAGTGCCCCTCCCTGTAAAATAATTAACTCTAAGCCGTTGGCCACCCCGTTTGGGATACAGGGCGTCTGGCAATGAATGAATGATGATATCATCATCATCAGCCATTACATGTCCACTGCTGAACAAAGGCCTCCCCCAACCTTCTCCACGAATTCCTTGACTGTGCCAATCTTTGTCATGTTTTCCCTGCAAATTTCTCTATCTCATCTCTCCACCTCCTGTCTGGCCTTTTTCAGCTACGCTTACAATCTCTTGGTGTCCAGTCAGTCAACCTCTTGCTACACTGATTATCCCTTATTCTTGCTACATGGCCTGCCCACCTCCATTTCTGTTCTTTTATAACTTCTATATTATCTTTGACTTTAGTCTGCTCTCTCACCCTAGTTGATCTTTTCCTGTCTCTTAAAGATATTCCCAACATTGACCTTTCCATTGCTCTCTGAGAATGAATTAATTTATTTTTCATCGATTTTGTCAGTTTCCAAGTCTCACAACCATACGTCATAGCTGGAATTACACATTCGTTATATACTTTTCGTTTCATACAAACTGGCAAGCTACTTTTCATAATGTCCCTATGTTTATTGAAAGCTTTCCATCCATTTGTAATGCATCTTTTTATTTCGCTATCATTACCTTTTGTTAATTTTAGTATTTGTCCCATGTAACTGTATTCCTCGACTTCTTCAAGAATTTCTCCACTTATTCTGATGACGCTCTTTGGTGTTTGAGGATTAAACATTACTTTAGTTTTACTCTGGTTCATCTTTAGCCCTACTTTGAGATTTTCCCTGTTCAGGTCATTTAGCATTTCTTGCAATGTCTCTGCTGTTTCTGAGATAAGGACAATGTCATCTGCAAATCTTAAATGGTTTAGCGTTTCTCCATCCATGTTCACTCCTTTGTTTTCCCAGTCTAGTTTTCTGGAAATACTTTCTAGGCATGCCGTAAATAACTTTGGTGAAATTGTATCTCCCTGATGCATGCCCTTCTCAGTCTTAATTTTCTCTGAGTCCTTAAGTAATTTAACTGTAGCAGTTCCCTCTTTATATATGTTTTCGAGCAGTTTTACAATGTTCTCATTCACTCCTTGTTCTTGCAATGAATCTATAATTGCTAAGTGCTCCACTGAATCGAAAGCCTTTTTGTAATCAACAAAACCTAAGCACAGTGGTTTATTATATTCTGTAGTTTTCTCAATTAGCTGATTCATTCTGATGTATACTTTTCATAATTATTATAGCAATCCTTCATTTATCTGGACATAACAGAGCCAAAGGCATGTCTGGGTAGTGGCAATATCCGGATAATGGACACTATTCCTCTGCCATACCCAGACCCTACCTATACCCATCTCCAACCTATACCTAACCTATTTGTAGAGTACCTATCCTTAATTTGGCAGTGTGTTCTGGTCATTCAGGCATATTTAGACATCAAAACACACACAGGAATATTCAAAGTAATGCTAAACACCAAGATAACCACGAAAAAAAAACAAAAAAATCAAAACCAAAAACAACTGACGTCTACACGACTGTATGTACAGCACCCCTCCTAATTTTGGCATTGTTTTCAGGTCAATCTGCCATATTTAGACATCAAAACACATATGGGAATATCCAAAGCAATGTTAAACACCAAGAAAACCATGAAAAAAAAATGAAAACCAAAAAACACCCAACCTTTACACTACTGCGTATACAGTACCCCTCCTAATTTTGGCAGTTTTTTGGTCATTCTGTCATACTGTGACATCAAAACATACATAGGATCAAAGTTAAACATCATGAAAACAATGCATAAACAACACAAATCCACAAAAAAACACTGATGACGGTTTGAAAATCTGTTGTCTGTGATGAGTGATTGCTCATGGGGCTCAAAAAAAAAAATTCCAAGGCCAAATATGCCATTGGAAATTGATTTTATTGGTATAAATGGTACCATATACCATCATCTTCACTGGTGTTTATACTATAAGCTAATAAAAACATATAAAACTGACAAGTAAAAGTACAAAAATTCAGCAAGAATAAACAGCTAAGGAGTAAAACTTACCTTCATATAATTTCCCACCATCCTAGTGCAAAATCTGACCAGCATCTTCCAGGAGATAAGTATATGTCTAGATGCAGATTTTCGTGAGCTTTCTCGTAAATACTGCGGAATTTCAATACGACCAATAGTAGTCAAATAAATTGCAAGAAACTTTGAAAACTTGCAAGTCAGTGTCACCACCACACAGGAGGGTAAGGACTGAGGGAGTGAGGGGGGAGCCGGGAAGTATGGAGAAGGGACGGGATGGGGGGAAAAGCAAGGCTGTGGGCAGGATTCTCCCCCTTCTGTCAACAGGCAGATAAGGGCTTTTACTATACTTTTTACTCGTGGCTTGTGGTCTGTTAGATGCCAAGTGGCCATGCGGAAACACAACTCACCGTGACGAGGGACTTTCAACATTCGGTACAGACGCAGACAGCTGCTGTCACCGAACAAGTACATGTGGCTTGTGGTCTGTGTTCAATGATGGTGCCGGTTAGGAAAGACGCTGCCCCCACGGCCGAGCGATACTGGACATTCGGTGGGGAATGCGTACAGACGTTTTGACACTGCTTGCAGGTTACAGTCGTATTACACAGGTGCTGGAGGTTCGGAGGGAGTGACAGGACGAGTACGCGACTTTGACCATTCAGTATAGGGGCAGACGGACATTTAAGTTCTAGTTGTGGGTTACAGACTACTACCCACTCACGGCTTGAGCCCAGTGGATACAATACTGAATGTTTGAACATGTCGGCTAGCTGGTCGAAGTTCTCAAGGACTTTTATGTCCAGAAGTTGTGGAAGCAATGAAGAAAGTTAAATCAGGGAAAGCCCCAGGAATTGATGGAGTGTGTGGTGAAATGCTGAAGCATGGGGGAGAGATAGTAGTAGAATGGATGTGGAAGATGTGCAGATTGGCCTGGGAGGAAGGTAGAGTCCCGGAGGATTGGAAGTCAGGTATAATTGTCCCCTTGTACAAAGGAAAAGGGGAAAAAGAAGTGTGTGGTAATCATAGGGGCATTTGTCTTCTTAGTATAGTAGGAAAAGTGTATGGTAGGATACTTATTGACAAAGTTAGAGAAAGAATAGAGAAATTAGTTGGAGAAGAACAGGGAGGCTTTAGGAAGGGAAGAGGTTGTGTAGATCAGATATTCATTCTCAGATCTTTAGTGGAAAAGTTTCTAGAGAAGGGAAAGAAGTTGTATGCAGCTTTCATGGATTTGGTGAAAGCATATGACAGGGTGGATAGACAAGGATTGTGGAAAGTGTTAAGAATATATGGAGTAGATGGGAAGTTGTTGAATGCTGTGAAGATTATGTACGATGGTGCGAAGGCTGCAGTGCGTGTGGATGGTGAACTAAGTGAATTTTTCTCTTTGAAAGTTGGGTTGAAACAGGGATGTGTCATGTCTCCATGGTTGTTCAATCTGTACATGGATGGGGTAATAAAAGAGGTACAAGGTAGGGTAGTGGATGTTGGAGTGGCCCTGGTGAGAGAGGATGGTGTTTGGAAACTCCCTGTACTGTTGTTTGCAGATGATACTGTGTTGTTGAGTGAAGACGAAGGGGAGCTGCAAGGCTTGGTGGATGAGTTTGAGAGAGTCTGTAAGAAACGGAATCTAAAGGTGAATGTAGGGAAGAGTAAAGTGATGGTCTTTGAGAGAGGTGAAGTCAGTGAATGTACAGCGAGGTTGGATGGTGAGGAATTGGAAAATGTGAGTACGTTTAAGTACTTGGGTAGTGTGATGAGTAAGGATGGAGGTTTGGAGGATGAAGTGCTTGAAAGGGTACAGCAGGGAAGAAAGGTTGCTGGTTCTTTGAAAGCAGTGATAAGAAACAGGGAAGTGAGCATGGAAGTGAAAAAGTTACTACATGACAGTATTGTGATACCAACTCTAACGTACGGAAGTGAAGCTTGGACGTTGTTGGAAGGACACAAGTCAAGAGTGACAGCAGTGGAGATGGGTTATTTAAGAGGAGCCTGTGGAGTCACATGGAGAGACAGGCTGACGAATGAGGATATAAAGGAGCGTTGTGGTGTTGATGTGGATGTGATAGGGAGCGTTATGAGGAACACACTGAGGTGGTTTGGCCATGTGGAGAGGATGGAGGGTGAAAGACTGACGAAGAGAGTGTATGTGAGTGAGGTGGAGGGGGAAAGAGGGAGGGGGAGGCCGAGGATGAGATGGAGGGATGGGGTGGAAAGGTATATGAGAGAGGGGGGTGTGAGTTGGGAGCAGGGGAGTGAACTGGCGGGGGACAGGGCGACTCGGAGGCGATTTGTTTGTGGCCACCCCAAACGGGATTGAGGCGTCTGGCAATAGATAGATAGATAGAAATTCGGATAATGGTTCAATAGAGCCAAGGTCCAGCATATGGATAATGAGCACGTCTGGACACTGAGTGTCTGGATAAATGAGGGACTACTGTATTAATAAATGCATTTTTACTATTTTGTTTCTTTTAGGAACCAAACTATACAACATCATCATCATCATCCGGATCTCCTTTCCCACCCAAGGGTAGGGTGCGGAGTAGCAACCTCCAGGCAGCCAAAGTTTGCCCGCTCCAATGGGCCAAGATTCCATTCACTCACCATTCAAGCCCTCGGAATCCTGGCTCTATCTGATACACCAAAAACATTCACCACGTTCTGCAGATTCACATAAACATATCCGACAGAGGCACGATGCTGCAGAAGGATATAAACTTTCTAACGCGGGAACTGTTAGTGTAATGCAGTAATTTGAACCGGGTGGTCTACAGCAAGAGGATATCCTACAACAGCAGGATGAAGAGGCTGTGAGGAGCTAGAAAGTGATGTATGGAGTGTTGCTAGTGAAATACACTTTGATGGATTTTAGTATGTGTTCTCCCCCTCTACCTCATCTCCAGCAAAGTGTGTCTGCTCTTCTTCTCACATAAGGTACAGTACAATAAATTAAAAAATCCAATTGACCTAATGTATTTTTTATAACCATAATAATGCTTTTAGGAGGATTAAATTAGGAGATATAAAAAAGTTTTGCAGCACAAGGGGGAAGAAGTGGACTTTGGGCAGGGGTGCAGAGGGAAATAGGGGTTTTCAAGAGTCCCTGTAACGCGATAATTACCTAACATAATGTTGGCGTGAAAGGAAATACCCGAGTTAGGTGAAGACAGACTGTATACCTCACTAGCTATTATGTACTATTATTATATTTTTGTGTCCTGACAGGCCTTGCACCCAGGGACGCACTGCACATCCACCTAATCGTTGTCATATCTGTACGTTTGAGCCTAGGAATATCCTCTTCCTTTACTGCCCAGGTCTCACTGCCATACAGCATTACACTCTTAACACATGCCACATACAAAGATCCCTTAGTACGGAGGGAGGGCTTTCTCAATGTCAGAAGAGGCAACAGCTCTTTGAACTTCTTCCAATCACTCCTCACTCTAGCCACAGAGTTAGCTCCAGCCCCACCTCCAGCATATAACATGTCTCCCAAATAAAAAAAAACTCTTCCAGACACTCATGAGACTCACCATCAAGTTCAATCCTTACGAGCCTGACACACAACACACATGAAATGAGCATTAGCTTGCAGTCTACTGGTACCACTAATACCACTACATCTCTTATGCACCCACTTATCACAAACACTGCACAGGATGGAATTACTTCCCACGCCCTTGTGGCAAATTGAACTTGACCACTCTCCCTCTTCTTTGACAGTACAGTAATCCCGCATTTTTTGCGGATTTTTTGTCTACGGTTTTGCCCTCTCGCGGATTTTCTTAGCATTAATAAGTTCAACAAAAATATCCTTGAATATACAGAAAAAAAAAAAAAATTGAAACTCCCGCAGCTTCCAATTGTAGCGCGGTAAACTCACGCCACCCTCTGTCCCTTTCCCGTGGCCCCTCTGCCAGTGTTACCATATCTAGCATAATTTTATTCTTTTAGCATAATTTTGATCAAATTTTCGAGTCTGGAATATTTTTTAGCATATTAGAAGTTTTAGAATCATTCTAGCATAATTTAGAATGGAATGGAATATTTTTAGAATAATTTTATAAAAGCTACAAATCAGAGAGAGAGAGAGAGAGAGAGAGAGACGAATAAGGTAAGATGTTTGAATAGTTGGTTACTTTCAGTTTGGGCTTGGTTGGGTTGGATTAGGTTAGGTTAGGTTAGGTTGGATTAGGTTAGGTTAGGTTAGGTTGGATTAGGTTAGGTTAGGTTAGGTTTTAGGTTAGGTTCGGTTTGGTTCGGTTAGGTTAGGATAAGTTTGAGCTTTGTACTTTACCCATGAAACCTAGGTTTTTCCGATGGATTTTGGTATGATTCATTCGATTTTCAGCTTCATTTCAGTCGGAAATGACCATTTTCTGTGTTTCCCCCCCTCCCTATAACCCCCGATTCCCCAAAGATCCCTCATTATTTCAGGGGGATGGGGGGGGGTCATATCTCAAAATCTGGTTATTTCCGACGGAAATGATGCTCAAAATCGAACGAATCACATCAAAATCCATCAGAAAAACGTTAAGTTTCGTGGGAAAAAGCAGTATGGGTAGATACTGATATTTATCCTCTTACTGAATGTAGGTTCATTTTAATATTTTCATAGTAAACAATACATAATTAATATGTTGCACGAATATGTACAGAATTTTATCATTTAGCTTCAAGTTAGCATAATTCATTTTTTACTTGGAACAAATATGCTCAATCTAGCATAATTTTTTCATTGCCCTAGCATAATTTCGTTGTTTGGATATGGCAACACTGCTCTCTGTCCCGCATTCTTCAGTCCACGCCTGACTGCCTTAAGTGGCTGTTGTGGTTGTAACCACACTATGATATGAGCCTCTTGCCTCCCACTTGCTTTCCACATGGCCCCAGGACGTAAGCCAGACTCACCAAAGGCTAATAATACAATTAGTAAGAACTCCAAAGTGACAAAACGATCAAGTTATGACCTTAGCAGAGAAAATTGTGTTACTGGACAAGCTAAGAAGCGACCGTGCGAGTGTTTGCTATCATCAGTTAATGCATCTTTTTATTTTGTACTGTTTTGTTAATATATGTGTAGATAATTGTGTATTACAGTACGGTGTTTACGTTTTTCCTTCATAATGGAGTATGTGCTTTCAATCTTGTAAGAAGGTATTTCGGGATGAGTATGGAGGTTTCGGGACAATTCGCAGTCACAACAAACACGAAACAATTCGCCTTCATTAATGAAGATAGCTATGGGTGACGCTAGAATATAATTCAAAGGCGACTACAGCGAGGAAGAAACAAGTTAATTATTGACTAAAGGTGCAACTAATAAATAATATCCAGAACCTATGCTACTGAACATAGACTGCTGGATCCCCCTGAAATATAGTTATTAAAGTATTGATTAATTAATAATAAGTATATTGATGAAAGTATTGATTAGTATATTTATAGAATGGCGGGGAATCGTCCAGGGTGCGAATTGTTCTGAAGGGGAATCGTCCATGTTTTGACGGGGAATTGTCTGACGGCGAATTGTCTCACAATCAGTATGGACATGGACTGTGTGATGGGCAGCATGGTGGACACAAGTGCAAGTTTTCAATTGTTAATAGAGTATTCGCGGAATTGACTTTTCGCGGGGGTTACAAGAACGTAACTACCGCGAAATATGCGGGATTACTGTACTACCACCAGCCCTAGATACCATCACTTTTGTTTTATGTGCATTTACTGTGGTAGGTGGGGGCGCTCACCATCCACTCACTCAATGTAGTGCTGCTCTCAGGTGTCTGCCCTTTCCTCTCCTCCATCCTTCTTTCCCTCCATCTTCTGTCTTTCTTTCCTTCAGTCTTTCCTCGTCTTTCTGCCAACAGGTGACTTAACATTCCCTCTTCTGTCTTTCATTCCTTCATTCTTTCCTCTTCCTTCTGCCTATGGGTGACTCAACACTGAGTGACAAGCCAAATGGTTTTCTGTACATCAGGAAACCATTTACTACGCTGGATGGTAACCATATAACCAAATTTTGGCGCCTGGTGGTATAGTGGGTAATTATTGTGCTCCAATCGGATTGAGCCGGTGAAGGTTTATATCCAAAGGATGGCTGGGGTTTATTGATCACGTAATGCCACTCAGGGATGAATGAGGTTGGTCACTCTCATCTTAAATGTCAGGACCAACTGCCTAGCCCCAGGCTGCTACGCTCTTAATGGGGCAACGTAGGATTGGATGATGGATGGATGGACAGATACTCTTAAGCCCTTATGCTCCATACCATCTCTCCACTTCCTAAATCTTTCCTGCACCTCCCTTTCATTCTCTGCAGTCAGCACCAAATCATCAGCATACAACATATCCCATGGGAGTCCATTTCTGAAGTCACGTGAGAGAGCTTCAAGTACCATGATAAACAAAAAGGTGCTCAAGACTGACCCTTGATGCACACCAACATTCACAGAAAACGCATCACTCAAGTGTCCATTCACTCTTACCTGGGTGCGAGCACCCACATACATAACCATAACCTCCCTGACCAACCACTCCTTGATCCCATACTTTCTCATTGTCCACTTCACCAACTCTCCAGGGATTGTCAAAGGCTGTCTCCAAGTCAACAAAAACAAAGTACATTTCTCTTTTCTATTCTATACATTTTTCCCGAAGCTGTCGAACAATGAACATGGCATCAGTGGTCCCTTTGCCTGATATAAACCCAAACTGCATCTCATCAATATTCACCCTTCCTCTAATGATACTTTCTAGAACTCTCTCCACTACCTTCCTTCTCATTTTCTATCCCTCATCTGTCTTAGCCCCTAACTCAACAGAATTCACCTTTGGTCATCTGCATGTCAAAGCGAGCGACAGCAGAGAAGAAGGCTGTGCGAGCACTGTTGGCAGTGTAAGTGAGTGTAGGCTCTTCAGTGAAAAGCTCCACCAGCCCAGGTCCCACTATACCTTCACCCTCCCCTTCAGGCTGTTCAGCAAGAACATCGATGAGTATGCTCCCATCATCAGTTTCTTGAAGGGAATGATCTCGAGCTACTGGTTCCTAAAGAAGGGAGGAAGTTTTATTTGTACAAGAAATGTTCAGAAATTATGAGCCACACAATAGCAATAAATATTAACATAAACCAGTTGGCTGAGTGAGATGAATGTAACACAGAATTCACCTGAAAACATGAAATAATTAACAATGTTCTAACATTTTTTTGTACAAGTAACATTATTCAAAACCTACATTACAGCACATACTTCTACCTGTATGACAAATTTAATGGGTTGTTATCATCATCATCCAATCCCACATTGCCCCTTGAGGAGCATAGGAGTCCAGGGCTAGGCAAGTTGGTCTTGACATTTAAGATGATAGTGACCAGCCTCACTCATCCCTGAGTGGCATTACATGAGCAATATACCCCAACCACCCCTTGGATATGAACCTTCAACGGCTCAATCTGACTGGAGTGCCGTAATTACTCATTAAACCACCAGGCGCCAAAATTTGGTTAGATGGTTACCACCCAGCATAGTACATGATTTCCTAGTGCACAGGAAACCATTGGGCTTGTCACTCAGTGTAGAGTCACCCACAGGCAGAAGGAAGAGGAAAGAATGAAGGAAAGATAAACAAAAGAGGGAGTGTAAAGTAACTCGCAGGCAGAAGCATGAGGAAAGAATGAAGGAAAGAAAGACAGAAGAGGATGGAAGGAAAGATGGATGGTGGAGAGGAAAGGGCAGACACCCAAGAGCAGCACTATATCGAGCGAGTGGATGGTGAGCACCCCCACCTACTACTCATCTTAAATGTAAAAGCTTATTGTTGCTGTGACATGCAATCAGTGATTCTCTTTTATTTTCTTTCATCTTAGTTCTCTGCTCAGATACTGTACTTCAGTTTATGTACAATCAGCTTTGTGAATGATCGCAGCAGAGAGTTCCAACCATGTGGCCAATCTATCATGCTCTCAACTGCCATATTTCTCATTATTTTTAACATTTGGTTGCATTTTTATTAAAAAAAAATCACAGTTATCCATCTTCAAATAACTATACAGTAATTTGAGCTGAATTTCATTTCTTTTTTTTCCAGCACTGGCATTTTTTTTCCTTTTTTCCTTCATGTAAAACATAACAAAAGGTGCCAGGAAGAGAGTGGACAATGAGTATGAAAGAAGTTATCAGTACGGGAAGGATAAAAGATATATACCACCCTTGGTATATGCCTGTCCTTTTCAACCATTACTCTGCTTTACAGTGTTAATTTCCCAGTTTTTTATCTTACTTAAAGGTATTCATTTAAATTTACTTACAACTTTTTATAAACCTATTATCCCTTTGAGTACAATGATCCATCCATCCATCAACCAATCCTACGTTGCTCCAGGAGGAGCGTAGGAGCCCGGAGCTAGGCAGTTGCTCCTGACATTTAAGATGAGAGTGGCCAACCTCTCATCCCTGAGTGGAATTATGTGAGCAATAAACCCCAACCACCCCATGGATATAAATCTTCACTGGCTCAATCCGATTGGAGCACAATAATTACCCACTAAACCACCAGGCGCCAAAATTTGGTTATATGGTTACCACCCAGGATAGTAAATAGTTTCCTGGTGTATAGAAAACCATTTGGCTTGTCACTCAGTGTTGAGTCACCCATAGGCAGAAGGAAGAGGAAAGAATGAAGGAAAGAAAGACAGAAAAGGAAGTGTAAAGTCACCCATAGGCAGAAGGATGAGGAAAGAATGAAGGAAAGAAAGACAGAAGATGGAAGGAAAGAAGGATGGAGGAGAGGACAGGGCAGACACCCGAGAGCACCACTACATTGAGTGAGTGGATGGTGAGCGCCCCCACCTACCACACAGTACAATGATACATCAATAAATTATTTTATCACCTCCACTCCATCCTTAACCCTTCACTACAATGACATTCATTTATTCTTCCTACCTCCAGATTATTAAATTCAACTTAAGCTAGAACACTCGTATGAATGGTGTTAATGAACACTGTACAGTGCAGCCTCAAAAATTCAAATCTACAAAGTTCGAAAACATCAAAAAGTTTTAACACCATAATTTACGAAATCTGCAATTTTTATTTCCCAAAATTAGCTCACAAATGGCTGCAGACTCTAGCATCTAAAACTGACAGCTACATTTCTCTGGTACTGATGACCTTACTATAAAGTGTCTGGTCACCCATAATTAAAGCTTTTGTTCCTCCTTGTGGTTAAGAAGCTTCTTATTCTTTTCATCGTCATCATCACCATCCAGACCTCCTTTCCCATCCTAGGGCAGGGTGAGGAGCAGCAACTACCAGACAGCCAAAGTTTGCCCACTCCAATGGGCCACACTTCCATTCACTCACCATTCAAGTCCCCTGAATTCTAGCTCTATTGGATACGCCAAAAACATTCACCACATTCTTTAGCTCCAGAAAAACATATCCAATAGTCAACCCATACACTGTCACGTTATAAAGGGGTGCCAGATCCCTGATCATGCTCTTCTTCTCACAACATTTCCAGCCAGCTCAATCTCTTTGTCAGTCCCCCAGCCTCACCCTCTTCTGTAGCTCTCTTCCTCACACACTCATCCCCCATATCCCGCCACCTTCTCTTTGGCCTACCTCGCCTCCTCCCTCCTTCAAATTTGCTCAGATATACCTTTTTCACCACTCTACTGTTATCCATTGTCTCCACATGACCATACTATCTTGGTACACTCTCTTCGATTCTGGTGTCCACAGACTTCCACACTCTGCCTCTTTCACAAATCACACTATTTCATATCCTATCCGTTCTCTGTATTCCATATACATTCCTTAGTAGTCCCATCTCCACTGCTCTCACTCTTGACTTTTCATGCCACACCATAGTCTCACATCCATTGTTAAAGTTGGCACTAACACTCTTTCATATAAACCTCGCGCAGCTGCAACGTTCAAGGCCTTCATAGCACCAGCTACTTTCCTTCCTTGTGTCAGTCTAATTTCCACTTCTTTTGCACATTTTCCACTCTTTCTATAATTTTTTTTTTTTTTTATAAATAACAGAATGGAGGAAGGAAAAACAAATAAGTAAAAAAAAATAATCCATACACCAGATTACTGGTGTCCCCTGTTCATAAAATATCTGTAACAGACTTGAACAGTTGTGGATTGAAATTTGGAGGGAAACAACTCTGGGGAAGCGAGTTCCAGAGAGATGCAGTTCGGGAAACGAAAGAATTCTGATAGGCAGAAGTTCTGCAATATGGCTGAGTGACATTCCAGTCATGAGCGCTACCAGATGCCTGTGTAGCACGAGGGAAGGCATGGAGAGGTGGCACCATGGACGCAACTTCGTCTGAGCATTTGCCAAAAAAATATCAGTAAAATAATGAAAGGGAGGCAACATTCCTTCTTACTTGCAGGGTAGGTAGTTTATATGTAATGGCAGGGTTGTTAATGATTCTAACAGCTTTATTCTGAATTTTGTCTAGTTGTCTTATTGTAACCTCTCCACAACCATTCCACAAGGGTGAGCAATATTCAAGCTGAGAGCGCATATGACTCTCCTAAATTATACCTAACTGCTCATCGGTGAAGAAGTTACGGACTCTGTACAATAATCCAAGTTTCTTTGAGGGGGTTTTAGCAAGTGATCTGACATGAGAGGTCCAGCTGAGGGCACTGTTAAGTGAGATACCAAGAATTTCAATACTTTTGGAGATAGGAATATTAGTAGCACTGAAGGTAATGTACGAATCTGGCAATATCTGTCTATTAGGAAATTGTATAAACAGTACCCTCGCGTCCAACACGCGTTAGTCCAGCACAGAGAGCAATTAATTAGTATTTTTTAATATGATTTAATTACTGCAACACGAGTGTGTTAGCATAACATGCACAGAGCTCCGAGAAGTGGGCCAAATCCGCAGAGTTCACTCTAGCACGATCACCCCCGGTCCAACACGGTCATACTGGACATTCCCATGATGATGATAGCCAATGAAAACTTCTGATCAAGTAGCCTTCCCCGCCCGCTATCGTGACGTGATCGTGATGCCGCCCAATTAAAAACGCTTCTGCTGTCACATGATGTTTTGTTTACATTTCTCCCGCCACAGAGCCACTCAGTCTCATAATTGCATTGGAAGGTGCTTTTTTCTTGCTGCATTTTCTGCCCTTGTTACTGCATTTTACCCTGCTCACAATGCCTAGGAAGCTTTCTGAGAACCCCAAGAAGCGTCGGCACCTCCCTCAGGCCACCAAGCTAGAAAGCATCGAGAGGAAGAAGAAAGGGGAGAGGAAAGTTGACATTGCCAAGGCCTACAACATGAATGAAGCCAACGTGATCATAATAAAAAACTTAAGACAAGATCCTGGCGGCCGAAGGCTATCACACGGCACTTCATACCAGGTTTGCCGAGGATACGATGGTAAATTGAAACGGTAACGTGGTAAAATTGCCAACGATACCACGGGCATTTGGAATTCATTTGGATGGATTCCTGCCGAGGATACGACGGACAAAACAGTGTGACCAAAACCCAGGCGACTCGACAGAGAATGTACCGTACTACAGCATTGAACATTTAGCCTGACACTGAATACGTATTAATATTTAAGAATAAATATCAATCGCTTTGAAACCCTTCTCATCGGCGTGTGTACCAGTTCATAAACAAAGTTGCTTCTCCTTATTCTCTACCGAGTCACCGACAGCGATCACTTTCCACAGTCACGAGACTGGGCTCTGGCAACAGTGTGAGAAGCATGCACTTTACCGAGGATTACAGGGCTAGGATAGGCAGAAGCAGGACCTTCCATGGCTGTGGACGAAGATAGTGATTCTGAGTGTGATTTCGAAGGATTTATGAGGGAGGTTGAGGAGGAGCAACAGCCATTACCCACTAGTGACACCAGCAGCCATCCTCCGGGGACCCAGTAGGACTACCTACAGCCTTGGATACCACCTTCCATTCCCAGCAAGCCCACCAACACTATCCTAAAAGGTTAGTTATCATTCATAGCACAGTACCATTTATTATAATTACAATAGTACCAATATATGTATAGGTATATGGTAGGTATTTAGGGTGACTTTTCCGAGGGTTGCTGACATAATTCATTTTTCCCCATAAGCTCTATTGTTGGTCCAACACATTTTTGGTCCAACACATGACCCGTGCATGACAATATTACCGTGCTGGACACGAGGGTATATACTGTATTTAGTTTTACTAGCATTAAAAGAGACAAGGTTGTTTTGTCCCCATTCACTGATTGTAGATAGATCTTGATTTATGGAGATGGCTGTACTGAGTTGAGAGGTAGAGATATTAGACTTTGTACATGGATGTCTGAGTGTGAATGAACTATGTAGTGTTGAGTCATCTGCATATGTGTGAATGGGATTGTGGGTGACAGATAAGAGATCAATAATATGAACCAGAAATAGGGTTGGTGCCAGAACTGATCCCTGAGGCACGCCGGCATTAACTGAGTGGAAATTGCAATATACATCATCTACTTTTACTCTTATTTTCCTGTCACTAAGATATGCAGAAATCAAAGGAACACAAGACATTAGTCCATAGCAAGGGAGATTGGACAGCAGGGAACGGTGCCATACTCTGTCGAAAGCTTTAGAGATATCAAGAGCTACTGCATGAGTTTCTCCAAAAAGATCAATTGATTGATGGATGGTATGAGTTAAGAGATTGAGTATGTCAATGGTGGCTCTTTCGTGGCAAAAACCATATTGTCTATCACTAATTAAGTTGTTGGATTCAAGATGTTTAACAATGTGCTTATTATTTAAAGTTTCAAATACCTTACCACGAGAAGATGTGACAGCTATTGGTCTGTAATTGGAGGGGTCAGACGAACCTCCTTTCTTCGGAACTGGGTGGATATTGGCTTCATTCCATGAATTTGGGAATAAAGAAGTACGTATGCATAGTCTGAATAATTTAGCTGGGACAGAGGCAAGTTCAGGGGAACACTTTTTTAAAACAATTGGCAGAATTTCATCTGGGCCTGGAGCTTTGTTGGTAGGTAAATTGTCTAGGATGGATTTTACGTATCTTGTCTGTATCTTAAGTGGGGCAATTTCGGGAGAATCAAGTTCCAGTACTGGGACATTCTGGCTGGTATCGTCTATGGTAGTGTTTCTGACAAAGGTACTGGCAAAGATATATGCTTTCCCACGTGGGTCATTTGTAATGTTGCCATCTGAAGATTTTAGTGGGGGAATGGAAGAGGACTTGTTAAAGTTATTATTGAAAGAATTAAGAGTTGACCAGAATATTCTATTGTCATTAGGGTTGTTAAGTACTTTTGATGATTGCTTTTGAAGAAAGTTTGATTTAGATAGATTTAATACAGCTTTTGCATGATTTCTAGCAATTTTAAATTGGGAGAATGATTCAGATGTTTTTTATTTTAAGCAAGAGTTATATGCTAATGACGTTTGGGCTGTTGCTCTGGCACAATTGCCATCAAACCATTTTGGAGAGTTCGATCTTTTAGTGAACTGTTGATTTGGCATGAATAAATCCATACCAGCTAGTATTAAGTCGCAAATGTGGGACTGGGTAGAATTGGGATCACTAGAGAAGAAAGACTCCCATGGAACATCAGCAAGATAATTTCTAAATCCATCCCAGTCTGCCCTATCAAAGTGCCATCGGGTCACCCTGACAGGTTCAGAACGGGGAGGTGTGGGAGTGTTAACTAATGAGGCTTTGATGAGATTGTGGTCAGAGGATCCAAGTGGTGACAGTACCTCTATCCTGTATTGATCTGGATTATTTGTCAAGAATAAATCCAAGAGATGGGCATTATGGTCAGGATTATCAGGTAATCTGGTTGGTTGCTTTACCAACTGGGTGAGATTAAACGATTCCACAAACAGCTCGCACTCTAGACCAGCTTCGTCAGTCCGGGCAGAATTGCACTAACCATTCAACATTGCGTATGTTAAAATCACCCAAAATGGTAATTTCGGTCCCAAGGGCAAGGTCAATTTACTCAACTGAGTGGAAGAAGCATTGGGGGAACGATAAACTACACAAATATATTTGGTAATGTTTTGACAATTTAATTTATATATTGAGTAATCAAAACTGGATGAAGTGAAGTTTAAAATAGCATCAACTGCATATTGGGATTTGATATAACAACAGGTGCTGCCTTTGTTACGGAAGTTTGTAAGGAGGTGGTAACCGGGAAAACAAAATGGAGATACTGTATATCGGTAGAGGATGAGATTTGTGGTTCTGTGAGGAAAAGGGCCAAAGGGGATATGGACTGAAGGAAAAAATGAACTGAGTTTAAATTTGTGGTAAGGCCGCGGATGTTGGTAAAGAATAAGGCCGCACTGTCACTTCTTCGCTGACCCAGGTATTTGAACTCCCTCACCAATTCCAGTCACTCTCCATTCACTGTAACATCACATTGGGAGTTACCTCTCTCAGTTGCTATCACTTTACTTTTTCCTACATTTACTCTCAAGGCATGATGCTCACAGACATCAGCAAAACACTAGTCTACCAAGTTCTTGTCCGGTATTTGCAAGTAGTACTGCATCATCTGCATACAACAAATTTGAGATACTCCATCCATCACCATTCATTAACATCATCATCCCTCTCTCCATTCTGTTTCGTTTCGTTTTTTTAAGGCTCCACCATGCTTGCATGCATCGGCCTTGGTCACCTAATGGCGGTTCTCCATGCTGCATGATCCATTGCAGCCTCCCCATTCAGTCCCTTAACCCTAAGGTCACACTTACTGACCTCGTCCCATGTCTTTCTCGGTCTACCCCTCATAACCCCACGCCCAATATTAACACTTCTCACCATCCTCACCCAATTATCATCCCCCATCCTCTCCACATGTCCAAACCACCTCAATCTACCTCTCCTCATCACAACACCAATACACTCCAGTCCCATCCTACCTCTCAACTCTTCCAACGTAAACCCAGCCCCCCCCAGACCTTGCACGCAGGGACGCACTACACATCCACTTAATCACTGTTATTTCTGTATGTCTGAGCTGGCAAATATCCTCCTCTTTTACTGCCCAGGTCTCACTACCATACAGCATTACATTCTTAACACATGCTACATACAAAGACCCCGTAGCATGTAGGAAGAGTCCTCTCAATGTCAGGAGAGGCAAGAGCTCCCTGAACTTCTTCCAACCACTTCTCACCCTAGCCACAGAGCTAGCTCCAGCCCCACCTCCACCACACAATATGTCTCGCAAATAAAAAAACTCTTCCACACACTCAAGAGATTCACCAGCAAGTTCAATCCTTTCACGCCTGACAATCTCCACCTGCTCTCCCCGACACGCCGCACACATAAAATCAGCATTATCTCACAGTTTGCCTCTGATATCGCTACATCTCTTGTGCACCCATTTATCACAAACACTGCACAAGATGAAATTACTTCCCACGCCCTTGTGGCAAACTGCACTTGGCCACTCTCCCTCGTCTTTAACGTACATTACTGCCACCAACCCTAGATATCATCACTTTTGTTTTATCTGCATTTACCCTTAAGTCCTTGTGCCCCCATACCATCTCTCCACTTAATAAACCCTTCCTCCGCCTCCCTTTCGTTTTCTGCAATCAACACCAAATCATCAGCATACAATATATCTCACGGGAGTCCGTTTCTAAAGTCACATGAGAGGGCTTCAAGTACCATGATAAACAACATGGGACTCAAAACTGACCCCTGATGCACAGCAGCATTCACAGAAAACTCATCACTCAAATCTCCATTCACTCTTACCTGGGTGCGAGCACCCACATACATAGCCATAACCACTCTAACCGGCCACTCCTCCAAGCCAAGCTTTCTCATTGCCCACTTCACCACCTCTCTAGGGACTCTGTCAAAGGCCTTTTCCAATCAACAAAAACAAAATACAGATCCCTTCTCCTTCCAATATATTTTGTCTGAAGCTGTCGAACAATGAATATGGCATCAGTGGTCCCCCTACCTGGCATAAACCCAAACTACATCTCATCAATATTCACTCATACCTTCTAAAACTCTCTCCATTACCTTCATTATCTGATCTAAAAGCTTTATACCGCTATAATTTCCTCTTTCCAGGGCATCACCCTTCCCTTTATACAGTACACATTTACAATTATGCTCTTCAGCCAATCATATGGTACAACACACTCATAAATAATCATATTTATCAAGTCAGTGACTAACCTCACCCCTATTTCTCCTGAGGCCTTCAACATTTCGGCAGTCAACCCAGACACCCCTAATGCTTTCCTCACCCTCATCCTGCCTATTGCCTCACTCACAGTAGCAGCACCAATCAAAGGCCAAGGGCCAAACACTGGATCTGCTGGCTCCAAACCTTCTCAGTCCCAGTCAAACTCCTCATTCAACAACTGCCTATAGTGCTCTCTCCATGCATCTTTAATATCCTCACTGTTCAGCACTACCCTTCCTTCATCATTCTTCACACATTGCTCACCTATAATATCTCGATTATCCCTCTTCACCTGATTTGCCACCTTAAAAATCATATTTTTCCTTTTCCCATGATTTAGGTTATCAAGCAAAAGTCTGTGACTCAGACTTCACCCTGTATATCTCTCTTCTAGCCCTACACTTGGCAGCCAAGTATTCCTCCTTGCTACCACCCTTCTTCCATTACTCGTGGTTTTATTTCTCTCATCACCCCATTCATATATATACAGTATAACAACCATGGGGACATCACACAACCTTGTCGCACGCCCACACTGATCGTGAACCATTCACTTAGATGCCCATTTACCTTTACACATGCCTCTACCATTATAAAAACTCTTGACAGCACGTAGCAGCTTACCATCTACACCGTACATGCGCAAAACCTTCCACAATCCTTCTCTGTCTACTTTGTCTTATGCTTTTTCCAGATCCATGAATGCCATAAACACCTTATAGTCCTTCTCACAAGTCTTCACTATCTCTCCTACTACAAATATTCAATCCACACCTCCTCCTTACTCTTTATTCATTTTGATCGTTTCAGATTTCATCATAATTGTGGCTCCAAAAAGATGTTCTAGCTTAATCAATTTGTGCAGTGCTATGAAAAAAGTATGCAACATAACAATCCAGCCACAAGCATGCACTATGTGCGCACGTGTTGTGAGATGACTGTGGTGATGGAAACAACCAAATACAACATGAAAACATGAAAGTGCTTAGAAGTTCTGTACAGACTGGAACTAGAGTAAATAACTCTTTGCATATATTCTCCAGGATAGTGATGGTGTTATAAACACAAAAGTATATAAAATAACACTGCGATATGATACAGTTTTTAAGTTCTTTGTCAAGCAAAATTACAGTAAATATCCCTTAATCACGCAACATCACAGAACACCACTTGCCAGACATCATTAACTAACAAATTTTACTCACTTTTGACATAAGTATGATTGTTGGTTGGCAGCAATCTCCTAATATACTTCTCTTAGAAAATCTACATCACTGTTAAACCACTGTGCAACCTATATTTGAGTACATTACCAAGTCACTCCAGAGTAGATACAAATTTTCAGCATCTTTTTCCACTCATTTTATACACAGACGCATATACACACACGTATTGCATCACTATTTGAGATTCCAATATATCTGCAAGATTATATTAAAACAGAATTGTATAGGTGTGCATCATCATAAAAATACATCATAAATAAAACAAACAAATCATTCTGTGTGTGAGCAATGCACAATATGTGCATTGGTCAGGTTGTAAACAAACATCAAAGCTGATCACCCACCAATGCAATGCAAGGTGGTGGTGAAAGACGTGTATATTCGTGTGGTTTTTTTGTGCATACATAAAAGAATGCAAATTATTGTCCCTTAAAACTAATTGATCAATGCTAAATAATAATGAATACAGCTGCAAAGTGTTGCAGAACAAGTGGGCATACAGAAGATGAGGAAACAGAAATATGCAAGAAAAATATATCATGATTAATAAAAAGTACTGTACTGATAATTATCATTTCCTTGAGTTAACAGAGATAAAAGATAGAAGGCAGTGTTATTAAAACCTTGGAAAACAAGATGCCTGAAGCAAGCTAGTTAACCCATGTAAAACAAGTGGGCATACAAAAGATGTTATAAAAATATGCAAGAAAAATACTTCATGGTTAGTAACAAGTACTGTATTGATAACCATTACCTTGAGTTAGCAGAGATAAAAGATAAATGGCTGTTATAAAAACTTTGGAAAACAGGATGCCTGAAGGAAGCTAGTTAACCCATACTACAATGCTCATGACAAAAGCAGATCTAAAATACAAAAATTAAGACACAGATAGCCTGATAAATCTCTCAACCAATCTGCTACCAAATGCCTCAATCCTGTAAGGGGTGGCTACAAACAAATTGCCTCCATGTCATCTTGTCCAATGCCATTTCACTGCCTTGCTCCCAGCTCACACACCCCCTCTCTCATATACCACTCCACTCCATCTCATCCTTGGCCTCCCCCCCCCTCCACTTCACTCGCATACACTCTCCTTGTTAGTCTCTCGCTCTCCATCCTCTCCACATGGCTAAACCACCTCACTGTATTTCTCCTAACACTTCCTATCACATCCACATCCACACCACAACGCTCCTTCACTTCCTCATTTGTCAGTCTGTCTCTCCACATATCTCCACATGCTCCTCTCAAAAAACTCATTTCCACTGTTATCACTCGACTTGTGTCCTTCCAAGAAGGTCCAAGATTCACTTCTACACGTTAGGGTTGGTATCACAATGCTGTCATACAGCGACTTTTTTACTTCCACGCTCACTTTCCTGTTCCTTATCATTGCTTTCAGAGAATCAGCAACCTTTCTTCCTTGTTGTACCCTTTTAAGCACTTCATCCTCCAAACTTGCATCCTTACTCATCACACTACCCAAGTCCTTAAATACACTCACATTTTCCATTTCCTCCTCATCCAAGTTCACTGTACTGTACATTCAGTGACTCCATTTCTCTCGAAGACCACAACTTTACTCTTCCCTACATTCACCTTTTGATTCAGTTTTTTACACACTCTCCCAAAACTCATTCACCATGTCTTGCAGTTCCTCTTTCTCTTTGCTTAACAATTTAGTATCGTCTGCAAACAACAGTACAGGGAGTTTCCAAATACTCCCCTTTCTCATTAGGATCGCTCCAACATCCACTGCCCTACCTTGGACCTCTTTTATAACCCCATCTATATACAGATTGAACAACCATGGGGACATAACACATCCCCGAGAGATGCATTATTTTACCCAGACTGTGCCGCACTAATTCTCATCAACCCAATTACCTTCCCTGAGTCATTTTTCTTGGACTTTTCAATTTAATATTAAGCTGATTTTTTCTCATCTGATCAAGTGTTCCACAGCTCAAACTCTTCATCAACCTCGTCTTTTTGTAATTTATGCCTCCTGGGTGGGTGTGAAGGCGGCGATAAGTCGACAGCACTGTAGGAGTTAGACAGACGTGAATCCGCCATTGCTGGGCTACAAACGAGAACTGAATAACTAAATATGCTGTGTTTGGCAACTACAGTAGGGCAGGGCTTTGCAACAGCTCTGATGGTATAAAGGGAGACTCAATGTTCCCATGCAAACCACTGATGCTTTCTCATGCTTGAAATTATGGCACCGAGACCCATCACCTCATATGAGGCAATCAGCGTGGCCAGGGGTGACCTGCATATCTGACTTACTAAATATGCGGTATATGACAACAGTGGTATGGCAGGGTTTTGCAACAGCTCTGATGGTGTAGAAGTAGACTCAACATTCCTATGGAAACCACTGGCGCTTCCTCGTGCTTGAAATTATGGCGCCAAGACCCATTGCCTCATAGAAGGCAATCGGTATGGTCAGAGGTGGCCTGGATATCGCTCATGTGAGGCGATGAGCGCGGCAGGGGTTAAAATACAAAAATTTCAAACGTCTAAATAGTTTGTGGACACATGCGCTTCAAATTTTAGAAGCTGCACTGTATCTAACCCCAGCAGTTCAAAAGGTCTGAAGTTCAACAAAACTGTTTGATGACTGCAAGAAAAAAGATAAATTCTGTCATAACACTGAATGGATTAGAGCTCACTACATCTTAGGTGGGAAAATAGAACTGGACGATGGCGATGATGATGACCACCTCCATCAGACTTTTTAAACTTTTGGGGTTATAAGGAGCACTACATTACTGAATCATTCATTCATCAGCCAATCCTACATTGCCCCATGAGGAGTGTAGAAGCCCAGGGCTAAGCAAGTTCGTCCTGACATTTAGGATGGGAGTGATCAGCCTCACTCATCCCTGAGTGGCATTATGTGAGCTATAAACCCCAACCACCCCCTGGATATAAACCTTCAACGGCTCAATCTAATTGGAGCGTCGTAATTGCCGACTAAACCACCTGGCACCAAAATTTGGTTATATGGTTACCACCCAACGTAGTAAATGGTTCCCTGGTGTACAGGAAACCATTTGGCTTGTCACTCAGTGTAAAGTCACCCACAGGCAGAAGAAAGAAGAATTAAGGAAAGAAAGACTGAAGACGGAGTGTAAAGTCACAAGTAGGCAGAAGCACGAGGAAATAATGAAGGAAAGAAAGACAGAAGAGGATGGAAGGAAAGAAGGATGGAGGAGAGGAAAGGGCAGACACCTGAAAGCAGCATTACATCAAGTGAGAGGATGGTGAGTGGCCCCATCTACCACTTACTACATTACTGAAAAGGGTTAAAAATAGTCTACATCAGCCCCTTTATCACCAAATGTCTCTCCTTTAAATAAAGCAAAAAGCCAAAACCAAAAATAGGTTATAGTCCACCATATTGAAGGGGTTAAATGCAATGTTGCACCTTAACAGTTCTAGAATGTCTATGTAAATGCTGTAAATTATAATTTAACGTACTAACATAATTAAAACACAAAAATCAACCTTGGTAAGAATGTCCCGGATGTTGAGATCAAGTTGCCTGAAGACATGAGCATGGGAAGCATCTAGTTCCTTCTCAGCTCTGGTATACAAGCTTCCAGCACTGAGGGTATCACCACCCTGCTTTTCAAACTGGATATATGCTAGCCACATCCCTGATGATGTAGGAATATTAAGACAATGAAATTTATGTACATATCTATTAACAACAATCAAACAAAAGTTGACAGGCTTCCACTTAACCATAGGATATATATGTATATATGTTAAATTTGTGTGTATGATAAGGCATCCACAAACTGTTCTCATTGTTGAGTAACCATGGTCTGTCTGGGCAAGCAGACCCATCAACCGAAGATAAGCAACTGCCCCATAGGACCATCTCATGCAATGAACCAATGTTCCCTTGTGGCACCAGAGTGGCTCCACATCATCCCACTACCTTGTTATATAGCTACCACCCAGCAATGTAAATGGTGTCCTGGGTCACTGACAACCAGCAGTCTTCTCACTCACTACCACGTCACCCTAACTGGAAAGAAGGATATTAAAAGCAGACAGGAAGAATGGAAGAAAATAGGAAGACAGGAGGGAAAACACAGAAAAGAACGATACTGGTGAAGAAATAGACAGCACTACATCAAAGCAAGTGAAGAGATGATGGGCACCTCCACCTACAGCTACTGCAAATTTACTTAAGACCTCCCCCCACAAGGTATTAAAAAACACAGAAATCATAGCATATCACAATGTTTATTCATGAAATGCCATTCATTAATATGAAATCATGTTTCCCTTGTTTTTCAGGACCAGTTGGATGCGTTTTGGCATGGAATCACTTAGATCTCTAAAGTAATCTAAGGACATTTCTTTTCACCAAACATTTGTCAGTTTAGTCTTGAGGTTCTCCAGATTGGGTGTCTTCTTCTCTGCAATGATTTTCTTCATCTTTGCCCAGCAGTTTTCAATCGGATTTAGATCTGGACTGATACCATGCGAGTCGAGGACCTCAGTACGATTATCCTGAAGCCATTTTGTCACCTTTCTTGACTTGTGACATGGAGCTGAATAGTGCATGAAGAAGTTGCACCCATGAATAGCAAAAAAGTTTAACAAATGATCTTTCAGAACTTGAATGTACCAGCCACCATTCATCACCAAGTTCTCAGGAAGAAAGTAGAGGCCTCCCCTTCCCATTTCACCTGAAAAACACACACATACCATTACTGATTGTGGGTGCTTAACAGTCGGCACCATGTAAGCAGGGTCATATCAACTATGGGAGGCAGGGCGACGAACCTTGGCAGAATGCACCTGGAACACTTGAAATGTGCTTTCATCGGAAAACATAACTTTTCTCCACTCATCCATTGTCCAGTGTGCATACTTCTTGGCAAACTATATGCGCTGCTTCTGCATGCAGTCAGTGAGAAGTGGTTTCTTGGCTGCGGTGCAGCTTGGCAAACCCAGCTCCTTCTGTATTCGGTGTTGGACAGTTCGAACTGAGACATAACAGCTGGGGATGCACTCTCTTCAATTCTGCTGCTGTCAGTTGAGGATTCTTGATTACTCCCCTCTTCAGAAGCGTACCTGTACCTCTGGAAATCATTGTCATCTTTCCACTGCCATGTTTGTGCTCTGGTATGACATCAGGTGCCAGGCCGTACGCTGCAGTAAGAATCTTCATGACGGTCGACTTTGTGCATCCGTTACGTTCACAAATCATGTTGATAAGGACATTATCCTGCCTCCATGCAATGATACAGACCCTCTCATCCCTTGAGCAATACTTTCCAGGCATGACAACTCAACTCTAGGAAAATAACAGGACAAACAGTAATGCATATGAAAAAAGAGGGAGGTGCAAGCTCAGAGCGACAGGAACATACACTCCCATTCTCGCTTCTGGGCAAGCACTGACGTGCTGAGTATTTCACCACCTCCTGCCAACACCAGAGGATCTGCCTGTTACTTCCTGCCCCAGAAATTCACTTGGTAGGGGTGGAAACACAAAGCAAAGACAGGCAACTCTCCCATAGCAATTGTGTGTGTAGGTCCTAAGACAATTTGTGGTCGGTGTACCACCACCCACCTAATGTGATATGGCAAAAAGCTAGCATTTTAAGGTTAGTGTGGCCAAGGGGTGATCCAAGGGAAGCTCTTTGGGACAGTCTGATGGCAATGTATTTCCCCGGAGATTTAGTGTGGCCACTGGGGTGGCCAGGCATTATTCAGGGTTGGTCAATGCCACCCTGGCCACCCCTCTGGGTATGCTACTGCATTAACCATAGTCTTATTATATGCAAATAAGCTCAGCCAATGATAGCTCAACTACTTCACTAAGATTCAGCATCCACACACTGTTATGAGCAATGGGTGAGGACTCTGAACCTTGTCGAAAATTGATAGATGTTGCTCTTCTAGTAGGCCTATTGTGTGCTTCAGATTATATTCCAAAAGGTAGCCTGGTTGTTGGGATAGTGTCTACAAAATGTAATGACTAGGGGGAGGGGGATGTAGAAACATGAATATCAACGCACTTGACCTTAGACATATGCCTAATACATAATGTACTTAAAGAGGCATCCTCAGCACAATCTTCCGAGTCAACGTGGTAACCACATGATCAAAATTCCTAGACTGGCAACTGAGATTTGTTAAGTACAGCAACAGTTGTCACTCCAACACAAGAAAACAATCCTGGCCTCCAGCTCACTGATGGATTCTGATTTTTATAAAACACTGGTTAGATAACTGGATCTGGACAGTGAGGGCCCAGGAACAAAGCCAGGTACAGGTGTACCCCGGTTTAACGATGCAATTGGTTAAGTAAAAACCCATCGCTAGGTAGGGTATCATATCTCGGGGTAGATTTAACATGTAAAGTACAAGGATGCATTTTTTTAGCCTTGGAGTTTCCCCCCAACCATGTCCTAAACCCACCATAATGAGTCCAAAAAATAAGTTTAAAGCCAATCTAAATGGCCTAACAACTCTACAAGAAGCTAAGCCAAGCCTAAAACCAGCGCCTGCCTAGTCCGTACCCATTCAAGGTCACCGGAGAATGCGATCTCCGACTCGTATTCAAACTCGGTAGAGAAGAAGCAGCAGCACTGTGTACAATTCCATCATCAGATGGTCCCTGGACAATTTTAATAAACATATGTTATGCGTAATAATAATGTATGAATGATGCAGAATCGTCCAAGGTGCAAACTGTTGTCACGGGGAATCAATGATGTTTTGATGGAGAATACTCCTGATGGGGAATGCGATCGATGATGCAATTGGGAAAGCCTTTTCAACAGCCCTTCTTTATGTCATTTTTGTTACTGTTCTGGTTGCTGAGCTCCTTTATTTTCTTCTCTCTTATTTTCTTACATTTATTTAGAAATTCCTTTGTATTTTCAAAGCATTTTTCCTTGAACAGCCCAAATGTAAACATATGATTTATCAATCGATGATGCGATCAGGATAGCTGGTACAAACGCCCCTCTTTATGTCATTTTTGTTACTGTTCTGGTTGCTGAGCTCCTTTATTTTCTTCTTTCTTATTTTCCAACATTTATTTAGAAATTCCTTTGTATTTTCAAAGCGTTTTCCCTTGAATGTAAACACATGACTGATCAATTGATGATGCGATCGGGACTGCATTTTCAATGGTCCCTCTCTATGCCATTTTAGTTACTGTTCCGGTTGCTGAGCTCCTTTATTTTCTTCTCTCTTATTTTCCAACATTTATTTCAAAATTCCTTTGTATTTTCAAAGTGTTTTTCCTTGAACAGCCTGAATGTAAACACGTGATTTATCAATGTCACAGTTTTCATCAATGCACAAAGTATTTACTCTCTTAGGTTTTCATAATTACAGTATTCCATCCATCCATCCATCATCAAATCCTATGTTGCCCCATGAGGAGTGTAGGACCCCGGGGCTAGGCAAGCTGGTCCTGACATCTAAGACAAGTGATCAGCCTCACTCATCCCTGAGTGGCATAACGTGAGCAATAAGCCCCAACCACCCTTTGGATATAAACCTGCACCGGCTCAATCCAACTGGAGAGCCATCATTACCCACTAAACCACCAGGCACCATAATTTGGTTACATGGTTACCACCCAGCATAGTAAATGGTTTCCTGATGTACAGGAAACCATTTAGCTTATCACTCAGTGTAGAATCACCCACAGGCAGAAGGAAGAGAAAAGAATTAAGGAAAGAAAGACAGAAGAGGGACTGTAAAGTCACCCATAGGCAGAAGGAAGAGGAATGAATGAAGGAAAGAAAGACAGAAGAGGAAGGAAGGAGGAAAGGAATGTGCAGACACCCAAAGCAGCACTACATTGAGTGGATGGTGGGAGCCCCCACCTACCATATTTGTTTAAAATTATTATTTTGTATTCCATGATAGGTCAGAAGACAGTTCAATGGTCAAACACGAAATATTCGTTGTTTAGTTGCCTAGTTGTCCACACCGTTTTGTACATCCTCTGATGGGTAAGAATCCGTACCCCAAATGATAGTGTTCACTCCACCTTAATCTGAGTCTAAAAACAGTTTATAAATCAACCTAAACACAAAATTTAAGTCTAGTATATCATCAAAATTTGTTAAAAAAATAAATAAAACGCAAAACTGGAGGTAGGCCTCTGACAGGCAGGGTAGGGTGGTATTTCCACCCTCCTCACTATTCCAGGGTATCGCATCTAGGGGTATTGTAAATCGGGGCTTGTCTGTATTCTCAGCTTCTGTAGTGAAGATCCTTCACGTGGTGGCCCTGTATACCCTGAAGGGAGCCACGCAGCATCAACTTAGGAGAAAAAAACTCCTCCTATTTCCCAGTACCTCACCACAGGAAATACCCTGCTTCAAACTGGTGAAGTGCTAATATCCTAAGTAAAACAACCAAAGAAGGAATTCCTAGAGATAATTAGCACCACATAAAAAAATATCTGTTATGCATTAGTGTGTGTGTGTGTGTGTGTGTGTGTGTGTGTGTGTGTGTGTGTGTGTGTGTGTGTGTGTGTGTGTGTGTGTGTGTGTGTGTGTGTGTGTGTGTGTGTGTGTGTGTGTGTGTGTGTGTGTGTGTGTGTGTGTGTGTGTGTGTGTGTGTGTGTGTGTGTGTGTGTGTGTGTGTGTGTGTGTGTGTGTGTGTGTGTGTGTGTGTGTGTGTGTGTGTGTGTGTGTGTGTGTGTGTGTGTGTGTGTGTGTGTGTGTGTGTGTGTGTGTGTGTGTGTGTGTGTGTGTGTGTGTGTGTGTGTGTGTGTGTGTGTGTGTGTGTGTGTGTGTGTGTGTGTGTGTGTGTGTGTGTGTGTGTGTGTGTGTGTGTGTGTGTTGACAAAGTCTGTGATAATGTCTTGGTGAGATGCTACCCCTAGTGGAAAGTGTGGTGAACAGGGTGCTGCCCCTTGTGAAAGGAAGGTGAAGTGTAGAGCATTACCCCTGAAGTGAAGCTAAATATTGTGAGGTGGCATCAAAGTTGCCAGGAAGCTAGTAGCATCGCCAGCATGCTGCAGATTCTCCAATCAACCATCTCCATCATCATCATCATCAAGAGAATTTGCTGATGTGTTACCTGGGCAACAGGCATCCTCCCTCAATGCAAAGAAGATCACAAAGGACTGGGACACAATGATGGAGATGAAGGGGCTCCTGATGAGGTGGGTGCAGAACCTGAACTGAAGAGGCATGCCACCTGGCTCTCGCCTGATCTGCAGCAAGAAGGCGGTGGATCCCAAGGCGGTGTTCAAGGTGGTTCAACTGCTACAAGGGGTGCGCTGGCCTGTGGCAAGCTGCACTCACTGGTGAAGCTGACAATGCCAACCAAGTACTGTAGCTGCACCAGCATTCCTCAAGGAGCTCAAAGTGCACAAAGAGGAGGGTGGGCACAGCCCTATTATGCCATCACTTTCAATGAAATGGGGTAGTACTGGAAGTGGATGTCATCAAAGACATTCCTGGCACTGAGGGAGAGGAAGGAACATAGCTTTAAGCCTGCAAAGGAATGTATGACGTTTCTCCTGGGGGCAACACTGTGGGCAACAAAGCTGAAGCAGTTCTTGATGTACAGTGCAGAAAATCACCACACCCCAAGAGATTACATCACGGAAAAGCTTAGTGCAATTTGGAAGTCAAACACCAGGGCCTGCCTGACATCAACATTACGCCGCTCCTACATAGCCAGCTACTTGTTCTCCATCCTCCACATCTACGCCAAGGAAAACAACATCACCAACCGAATTCCTGCTCTTTGCTAACAATGCAACTAGCCACCCTGCCTCCATGGATGGCTGAGGACACAACATCAAGGTCTCCTTTCTGCCCACAAACACGACCACCCTACTACTGCACCCTATGGATAGGGGACCAGGGAGTTATTGTTACATTTAAGCTCTGTACCTGTGGCACACTATGCAGCAGATGCTGGATGTGAGAAATTCCCATGAGCATGATAGCATAAAGCAGCTTTGGCATGACTACAATATCCACCACACCATTATCAATATATATAACTGCTGTGTGAAATAAGATGTGACTTCAACAATGAATGGTGTGTGGCATAAGTTGTAGTTGGAATGTGTCAACTCCTTCACTAACAAAATGAAGAAGAAGAAGGAGGAGGAGGAGGAGGAGGGGGGGGGAGTATTTGTATCCACTTTGTTTTCTTTATTGGGCTGTTATTATTGGTTGCCCAGGCTATTTTCTGCCCTGTGTGTGTGCATGTGTGTGTGTTGTTGTTGTTGTTGTTGTGATGGTGGTGGCAGCGATTGTGGCGGAGGCGGCGGCAGCGGTGGAGGAGGAGGCAGCGGCAGCAGTGGCTGGAGGCAGCGATTGTGGCGGAGGCGGCGGCAGCGGTGGAGGAGGAGGCAGTGGCTGGATTCCAGTAAATAGACCAACGAGATGTCCACGAGATGTTGGAGATCCACAGCGAAAAGCTCTCCCGTGAAGAGGAATGTGCGCATGTATAGGAGGAAGGCAAGGAAGAGCCTGTGTTGATGCTGGTTAGGGCAATGCTGCAGGATATTATCAATGAGTTTGAACAACTGATAAGCCTAATTTGGGAGAGGGACCCAAACCCGGCTCACAGCGATCTGTCTGTGTCCTTTGCAGACAAGGCTGCCGCCTGCTACAGGAAGCTCCTGGGAGAGAAAAGGAGGGCTGCCAAGCAGGCCGGCATTACCCCCTGCTTTAAACCAAGGCCCTTAACGAGCAGCACGGACAAGCTGCGGTCTTTTGCCAGTCTATCACCTGCACGTTAATCTCCCACAATGATCACCCAAGACTTGCCAGATTCAACTCCTTCTGGCTCTCCACATTGCTCTCCCTTGCCTGAGGATTATGTTTCTGAGGAAGATCAGTGAGTGTCCCCCACCCCTAGCATCCAGTGGAGTGGTGGGGGGGATGACTCAACCAGGACCCAACACCATTTAAAGTACCCTGCCCCTGCGTGGGAAAGGAGGTCCAGATGATGATGATGATGATACACTTGTTTTGGGACTTTACTGTCTTAAATCTACTCCAACTCCCTTATGATTCTTTCAGTCATACCCACAGGTGATACACCAAAGGAAAGTAGTTAGACTGGATAATAGGTGAGGTCTAAGAACCAATCTAGGGGGTAGGATTTTATTTTTTAATAAGCCTCACTCTCATCTTAACTGTCAGGACCAACTTGCCTAGCCCCAGGCTCCTACACTCCCCATGGGGCAACATAGGATTGGATGATGGATGGTTGGATGGACTTAAATTTATTTTATCTCAATACCTGGTGGGTGCACCCTGGTCTCAAACATAACCCCACTGAACCTGTGTTACAAATGTGCCAGTATTCACTATACAGTGCACTTTCACACAATGCGAGTTTATGGGCGGCAGAAACGCTCACATTCTACAGTTTCACATTGTGTGAACCAATGAATTTATGGGAAAAATGGTATGTGGTGAACAGCCCACCCAGGGCTTGGTCTTCAGGTCCCCTTCCAGCCTACTCTACCTTCTTAATACTTTGTCTAATAGTACTTCTAATTGGACTAACAAATAAAACAACAAATAGAACACCATGTACCTTTACTTAAGTGATGTCTGGGCTTGTTCAGAAAGGATGGGGGTGGGTATTCAAGGTTCGGGGCATCTACTCTTGCCCCACGGGGTGGAGTGCATTGTTGACATTCTCATTGTCACTGCTGGCCATCCGTAGCAACTGACCAAACACCTACCAGCTGATTCACCCAAGCCTACCTCTTTCCCAACTGCCAAGTTTCCTTTCCCTACCTGCTTCAGGAAGAAATCAGTAGGATAGAGGCTGTGGAAGCAATGAAGAAAGTTAAATTGGGGAAAGCCCCATTGATCGAGTGTGTGGTGAAATGCTGAAGCATGGGGGAGAGATAGTAGTAGAATGGACGTGAAAATGTGCAGACTGGCCCGGGAGGAAGGTAGAGTCCCGGAGGATTGGAAGTCAGGTATAATTATTCCCTTGTACAAAGGAAAAGGGGAAAAAGAAGTGTGTGGTAATCATAGGGGAATTTGTCTTCTTAGTATAATAGGAAAAGTGTATGGCAGGATACTTATTGACAGAGTTAGAGAAAGAACAAAGGAATTAGTTGGAGAAGACAGGGAGGCTTTAGGAAGGGAAGAGGTTGTGTAGATCAGATATTCATTCTTAGATCTTTAGTGGAAAAGTTTCTAGAGAAGGGAAAGAAGGTATATGAGGCTTTCATGGATTTGGAGAAAGCATATGACAGGGTGGACAGACAAGGATTGTGGGAAGTATTAAGAATATATGGAGTAGATGGGAAGTTGTTGAATGCTGTGCAGAGTATGTATGATGGTGCTAAGGCTGAAGTGCGTGTGGATGGTGAACAAAGTGAATTTTTCTCTTTGAAGGTTGGGTTGAAACAGGGATGTGTCATGTCTCCATGGTTGTTCAATCTGAACATGGATGGGGTAATAAAAGAGGTACAAGGTAGGGTAGTGGATGTTGGAGTGGCCCTGGTGAGAGAGGATAGTGTTTGGAAACTCCCTGTACTGTTGTTTTGCAGATGATACTGTGTTGTTGAGTGAAGACGAAGGGGAGCTGCAATGCTTGGTGGATGAGTTTGGGAGAGTGTGTAAGAAACGGAATCTAAAGGTGAATGTAGGGAAGAGTAAAGTGATGGTCTTTGAGAGAGGTGAAGTCAGTGAATGTACAGCGAGGTTGGATGGGGAGGAATTGGAAAATGTGAGTACATTTAGGTACTTGGGTAGTGTGATGAGTAAGGATGGAGGTTTGGAGGGTGAAGTGCTTGAAAGGGTACAGCAGGGAAGAAAGGTTGCTGGTTCCTTGAAAGCAGTGATAAGAAGCAGGGAAGTGAGCATGGAAGTGAAAAAGTTACTACATGACAGTATTGTCATACCAACTGTAACGTATGGAAGTGAAGCTTGGACGTTGCTGGAAGGACACAAGTCAAGAGTGAGAGCAGTGGAAATGAGTTATTTAAGAGGAGCCTACGGAGTCTCATGGAGAGACAGGCTGACAAATGAGGATATAAAGGAGCGTTGTGGTGTCAATGCGAATGTGATAGGAAGCGTTAGGAGGAATACACTGAGGTGGTTTGGCAATGTGGAGAGGATGGAGGGTGAAAGACTGACGAAGAGAGTGTATGTGAGTGAGGTGGAGGGGGGAAGAGGGAGGGGGAGGCCGAGGATGAGATGGAGGGATGGAGTGGAGAGGTATATGAGAGAGGGGGGGGGGTGTTGGGAGCGGGGCAGTGAAATGGAGGGGGACAGGGCGACGTGGAGACGATTTGTTTGTGGCCACCCCGAACAGGATTGAGGCGTATGGCAATAGATAGATAGACTCTTCAACTCCAATGTGATCCTCTTGCTCTTAGAATTCTTTGCTGGGGCCATGATGAACAGGTGGGTACTGCTACAATGCTAAAACGGATCACAGGATGCGAGGTACAACACATGTTCTCGCGGCAATATGGAAGAGAAATGTCTGTTTACCCTGGAAAGTCAGTAAGAGGCATGAAGATTGCTGGCCAGCTGCCAGCCATTTTGAATCTGGCTTGTTGCTAGCCACCTGCCTCACACTGTCAATATCTGGTGGGTGCACCTCGGTCTCAAACATAACCCCACTGAACCCGTGTTACAAATGTGCCAGTATTCACTATACAGTGCACCCTCACACAATGCGAGTTTATGGGCGGCAGAAACCCGACACTCGAAGTAATGACGGGAAGTCTATTTTTCCTTGGAATCATACAGCCGATTTGCATGGTGGGAAGTTCGATTCACAGATTTTGCATTGATAAAAATAAGCATTTTCTGGGTTGACCTTGCATTGTAGGTGATTCGCACCGTGTGAGTTCACATTGTGTGAGGGTGCACTGTACTGTTATCCAGTCCACTTTCCATATTGTTAAGAAAGAAGTGTAAATGTCGCGGGTAGGGTTGCAAGAGGCAGACCAAAAAAAGACCCAGGACAAGGTCACAGAGTGTGACCTCAGCAATAAGGGACTATGAAGGGAGGTTGCAAGAGATCAAGAAACGTCGACAGCTGCCATTAGGTGACCAAGGCCAATGCATAAGAGCATGTTGGAGCCTTTGTAAACAATACAGACCCCACTGGATAACAGAGTTGAGGTCTATTATCATTCTTAATACATTTTCCACTTACCATATATTGGTTTGTTTTGGTCACCTGTTTTGTAATACTTAAGTGGTAGGTGGGGGGATTCACAATCCACTCACTCGATGTACTGCTGCTTTGGGTGTCTGCCCTTTCCTCTTTTCCTTCCTTCCTCTTCTGTCGCTCTGTCCTTCATTCTTTCCTCTTCCTTCTGCCTACGGGTGACTTTACACTCCCTCTTCTGTCTTACTTTCCTTCACCCTTTCCTCTTCCTTCTGCCTAAGGGTGACTCTACACTGAGTGACAAGCCAAGTAGTTTTCTATATACCATGAACTTACTATGCTAGGTGGTAACCATATAACGAAATTATGGTGCCTGATGGTTTAGTGGGTAGCTAAGGTGCTCAAATCGGATTAAGCCTGTGTAGGTTTATATCCAAGGGATGGTTGGGGTTTATTGTTCATGTAGTGCCACCCAGGGATGAGTGAGGTTGGTCACTCTCATCTTAAATGTCAGAACCAACTTGCCTTGCCCCGGGCTCCTATGTTCCTCATGGGGCAACATAGGACTGGACATCTCACTCTCAGTTAGTTTCTTTGCTTTATACACCTTGTCCTGCAGTTTGCCTTTTGATTTGGTTTCTCTATAATTTTTCTTCCAAGAATCTTTCCTGTTATGATCAACAGCCTTATCCAATGATAATGCTTGCTCTTACACTGATCACCTTTACTTCTGTGGAAAAGCACAACAATAACCTCCTTCCACTCTAATGCTACAGCTGCATTCATCCAAGCTTTTTGGCATCTCTTACATTTTACCATCTCTGCATTATTAACATCCGTTGTCTTCCTATTTTTCAACTGCGTAACAGCATTCTTCACTTCTCAGGTACCACATTCCTACTCTATGCATTACCAGTACCTGCTATTTTTATCACTCCGTAATCTGCTTTTATTTCTGTTCATCACCCTTAAAAACATTCTTTCCATTAGCTCCTTATATTGCTACCACTTATAAGTACTCATTCACTCTCATCCCACACATTTTTCCATTAAGACCCCTACATTTCTGCATCTCTTTCCAAAATTTGTTTCCTGTATTTAAGAGTAGTTCACATTTACTTTTCAACCTAATGATCATTTACATTTTTCTTATCTTCATTAGAACTTTGACATGTTCACTACTGTCAATATACTCCCACCTTCACTGATTATAATTCCTTCTTTCCTGTCATCCAACCTTGATCAACAATGTAATGTACATAAGCTTATTTAAGTTTGGAGGGTTTATTAAAATGAATGGGTACTAACAGGTTTTAGAGGTAAACCCACAAAAAATTATTCCAAAATATTACACTTTTCTATGTTTGCCCTCATTTTTTCATATTTTTTCCATCCTTCCCCACTTTTTATTACTCTTTTTTCCACTTCATGTGGCTCTACACTGAGTGACAAGCCTCATGGCTTCCTGTAACCCAAGAAATCATTTACACTGCTAGGTGGTAACAATATAACCAAGTAACTAGGTAATATGGATCCTGCTAATGTGCCTCTGTTAACTGGGTGGAGAGACAAATGCAGCATCCATCCAAAAACCAGACCTCCACACTCTTCCCTGCCCCTTGCTCTGATAAGGCACTTTCTGCTGCAAGGGAACATCAGTTCACTACACAGGATGGTCATACAGGGGTGACTGTTTGCTTGTGGTTGATAGGTCCAGTCAGACAGACAGACCAGGGTAATTCGACAACAACACTCATGATAACTAGGAAAACCAGCTGCCTCATACATGTGCGCAACAAGAGACTGAGTTATTGATGTCCTACTGTTTACTGTTTTCAATAAAAAGGTACAAGCCTAACCATGGATAACAGAGATGTACTGCTTGAAAGCCTACCAGTACAGTATTCCACGTGATAGTGTTATCAGGTAAATTTTAGCAAACCAGTAAATGAAAGTGAAAAAAATTCTGAAGTTGGCAGTACTTCATATGCTGTCTCACAAGAAGCTGGCATGAGAGACCATTTTTATTCACATTTTTCAGCAGTAGGCCTATTTATTATTGTTGCACTGGTAGTACTATAGACTTTCACAAGTCTTAGTATTGTTGCATAGGTAGTACTTCAGACATTCACAAGTCTTCCTACAAAGGCAAGACAACATTCCATCTGTTGTTCCTATGGTGTTAAATATTACTAACAGACTGTAAACTAACCTGGGCTATTGGAGCCAAGCTGCTGCACAGCACTGTGGAAGACCTTCCTCACTACTGCCACATTTACCTCAGTCTCTGACAGCTCCAGCTCCACCATCTGGGCATGAAGTCGACCACTGAAGGGGGGATACCAACTCATCTTCTTATACACTTCACGTGCTCTCTTGATGCCTGTTAACATAGAAAGAGATTATTTTACGTATGCCTTGTTTCCTCCTAACACCTTCCAAACAGATGGTAAGCATTCACAAATACTGTACATATTATACAATGCTGCAGTTCTGAATCACACATTTCTTGCACTGAACAAAAGCTCAAGAGATATTAAATGACAGTAACACCTATATTAATGAGATGTACAAGGCAACTCTTCCCTCACCTTTCTGTACAGCAACTTTCTTGAGGTAAAGTGTCCTGATGCCAAGGGCTACAACAGGATCGCTGTGATTGGCAGCTTGCTCTAGAACCCTCAACTTCACACCCTCATCTTTTAATTGCCGGACAACCTCAAGCCAAGCTTCCAAGCCACATTCTCCACTCAGAGTATGGCCTATCTTATCAAATTCTGCAGACAAAAAGCTTTATGTACAACACATCAAAAGGCACTGGATGCAGACTGGGCTAAAGAGACTACAGTAAATTCATTGGTAATGTCTGGATGAGATGAAAGATAAAGTAAAACAATACAGTACTGTAGTGTGCAATTAGCAGAAAA
Organism: Coenobita brevimanus; assembly: GCF_032717465.1. Lineage (NCBI taxonomy): Eukaryota > Metazoa > Arthropoda > Malacostraca > Decapoda > Coenobitidae > Coenobita > Coenobita brevimanus. The sequence continues at coordinate 26,187,024 of NC_137004.1, forward strand.
TCAGAGCCATCATCATCATCATCATCATCAAAGAAGGGATTAGACCAGACTGCCATAACCAGACCTGCTGGAAACAGCCTACAGGACCAGAGCTGGTTCAAAAATGGACTGCTAAGCTAACTTCAAACTCTTCCATTAAGTTTCAAAGTCTGGCTTTCCTTAACAGACTTACCAACCACAATTCATGCCTTCCATATATCTGCATGTGGCTCTTCATTCAACCCCTTCCCCAGTGGTCTGGTGGACTCAGAACATGCTATGCCTTATCCACAATAAAGTTCAAGTGCCGGAGGTGACTGAAGCTTCTCTGTCATGTACAATACTACCAAGAGTATAGATCGGCTCTAACTATCTATCTATTGCCAGACACCTTAATCCCACAAGGGGTGGCCACAAACAAATCGCCTCCATATTGCCCTGTCCCCCGCCAATTCACTGCCCTGCTCCCAGTTCACACACACCCTCTCTCATATACCTCTCTACTTCATCCCTCCACCTCATCCTTGGCCTGCCCCTACCTCTCCTCCCCTCCACCTCACTCACATACACTCTCCTCGTCAGTCTCTCGATCTCCATCCTCTCCACATAGCCAAACTACCTCAGTGTGTTTCTCCTAACACTTCCTATCACATCACATCCACATCACAATGGTCCTTCACTTCCTCATTTGTCAGTCTGTCTCTCCACGTGCTCCTCTCGAATAACTCATTTCCAGTGCTCTCACTCTAGACTTGTGTCCCTCCAACAAGGTCCAAGCTTCACTTCCATACATTGATATCACGATATTGTCGTGCAATAACTTTTTCACTTCCATGCTCACTTCTGTGTTTCTTATCACTGCTTTCAATGACCCAGCAACCTTTCTTCCTTGTTGCACACTTTCAAGCACTTCGCCCTCTAAACTTCCATCCTTACTCATCACACTGCCTAAGTACTTAAATGCACTCACATTTTCCATTTCCTCCTCAGTCTCCAACCCTTAAATGTTCTGGGCGATGGTAGTCTAACCTAGGGTCCTTACACTTTGCAGAGGGGAAAACTGGGACTTCCTGTTACCAAATACAGAAGAGTTCCTTTTTAGTTCTCCCCCCCCCCCTCCTCCTATCAGACAATTTTATTCAACATAGGCTTTTCATACTGGAGGGGTTTATATAATTGTTACATCTAATCCCCTGGTTTAAAAGATCTATCCAAACCTGCATTCAATTATTAGATAATGGCAAGAAGAAAATGAAACAGGTTGTGTACGATTACATATGGTATTGAAAGTGTAACAGAGATGATTATATCAAAGGGATGGTGGAAGAACAAGTGGGCATAGCTATGAACATGAGCTGCCAGGATGCTTGGGTGGCTTAAGAAAATGTAGTTTTCTAAGCGGAATAGTAGCTAAATGGAACAGATTACATAAAGCTCTGGAAAGTGCGAACAATATCCATAGTTTCAAGGAAAAGTTGGATAGTTGTAATGCTGGAGACATGACAATCCAAGTACAGTACAATAAGCCCTCGATTATTCGACATAATACAGCCAAAGGCATATCCGGGTAGTGGTTCTGTCTGGATAGTGGACTTCTCCCCTGGCCCCCATTCATACATAACCTAACTTTGAAAGCCAGGGTAAAAGGCCACTACAGTACATCGTTCAACACTTGTTCCTCTTGTTTAATGTTATTATATCTGGTCAAGCAGACCTATAAACCACAGCCAAGCAATTACCATGGTCAAGCAGACCCATCAACCACAGGCAAGCAATCACCACTGCAGGGCTATACCCTGCAGTGACATGAAAAAACAGGCTACAAAAGTAAAATGAAGTGGACACACAAAACAGTAAAATGGAATAAAATCATGGTAAAATAGAATAAAATCATGGTACAGATCAGTAAGCTAGAATAAAATCAATGTCAACATTCACAATTCGACCATCTCACATCAATCTTACACAGAATCTCCCCCTTCTTAAGAGTCAGCACTACCCTCTTCCTTTTCCCTGGTAAAGTGGCCATCATCACACACCCCTGAAAGAGGCATGCAAGGAGTAACAAGGCCTGAAGCAGGTAGGGAACCACCACAAAAGCTACCACGTGTGCCATCATAACAACGGTCCAGGAAGAGCTTCTTACCACACAAGCAACATGCATGACCTGAAAGTGAGCAATGGGGGGTGTCTGGCAGATATAAGGTAAACAAACCAGCCCAACACGGCAGCACCACCGGGCTATTTTTGCCCGTCCTGACAGAAATTTTCGCGCAACCATACACTCAAACCTCGATTTAAGGGACCTCCATTTAAGGGATTTCGGATTTAAGGGACTCCATATGCTACCTGACAAATGGACAAGACCATTCAAAAATGATATGTAACGTCTAGGTTATACACATTAATATGTTTCTTTATAAAGTACCCGTAAACGTGGAATGTGAGAGGAGTGAATGATGAAGTGAAAGAGAGAGAGATTGTCCAGGTGCTTGAGGATGCAAAAGTGGATATATGTGGACTGACTGAAACTAAATGGAAAGGTGAAAGGATGAGAGAATGGGAATACGGTGTAGGTATATGTGCGGGAGTCAGTGAGAATGACAGGGCAAGAGAGGGAGTATGTCTGATGATAAGCAAGAAGTGGAAGGAGAATATAATAGAGTATGGAACAGTGGGTGCAAGGATTGTATGGGTGAGGATGAAAGTAGGTATACAAGCATGGGCGATTGTATGTGTGTATGCTCCAACAGAGGATCGAGTGGCAAGAGTGAAAGATGAGTTTTGGGCGAGAGTAGAAGCATGTATGGACAAGTTTGAGAGGAGCGAGAGAGTGCTGTTGATTGGAGACATGAATGGCAAAGTTGGGAATGTACGAGTGGATGGAGTGGTTGGTCAGTGGGGTGTGCCAGCTGAAGTAGATGGGAATGGTAGTGCTTTGGTGGACATCTGTGCTGGTAAGGGGTTGGCAATAGCCAACACCTACTTTCGTCATAAGATGATCCACCGGTATACATGGAGAGGAATGAGGAGGATGGATAGTGAACTTGTTGAACGAAAGGCAATGATAGAGTACGTGTGTGTGGATGAGCGAATGAGAAGACAAGTGTTGGATGCAAGGGTGTGGAGAGGGTGGGGGAATGGAGTCTCGGACCATCACTTAGTGATGGCCAAGGTAGAGCTGCAAAGAAAGTGGTTGAGGAGGCGAAGGGGAAGACAGGAGGAAGCAGCTCCTGTGAGAAGAGTGGAGAAATTGCAAGATAGTGAGAAGAGGACAGAGTATAAGAGCTTAGTGGAAGAAAGATTGGGAAGTATGAGCTAGAGAAGATGGAAGGGGTGGAAGACGTATATGAGATATTCACGGAAGAGATAAGCGCAGCGTGTGAGGCGGTTTGTGGAGTGAGGAGGAGATGCAAGGGTGTGCAAGGGACAGCATGGTGGAATGATGAGGTGAAACGAGCTGTGGAACAAAAGAAGGCATATGGTGAATGGTTGGCGAGTAGAGGTAGGGGAGAAGATGAGAGAGAGAAGAGACAGGTATATGTGAGCAGGAGAAGGGAGGTTAAGAGACTGGCGAAGGAAAGTAAGAAGAAAGTGGATGAAGAGTTTGGGAGGAATATGAGTGTGAAATGGAGGGAGAGTAAGAAATTGTTTTGGAAGGAGGTAAAGAAAGTAAGGCAGTGTGAAAGGGGAAATAGTAGGGAAGTGAAAGATAGGAATAATAGATTGTTGGTGGAGAAGAGAGAGAAATTGAGGAGATGGAAGGAGCACTTTGAGGATTTGTTGAATGTAGAGAGTGAGAGCAGTGTGAGTATAAGTGGTTGGGGAATGGCTGGGAGAAGAAGAGATGAGAGGAGGGAGGAAGAGATCAGTAGGTCGGAAGTAGTGGAAGCGATGAAGAAGATTAAGCTGGGAAAGGCCCCAGGAATTGATGGAGTGTGTGGTGAAATGCTTAGGTATGGGGTTGAGATTGTTGTGGAGTGGATATGGAAGTTGTGTAGATTGGCTTGGGAAGAGGGAAGGGTTCCAGAGGACTGGAAATCAGGTATAATTGTTCCTCTGTACAAAGGAAAAGGGGAGAGAGAAGTATGTGGTAACCATAGGGGTATTTGCCTTCTTAGTGTGACTGGTAAAATATATGGTAGAATACTCATTGATAGGGTTAGGCATATGACAGAGGAGCTAGTTGGAGAAGAACAAGGGGGATTTAGGAAGGGAAAAGGGTGTGTAGATCAGATATTTGTTCTAAGATGTTTAGTGGAGAAGTATCTAGAGAAGGGAAGGAAAGTGTACGCTGCCTTCATGGACTTGGAGAAAGCTTATGACAGAATAGATAGGAAAGGTATGTGGAAGGTATTAAGAATATATAGAGTGGAGGGGAAATTGTTGAGTGCTGTGAAGAGTATGTACGAGGGAGCTAGGGCTACGGTGCGAGTGGATGGTGAGCTGAGTGAGTTCTTTGATCTCAATGTGGGACTGAAACAGGGGTGTGTAATGTCTCCATGGCTGTTTAATATATATATATATATGGATGGGGTTGTAAAGGAGGTACAAGGTAGGGCAGTAGATGTGGGGGTGGCCCTAATGAATGAGGGTGAGATTTGGAAGCTTCCGGTGTTGCTGTTTGCTGATGATACAGTATTGTTGAGTGAAGATGAATGGGAGTTGCAAGGTTTGGTGAATGAATTTGGGACAGTGTGTAGGAGGAGGAAGCTGAAAGTTAATGTAAACAAAAGTACAGTTATGGTGTTTGAGAGGAATGAAGTCACAGAGTGTGCAGTGAGGTTGGATGGTGAGGATATGGAGAATGTGAGTGCATTCAAGTACTTGGGTAGTGTGATGAGTAAGGATGGAACTTTGGGGGATGAAGTACGTGAAAGGGTACAGCAGGGAAGGAAGGTTGTTGGCACACTGAAAGCAGCGATGAGAAATAGGGAGGTGAGTATGGAAGTTAAGAAGTCACTGCATGATGGTATTGTGATCCCTACCATGACGTATGGAAGCGAGGCGTGGACCTTGCAAGAGGGGAACAAGTCAAGAGTGAGAGCAGTGGAAATGAGTTACTTGAGAGGAGCATGTGGAGTGACGTGGAGGGACAGGTTGACGAATGAAGAAGTGAAGGAACGTTGTGGGGTAGATGTGGATGTGGTTGAAAAGATTAGGAGAAATACACTGAGGTGGTTTGGACATGTGGAGAGGATGGAGAATGAAAGACTGACTAAGAGGGTGTATGTAGGTGAGGTGGAGGGAGGGAGAGGGAGGGGTAGACCGAGGATGAGGTGGAGGGATGGAGTTGAGAGGTATATGAGGGAGGGGGGGGTGAGCTGGGGGGAGGGGAGTCAAATGGTGGGTGACAGAGCGACTTGGAGGCGTTTTGTCTGCGGCCACCCTTTGCGGGATTAGGGCGTCGGGCTATAGATAGATAGATAGATTTATAAAGTACCCGTAAAATAATATTCATAATCATATAAATAAGTAAGATAAGTGAAACAATCATTGCATTTTATAATAAGATTGCCTTTATATGTGGTAAAACAACGGACATTTTCAAGTAAGGGACATTTTCAAGTAAGGGACAAGTTGATTCCCCATTTAGTCCCTTAAATCAAGGTTTGAGTGTAATTTCGAAACAGATGGAAGCATTTTGTCCAGGTAATGGGAAAAAATGTACGAACAATGGTTCGGAACAGCCAGATCACAGCGTCCGAGCAATGGATGGTACGAGTAATGGCCATCCAAATAATCAAGGGATTACTGTACTCAAATCCTGAAAAATACAAATACAGTAGGTGAATAAAAATATGTGAATACACTCACAACACATGAACATCTGCTCTGCTTAGATCTGCACCTACACACCTTGTTTATACATCAGAACTCATCTAACTTAGAGTACCGGGGGAAAGGGAGGCTATGCAAGTTATTATTAAAAAAAAAAAAAAAAAAAAAAAAAAAAAAAAAAAAACTTAAATTGCAATTCAAAATGTTGGTAAGTGGGGACGCTCACCATCGACTCATTCAATGTAGTGTTGCTCTTGGGTGGCTGCTCTGTCCTCTCTTTCTTCCTTCCTTCCTATTATGTCCTTCTTTTCTTCTTTATTTCCTCTTCCTTCTGTCTATGGGTCATTCTACACTGAGTGACAAGCCAAATGGTTTCCTGTACAATGGGAAACCATATAACCAAACTATGGAACCTACTGGTTTAGTGGGGAATTACAGCACTCCAACTAGATTGTGCCTGTGTCAGTTTATATCCAAGGGATGGTTGGGGTTTATTGCTCACGTACTGCCACTCAGGGATGAGTGAGGCTGGTCACTCTCATCTTAAACGTCTGGACCAACTTGCCTAGCCCCGAGCTCCTATGCTCCTCATGGGGCAACACAGGATTAGATGATGTTTATGCATGTATATGTATGTATGTCTTTTCCTAATTCTAAATAGCTAACCAGCATTAGGCTTGAAACCCTCATATTTCTTTTGTCTAGCTTTGGATGGATTTTCAGTTTTCTTAGATAGACTAATACTTTTGTTTATGACTGGAGGCAGGCTTAGGCCTAGGGCCAAAAGTATGTTTGGTTGACATTTTCTATTTCTCTCTCTCTCTCTCACAACAATATGATAACATGTGTAACCACACACTGTGAAATCTCAGGGCTGTACATAAGTTCTGAAAAAAATTTATGTAAACGACAATTCACAGTACTCCATAAGAATGCCAAAAAGAAAGGCAAAAATTTAAATTTAACAGTATATCTTTCATGCTATGGGAATTATATAACAAAGATAATCAGGAAATCATCCAGAGGTAGCTTCAATATACAGTACACCCTCGATATTTCAAACTATTTTTTTTTTTCCCCCCCGACTCTGGGCATAGGCTTCACAGCCTGCTATCAAGGCCCAGCAGTCCTCCTACATACCATACACCTCCTACATACCATACACCTCCTACATACCATACACCTCTACATGTCCCAGACCCTTGACATTAAAACTGATATTTCATTAATGCCGAACACCATGCTGTTTGGTAATTTCCCACACGTCATGGCTTTTATCCGACAAAGATCACTAAATACAGAACGACATTCAGCCATACAGCTGTACACAGTAACATACAGCTAGGTCTAAATGGCTCTTTATCTCAATAAATTTTCTATTTATGGCTCCTCTCACGATGCTTGTCACCAAGAGACTGATGCGTAATTCTACTGTATGCAGAGTGTGTGTGTGTGTGTGTGTGTGTGTGTGTGTGTGTGTGTGTGTGTGTGTGTGTGTGTGTGTGTGTGTGTGTGTGTGTGTGTGTGTGCATGTAGGGACCCTATGCTAGTCAGTGTTTACCACAAGTCCATTCTTTTCCCAAATGAAAATTCGTTAAATGAACATAACGTTCGGCAAAAAGTGGTCATTGAAACTGAAATTCGTTAAATGGGTGTTCTGTATATCGAAGGTTTACTGTAACAGGACATTCTTATACAAAAGGGGTTATTATGGCTTCAATCACCTTTCAACAGAACTTCATCTGATGGTGCTGCACTTAAGATGAACCTGATACGTGCCAGCTGCAAGGGCATGACTTTCGGGTGCTGACGCAGGCCCTTCCCCAAAACAACTCGCAGCTTCTTTCTTGGGGCAGACTGCTCTTTTAACACCAAAAACTGAAAAGATGAACAATTTTGGTCATACAATTCCAAGAACAAAATAAATGTCATGTATACACTGGCTTTGTGTTAATTAAAGGTAGAGAGTGAAAGACTGACTAAAAGGGTGTATGTGGGTGAGGTGGAGGGAGGGAGAGGGAGGGGTAGATCGAGGATGAGGTGGAGGGATGGAGTTGAGAGGTATATGAGGGAGGGGGGGGTGAGCTGGGGGGAGGGGAGTCAAATGGTGGGTGACAGAGTGACTTGGAGGCATTTTGTCTGCGGCCACCCTTTGCGGGATTAGGGCGTCGGGCTATAGATAGATAGATAGATAGATTCACTTTACAACAAACAGCCTTCAGGAAATATCCATAATACTCAGTGGAAAGATGGTAAAGGTCACAAAAATCTGAAGCCAAATTCTCATGCACATTATAATCTTGGACATAGTGTCTGATCTTGTTGCACAAATACCAGTAATATTAATCACATTCAATACTTATACTTTGTTCTTACTCCTTCAGTTATGCATGTACTGTAATATCAGTTATGCAACTGGAATAATCACTTCAATGACATTAGGAGACAATATGTAATAAGGTGGAGCGGCCTGAGATTCTTACAAAGGTTTCTTCAGTTCGACCCGTGCTCTCAACGTAGGTTTCTTTACCCCTGGGGATAGGGGGGTTTCAAGAATACTCCCCCAGTATCCCTGCTTGTCGTACGAGACGACTAAAAGGGTTGGTGGTGGGTTAGTGCCCCACCCCATAAAAAGAACTAACTAAAAAAGCGAACAAAGCGCCTCGGACCAGGACGGACCATACGTTGACGACTAAGGAACGGACGAAGGACATTCTTAGGGTGGGAACGTGGAATGTGAGAGGAGTGAATGAGGAAGTGAAAGAGAGAGAGATTGTTCAGGTGCTTGAGGATGCAAAAGTGGATATATGTGGATTGACTGAAACTAAATGGAAAGGTGAAAGGGTGAGAGAATGGGAATATGGTGTAGGTATATGTGCGGGAGTCAATGAAAATGAGAGGGCAAGAGAGGGAGTATGTCTGATGATAAGCAAGAAGTGGAAGGAGAATATAAGAGAGTATGGAACAGTGGGTGCAAGGATTGTATGGGTGAGGATGAAAGTAGGTATACAAGCGTGGGCGATTGTATGTGTGTATGCCTCGACAGAGGATCGAGTGGCAAGAGTGAAAGATGAGTTTTGGGCGAGTGTAGAAGTGTGTATGGACAAGTCTGAGAGAAGCGAGAGAGTGCTGTTGATTGGAGACATGAATGGCAAAGTTGAGAATGTACGAGTGGATGGAGTGGTTGGTCAGTGGGGTGTGCCAGCTGAAGTAGATGGGAATGGAAGTGCTTTGGTGGACATCTGTGCTTGTAAAGGGTTGGCAATAGCCAACACCTACTTTCGGCATAAGATGATCCACCGGTATACATGGAGAGTAATAAGGAGGATGGATGGTGAACTTGTTGAACGAAAGGCAATGATAAACTACGTGTGTGTGGATGAGCGAATGAGAAGACAAGTGTTGGATGCAAGAGTGTGGAGAGGGTGGGGGAATGGAGTCTCGGACCATCACTTTGTGATGGCCAAGGTAGAGCTGCAAAGAAAGTGGTTGAGGAGACGAAGGGGAAGACAGGAGGAAGCAACTCCTGTGAGAAGAGTGGAGAAATTGCAAGATAGTGAGAAAATGACAGAGTATAAGAGCATAGTGGAAGAAAGACTGGAAAGGTATGAGCTAGAGCAGATGGAAGGGGTGGAAGACGTATGTAAGATATTCACGGAAGAGATAGGCGCAGCGTGTGAGGCAGTTTGTGGAGTGAGGAGGAGATGCAAGGGTGTGCAAGGGACAGCATGGTGGGATGATGAGGTGAAACGAGCTGTGGAACAAAAGAAGAAGGCATATAGTGAATGGTTAGCGAGTAGAGGTAGGGTAGAAGATGAGAGAGAGAAGAGACAGATATATGTGAGCAGGAGAAGGGAGGTTAAGACACTGGTGAAGGAGAGTAAAAAGAAAGTGGATGAGGAGTTTGGGAGGAATCTGAGTGTGAAATGGAGGGAGAATAAGAAATTGTTTTGGAAGGAGGTAAAGAAAGTAAGGCAGTGTGAAAGGGGAAAGAGTAGGGGAGTGAAAGATAGGAATAATGGATTGTTGGTGGAGAAGAGAGAGAAACAGGAGATGGAAGGAGCACTTTGAGGATTTGTTGAATGTGGAGAGTGAGAGCAGTGCAAGTAAAAGTGGTTGGGGAATGGCTGGGAGAAGAAGAGATGAGAGGAGGGAGGAAGAGATCAGTAGAGCGGAAGTAGTGGAAGCGATGAAGAATATTAAGTTGGGAAAGGCCCCAGGAATTGATGGAGTGTGTGGTGAAATGCTTAGGTATGGGGGTGAGATTGTTGTGGAGTGGATATGGAAGTTGTGTAGACTGGCCTGGGAAGAGGGAAGGGTTCCAGAGGACTGGAAATCAGGTATAATTGTTCCTTTATACAAAGGAAAAGGAGAGAGAGAAGTATGTGGTAACCATAGGGGTATTTGCCTACTTAGTGTGACTGGTAAAATATATGGTAGAATACTCATTGATAGGGTTAGGCATATGACAGAGGAGCTAGTTGGAGAAGAACAAGGGGGATTTAGGAAGGGAAAAGGGTGTGTAGATCAGATATTTGTTCTAAGATGTTTAGTGGAGAAGTATCTAGAGAAGGGAAGGAAAGTGTATGCTGCCTTCATGGACTTGGAGAAAGCTTATGACAGAATAGATGGGCAAGGTATGTGGAAGGTATTAATAATATATGGAGTGGAGGGGAAATTGTTGAGTGCTGTGAAGAGTATGTACGAGGGAGCTAGGGTTACGGTGCGAGTGGATGGTGAGCTGAGTGAGTTCTTTGATCTCAATATGGAACTGAAACAGGGTTGTGTCATGTCTCCATGGCTGTTTAATATATACATGGATGGGGTTGTAAAGGAGGTGCAGGGTAGGGCAGTGGATGTGGGGGTGGCTCTAATGAATGAGGGTGAGATTTGGAAGCTTCCGGTGTTGCTGTTTGCTGATGATACAGTACTTTTAATTGAAGATGAATGGGAGTTGCAAGGTTTGGTGAATGAATCTGGGACAGTGTGTAGGAGGAGGAATCTGAAAGTTAATGTAAACAAAAGTAAAGTTATGGTGTTTGAGAGGAATGAAGTCACAGAGTGTGCAGTGAGGTTGGATGGTGAGGATATGGAGAATGTGAGTGCATTCAAGTACTTGGGTAGTGTGATGAGTAAGGATGGAACTTTGGGGGATGAAGTGCATAAAAGGGTACAGCAGGGAAGGAAGGTCGTTGGTACACTGAAAGCAGTGATGAGAAATAGGGAGGTGAGTATGGAAGTTAAGAAGTCACTGCATGAGGGTATTGTGATCCCTACCCTGACGTATGGAAGCGAGGCATGGACCTTGCAAGAGGGGAACAAGTCAAGAGTGAGAGCAGTGGAAATGAGCTACTTGAGAGGAGCACGTGCAGTGACTTGGAGGGACAGGTTGACGAATGAAGAAGTGAAGGAACAATGTGGGGTGAATGTGGATGTGGTTGAGAAGATTAGGAGAAATACACTGAGGTGGTTTGGACATGTGAAGAGAATGGAGAATGAAAGACTGACTAAGAGGGTGTATGTAGGTGAGGTGGAGGGAGGGAGAGGGAGAGGTAGACCGAGGATGAGGTGGAGGGATGGAGTTGAGAGGTATATGAGGGAGGGGGGGGTGAGTTGGGGAGAGGGTAGTCAAATGGTGGGTGACAGAGCGACTTGGAGCCGTTTTGTCTGCGGCCACCCTTTGCGGGATTAGGGCGTCGGGCTATAGATAGATAGATAGATAGATATTATTGTATCATCATCCAACAGATCCAAAAACATACACAGTAAGTATATATATATACAGTACCCTAGCGTCCAACACGCGTTAGTCCAGCACGATTCATGTCCAGCACGGAGAGCAAATAATTAGTATTATTTAATACGATTTAATTACTGCAACACGAGTGTGTTAGCATAACACGCACAGAGCTCCGAGAAGTGGGCCAAATCCGCAGAGTTCACCTCTACCACAATCACCCCTGATCCAACACGGTCATACTGGACATTCCCATGATGATGATAGCCAATGAAAACTTCTGATCAAGTAGCCTTCCCCGCCCGCTATCGTGACGTGATCATGATGCCGCCCAATTAAAAACGCTTCTGGTGTCACATGATGTTTTGTTTACATTTCTCCCACCATAGCGCCACTCAGTCACATAATTTGCATTGGAAGGTGCTTTTTTCTTGCTGCATTTTCTGCCCTTGTTACTGCATTTTACCCTGCTCACGATGCCTAGGAAGCCTTCTGAGAACCCCAAGAAGCATCGGCACCTCCCTCAGGCCACCAAGCTAGAAAGCATCGAGATGAAGAAGAAAGGGGAGAGGAAAGTTGACACTGCCAAGGCCTACGACATGAATGAAGCCAACGTGATCATAATAAAAAACTTAAGACAGGATCCTGGCAGCCGAAGGCTATCACACGGCACTTCATACCAGGTTTGCCGAGGATACGATGGTAAATTGGAACGGTAACGTGGTAAAATTGCCAACGATACCACGGGCATTTGGAATTCATCTGGATGGATTCCTGCCGAGGATACGACGGACAAAACAGTGTGACCAAAACCCAGGCGACTCGACAGAGAATGTACCGTACTACAGCATTGAACATTTAGCCTAACACTGAATATGTATTAATATTTTAGAATAAATATCAATCGTTTTGAAACCCTTCTCATCGGCGTATGTACCAGTTTAGAAACAAAGTTGCTTCTCCTTATTCTCTACCGAGTCAGCGACAGCGATCACTTTCCACAGTCACAAGACAGGGCTCTGGCAACAGTGTGAGAAGCATGCCCTATGCTGAGGATTACAGAGTGCTAGGACAGGCAGAAGCAGGACCTTCCATGGCTGTGGACGAAGATAGTGATTCTGAGTGTGATTTCGAAGGATTTATGAGGGAGGTTGAGGAGGAGCAACAGCCATTACCTGCTAGTGATGCCAGCAGCCATCCTCGAGGGACCCAGTAGGACTACCTACAGTCTTGGATACCACCTTCCATTCCCAGCAAGCCCACCAACACTATCCTAAAAGGTTAGTTATCATTCATAGCACAGTACCAAGGAAGAGAGTTGATGATAAGACAGAGCCCTGAGGAACGCCACTGTTGATAAATCTAGGAGAAGAACGATGACTGTCTACAACAGCGGCTACAGAACGACCAGAAAGGAAGCTATAGATGAAGGCACAGACAGAAGAATAGAAACTGTTAGAGGGCAGCTTGGAAATTAAAGATTTATGCCAGACTCGATCAAAAGCCTTTCAGCTAACAAATGCAATGGCAAAGCTTTCGCCAAAGTCCCGAAAGAAGGATGACCAGGAGTCTCAACGGAAGGTGAGAAGATCGCCAGAGGAGCGTCCCTGACAGAACCCATACTGATGATCGGAAAGAAGGCTGTAATAGGAAAGATGCTTTAAAAAATTTTTATTAAGAACTGACTCGAAAACTTTTGAGACACAGGATGTTAAAGCAACTGGACAATAGTTAGAGGGTTGGGAATGGTCACCCTTCTTTGGGACTGGCTGAATGAGAGCAAACATCCAGCAAGAAGAAAAGGTACAAGTTGATAAACAAAGACGAAAGAGCCTAGGCAGGGTGTAAGCACAGAAGCACAGTTCTTGAGAACAACAGGAGGGACTCCATCAAGCCCATATGATGAGCAGCATGACCTTAAGATGTTGAGCCAAAGTCCTCCAACTTTGTTTATCATGGTCAAGATTGTGTCTGGAGCATCAATGGCTGCAGCTAGAGACTATCCAGGTGCCCTGCCTTGTGGCTGCAAACATTTCCGCCATCCGTGTTGACTCAAACCCCACACAATCATGTTGTGGAGCTCGAGTGTTCTGATGAAAGTGTACCATCCATTCTTGAGCGGGGCAAGAGGCACTTTCTTCCATGTCTCTGCCTAGTTGAAGATGGCATCCATTATAATGTATTTCTTGAAATTGTGCAGGGACTCTGTTGTCCTCATGGCAATTCTGGTCCATTTCATACTCAGTCGCAATGAGACACTGTGTGTAAGCAGAGATTTCTGTAGTACCTCTTGGTACTCAATGTAACTACCTGGTCCATAAGCTGGATATGGGCAGTGGTGTCGGCAGGCAAGAACAAGGCCTTAACTTGTCCATCTTTGCTGCAGAGTTTGTCCTTGGAAGGAATGGCTGGTGCATTGTCCAACAGCAGCACTGCCTTCATTTTATCAGGACTGATGCCATATCTTTATTTTGGTGCTGCCTCACAGAAGGGTCAAAGCTATGGTGAAACCATTCATTAATAATATCCAAGGTTAAAAAGGCAGACTTGTTCCCAGGGAACTCCACAAGATGCTTGGCCAAGATGTCCCTGAGTGACCCAGGTTGCTTACTCTTACCTATGATGAATGGCTATAACTGATGAGAGCCATCAGCATTGGCACAGGCCAAAATGGAGAGATGTTCCATCATTGTTTTATGTCTTGGGGTGCTGCCAATATCTTTGGATGCCTGGGTGTTTTGAGGATAAGCATATCAGAAGACCCCTGTCTCATCTGCACTGTAGATGTAAAATTCATGCAGGCCCTCCTCCTCCATTGGCTTTTGAAGATGCTGGATGAACAGCTTTACAGTCCTGACACCGGCACCGACCATCTCTCCAGTTCTGGCCTTGATAACAATGCCATAGCACCTCCTGAACACCCACAGCCAGCCATCACTACACTTGAAATCTCTGATTCCAAGGTAAGTAGCAAGCCTCTGTGCTGTGTGCTGGACGTCCAGGCCACACACAGGGACACCCTTCGCTCGCTCCAGCATTTATCACTTATACACAGTACAGTATTGTCCAGCTTCTCGTTTGGCAGTTTCCTGGTACTAAGCACATCCTATCTCAGTTTAGGGACACTCTACATGTGGTTATTAATATGTTCCCTGAGTACTCCACTCACTTGATGCAGTGCTGCTCTCGGGTGTCTGCCTTTTCCTCTCTTCCATCCTTCTTTCCTTCCATCCTCTTCTGTCTTTCTTTCCTTCATTCTTTCCTTGTCCTTCTGCCTAAGGGTGACTTTACACTCCCTCTTCTGTCTTTCTTTCCTTCATTCTTTCCTTTTCCTTCTGCCTGTGGGTGACTCTACACTGAGTGACAAGCCAAATGGTTTCCTGTACACCAGGAAACCATTACCTATGCTGGGTGGTAACCATATAGCCAAATTTTGGCACCTGGTGGTTTAGTGGGTAATTATTGCACTTCAGTCGGATTGAGCCAGTGAAGGTTTATATCCAAGGGATGGTTGCGGTTGACTGCTCATGTATTGCCACTCAGGCATAGGTGAGGCTGGTCACTCTCATCTTAAATGTCGAGACCACCTGCCTAGCCCCGGGCTCCTACGCTCCTCATGGGGCAATGCAGGATTGGATGATGGATGGATGGATGCCTGGGTACTGATCATTGTCATGTTTTAGGTGTTGGATGTACATCTATAAGGAAAAATGGTAATTGTGTATAACAAAATTGTATCTTACATAACAAATGAAGGAAATATGGTACTTAACCCCTTAACCGTGGGGTGTCACGACTTTCGTGATGCTTGGGAGCAAGGGATCATACCACAGGGGGTCACTTTTGTGATTCTGTGTTATTTTGAATTCGCCCGGGATTTCAAGTGGTGGCTTGTATCATCTATCAGTACTGTCAATGTCCAAAACTAGTCAGCACTCCTCATCTGTACTCCCATCCATTGTTGACAATTTAGCCATTTCTCCCTGTTCTTGACTCCCCTCCCTACCTCCCCTCCATTACCCTCTCCTCTCGCCTGCCCGGCCGTGCTACGCTAAGTAAATCTTCCCCGGAATTTTCCACTGATTTCATCCATTGAAATAAGCCCTATGCTCTATTCTTATACCAAATAATATATACAAAAAGGAAATAAGGTAAGTGATAGTGTCATACACCTGGAATGGGCTAATTATCACCTGACAACACCTCACATGCACTCGTTCGCTAATTTTTGCTGTTTATTTCCCCTTGAAATATGCCGTATAATCTATTCTTGTAATAAAAATATATATAAGAAAGGAAGGGAGAAGCCTAAATGATATTTACATTCACCTGGAACTACCTAATTTATTATGTATTGTCTAGATTTCCTGCCAATCATTTCATAGTGTACGTATTAGTATCTGTCACCACGCTGACATTGGCAGCGTTGCACTCCCCCTAGGCCACCATAGCATTCAGTTTACTGTCATCTTTCAAGGTGAAACCAAGTCGGATTCGCGCCTGTCCAATTCTGCCACTTTTTAGCCCCATGCAAAGGGTCCTGTGACCTCTACCCCTACTAAACCTCGTGTGGAAAGGGGTAAAGGGCTAAGTGACTGCTGTGGAATGTGAACTGGCTAATTTATCAATGAAAATGATGGACAGTGACTAAAATCTTTCTGTTGACTAAAACAGTGCAAGTGGAAATGTAAATAAAGTGTAAATAATGTGTAAACACCAAGTGAAAGCAATGAATGTAAATATAAGTGAACAGTGGAAAATAGTTTTATAAGTTACTGCAAGTGACAGTGCATAACACAGTGTAAGAAAAATAGAAATGTAAATAATGTAAATAAAATAGAAAATGTAAATAGAAATGTAAATGAGTAGTAATATAAGAATACGAGTATATATACTGGGAGTAACGAAAGTGAAAGTTTCACTCTAGCACGTATGAATACTATAAGTTATGAAAGTGGAAGTGAAAGTGACAGATTCGCTCTCAACACTTGTATACATAACGAGAAAGTGAATGCTACATATTTTATTGAAAGAGAAATTGAATGCCTACAGTGACAATAAACTACTATTACTGAAGGAAACTTATGGATAAAGACTGCAGATATATATATATATAAGTGTTATATAGTAATAGAAATATAAACTGTGAGTGTTTTTATGAATAATAAATGACAGAACACCAGCAGCGAACCAGCGGAAGTGGGAAGATCATACGCACTCGTAATTTTCATTGCTTTCAGTTTTTTTTTTTTGGAGTATGGATTCCAAACTATTTGAAAATCACAGAATAGTGTTTCTAGTGATAATATCAGGCTGTGGTAATCATATTACGGTTGTCGGGAAGTGTAAAGTGGAGACTTCGTTACCCAACTTCAGAGGTCTCCACAAGTCCTACGGTACTCGACAAAGGCTCAACAAACATCCCCAGAGAAAGCTGAAGGTATGTGCCATAAGCATATGTAATTTCAATATTCTAGGACTAATAACTGATTTTTTGGAAAATATTTTTAGAGTGTCTGTCGGAGCACGAATATGCCCGTAGGACACGTAAGTCAAGCCAAAACAACCCCGCGGTTTAGGGGGGTTAAACAATCGAGGATCGTATGGACCCACTGAGCTCATGTGGAGGCGCTTTCTCATGGGTAGCATCGCGTAGTTTGTATGCCCGCCAGCAGGGGCCCAGCGCGGTGCTGAAGATGTGTATACACCACACCTGACACCCGTGCCTTTTGAAATCAGCCGATGAATCCGGAAAATATAGTGCCATGGCCCAATGCGCAGCTAAAATATATGTGGAAAAATAGACTGTAGCAGAACTGAGACGTTTTCTCAAAGCAAGAGGAATATCATGCCTTTAAAAATTCAGGTCACTGATCTCAGCCCCATAAGATTTCTGCTGTGCTATTCTTATTATTATTACGTTTATAACGGATAGAATCATGTTAGGATTTGCCAAATGAAAGATAACGAACTTTGGAAACTGTATGACAAATTTTTCCAATGGGAATCATAACACTTGGTAAAAATGTGCTGAATGCACACACACACAATAAGCTTTCACGGCTTTTCGTAACCTCTATGGAGAACTTTTCTGCGTAATCTCATTTAGAGCATCATTAAATATCTGAGACGAATATAATACTAGTAGAATGCTTTATGCATGAGTAATAATCCCGATGGGGTAGTGACCCCACGCTATTTAGTGATCTGGCAAAAACTAGCAACTTTCAGGAGTTTGTGGGGGCTCTAATTGGGAGGAATGCCATAAATGAAACACAGCAGACCTCTGTTTTACAACGAATCGTAGGCTATAAGAATTCACTTGAACGATGACAAAATAAATTGGAACTTTTGATATATCATCATATTTTCACTTGTACATTCATTATGATCCCATAGGAAGCCTCACTGATTGATGTACGATCATTATTTTGCTTACGTGATCGACAACACAGATGCTTCCACTCTTCCACCTGTTTCACAAAGGCCTTTGACCTCAGTCACTATCAGACATGTTAGTTTTAGTGTTGGAACAATAGTGTAGTGCAGGAGTTTAAGCAGCAAGTGGTGTGCAGTGAAATAATACAACTACCAGTTTTTGTGGGTTGAAAACTAATTTTTAAACTTAATTTTGGGGTGTATGCAGCAAGTGAAGTTCAATGAAATGAAACAACTACCACTTCATGTGAGGTGGACACCTGTTTTTAGACTTTGTTGGATGGGTGACTCTTGAGGAAAAAAAAATATCCTCACTGAACCCGTTTTATAACAGATTCAATAAATGATAAATCTTTATGCAACTGATTTTATTTACACATCCTCATCATAAAAAGGGGGTGTGCTGCAATCCAAACATATACTTCATCAAACAATCAGCTAGCTTTCCTCTCTTACCCAGATGTAGAAGTGATGTGGTGTCAAAACATTGGTGTGGTGCTGACATATCCGTTTCAATGTCCTCATCACCATATCAGCCATGTCTGTAACTCCCCAGCATTGGTGCAGCAATGGCAACAGCTCTTCCACATAAGTACATGCAAATGATGCACCCACTTCCACAATGGCTGCATCAAAGGCAGATATAAAAAGCTTCAGCTGTAAAGAAGAAAAATATTTATCACTGGGAGAAACAAACCTAAAGAAATTTTCCATAAGTTACATTCTCCATAAGACAGCAGATGGATGGCTACCACCGACCCTGTGATGTACTACCATGAGAGTAAAGTATGACTTCAAGCTTGGTGACTTGCCAGACAATTATCACTTTTCATCAGGAAATATTTAGCCACAAGTACAGTCACTTAGTGATCTCTCTTAGTGACTGTGCATAAAGTCAAAGTCTAAGCTGAGACTTGCATTTATACAAATCTTACTACACATACCAGATTATTTTCTCCCAACGACAAAAACGGTGAAGTCATTAAATACAGAGATAAGATGGTAAAGGGTGTTGAAGAATTTTACAAAGAACTGTATGCATCAAAGACAATAGTACGAATAGCTAACTTTTCAGCTGACGCAAAGTGAAATACCTGACATAACACCAGACGAAGTAAACATTTCTCTTAAAACTATGAAAAGAGGGACGGCCCCAGGAGAAGATGGAATAGTGGCAGATTTACTATTGGATGTAGGTGTATAAGTACAAAACAGGCTCGCTCACTTGTTTACTTGGTGTATAAAAAAGAAGAATATTCCCAAAACATGGTGTAATGCAACATTAACTTTACAAAAATGGCAACTCAAAAGATCTTGGTAACTATCAACCCATTAGCTTATGATCAGTTATTTACAAACTCTTCACTAAAGTCCTTACTAACAGAATTACAACTACAGTACAGTAATTTAGAAGAAAACCAACCTCGTGAACAGGCAGGATTCCAAAGTGGGTATTTGACTACTGATCACCTACACACAATGAACCAGCTAATAGAGAAAACTACAGAATATAACAATCCACTGTGCTTAATTTTTGTTGATTACAAAATGGCTTTTGACTCAGTGGAGCACATAAGAATCATAAATCCATTGTGAGAACAAGGAGTAAATGAGAACATTGTAAAACTGCTCGAAAACATATACAGTATAAAACTGCTACAGTTAAATTACGTTAAGACTCAGAAAAAAATATGATTGAAAAGGGCATGTGTCAGAGAGATACAATTTCACCAAAATTATTTACAGCATGCCTAAAAAGCATTTTCAGAAAGCTAGACTGGGAAAACAAAGTAAACATAGATGGGGAAAAGCTAAACCAGTTAAGATTTGCAGATGACATGTCATAATCTGAAACAGCAGAGACATTGCAAGAAATGTTAAATGACCTGAACAGAGAAAGAGTCAAATTTGGGCTACAGATGAACTGAAGTAAAATTAATGTTTAACCAAATACAGCAAAGAGCATCATCAGAATAAGCGAAAAATTTCTTAAAGAAGTTGAGGACTACATTAGGGCATATACTAAAATTAACGAAAGACCATAATAGCAAAATAGAAAGACCCACTACCATTTGATGGAATGCTATCGGTAAACACAGAGACATCATGAAATGTAGCTTGATAATATGTATGAAACGAAAAGTATATAAGTGTATAATTCCAGCTATGATGTACGGTTGTGAGACCTGGAAACTGACACAATCGATGGAAAATCAACTAATCAATTCTCAAAGGGTAACTGAAAGGTCAGTGTTGGGAATATCTTTAAGAGAAAGGAAAAGATCAACATGGGTGAGAAAGCAGACTAAAGTTAATGACATTATATAAGTTACAGCCAGAAGAACAGAAATCAAGGTGGGCAGATCATGTAGCAAGAATATGGGATAACCAATGGAGCGGGAGGCTGACTGACTGGACTCCAAGAGACAGTAAACACAGCAGAAAAAGTCCAGACAGGAGGTGGAGAGATGAGATAGAGAAGTTTCCAGGGAATCACGGCAGAGATTGGCTCAGTAAAGGAATTGGTGGAGAAGGTTAGGGAAGGCCTTTATTCAGCATTGGACCCGCAATGGCTGATGATGATGATAATAATGAACAGTTTCCAGAATATGCCAGAAGGTAATTAACTAATTCTGGCACTTGGTTTAGGTTCCAGTCCACAGAAAAATGCTGAACCTTGACCAACCCCAATACACAGACTCCTTAAAAGGAAGCATGGTGTCATGTTTCTGCACAGTATGTATGTATGTACAATTCTCCAATACACTGCCAAACATCTGCAAGTCTCCATGGGGGAATGTATGTATTGGCGATTGTTATGTGTGATTTGTCGCCAATGCGTGTCAATTGATTGTACTTCTGTAATGGTGTCATGTGGGGGGAGAAGTGATTTTGTGTGTGCACTAGTATCTGAAAAGTTGATGGATTGGTGTATTAGGGTGAGGAGTCCACCACCACCGGCGTCGGCCTGCTCTCATCTGATGGTGGTGAAGTTATGAAATGTAAGTGTTTTATGTTTTGTGTAGTTTTGTTTCTTGAAAGATGGCAATATGTATGTTTTCTGTTTGATGAATTGTGTGTGTTCTTGTTTTTTGGTGTTTATGCCATCTATGTTTATTTGAAGAATGTTAATGCTGTGTGTAAGATGTCTGCTGGGTGCTGCAGCACAATGGGGGAGGGGGGGGGAAGGGGTAGGAAAAGGCTGTGACAGAGATAAGGGTTGGGAGGGATTACTTTGGGGTGGAATGGGAGGGGCTAGGGGATTGGATGGTGCGGGAAGGATTCGTGGGTTAGGGTTAGGAGATGTGGAGGGAGTAAGAGAGGGGTTGGTGGGAGGTTAGAGAGTGGGAGGAAGGAGTATAAGGAGCAGGTCCAGGTGTTTATGTAATGTTCTCTGGATGCAAGTGTTGTGCAGATGAAAAGGGTCCAGTTCTTGCAGGAACTGCAGTGAACTGAACCCTTTGTCCCTTGACTCAAAGTGATGTGTTTTAAGCTTGTTGTACATATGTATTTGTTGATGGGTCCTGGATTGCTCTCAATGTCACTGGCTAGAAGTCTTCAAGAAATGACCACCAGAGAGCCATTTCTCGGTGTAGAAAAAACAGTGTTGCTGTGTGTGTTGTGTTGGGTGATGTGGTACTTGCCCGGGCAACCAAAGGCACTCCCAAGTTTCCTAGTTAATGCCCTTCCCAGCCCTCTTCCCCCCCTCTTTTCCCTCATATAATTCAGTCACCCTCTATACTTCCACAAACCACCAGTCAGTAAACATGCACTCTCGCAATACAATCATCCCTTAACATCCATGTGGGTTAGGTAACTGAGACACCCGTGAATGTTAAAAATCCGCAGATATCTGCTGCCCCCCTTAAAAACACTCTGGACCCCCCATTTCCTTACCTCACCTGACCGTCGTCACTTAACTTCTCATTCACCACTCAGGTGTTTTGCAGATGATGCTATAAATATGTATGAATTGCATGCGCAGTAATTTTAGCCAATAAAACAAACCTTCATTTCTGTCAGCTAGAGTTTATCTTCTCTTCTACTGCAACTAGTGCAAATGTGTTCTATGATTAATTTTACAGTAATCCCTCGATTATCCGAACGTC
The DNA here is from genome assembly GCF_032717465.1 of Coenobita brevimanus. Classification (NCBI taxonomy): domain Eukaryota; kingdom Metazoa; phylum Arthropoda; class Malacostraca; order Decapoda; family Coenobitidae; genus Coenobita; species Coenobita brevimanus. The sequence continues at coordinate 26,209,068 of NC_137004.1, forward strand.
CATTTTTCAAACAATCCATAACCTGGATGCTGTGATCTGGGCTGTATTAAACCATTATACAGTAATCACTCCAATATCCGGATCAATAGAGCCATCGGTAGGTTCGGATATTGGTTTTGTCCGGATATTGGGCCCCAGCTTATGGACTTGTACTTACGGACCCTAACACAGAGAAACACCTATACAACTCCCTCCGGACATGCATAGCACCTATTTAACACCCAAATCACACCAATAAGGCACATAAATGACTGAAATAAATGCAATAGACACATAAAATGTGGGTTTAGAAGTATGTTCATACATTAATAAACATTCTGGTACTTATGGACTCTAACCGAACCTAACCTAACCGAACCTAACCGAACTCTGAAAAACACATTCCTACTGCACATGCATGAGGTAAGTTTAGTATGGAAAGAAGTACAGTATGACACTTTCTGGTAAGTATAGTATGGGAAAAAATACAATATGACACATTCTGGTAAATATAGTATGGAAAATAGTACAACATGAAAAATTTTGGCTACTTACAGCAAGTCCCTGGCCACCTCGATGAATAACCGCCTCCTCTCGGACTCTGACAGTAAGAACGATTTCCTGAAGCACTTGCACTACACTCTTCCTGAAGTCTTGCACTGAACTTAGTCACTAACACACAGAAGTTCGTTCTTTTCACAGTGTTCACTTTAGTCCAAATAATGTTCCATTAAATTTAAGTGTTGCACATTAACTTTTCCCAAGTTTTTTTAAGTTTCCAAAGCCAAAACAAAGAAGGTTAGTTACATTAAATTTCTTTTCTACTTAGTCTTTTCTCCCAACTTGAAAACCTTAACACAACACACCGTTTTTTTCACTGCACAACACTCAAAATTCCCGTGTGGTCTAGTGGAAAAGTTCTTGCTGTTTATTCACTGTCAGAGCCCGAGAGTATCACTGGCAGGCGTCCAAGGGGTGCATCGGTGGGTAGTGGTGATGGCGTACAGACTACAGAAGACTCTGAAGACAGCCGCAAACTCACGTCGAGCGGTGACTCCACTGTAGCTGATGTGCTGGGCTGTGGCTCGGAGCATGAGGGCCTGTCTTGGGGAGGCAACGGAGTGGAACCAGGGCTTGGCACAGCGGGGTCACGGGCCTGAAAAAACTGTCAATCGTTGACTGACGCAAGGACCGACGATTCTGGCGATTGATGATGCGCTGCCGGAAAGCACGCACTTCCTCCACGAGTCCCAAGGGCCCCATCTCCCTGTCGCAGTCCGGGTGTTCCAGGTAGTCTAGGACGAACTCTAGATGTTCCCGGAGTGCGCTCAGCTTGGGGATGGCTGGAGTAGTGTCCTGCTGGGCGGAGTCTGCATCATCATCGCCTTCGTCGTCGGAATCTTCAAGTTCGGGACTGACACCAGCAACCGAAGACGCGATCTCGATATCAGACAACGTCTGATACCCAGGATCGCCCTCGTCGTCGTCCAACCACTCACGAACATCGTCCACATCAACATCGTCGCCGTGCGTACGTAGCCGTGCATGGAAGTCATCCACGTCAAACCCTAGGAAATCGTACTCCACATCTGTTCCGAGAAGCAGACGAGACCAACCATTTTCAAGAGTTTTCACAGGGACTTCCTTCCATGCACTAGCCCAGTTGTACAGCGCAGACTTGATGTTGTAGCGGCGAAGGTTTTCCAAAGTCCGCTTGCCTCGAGTGTCACGTCCTTCCCTGCGCTCGTCCTCGTCCTCGAGAACCACCATCACCTCGTCCAGGAACTTCCGACGGTACAGGCGCTTTGTTGCCACGATCACTCCTTGGTCCATTGGTTGAATGAGAGCAGTCGTATTAGGTGGCAGAAACATGCACCTAATACGGCCATTCTCAGCAACCAAGTCCTTGTCGCACGGGTGGGCAGGTGCATTGTCGAGGAGAAGGAGAGCCTTTACCTGGTCGCGAGGAATTCCCAGTGTCTTCGTCTGGTAATGTATGACCTCCTTGACGAAGTGATGGTGAAACCAGTCTTTGAAAATCACAGCTGTGAACCATGCTTTCAAAGAATGGTACCATACGACAGGAAGGACATCCATCACCCCACGAAGGCACCGAGGCTGCTTTGCACGGCCAACAATAACGGGCTTAAGCCGGTGCATGCCGTTAGCATTGGCACAACACAAAGCAGATATCCGTTCCTTAGAAAGCTTGCGGCCAGGTACACGCTTCTCTGTCTCATCGGCGAGAGTGTTCGTTGGCACCGAGCGATAGAATAGGCCAGTTTCGTCAGCGTTATAGACTTGACCGAGAGTGAGGCCCTCCCTGTCGATCAAGCCTTTCACCTTGTGCCGAAACTCGTCCACTCCATCCTCGTTAGCGTCCAATGCTTCGCCATGTGCTTTACGGTTAGTAAGGCCATGTCGCAACTTGAACGCGAAGAGCCAACCCTCGGATGCCTTGAAGTCTAGGGCGTCGTGAAGCCTTGCAAACTTCTCAGCAGCAGCCTTCAGCTCCGTTCCACGTACCATCACACCAGCTGCACGTTGCTGTCGATACCAAATCAACGTGGAGCGGTCGATCTCTGCATACTTGGGAGTAAACATAACCTTCCTCTCCACGTTGCGTTTGCTTCTCGACGAGAAGTCAGCCGTGTACTGCATGAGCTTGTCTCGGGAACGCTTGATATCAAACAAAGTCGACCGTGCCAGGTTGAACTCGCGGAGAATGCGAGAGGAAGACCAACCCGCATCAACCTTCTCCAATATCTCCCGTTTCTTCTCCAGAGTCAACACCACTCTCTTCCTTTTCTCAGGAGGCGGGGCCATCATCACACACACTAAGAGTAGGGCAGAGAGCAGCAGGAGGCCTTGCAGCAAGTACGGCACCACCACAAAAGCGAGCACGTGGGCAGCCATGACGAAGAGCGTAGGTCTTGTCGCGGTGAGAGACAGGCGGGAAGTGGGGAGGATGCAGCGGCGCTCTATCGGACGTCGGAGGAATGACGAACCAAAACAATGCTCTCACGCGGCGCGCGCGGCAAGTTCAAATTACGGACGGCAAAAAATCGATTTTTTTTCCAATTTTTTTGGATTTTCGGACCATTTTTGGGAATGTTTGATCCCAGGACGATAAGGTTCGGTTAGTGGGGATGTTCGGTTATTGGGCGTCCGGATATTAGAGGGATTACATACCTTTTTCCACTTTATCCTGACAAAATGCTTGTGCCCACTTGGGCAGGAATAGCCCAGTGGTGTCGTGCTGTCTGGCTCTGTAGCTCACCCAGCATCCACTAGAGACCCCTCGGTCATTCCAAGTTCCCACACGACAACCGTATAGTGAGCAGCTCCTCTCGAACAGTTGTTATGGCAGCGTACGTGGTGGCTTTTGTGGCTGTTCCTTACCTGCTTCAAGCCTTGCTATTCCTTGCATGCCTCTTCCTATTGTGTGTGACGAAGGCCCCTCCAGGGAAAAGGAAGAGGGTAGTGCTGACTCTTTGGAAGCGGGAGATTCTGGGCAAGACTGATGCGGAATGGTCCACTTCCCGCATCTTAAAGAAGTACGTCCTCAGGACATCCCGTGACAAACTTACCCAGTACACAGCAGACTTTCGCAGGAAAAAGAGACGCAATACCAAATGGAAGGCTATGGGCTCCCCCCAGTATGCTGATGTTGAATGTTTGACATTGACCTGGTACCACCAGCAACAGGCTGCAAGCATGCTAGTGAATGGCACTGGGCTGAAAAACACTGCCAAGAAGTCTGCCCACCTTCACAGTCCCTGACTTCAAGGCATCCAAAGACTGGTTGTTCAGGTTCAAGCTTCCACATGGCCTTATAAATCATAAGACCCATGGCAAAGCTTTGGACACTAGTAAGGAGGGAGTAGAAGAATTTTGTCAAGAAATTGTTAGACCTGACTGAAATATTCAGGACAGCCTCACACTCAGTCGAGTATATAATGCTGGCAAAACTGGCCTCTTCAACTGCTCAGTGCCCACAAACACCCTGATAGGTGAGAAGTGTGTGCCTGGCCACAAGTTGTCCAAACAACAGGTATCTGCTTTGTGCTGTGCTAATGCTAACGGGACACTCCAGCTGAAGCTCATTATTGTCAGTCGGGCAAAGCAGTCCCGTTGCCTTTGTGGGCTAACAGAAGATATTCCTGTTGTGTGGTGCCATTCTGCGAAGGCTTGGTTTACCTCCAAGATCTTCACAAACTGGTTCCACAGGCATTCTGTCAAGGAGGTCATCCGTTATCAAACAGCAGAACTTGGAATCCCTCGTGACCAGGGAAAGGCTCTTTTTCTGGACAATCCCACAACGCATTGCTCCGAGAAGGAATTGGTTGCAGATGATGGTCACATTTGGTGTATGTTTTTGTTGCCTAATACCACTGCTCTGATTCAATCAATGGACCAGGGTGTTACTGTGGCCACAAAGAGGCTACACCGACAGAGGTTCCTGGACAAGGTGATGGTTGTTCTCTAGGACGAGGACAAGCAAAGTCAGGGGTTGGACACGCAATGGCAGAGAACACTGAAAAACTGGCAATGCTACAACCTTAAGTCTGCAGTGTACAACTGGGCAAGTGCATGGAAGTCTCCATGAAAACCCTGGAAAGTGGTTGGTCTTGTCTGCTTCAGGGACACGAGAGCAGACACAACTTGCTGGGCTATGATGTGGACGACTTCCACACTCGCCTTCGCAAAGCAGGCGAGGCTGTGGATATCAGTGACATGCAGGAGTGGTTAGACGAGGATGGGGGTGATCCCTGTTTTCAGGTTATGTCTGATGTCAAGACTGCCACTTCTGTTGCTGCTGTCTGGCCAGAAGAGAGCGACAAGGGTGACGAGGACAATGCGGACAACCCAGAGAACTGCAGGACACCAACCATCCAGGCAAACCTCAAACAGGGGCTTGAGTACAAGCACCTAGAATGCGGCAGGGAGATGATGCCTTTTTGCCTTGTGGAGGATCTGCGTTCTGTGCAGCAGTGTCATCCAACACCTGAATCGTTGCTCCTATTGCCAGTCAAAGACTGACTCCTTTTTCAGGCTTCTGATCCCCGCCAAATCCATCTCTTCTCTGCCACCATCACAGTGTCAAACCACGCCTTCAACAACATAACCACAACTTAGCACTTCATCAGCCATTGTGTCTCCCCTGGACATGAGTTTGCAGCCGTCTTCTGAGTCACCTGAAGTGGGCAGTCCATCACCACGTCCCATAGCTGCTCCCCTGAGCCGACTGCCAGAGCTCCTCCCTGACTCTGACTATAACTAAGCTCATCATTGTATGTCACTAGACAACACGAGATGTACTGTGCAGTGGAACATCTTTGCCAGCCGCAGTGCAACGGAGTCAAGGAGCTAGCGGGTTATTCTGCATGACGCCCTGCAAGGAATCGTGAGTGTTGACGTTGATTTAATTCTAGCTTACTGTACTGTTCCATGATTTTATTCTATTTTACCATGATTTTATTTAATTTTATCATTATGTTTTGTGTGCCCACTGCATTTTTCTTGTGTATCCATTTTTTTCATATATTTTTTCATGTCACTGCAGGGTATGGTCCTGCAGTAGCAAATGCTTGTCTGTGGTTGATGGGTCTGCTTGACCATGGTAATTGCATGGCTGTGGTTTACAGGTCTGCTTGACCAGATATAGTGTAAAACGACAGGAACAAGTGTTGTACAGTGTACTGTAATGGCCTTTTACAATGGCTTTCAAAGTTTGGTTATGTAAGAAGGGGGGGAAGAAGTCCACTATCTGGAGGGATCTACGTTCCGGACATGCCTTCGGCTCTATTACGTTGGATAATTAAGGGATTACTGTATGCCGGTACATCACCTCAGAGCACGTTTGCTTTGGCAGATACGATAAAATCTTGCTGACAGAAATGAAGGTTTGTTTTGCTGCATAAAATTACAGTGCTTGCAATTGCCTCAACCACTAACTCACAAAAGCTGCCAATGCTCACCTGATAACTCAGTTGAAGTTGGTCATCTCTTCCTGGCTCACACAGTTGGATACTTTCTAAAATCCCTTCCATCATAATTATTAGTGAACATTACTTCAATTCCACAATAATTTAATCATTAGTTATTATACCAGTTTTCTAAGCAAGATTTATTTGGAAAAATATTTTAGAACAGTTACTAAAATACACAATACAACAATTGGTGCGATAGCATTCATCACTTTTGGTATTATTATAAGTCTCTATCTATCTATCTATCTATTGCCAGACGCCTCAATCCCGTTTGGGGTGGCCAAAAACAAATCGCCTCCGAGTCGCCCTGTCCCCCGCCATTTCACTGCCCTGCTCCCAACTCACACCCCCCTCTCTCATATACCTCTCCACCCTATCCCTCCATCTCATCCTCGGCCTCCCCCTCCCTCTTCCCCCCTCCACCTCACTCACATACACTCTCTTTGTCAATCTTTCACCCTCCATCCTCTCCACATGGCCAAACCACCTCAGTGTGTTCCTCATAACGCTTCCTATCACATCCACATCCACACCACAACGCTCCTTTATATCCTCATTCGTCAGCCTGTCTCTCCACATGACTCCACAGGCTCCTCTTAAATAACTCATCTCCACTGCTCTCACTCTTGACTTGTGTCCTTCCAACAATGTCCAAGCTTCACTTCCGTACGTTAGAGTTGGTATCACAATACTGTCATGTAGTAACTTTTTCACTTCCATGCTCACTTCCCTGTTTCTTATCACTGCTTTCAAAGAACCAGCAACCTTTCTTCCCTGCTGCACCCTTTCAAGCACTTCACCCTCCAAACCTCCATCCTTACTCATCACACTACCCAAGTACTTAAACGTACTCACATTTTCCAATTCCTCACCATCCAACCTCGCTGTACATTCACTAACTTCACCTCTCTCAAAGACCATCACTTTACTCTTCCCTACATTCACCTTTAGATTCCGTTTCTTACACACTCTCTCAAACTCATCCACCAAGCCTTGCAGCTCCCCTTCGTCTTCACTCAACAACACAGTATCATCTGCAAACAACAGTACAGGGAGTTTCCAAACACTGTCCTCTCTCACTAGGGCCAATCCAACATCCACTACCCTACCTTGTACCTCTTTTATTACCCCATCCATGTACAGATTGAACAACCATGGAGACATGACACATCCCTATTTCAAACCAACTTTCAAAGAGAAAAATTCACTTAGTTCACCATCCACACGCACTGCAGCCTTCGCACCATCGTACATACTCTTCACAGCATTCAACAACTTCTCATCTACTCCATATATTCTTAACACTTTCCACAATCCTTGTCTATCCACCCTGTCATATGCTTTCTCCAAATCCATGAAAGCCGCATACAACTTCTTTCCCTTCTCTAGACACTTTTCCACTAAAGATCTAAGAACGAATATCTGATCTACACAACCTCTTCCCTTCCTAAAGCCTCCCTGTTCTTCTCCAACTAATTTCTCTGTTCTTTCTCTAACTCTGTCTATAAGTATCCTACCATACACTTTTCCTATTATACTAAGAAGACAAATGCCCCTATGATTACCACACACTTCTTTTTTTATAAGTCTCGCTGTGTGTTTATTTTTGAAACACCAATCACGTAATTTTCAAACAGATTAATGCTGCATCTGGCAAATGCACAAGTGAATGTACCGAATGCTACTTAAGAAAGGGTAAAGTTTTCAAAACCGAAAACACGGGAAGACGAAACCACCTGCCGAAATCACAGATGCTGAATGAGCCTAACTTGTGGTGTGTGAGGTTAGTGAAGATGATCTGAAATTGATCTGTACTTATATTCTGTGTTCAACCGGCTTTAACTTACTTATGTATATAGATACTGTATAGAAATGTAAATTTTATATATACTGTATACTCAAACCTCAATTTAAGGGACCTCCATTTAAGGGATTTCAGATTTAAGGGACACCATATTCTGCCTGACAGATGGACATTATTGTTTTGCAATGATATGTAATGTCTAGGTTATACACATTGATATATTTCTTTATACAGTACCTGTAAAATAATATTCATCTATCTATCTATCTGTCTATAGCCCGACGCTCTAATCCCGCAAAGGGTGGCCGCAGACAAAACGCCTCCAAGTCGCTCTGTCACCCACCATTTGACTACCCTCTCCCCAACTCACCCCCCCTCCCTCATATACCTCTCTACTCCATCCCTCCACCTCATCCTTGGTCTACCCCTCCCTCTCCCTCCCTCCACCTCACCTATATACACCCTCTTAGTCTTTCATTCTCCATTCTCTTCACATGTCCAAACCACCTCAGTCTATTTCTCCTAATCTTCTCAACCACATACACATCCACCCCACAACGTTCCATCACTTCTTCATTCATCAACCTGTCCCTCCACGTCACTCCACATGCTCCTCTCAAGTAACTCATTTCCACTGCTCTCACTCTTGACTTGTTCCCCTCTTGCAAGGTCCACGCCTCGCTGCCATACGTCAGGGTAGGGATCACAATACTATCATGCAGTGACTTCTTAACTTCCATACTCACCTCCCTATTTCTCATCACTGCTTTCATAATCATATAAATAAGTAAGAGAAGTGAAACAATCATTGCATTTTATAATAAGACTGTCTTTATATGTGGTAAAACAATGGACATTTTCAAGTAAGGGACAAGTTGATTCCCCATTTAGTCCCTTAAATCGAGGTTTGAGTGTACTGCAATAGTACGGAAAGAGTTGGAGTCAGTGTGACTAATTGGGGTTTGACCTAAGAAAAATATCTGCCCCAGAAATGAGATGGTATTCTAATGTTTCCATGCCAGCTAGGTACCAGACGACATTCTGAAAGTCTCTCAATCGTGGGACAAAAGCATCATTGCACACGGTCTTCACCTGAGGTTTACTAACACCTTGCAATCAAATTACAGTACTTTATATTAGTTCCATATATGATGTAGATAAATGGACACGAATTTTTAATTTCATTCAAATATTGAGAGCACGAACATTGCTCGGCTGAGCTAAGAACAAGGTTGGTCCTGGAAATGTGACAGTATGCTAACATCTATCTATCTATCTATTGCCAGATGCCTCAATCCCGTTTGGGGTGGCCACAAACAAATCGCCTCCACGTTGTCCTGTTCCCCGCCATTTCACTGCCCTGCTCCCAACTCACACCCCCCTCTCTCATATACCTCTCCATCCCATCCCTCCATTTCATCCTCGGCCTCCCCCACCCTCTTCCCCCCTCCACCTCACTCACATACACTCTCTTTGTCAGTCTTTCACCCTCCATCCTCTCCACATGGCCAAACCACCTCAGTGTGTTAACATACTTTGGTGATTTCCTTTAACTTATCATAATGGAGCATCTTTTCCTTACTGTGGTGAGTAAACATGTTAATAATGTTTTACTTGTGACCACAGTGATACCTAAAGCACATAAAAGAGAGTAGTTTAGCTGACCAACTTTTAATGCATTCAATCAAGTTATTAGGTGAGAACTGGCAACTTTCGGGAGTTTGTGGCCAAGGCAATTCATATGTATTTATTGCATCATCTGCAAAACAGCTGAGTGGCAAGTGAGGGGTGAAGTGACAGTGGTCAGGTAAGGAAGAAATTGGTGGGCCACAGCCCTATACACAAGTGTGAGTATAGGAGTCATGATAATTCTACAACACAACACTTCTTTCCAAAATCAATTCACCATTAAATGCTAAAGGGTTATTTCTATAGTATATTTTTCCATGTTTAATGAATAAAAAAACAAATAATATTTTTAACAAAATGAACTTACCATGTGCATTTTGAGTGTGTTTAAGAGTGGGTAATGTTTCAAAAGTAATTGTTTGTGTGGTCCAGGATACAAGTGGTATTGTATATACTGCAATGATATTGCTATATGTATATGAGTATACATCAGATATCCGAAAAAAATTGGTAACTGGGAAGGTAAATTCCCCAAGCTTCCCACATTGTATATACTGCAATGATATTGCCTAGAGAACCCAGGACATGGAGGGGCACAAAATTAGGCTATCATAGTCCAGATTATTAAAGCCTTAAAAGATTACCCTATGTCCTTTGGTGGTAGGTGGTGGTGGCCATTATCCACTCACTTGATGTACTGCTGTCTTCTTCTTTCACCTTTATCATTGTATTCCTGTGTCTTCGCTCCTCTGTTCCTGTTTTTCCCGTCCTTCCTATCACTTTTTACTAGGTACTTTTCTTTCCATATCAGGTCACTCTGTACTGAGTGACAAGCCTAATGGTTTCCTGTAATCCAGGAAACCATTTACAATGCTGGGTGATACCCATATAACCAAATAAGGAGGTGATGTGGAGCCAACTATGGTTCTCCTGTTAACTAGGTGGAGAATGCAAAACTGGCATCCATTTGGGAACCAAACTTTCATACCCTTACCTGCGCCACACCACAGTGAGGCACTGTCTACCACAAGAGAACATCAGTTCACTGCAAGGGATGACCCTGCAAGGGCAACTGCTTACCACTAGTTGATGAGTTTGCTCGGCCAGACAACAACCCTACATCCCTGACAATGTTTCACATAAGGAAAAACCTGCAGCCACCTCTTGAATTCAAAGAATGACATATTAGCATACAACTTCCTCAAACTACAGTATGTATGTCAGACAAGGGGTAATAGTAATATGTAATAGTAATAGTAATAGACTACTACAGGGTTTTCAAAGTAATAGTAATAGATTACAAGTTCCTGGCTGTAATAGTAATTATAATAGTAACAAAAGGCAAAGTAATAGAAAATTGTATGTTACTTTCCCATTGCAGACACTTCTTTAATACCATTTACCATAATCAATAAAAATAGCCTTCTCACTTTGGTTACCTGTTGGCTGCTCTCCAAGCTGCAGGTACACCACAGGAGACCATGCAGAATGGAGAGTGGTCAACAGGCCATCAGGTGATCTAGATACACTTGCACATTCAGTGGAACAGCCTCCCAATGATAATGAAAATAAAAATCATTTTCAATTTAATCAATACCGTTATCATAAATAATATATTAATAGCAACAGTAATACTAATAGATGACCAAGTAATAGTAATAGTAATAGATGACCACTAAAGTAATTATAATAGTAATATAATAGAGAGCAACTGACGTTAATAGTAATAGAAACCCAGTAATAGACCCCATGTCTGATGTATGCACCACTATATCTCATAGGATTTATTTTTTTAAATGCAACACAATCTGAGATATTAGAGCCCACCAAACAAAATAAACCAAAAACTTGCCTTTTCCATTGGTACCCACTTAATGGGTCGTTTGGGGATCCACTCCTGTAGTACTGTGCCTGGTACTTTCAGCTCCTCCTGGAGTGTGACCACTTCCTTCTTGCTCACTCCAACATTTATGTCATCCATCCCCTCACATTCCAATTTTATTTCCACTTCTCTCATTTTTCCACCACACTCTTCTTTTGCTTTGGCAACATTTTCTGAAACTATTTTTTTCAGGAAAGGTCCTTTTGCAGGGTTACTGTCAATATCTTTCATTATACTAGGTTTTTGGTACTCTTCACTGTTTCCATTTTCCAATTTTATCTCACTTACAGCTTCATCCATTACATGATTACTAGTGGCATCTTCCTGTTTAATATTTTTTTCAACATCACCTTCCATTTCAACACCAACAAAGTTTTCCCCACTAATATCCAGATCTTTTTCAACTTTAATTTCACTAACTCCCATTTTTCTCACTTCTTTATTAAGAACCTCAGACTCCTCTATCTCTTCATCATTTTCAGACTCCTCCTCCTCCTCCTTCTCCTCCTGCTGCTGCTGCTGCTGCTGCTGCTCCTCCTCCTCCTCCTCCTCATCATCATCATCATCATCATCATCATCATCATCATCATCATCATCATCCCTCAATACTTGCAAACTCCTGTCAACATCTGATTCTTGGCTTTCAATCTCATCTTCTTTTTCTGACTCTTCACTGCTACAACTGTCATTAGCTTCTCCTTCATCATTTTTTGCTTTCAACAGCTGTGAAAGGCTCTTGCTCCTTGATGTCTCTATGCAGTCACTTTCTTCATCTTCATATATATCTTCTTCACTCTCCTCCATAACATCAGCCTCATATTCATAATCAGCCTCAACATGTATGCCCTCAGCCAGCCTCTGGGCCTTGAGCTTCCACACACATTCAGCACTGGGAAACTTGGCAGTGAGATCCCTGGTCAATGGAAAAAAAAAAAAAAAAAAAAGTACAGGATAGAAAATATTATAAATATATGCAGAAGTAGCTTTCATACCAATGCAAATGGCTAAACAAAAGGGAGGGAAAACTGAGAGAGATGCCAATGAGACACATAGTATAGTAAACCCTTCATGCTCACAGACTTGAAGCTCATGGATTTGATTACTCACAGATTGACCCTAGTGATAAACAATAATGAATAGTGCAATAAAATGAAAAAAAATGCGGAGTTTAAATGGTGCGCATATATGTACTTGGTGGCCACCAGATGGCAGAGCATCACTCAGTCATGAGTCAGCTCTCACCCAAACTTTGGTTGTGTTTGTGCACTGTGCCCCACTCTCATCTAATTTTCTTCAATTTGCTGTCATCATGGCCCCCAAAATGGAAGTTAGATAACTGACGAAAAAGTGGATGCACAAAAGAAGACCAAAAGGCAAATTAAGGTAATGACTCTCCCCTGGTGCCAATGGGGATGCAGACAACGCACAATAAACATCACACATCGATCATAATTCATCATACTTAACTACATTTTCAATGATTAATCTTCCTACAGAAAGACGAATTGAGGAGAAGACTCGTTCTTTAAGCACCATATCACAAATCAATAGTTTGTGCTACTGCACACACTCCTTGCTTCCTATAACTTTAACATCCCTCACTAACCTCCTATCAGCCCTCCTGACCAGAAAATAATGTATCTGACTGCTATTTCCCCCCGACTCATACGTAACCTACCTACTCTCTCTTTTCCTAAAATGTGTGTTGCACACAATCATTGTTCGTTGCCTTCCCAAACTCAAGTATCCTTTCCCCTTCCACATTCCTTATACCATATGCACGTCTCTCATGTACTCCTTCATAACCTTGAGCTGCTTCACCTACATGACCATTTAAGTCCCCTCCCAAAATCACTATCTCATCATCCCACGTACCAACTACTACACGTATTAAGTCATCCCAAAATTTATCCTTCTCTACCTCATCCACGCCTGCCTGTGAAGCATGTGCCGATATAAATGCAGTCATCTTTCCTCCGAACAAAATTTTCATTACCAATATCCTATCGCTTACTCTCATAACATTCATAACATATTCCACCCATTTCTCCGCAACCAACACACCCACATCCCCATATCCGTCTGTCCCCCCTGCCAAAACAACTTATAGTAGCAATCCTTCCCAACAATCTTTCCGGCTGATCCACCCCTGTACCGGACTTCCTGCAAACATGCCACATCCACCCACCTCCTACTGAATGCCTCAATGACTTTCCCTGCTCTTCCCCTCAAACTTCCCACATTCCATGAACCCACTCTCATCTCCCTGGGCAATTTAATGTCCTCAAGCTCGCTTTGAATCTTATTCTAGCGTTTATAATCTGCAATAATAAAGGGGGCTGACATATCACAGGCCCCACTCACTGCACAGTCCCAGGTCCAGGCATTGGATCTGGGACCCCTAGCCCACCAGCTTACCAGTGGCTGTGGTAGTGGCCGTGGGGCACCCTGCCAGGACAGCTGCAGGGACACCCTCCAAGCGCACCTTGGCACTGCAACTGTCCCGCCTTTATACACCCACTGATAGGGCAGCCTCCTGGGGTGCAATTCCCAGGTTCGGGCCCTTCTCTATTGGGCAGAAGCGGCAATCTGGGAACCACAATGCCCTGTACCCTCTAGCACAGTTCGAGCCCATCTCGCCCCGGACCCATGATCTATGCCGGTGGAACTACCGTCATCCCCCTCCCCCCCCCCCAGTCCATCACCATGCAGTGGAGGCAAAGTTTTCTGGCCGCAATGCTCTTGCTGGCGCCAACCCCTGTAACGTAGGGGGTTACATTGTGTGAAATGTAAAGTGCATGTGGTATAGTGCATAAAAAAGTTAGAGGAAATGTTTGGGAGAGTATGCTGGTCTACTCTCCATGTTACTGTCACACTGAAAAGGTCAGCAAAGGGGATGGTTAGATAGCTAGTGAAACAGGAGCTCCAGCTCTCCCTATCACCAGCATTCCAATTCCCCTCAGGAGTACCACCCTGTTCAGCCCGTGCTACAGCTGATTTATCCACCTCCTTACCCTACCATGCCTCCTCCCACTTTCAAACACGCCCACATACAGTGTACAGCACCCTTTTCACCACTCTATGTATAGCCTCTCTTACAATACCACCATACCATTTAAGCACACTCTCTTTACCCCTTTTTGTCAAAAGATTTCCTTACACAACATCTTTCACAAATCAAATGTGTTCTTATTCTATTCCATCTATACACTCCACGTACCATATTTTACGTCATACAACGTGCACCAGCATATAATGCGCATCCATGATTTGGCAGATGATGTCAAGAAAAAAAATTACCAATGTTTAAAACAACACCAAGGAGCTTTGGACCTACCTGAAGCCTAAGCTGATACCTTCTTTCCCAACTGGCATGGCTTAGGTTATGCTAATCAAGGCTTGTCAACAACAATAGCTTAGGCTAGCATTATTTTTATTGCAGTCTATGATGAAAAATAAACCAATAAAACTCAGCCATGGTCCAAGGCTACAGAAGCCTATAGGTTCATCAGCTAATGCTACTGTTTACCAATGCTGACAAGCTCAGACTGCATCTGGCAGAGTGGGTAATTGAGTTCTTTCAATATTGCTTACTTTCAAAATAATTTTTACCACCAAAAGGCACAAAAAAATAGCGAGTCTCTTAGGATCGATAATGAGAGGAGGATGAAAAGGTTGCAAGTCTGAGATATTGAAACTATCTATCTATCTATATACCTAGGCTGCTTCCCCCAAGGAAAGGGAGGTAGCCGAGACAGGATGACTCACTCTCCATTTACTCATCCATTCAAACACATTCATTCGCATCTTAGCCCCAAAGGGGAGAACGGACAGATCCTCACCGCACCACACCGCACAAGGGTCAACTGGGCAATGCAATCAGTGACATCCGCAGCAGGGCCCGACAGCAGAACTGGTTTACCCCTGCCACATCATAACAGACCCATCCCCTTACCCGCACCTGACCTGACTAGCTGATCAGACCAAATGCGGGAGAATATCCCCTCAGGGCTGCGTCATCACTTATTCATTCACAATTTCTCTCCATTTATTTCTGTCACGCACAGCCACTATTCCTTGCTCAACAGACATCCCTCTCGCATCCAGCGCTCTCTTCACACTGTCCATCCATCCTATTCGTGGTCTTCCTCTCAGCCTTACACCTCTCACATCAGATCTAGTTATCTTTTTCACCAATCGCTCATTATCCATTCTCTCCATATGCCCAAACCATTGCAACAGTACAAAGAAACAGTACAAAGAAACAAGCAAGGTATGGCCATTGTGTGATGTTTCTGATTGTACCATGGCCTAAGTTAGATCTAGCCTAATCAGTTACTTGCAAGGCCTCTAATAGATTTATTCAGTAATACTATGTTCTCATATATAAATATATATACTGTATACAGGTATATTTCGTGTGACCTTGGATCGTACACAGTTATACCTGGGTATTCTACTGTAGAGGCCACTCTGGTGAACAGGAGAGTGTGGGTACTATTTAATGCAACCCATACGCCTAATCTGAACCTGACCTTCATGTTATAATGCGCAGTGTGATTTTTGAAGCTTTTTTCTAGAAAAAAAGATCGCAATATATAGCGAAAAATACGGAACATTCAATAAACCCATTTCTACTGCTCTTACTTTTCACTTTTTGTTCTAACATCAACACACTAAAAGTCTCACACTTGCATGCCCATGTGGAGACTAGCTCACCTTCATGAAATCCTTTTGTAGACTCCACTCTGACCTGTTTTGTATAAAGGCCTTCATAGCATCAGTTACCTTCCATCCTTACGCCACTCTACTTTCCAATTCTGTTGAACAATTACCTCCTATTTCTATTACTGTGCAGTACTACAATTAGATACTTAACCTCTTCACTGCAAACCACTTGTGAAAACTTGTGCATCTCATACCAAAATATCATTGAGTTTTCAGTCCTCTCATTTTGAAAATTTTGGCCTATAGTTGTTGGCCACGGTCTGGCACACCTACAATCGGCACCTGAAATCCTATAATCCATTGCTGGGGGTTAATATAGCACATAAAATTTACTGGCTGGGACACTGCTACATGTAGTGGTGCATTGAGGTGATAAGTGTCAGGGCATAACAGATGACCTACAAGAAAAGTCAAGTAAAACGAATTCCCTTGGGATTCATCATACAGATTTTGACTGCATCATACTGACTGATGCCAACAGCAGTCTGAACCCGGTTCAACAACTGATGATATCAGCAGTCAAGAGTTAAACTCCTCACCATTCTAAAATCTCAATCCATTCACCACCACATCACATTAAAAGTCATCTTCTGTCTCAACAAACATTACTTTAATCCACATTTACCCACGAAATATAACACCCACAAACATCCACAAAATTCCGCATCAATCTGCAATGTTCTTGTTTGTTATTGGCAAACTCTGCATCAACATATGAAACATGTACACTAATAGCAAGCAACACAGCTTCATCTGCATAAATGACATTTGAGAAACTGCATTTCACACCCTTAGCCATCCATTACCATATGCATTTCACTTCCCACCACGAAGTGAAAATTGTCTTCTTTCTTTGGTTTTACGCCAGGTATCCCCGAAGGGCTAAGGCGTTGCCCCTGGGTAGAGGACTTTGGACTGAAGCGTATAGCATTTTATGACCGGATGCCCTTCCTGATGTCTACCAATGACCCTTGGGTGGATTCGATCCTCCGACCCTTCAGTCAGAGCGGAGCGCTCTAACCCACTGAGCCACGGCTGCTACTCATACAAAGTGAAAATAAGTAAATATCAAAAAAGCTTCTTCTACAATGCTATACAAACCTGTAAATTTGATCCCGCAGTTTGTGTGCAAACTGGAACTTGTGAGCAACCTGGTAAAGTTGCACATACAATTCTGGGTCGGGTAAGGTTGCGACAGCATTGTGATACACAGCTTGTGCTACAGCACAATTCAGTACCTGAGGAAAAAGATGAACCCAACTTATTGGTCATGACAGTTTACATCAGACTGACAATTATCAGAATATAGAATCTTATTCTATTTGGCTACATTTTTACAGATATAAAAAGTTGCCATATCAGATTCATTACACTGGAGGATCACATTTTAGTTCAACTAATTACACTAACCCTCTATATATTTAATGTAAACTTTAGTTTCAGAAAACATGGGCTAAAATAATCTCACTTTTCATACATTTTCAACTAGCATGACCTTCATTTCTACAACAAATAACTAATTTTTGAAACAGCTCCCATACCATCATAGAATCTAATATTTTCAAGAGAAACATTGTTCAAACATCAAAAAACACAGGAAAAATAAGATTTAAACCAGATCCAACATAACAAACTACAGGTATACCTCAATATACGATGCCCCTAGATGTGATACCCCGGCTTAGCAATGGGAGTAGAAATACCACCATACCCCACTGGACGATGGCTGCACCCTGGTTTAACAATGGGCCCTCCAAGGTCATGTCCACGAGCGATAGGCCAAAATTTTGAATCACGCGCGTTCCCTCGTCCAGCTGAGCCTGCCTGCCTCCCAGGATGCACAGGAGCGCTTGCACAGCCCCCACAGCCATCATTCACCCCGAGCTCACCCATATCATTCTTCTCACCCTGCCCATCTCTGAGTGAGGAACTCTTTTACACTCGCCCATCCCGCATCATGTTGCATCACCAGCGTTACGCAAGCTGCTATTGTAGTGCATCATAACTGTGTACGAGCAGTGCCGTGAGTAAAGTGATACTAATTGTCTATGGAGTGTGATTTTGCGTGAATTTTGGCCTAAATAAATGTGATCATGTTTGGTATGGGCGCTGCACATGGTAATGCTTGTGAAGACCCTAGTCGGGGTGGTAAACAGCCTGCTAGTGTTGGTGCTGGTGATGTTCCTGCAAAGTATGTTCATACAATGGTGTCTCTGGAAATGAAACTAGATATTCTTAAACACCACGACAAAGGCGAGGGTGTGTGTGCCATCGCCTTGGCTCTACACCTGGCCCAGTCAACTGTCTCCGCCATTATCAAGAAGGGTGAGGCCATTAAGGCTGCTGCTGGGGAGGTTGCAACCTTTATCCGCCTCCCATACCACTTGCCAGAGAGCACCTGCGATGGAGGAGCTGGAGCGGATGCTCTGCACGTGGATGGAGGACCAGAACAGGAGGAAGGCACCCATGAGTCAGGCAATCATTTGCACCAAGGCTCTCTCACAGGGCTCGAGTCCCTGGGAGTGGCTTTGGTTGCCCGGGCAAGTACCACATCTCCCAACACAACACACACAACAACGCCGTTTTTTCTACACCGAGAAATGACTCCCTGGCTGTCATTTCTCGACGACTTCTTCTAGCCAGGGACACTGAGAGCAATCCAGGACCCACCAACAAATACATATGTCCAACATGCTCAAAACCTCTCACGTCACGCCAACAGACAGAGTTCGGTTCAGTACAATTAGTCTCTGCTGTGTACTGTTGAGAAAGTTTATAAATTCTTGTCCTTAGAGAATCGGCGAAGTAAGCCGGCATAATCATTGTTTGATTTTCACAAGACAATTCATTGTCCTGTTCTCAAGATTATTGAATAATATTCTTTAATATTGTATACTCTATAAAAACCCTGTGACAGTAAGGTAACTTATTTTCCTACAATATTTAAATTACTGGAACTTTTGGGTAGCACCTCGTATGAATCAATGGGTGACAGACATTATTAATATCAATTAGGAATAGGGCTGGAACTAGAACTAACCCATGTGGCACGCCAGCATTATTCGAGTGGAAATTGGAATATACACCACCTACTTTAACTCTTATCTATCTGTTGCTGAGATATGAGGATTAACCCTTATGGTCCTAAACGGCCCTGTGGGGATTTGTGTTGCTTTGACACTCTGGCTTAAAATGCCCGGTAGAGCAATTGCAATAAAAAACTACATTCAAATTTTCCTGCTTCTTACGTGATGTAACCTACCCCAAGACCATCCCAGCTATGAGATGAGAGGGAGTGAGGAGGGCTCCAGCCCAACAACAGAGTTAGGGGTAAGCCCCCCCCTGCCCTGTCTCTCCCTCTGCCTACCTCCTCAGTTGATCCCTTATGTGACGTATCCCACTCTTTCTACCCTTCCTACTGCCATTGGGCATAGAGGTGAGGTTTGGCTGTGGCAGTGACTCCTCTACCGAGAGACGTATCCCTCACCACTTCTCCTTCCTATTTGAATGTGCAGAATAGGTGATGTTTCCACACTCTACACTCCCCCTCTCTGGAAATTCTCTTCCCTGCCTACACCTTTTTCCTTTCCTCCATTGTGTTACTCCCTCACTCCCTTGCGTGACGCATCAAATGAGGATTCATTTCCCGACTTTAATGCACTTTATAAACCTAAAATAAGATTTTGTTTTTATTGTAGCAATACCTACTGTATGTATAGTAATATGTGTGTATGTTATTAGCTCAATGTAATGTACAGTATATTTTTGGAAATCTACCATGCATTACCGTATTTTTCTGTGGGTTACGTCTCTACGCCACTGCTTTTTTACACCTTTAGTGTTGTAATTATTTGTTTTCCTACGGTAAAAGATACGTTATTGCACATACAAAGCCGTGTTATACCTTTATGTTACAGATATCTCATGATATTTAATCATATTGAAACTAAAGTAAATAACTCTGTATGTGTTCACAAAGATACTGATGATGGCAGACGCACGAGAGTTTATGACATTACAAAGCAATGTAGTACGAGTTTTAAGTTCTCTGTCGAGTGAAATTACGGTAAACATCGCTTAGCCACACAACAGCACGTAATACCACTTGTCATACGTCATTAGTTAAGGAATTTTACTCATTTCTAACCTATGCATGATTGCTGGTTGGCAGCAGTCTCCTAATATATTTTTTAGATGATTTGCATCACTGTTAAACCACTATGCAATCTATATTTGAGTGAATTACAAAGGAACTCTATGGTAAATATAAACCTCCGGTATCTTTTTCCAGTTGTTTCACGCAAGCATGTACACGCACATGTTGCATCACTCTTTGAGATTCCAATATTTCTGCAAGATAATAATAATGCAGACTTGTCTAAGTATACATTATCATTGAAGTTACCGTCTGAAGAAAAGTATAGCACCACACCGCATCGGTCAGGCTGTAACATAACAGGTTAGTGAAGTTCAAAACAGTATCAACTGCAAATTCAGATTTGATATAACAATATGTGCCACCCTTGTTACAGATGTTAATGAGGAGTTGGTAACCAAGAAAACAGAATGGAGATAATTCAGTAGAGGGAGAGACTTGGGGTTCTGTGAGAAAAAGGGCTAGAGGGGTTACGGGCTGAAGAAAGAAGTGAATGCAATTTAAATGGCAGTGCTTTAGTGGACATTTGTGCTGGGAGGGGGTTGGTGATAGCCAATACCCTCTTCAGGCATAAAATGATCCACAGGTATACATGGCGAGTGATGAGAAGGGTGGGTGGTGAACTGAATGAAAGGAAGGCAATGATTGATTATGTGTGTGTGGATGAAAGGATGCGAAGATGTGTAATGGATGCAAGAGCTTATACAGGTTGGGGGAGTGGACTTTCTGACCACTACTTGGTGGTGGCCAGAATTAGGATCCAAGTAAGATGGAGGAATAGAAGAAGGGAAAGACGAGAGGAAGGAGTAGTTGCAAGGAGAGTGGAAAGGTTACAAGTGGATGAGAAAAAGGCAGAGTATAAGAGAGAAGTGGAGGAACGATTGGGCAAACATGAATTGAAGCAGATGGGGGATGTGGAAGGTGTGTGCAGGATATTTACAGAAGATATATGTGCAGCATGTGATGTGGTGTGTGGGAGGAAGAGAAGACGGAGGGGGGTGCGAGGAACAGCGTGGTGGACTGAAGAGGTGAGATAGGCTGTGGCACAAAAGAAGAAAGCATACAATGAATGGATGAGAAATAGGGGTGTGGAAGAAGTTGAGAGGCGGAAGAGAGAGTTCTATGTAGAAAGAAAGAGAGAGGTGAAAAGATTAGTAAGAGAGTTTAAGAAGAGAGTGGATGAGGAATTTGGAAGGAATCTGAGTGTAAAGTGGAGAGACTGTAAGAAAATGTTCTGGAAAGAAGTGAAGAAAGTAAGACAGGGTGGAAGTGAGGTTAGCAGGGGAAAAATAAAAATGGTAGATTACTAGTGGAGAAGGGAGAAAAAGTGAGCAGATGGAGAGAAAATTTTAAGGAATTGTTGAACATACAGGATGGAAGTAATGCAAGTAAAAGTGGCTGGGGAATGGCCAGGAGAAGGAGGGAGGTGAGAAGACAGGAAGAAATCAGTAGGATAGAAGCTGTGAAAGCAATGAAGAAAGTTAAATTGGGGAAAGCCCCAGGAATTGATGGTGTGTGTGGTGAAATGCTGACGCATCAAGGAGAGATAGTAGTATAATGGATGTGGAAGATGTGCAGACTGGCCTGGGAGGAAGGTAGAGTCCCGGAGGGTAGGAAGTCAAGTATAATTATTCCCTTGTACAAAGGAAAAGGGGAAAAAGAAGTGTGTGGTAATCATAGGGGCGTTTGTCTTCTTAGTATAATAGGAAAAGTGTATGGTAGGATACTTACTGACAGAGTTAGAGAAAGAACAGAGGAATTAGTTGAAGAAGAACAAGGAGGCTTTAGGAAGGGAAGAGGTTGTGTAGATCAGATATTCATTCTTAGATCTTTAGTAGAAAAGTTTCTAGAAAAGGGCAAGAAGTTGTATGTGGCTTTCATGGATTTGGAGAAAGCATATGACAGGGTGGATAGACAAGGATTGTGGAAAGTATTAAGAATATATGGAGTAGATGGGAAGCTGTTGAATGCTGTGAAGAGTATGTATGATGGTGCTAAGGCTGCAGTGCGTGTGGATGGTGAACTAAGTGAATTTTTCTCTTTGAAGGTTGGGTTGAAACAGGGGTGTGTCATGTCTCCATGGTTGTTCAATCTGTACATGGATGGGGTAATAAAAGAGGTACAAGGTAGGGTAGTGGATGTTGGAGTGGCCCTGGTGAGAGAGGATTGTGTTTGGAAACTCCCTGTACTGTTGTTTGCAGATGATACTGTATTGTTGAGTGAAGACGAAGGGGAGCTGCAAGGCTTGGTGGATGAGTTTGGGAGTGTGTGTAAGAAATGGCATCTAAAGGTGAATGTAGGGAAGTGTAAAGTGATGGTCCTTCAGAGAGGTGAAGTCAGTGAATGTACAGCTAGGTTGGATGGTGAGGAATTGGAAAATGTGAGTACGTTTAAGTACTTGGGTAGTGTGATGAGTAAAGATGGAGGTTTGGAGGGTGAAGTGCTTGAAAGGGTACAGCAGGGAAAAAAGATTGCTGGTTCTTTGAAAGCAGTGATAAGAAACAGGGAAGTGAGCATGGAAGTGAAAAAGTTACTACATGACAGTATTGTGATACCAACTCTAATGTATGGAAGTGAAGCTTGGACGTTGTTGGAAGGACACAAGTCAAGAGTGAGAGCAGTGGAAATGAGTTACAGTATTTAAGAGGAGCCTGTGAAGTCGCATGGAGAGACAGGCTGACGAATGAGGATATAAAGGAGCGTTGTGGTGTGGATGTGGATGTGATAGGAAGCGTTATGAGGAACACACTGAGGTGGTTTGGCCATGTGGAGAGGATGGAGGGTGAAAGACTGACAAAGAGAGTGTATGTGAGTGAGGTGAAGGGGGGAAGAGGGAGGGGGAGGCCGAGGATGAGATGGAGGGATGGGGTGGAGAGGTATATGAGAGAGGGAGGTGTGAGTTGGAAGAAGGGCAGTGAAATGGCGGGGCACAGGGCGACGTGGAGGTGATTTGTTTGTGGCCACCCCAAATGGGATTGAGGCATCTAGCAATAGATAGATAGATGGAACACCGATATTAGTTAAATAACAGCCTGAACCCGCACTTCTCCGCTGACGAGCATGAGCAGTGTGCTAGAGCTACTGCTGGCACTGTCGCTTGATCAACCAGGAGGACCTTGCACTCTCCAGCCCTACCCTGCCGGTGATGGTAATCCAAGATACCATCGCATTAGCAGATATTTATTGCAGCAGCCATTGCTACAGGAGGATGGAAACAGAAGGTGTGATATCTAATGTGCATGTAGTGTGTAGACAGTAGAAGGTAGAGGTATTATGAAAGTATGCTGGCCTACTCTCTGTGTTCATGAAAGCACTGAAAATGTTCAGCAAAGGGACATGGTTAGGAACAAATCCAGAAGGACGGTGAAACGGGAGCTCCAGCTCTTCCTGTCACCAGCTTGCCATCCACCGCAAGGAGTATCTCCCTGTTCGACTGGTGCTACAGTCTACTCCCTAATGATCTCTCACTATCCATATTTAAACAGCATTAACCCCTAAAGTACTAACAGGATCAATCAATCCTTTTTCAGGATTTCACTAGGTGCCTAATGTGATCGATAGAGAAGCCTTTGTAAAAAAAAAAAGTGCGGACACTAGGCTTTGGCCCGACTGTGATGTATATTGATGAAAACAAGTGAGAACTAAGTCCTGAGTAGGAAGGGGGGAGGATCTGGGCCCCTACCCATGGTAAGGGTGGGGGGGTGATTCCCCCAACGCCCTCTCGCCACCTTCTTCTACCCCAATACCTTTGTTCCCTCCCCCCCTCCCTAGCGTCTGACCACCTCCTACACCCTCCCTCCTCCTCCCCCACCATCTTCCATCATGCCACCGTGGTTCCCCTCCCTTCCCCCCCCCCGTCTCCCTGGGGAGGGTTATATCCCCCGCACCCACCCTCCACATCCCTGTACTCCCTCTCTGCCTGTCCTCTTTGTCTTATGGTGTTTGTCTCCCACCTCTATACCCCTGTGCCACCCCTCCAGGCCTCTCCTCACCCCATCCCCATCCCCCACGCCCGTAGTATGCTGTCCGCTTACCTCTGCCCCCCCCCCCCCTGCCTAGAGTATTATTCGTCATTGTTACTCTTCATGTCGCATGTTTTCATTCAATACCAGATTATTGTTTGTGTAACTGCATACACTGATCCATGAAATGCAGAATGTATGTTTTTTCAAGTACTGTATGTTTTTTATTTTGACAGCTACACAGCTATGAGGGAAGAGGAGAAGTGCTGGGGAGGAAGAGTGTTGGGAGAGTGAGGAACACCAACATAATTATTTTGCATGCTATTGTTTGGAAAAAAAACAAAAAAAGGCTGGAAAATTCTGAAGGGGGGTAGGGGAGGTAGCTCTAGCTTTATTTACCCCTTGAAATTCTTACAGCTACTTGATTTGACAGCTCTGAGGAGAGAGGATGGGGAGGAAGGGGTGAGGGGAGAGGGGATGGTGGAGTGTGTGAGTAACACCAGGAAAAAGATTTTTTTTTTTTTTTTTGTACAGCTACACAACTATGAGGGAAGGGGACGGGCAAGGGAAGATGGTAAGGG
Source organism: Coenobita brevimanus (assembly GCF_032717465.1). Classification (NCBI taxonomy): domain Eukaryota; kingdom Metazoa; phylum Arthropoda; class Malacostraca; order Decapoda; family Coenobitidae; genus Coenobita; species Coenobita brevimanus. The sequence continues at coordinate 26,233,782 of NC_137004.1, forward strand.
TAGAAGTGTTTGGCGGGAAGGTGTTGGAGTGAGTGAGGAACACCAACATAATTATTTTGCAAGCTACTGTTTGAAAAAAAATGAGCTGGAAAACTCTGGAGGGGGTAGGGGAGGACTGGGGGGTACCTCTAGCTTTTTTTTTCCCCCCCCTCGAAATTCTTACAGCTACTTGATTTCACAGCTCTGAGGGGAGGGGATGGAGGGGAAGGGGTGAGGGGAGAGGGGATAGTGGAGTGTGTAACACCAAGAAAGAAATTTTGCTCTTTTTTTGGCAGGGGGACACCTACACAGCTATGAGGGATGGGGATGGGGGAAGGGAAGGTGGGGAGGAGAGAAGTGTTGGGGGAAAGGGTGTTGAAAGTGAGTGAGGAACACCAACGTAATTATTGTGCATGCTATTGTTTGGGGAAAAAATATATATATATGAGCTGGAAAATTCTGAAGGGTAGGGGTAAGGGGGAGGGGGTAGGGGAGGAAGAGAGGGGGAAGTGATGGGAGTGGGTGAGGAAGGTCATGGGAGGGGAGGAATAAGGGAGGAATGGGATGGAGACGCACAGAAAAGCGGAGTCGCCCCACCTGGAAGGGTAACTTCTTTCAACTTCTAATATACTATAGCAGTGGCCGTGTGTGTGTGTGTGTGTGTGTGTGTGTGTGTGTGTGTGTGTGTGTGTGTGTGTGTGTGTGTGTTTTGGGCAGCCGAAACTAAACATTCAAATCGCACCAAAATTGGCATAGAAATCGCAAAATATTCGCTGATGTGAAAAAAATTGGTCCCATCACGACTAAAAAACTTTTACTATATTTAATGAGCAATCACATTTTGACCAAAAAACACTGCTCCTGGCGCCCAGCACAGGATCTCCGTAGAATTTTTTGCCCACAGGTAGAGCTACAGTAAAGTATTTCAGACTTGCATTTGGACAACTTTGGTTCATTCCTGAAGTAACTCGATCAGTTGGTTAGCTGCAAAAAATCCAAGTGACAACGTTACACTAGAACAGCACATAAACGCAAGAGCCCTCTGCAGGAGCAAGTGCGAGGGGCCCAAAGGGCCCACGAGCACTTGTTGACAGGCTATAGCTCATGAACCAGTTAGTCTAAAATGCTCTGGTTTGTGGCATAAGGTGTGTAAATTCAAGCTCTAATCCTTGGGCATAAAACTTTTTTACTTCTGTAAGAGTCGAAAAATCGGCTCCATATACTGTACAGGTTTTCATAGAAGTTTGGTTGATCGAATTGCATATCCCAGGGGACTGCAGATGGTTTTCTTATAAAATCTCACCAACAGTAGCATACAGGATGGCAAAGGATGGATTATATCCACTTTTCCTGCCAATTTCTTGCTCAGTTATTCTGGTATACAGTATTATGAATAACAGACATCATTTAATCCGCTAACTCCTTGATGTTTTGTATTTTGTGGGTCTATATTGCTAGCAGAGGTATCAAAGGTATTCATCATTCATTCTCTTGTTTAAACTCCTGTACGCCTAATTCACATTTGCACATTTCAGTTACCAAACAAAATTTATTGAACAACTGGTGTGTTAAATGACAATGGTAAATGGAGTGTATATTCCTACTGACTTAAATGTGAACTAGACAGTCACACAAACTCCCACTCAGTGATGAGTTTTTTTTTTTAATGATTCAAATAGTGAAACCATCTGGAATTTAAGGCTGTTATACAACAACACTGGCACTATAATTCTGTGGCTGAAATGACTAGATGTTAAGGTACTTTCATTTGCTTCCAGGACAATGTATTACACAAAAAAACACCAGGAAAATATTATGATTGATTTAAGGTGTGAAAACCATGGCATCTTTGCCGGCATGACGTCATAAACCCAGAAATCTCTGAACGAGTGGGATCGTCAGTGTTGAATTTAAAAATTTATGTGTGTCTGGTATGTACAGTATTATATCTGTATTTTGCATACTACTTATCACTTTCCCAGACAAGGTCATCCAAAGACTCACAATTCACAATGATCATACAACGGGGATGGAACCAGTCAATCATACACTGTATGAGGCATTCAGTAGTATGAGGTCTGTTCAGAAAGTATCCAACCTTAGGCTTAAAAAAAAAAAAAAAAAAACTGTTGAGCTACGACACTAATCCCCTTCAAAGCGGGCCCCTTCTGACTTGATGCACATAGCCCAGCATTCTTTCCATTGCCTGAAACATTTTTCAGAGTCGGTTTTTGGTACCACCAGCAGGTGCTTCGTCGCATTCATCACAATCTGTTCACTCGATTAATATTCCTCAAGACATGTCAGTGTGTGTAAATCACAATCCAGACTTTCTGAAGACTCTTATCACTGGAGATGAGACTTGGGTGTACTGTACAGGTACAACCCAGAAACCAAAGCACGGTTGCCCCAGTGGAAGTATGCAGGGTTGTCTTGACCAAAAAAAGTACGACAGGTCCGTAGCAAGGTGAAATGCACTCACATGTTGATAGTTTTTTCTTCCACTACCGTGGTGTTGTGCATCAAGAATATGCACCAGAATGTCAGACTGTCAACAAATATTACTACCTCAACATTATCCATCATCTTCATGATGCAGTTCTGCAGAAAAAACCAGACCTTTGGAAAGCTGCAAGTTGGAAGCTGCACTATACAATGCCCCTGCCCATTCTTCTCAACTGATTCAGAAATTTTTGGCCAAGCAAATCATTCTGCTGGTCTGGCAGGCCCCCTACTCAACAGATATGGATCCGTTCAACTTTGGCTATTCCCCAAACTCATAACTCCGTTGAAGGGTTCCGATTTGAGACGAGAAGAGATCATGATGAATGCAACAAAGCACCTGCAGGAGTTACCAAAAACCAACTTTGAAAATGTTTCGGAAGTGGAAAGAACGCGGGGCTACATGTCAAGTCCTGGCTCAACAGGTTAGCTATTTATCATTTTAGAGCCCATGGTCCAATACTTTGTGAACAGACCTCGTACAAAGGTTCAAACACCTTTACTTCATTGTGGCTGAGATGCCTCTGTACTACAGTACCTGGCCCCTCATATAGCAAGAGCCCACTGTACTTCATTGCACAGTAGATACACATTTTGATGTTGTTTCGAGAAAAGAGTAAATATACAGGTCAGTCAGTGATTTAGGGAAGGGCGTCATGGGTACACGCCCCCCCCCCCCCAATTTTTGGCAAACCAATGATTACTCATAATAAACGAACTAAAGGTATTAACCAAAATTTATGCAATGAATATCTTATTGCATTTATACTTACTTATAATATTGTTTTCCAATAATTAAAACCATCCACCCATCCATCATCCAATCCTATGTTGCTCCATAAAAGCATAGGAGCCTGGAGCTAGGCAAGTTGGTCCTGGTATTTAAGATGAGAATGACCGAACTCACTCATCCCTGGGTGGCATTACATGAGTAATAAACCCCAACCACCCCTTGGATATAAAGCTACACAGGCTCAATCTGATTGGAGCGCCTTAGTTACCCACTAGACCACCAGGCGCCATAATTTGGTTATATGGTTACCACCCCGCGTAGTAAATGGTTTCCTGGTGTACAGGAAACATGTACAGTAATCCCTGTAATAACTGGACGCCCAATTCCCGGACACCCCAGTGCCAGGACATTTTGGGCCCGGGCCTTTGCCCCCCCCCCCCCCATCCGATTTTTTTTTTTTTTTTTTTTTTTTTTCCCCCAACCGTACTTTGAACTTGGCATGCGGCGCTGAACAGCTGTGTTTTCATGCATAGTAGGGCGGCCCCCTGCTTCCTCCTCCCCTCCCCAGTTCCCGCTTAACTACCATCATGACTAGAAGCTCGTTGCAATGGCTGCCGTATGTTCTCGTTTTTGTGAATAAACAATGAATAAACTGCTATACCTTGCCACAAGACCACATGGGAATTTACAGTGTTGTGCAGTGTTAAGAAATTAGAATTCAGAGTGCAAAGGCTTAAGTGCAGACAGCAACACTGGCGTGCTGCAACTGGTATGGCGCAAGTAAGAAGAGAATGTGCAGTGTTAAACAGTTATACACAGTGCAAAGGATTAAGTGCAGCACAACAATGGATTACTGTACGTGGTTCAAGAGCATTTTCACCACTGCCAGAGGTTTAGAGGAGGCAGGTTAATCTACGTAACAGCCACAGATGTGTTGTAAGTACCCTGTACACTGCTAAATATTTTCCACACTCACTTCTAATTCCTCATTCTCTGGTTCCTTTTCATTTAATTCATGGTTTCTGTCCTTTATTTGCGTGAATAGGGTCTTAAATAGGTGCTATGCATGTCCGGTAGGGAGGTATGTAGGTGGTTTTCTGAGTTCGGCTGGGTTAGTGTCCATATGTACATGCCCAGGAGGCATTTTCCCAATTTCTGGACAAACCCAATTTCCGGACTTGCCGTTGGCTCTATTACATTGGACATTGGAGGGATTACTGTAAAGTAAATGAGCATTTAAATTTTTTTCCACAAATCAGGCCCCCCTTCCCCCTCCCCTTTTTTCACAGTGATGGCTCTGGCTCTGAAAGTGATAGCACCCGATGAGTTTTGAGGATGGTAAACTGCCATAATAATACAATAACAAGCAGAGCTATAATTACTTTCTCAATCCTACCTTTTCACGATTTTTTGCGATGATTTCCTCTAACCCAGCAATATTATCATTCTTCATTTTCATCTTCAGGTGCTCTACATACAGCAGCTCCAGCCGAAATAACTGCAATACAGAAAGAATAACTGCAATAAGCTGATAATTAAATTCATGAGATACTTTTGTTATTTTTTATGGTATACTTATCAGAGTGGCTGTAAACAAGATTGATTTTGGGGGTGTGCAGAGAAGGAATGCAGTGCCAGGAGATGTGACACTGGCACAGGTGAAGTAGATGAAAAATGGGAAAGCAGCTGGGGCTGATGAGGTGCATGAAGAGATGATTAGGTGTAGTGGAGAGAGGAGAACGTAGTGCTTGTTGGAGATATGTGAAAATGCATGGATGAGTGAAACTGTGCCAGCAGAGTGGAAAAAGGCAGTGATTGTACCCCTGTACAAAAATAAAGGTGAGCGAAGTGACTGCAAGAATTATCATGGCATAAGTTTACTGAGTGTTGTAGGAAAGGTATATGGAAGAATTATTATAAAGAAAGTACGAGAGATATCAGATGTCCTATAGTTGCTTCAAACGACTCTGAGGTTGTCATTATCATATCCTGGCAACCTACCCATCAACTGTGCTTCCAATTTAGTGTATAATATGATTCTGTGTGATTCATGTATGTTTGTGCATATAAATATGATCTGTATATACAAAACTGGATGCACTGGTGACACGTAGGTTGCCAGGGTATGATAACGACATCCGAGTCGTGCACCGCGACTATGGTGAGTGATGAACAGGGTGCCTTCAGAAGTGGCAAAGAATGTGTGGATCAAATATTTGCAGTGAGACAGATAGTGGAGAAGGCTTGTGAGATGGAATGTAAGGTGTTTATGGCATTCTTGGATCTGGAAAAGCATACAACAAAGTAGACAGAGAAGAATTGTGGAAGGTTTTGGGCATGTACGGTGTAGATGGTAAGATGCTAGGTGCCGTCAACAGTTTTTATGATGGTATTGAGCCATGTGTAAGGGTAAATGGACATCTAAGTGAATGGTTCATGATCAACGTGGGCGTGCGACAAGGTTGGGTGGTGTTCCCGTGGTTGTTCAACATAAATATGGATGAGGTGATGAGAGAAGTAAAAACACGAGTAATAGAGAGAGGGATGGTGTTTGTAATGAAAGGTGATGGATGGAACACATCAAATCTGTTGTACGCTAATGAAGCAGTGCTACTAGCAAATACCGAACAAGAACTTGGTAGACTAGTGCAGAGTTCTGTGGATGACTGCGAGCATCATGCCTTGATAGTAATGTAGAAAAAAGTACAGTGATGGTAATCAAGAGAGAAAGTGACTCCCAGTGTGACATTACTCTGAATGGAGAGACACTGGAATTGGTGAGAGAGTTCAAGTACCTGGGTACAGTAATAGAAAAGAGAGGAAAATGTGCAAAAGAGGTGGAAAGTAGAGTAACACAAGGATGGAAGGTGGCTAGTGCTATGAAGGCCTTGATAAGAAACAGAGGCTTGACTGTTGCAGCTGCACGAGGCTTACTTGAAAGAGTGTTAGTGCAACTAACATATGGATGTGAGACTATGGTGTAGCATGAAAATGAAAAGTCAGGAGTGACAGCAGTGAACTGGGACTGCTGAGGAATGTATTTGGAGCACAGAGAGTGGACAGGATACAAGACAATGTGATTTGTGAACAATGTGGTGTGAGGAAGTCTGTGGACACTAGAATTGAAGACAGTGTACCGAGATGGTATGGTCATATGAAAAAATTGGATACCAATAGGGTGGTGAATAAGGTATATCTGAGCGAATCTGATTAAGGGACTGACAAGAGATAGAGCTGGATGGATGAATGTTGTGAGAAGAAGTGCATGATCATGGATCTGGCACCCCTTTTAAAATTGACAGCTTTCGGATTGACTCTATTGGGTATGTTTATATGAAGCTACAGAATATGGTGAAAGTTTTTGGCATCTCAGATAAAGCTGGGGGCTTGAATGATGAGTGAATGGAAGCACAGCCAACTGGAGTGGGCAAACTTGGGCTGTCTGGAAGTTACTACTCTTCACCCTGCCCTAGGGTGAGAAAGGAGGTCTGGATGCTGATGATGCTGATGATGATACTTATCACCTAAAAACCCAAATGAATGGAGTTAATGATGATAGATGCTGCTGCTGCTGCTATTAATGATGATGATGATAGTGAAAGCTCATCTCAAGCAACAGAAGTTATAAGACATAATCCCTGTTAAGCTAATTCTTTATATGGTAATTTACCACCCCTGAGTCACTGTCTAAAAATCAATGTAAACTGTACCTCATATGATGCTTTCAGCTTGGCCCAGGCATACCTTCATTATACTGGCACCTCATATGAGGTCTGCAGAGGATCTTTTTATACAGTATAATAAACAGATGCACAGCAGGACACTTCTAACCTAATTAGAATTACCCATAAACCTGCTCAAATATGATCAATTAGACACTTTTGCTAACTGAGTACAAAATGAGAACAGTTACATTACTATGCTGCAATGTACAAATTAAATCATGTTTGGCCATACAAGGTCTTGAGGGTAAGTCGGGATCAGGCTGGAGATGACATCAGCACATTAGCTCCTATATAATGAATATCAACTGTCTAGCATACACAGCTAACATATTAGCCATGCAACTCTGGGGAAGCTGCACAATATTTAGGGGATGACTGTACAATATTTTTTTCCAACATAGCATAAAACTGCAGGCAGAGTGGCATGTTACTTTAAAAATATATGTGTCTACCTACGTGTACTAACAGACACATGTAAAGTCATCTTAATCCACATGATTAACAAAATTCCTGCCTCACCTCTCTCTTGATAAGCAGGGACTTCGGATGATAGAGAGTAGCCTTGGAAAGGAGGATTGTTCGAGCACGGTCAAAATTCTTTCGATCCTCCACTTCCCACTTGGCCCAAGATATCCATACACTCTCACGGTTACCCTGGTACCTTACTTGTTCTAAGAATGTGCTTGCAATCTGTAATATACACATGATAATCAATAATAGTATGCTTGTAATACAAATACTTAAAATATCTGTATTGTACAGACTATACAGTATAGTAATTAGGTATACAAAGGCATGGAGAGGCACCCCTGAGCAGAAATTAGTACTCATAAGTGTACAGTAATCCCCGTACTTTCCGGATGCCCACTTTCCGGACACCCCACTTACTGGACATTGTGGGCCTTGACTTTCGGGGGGGGGGGATCCCACAAAAAATCTGAATTTTTTCCCAACGGTAATTTGAAATTGCCGTGTGGCGCCAAACAGCTGTTACCCTATGGACCCTTCACCCCTTCCTTCCTCCCCCCTCCCCTGTCAGGGTTGCCATTTGGTGTTTTTCATTACCAAATGTGAGCCAATTTGGTGATGAAAAATTCGTTTGGTAATGAATCAGAATAATGCATTACCAAACGGATTTTTCACATGTATGAGGATACACAGGATGGAGATGGTGGATTGTTTGCTCTCTCTGATTAATCTGCTACCCTACATAGCGTGAAAATAATTAACATGCTGTTAATTATAAGAAGAGTGATTACAGCAAGCTCGCCCCCCAACGCAGGGGATTCGTTTCTAAAGTGGAGCGTTCGGCGTGAAACCGCGTGTTTTAACTACTCCTTATTTTGCTCCCTAGATCCTTGTGTTTATGTTGCCTTGTGTTTATGTATTTGAATGTTGAAGTTTGGCTATGTAGTACTGTATTTGTAAGTCTATCTATCTATCTATAGCCCGACGCCCTAATCCCGCAAAGGGTGGCCGCAGACAAAACGCCTCCAAGTCACTCTCACCCACCATTTGACTCCCCTCCCCCCAACTCACCCCCCCCTCCCTCATATACCTCTCAACTCCATCCCTCCACCTCATCCTCGGTCTACCCCTCCCTCTCCCTCCCTCCACCTCATCCTCGGTCTACCCCTCCCTCTCCCTCCCTCCACCTCACCTACATACACCCTCTTAGTCAGTCTTTCATTCTCCATCCTCTCCACATGTCCAAACCACCTCAGTCATAACATTAAATAAACCTTCTAACCACTTAAAGTGCTTCATATTGATTACCAATGGCAGATAACAGCAAACTACCATGTTTAGGGGACCTAGGGAGCAAAATGGTTTCAGGACTATTCGCTGTCAGGCCAGTTCGTCGTCACAACAATAACAAGACAACATAGACTTTGATGGATCCCCCTGAAATAGAGTTATTAAAGTATTGATTAATTAATAATAAATATATTTATAAAAGTGTTGATTAATTAATATAAGTATATTTATAGAATGACGGGGAGTCATCCAGGGTGCGAACTGTCCTGACGGGGAATCGTCCATGTTTTGACGGGGAATTAACATGACGGCGAATTGTCTCGGAACCCACCAATCGTGGGTAATCGTATAAATCAGGTTAACTGGTTACAAGGCTTTATTTAATGCTTTAACTTTCTTTAAGTGCTTTAACTTACAACTGCATACCAGAATAGTAAATATTTAACTTACAAATACAGTACTGTGGAAAAGCAGTACAGCAAATACTTAACAAACAAATAAAAAAGGTAATATTCCGACACCTATCAGATAAACTGGTTATAAGACTATTTCTTGCTTGAACGTTATTTAATAGTACTGTACTTTAACTTGCACATAATCAGATAAACTGGTTATAAGACTATTTCTTGCTTGAACGTTATTTAATAGTACAGTACTGTACTTTAACTTGCACATAAACTTACCAGAACAGTACTGTAAATATTTAACTTACAAATACAGTACTGTGGAAAAGCAGTACAGCAAATCACATCACGTGATCAAAACAAACCGTGCGTGCTGAGCTGATGTCTGAGGATTTGGCCTTTCAAAGGCCTCTCTTGCGTAAATTTATAGTTTTCGTAATGGTTCTTTAATCTTGTTGTCTTATACGTATCCCAGCACTAACCGCGTATAATTGCGAGCGCATTCGGCGAGAACGTGTTCAGGGCAAGTTTACTGTACATGTATTTCCACTTGTATATATAATTAGTGAAGAATAAATGCTAGTTTTACAAATTTGGTAATGAAAAGTTAAATTCAGTAATGAAAATTGAGGAGCTTGGTAATGTGAATGTTGCAATCTGGCAAACTCTGTTTCTCCGTCACCAACACTCCAACAGTTACTGCCTAACTTCGATCGCGAGTAGATGCTTATCGCAATGGAAGCCACACGTGCTCATTTTATGCGAATAAACAGCGAATAAACTGCAATACCTCACCACCAGACCACACAGGAATTTACAGTGTTGTGCAGTGTTAAGAAATTAGAATTTAGAGTGCAAAGGATTAACTGTGGAGTGCAAATTGGTGGTTGAAACTGGCAGCTGAAACTGGCGTGGTACAGTAACAATGTGCAGTGTTAAACAATTATAACTCACAGTGTAAAGAATTAAGTGCAGCACAACACAGGATTACTGTACGTGCTTCAAGAGCATTTTCACCACTGCCAAAACATTAGGAAAGGTGGCCACAAACGTGCTGTAAATACCCTGGCTGAGGTACAGTCACTTCTTATTCCTCATTCTTTAGTTCCTTTTCATTTATTTCATGCTTTATGTCCATTACTGATGTGAACAGGGTCTTAAATACGTTTAAATAGCTGCTATGCATGTCCGGTAGGGAGTTATCTAGGTGGCTTTCAAAGTTAGGCTGGGTTAGGGTCCTTAAGTACCAGTCCAGGAGCCAGGGGCCCACCTTCTGGACGGGACCACTTTCCGGACATGCCTTTGACTCTATTACATCAGATAGTAGAGGGATTACTGTACATATACACTCAATCCTCGAAAATCGCATGTTCATAAATCACGGCTTGGTGGCCGTCAGACTGCCGGCAACCTTAAATCACTGTTAAGTCACGAAAATCACGGATCTAGGCACCCAAGTGGGCCTTTTCCGAGGAGAACCATATACCGTGGCATTCAAACTGAAAATCGTGACCCAACAACCAATCACCACGCGTCCCTGGTGGCATATGTGCATACTAATGCCGCCATGTTGTTGTTGTTCTTGTCCCGCCAGTCCGCACACTACAGACCGTCGCCGTGGAGTACGAGAGTTACCTGCCTTTTTTGTGCAACTTCCCCCTGCCTCCTACCTGCCATGGCCCCTCCCGACCCCCTGATGAAGCGCTCTAAGCAGTATGGCGTCAAGAAGCTGCCCAGTTGTTGTATAGTCAACGTTTGGAGCTCATTCGTCGTGTTGAGTGGGAGAGAAGTTTTCAAAGCTGGTGAAAGAGTTTGGGAAGAACAAGTGTTGAGAGGTTCTAAGTTCTCCCCAACACCACCTTACTCCATTCACTCAAGCAATTTCATCATAGGATTAAGGTGAGATCCCTTAACATCGCTTATTTCTATTTAATACATGCACTGAATATTCCTAAATTTGTATGTTTGTATTTGATGGTGCCTAAATAGGTGTAGGTAGGATGCTGCAGGGGCGGGTTGGCCAAAGTCCAGACCCAAATTCATTTTTCACATAAGAGTTATTATTCATAAATCACAGAATTCATAAATCACGGCAGTGGTCCAAACCCAAATTGCCACGATTTATGAGGACTGAGTGTAGTACAGTACCAACCCTAGATATCATCACTACTGTTTTATCTGCATTTACCCTTAAGCCCTTGTGCCCCATACCATCTCTCCACTTCCTAAATCTTTGCTCCATCTCCCTTTTGTTCTCTGCAATCAACACCAAATCATCAGCACACATCATTCCCCACGGGAGTCCGTTTCTGAAGTCATGTGAGAGGGCTTCAAGTACCGTGATAAATAACATGGGACTCAAAACTAACCCCTGATGCACACCAGCGTTCACGGAAAACTCATCACTCAAATCTCCAATCACTCTTACCTGGGTGCGAACACCCACATACACAGCCATAACCACCCATACCAGCTGCTCCTCCAAGCCAAGCTTTCTCAATGCCCACTTCACCATCTCTCAAGGGACTCTGACAAAGGCCTCTTCCAAATCAACAAAAACAAAATACAGATCCCTTTTCTTCCCTATATATTTTTCCTGAAGCTGTCAAACAATGAATATGGCATTAGTGGTCCCCCTACCTGGCATAAACCCAAACTGCATCTCATCAATATATATCTATATACACTCAACCCCCTGCTATCGCGCCTAATTGGTCACAGCAAACGTGCGTGATAGCTGAATACGCGATAGCTGAACTGAACAATCAATGGGAAAATTTCTAATTGGTTTTTCGGTGGCCCATTTTTCTAACTTTTAACCACTTTATGCCTACGATTTCCTACCGATCTCTCCTCCAACATGAAATAAAGCATTATTATATTAATAATAACAGTAAAATGAATAAATAAACAACATAAAAAGCCATCAAACTTTTATAAGTTTTAAGGCTTGGGTGGTTTGATGGGTTCCGAGGCTTGGGAGTGGCTTAATTGCCGCCAGATCTCTTTAGCTGTCTCCACGATTTCTTAGTGTCCACAGCTAAAGGGGGTATCACAGTACATTGTATCAGGGATGGCCGAGGAAGATTTAAGTGGAACAAAACTTGCACGCTATCACACACATTCCTCCTCATACTGTTGCCAGAGCCCCGTCTCAGTTGTAAACATGTGATTACTTTATCGACATCATAGTTTTCTTGGCATAGGAAATATTAACTCTTTATAAGGGTTTCAAAACGATTGATATTTATTTAAAAATACAGTATTAATAAGTATTCAGTGTTAGGCTAAACTTCAATGCTGTAGTACGATATATTCTTTCGAGCTGAATGCGTCTTGTTCACACTGTTTTGCCCGTCGTATCCTCGGCAGGAATCCGTTCAGATGCATTCCAAATGCGCGTGGTATCGTTGGCAATTTTACCACGTTACCGTTCCGATTAACCATCGTATCCTCGACAAACCTCGTATGAAGTGCTGTGAAATAAGTTTCGCTTAGCCTGTCTTCAAACTCAATGCGTGATAGTGGTCTTGGGGTGTGTGATAGCATGTATGGTTGTGCATTTGATGAGTGCGTGATAGCAGATAAACGTGATAGCTGAACGCGCAATAGCAGGGGGTTGAGTGTATGTACACACACACACACACACATATATATATATATATATATATATATATATATATATATGTACATACTGTATATGTATATATATACATACATACATATATATATATACTGTATAGAAAGAGAGAGAGAGAGAGAGAGAGAGATTGCCCGATTATCCGGGCTATATGGTGTTAAGGGGTGCCCGATTAGTCCGAAAGCACGATTAATCCGACGGAAACAAAACACAAGTACTATACTGTTAGACTGATTTATTTACCGGTATATGTACACTTTAAGTACCAGAAGAACCTTTCCAGTTCAACGTATATTCCTCCAGCTTGTTTCAGTATTTTTCAGACTATATTCAGTTCGGTAAATCACATTTTCTTACTGAAAGATTTCCTCCCTGTTATTATCGTCACGTTCTAAAGCTGTACCTACGATTGTTTCCAGCACAATGGACGAAACTCATCGTACTCAAATGTGGACTTCGTTTCCCAACTTCCCAACTGAAGATTAGGTTAGGTTACATTATTAGGTGCAGTTAAGCTAGGTCAGGTCAGGTTTAAACATTTAGATTAGAACAGTGTCTTCTGCCATTATGTTAACGATCAAACAAAGAGTTGTCACACCAGAACAGCTAAAAACAACGGGGAAACAGATTTAACAAGAAATGTTTATTTACCAACCCAGAAATAATCAGAAAAATATAATAGACTATCAGGATGAACTGATTTGGTAAGGTGTTTTTACTGCTTACAGCAAAGCATATGTTTACCCCCCTCAAATCCTCAATGTTCGTGAGTTAAGATTTTTGTGTGCTCCCGTGGCAGACCTTGAAACCATTTTTTCAAAGTTATAAAGTCAGTTTCTTTTTCTTACAGATGTGAAAAGACTCGTCTGGTACACCTGGTTTTTTCCCCTCCTCCCTAAACCCATCTTGTGATTTGCTATGATTCATGAAAGAATTAATAAAATTAGGGGGCATGTTACATTAGCATTTAAACATTAAGTTAGGGTGCATGTTACTTTAGCATTTAAACATATCGGCGAAAACATCTGGGATGAAAGGACCGCCTAGGTGTTTGGGATGGTAGAGTAGGGTCGTGTAAACATACCAGGGACCTTCGTTCCCTTCCCATAATTGTTCGCAGTTTTTATGGCTTTCCCTAACTCAGCGTTACTGACACCAGTACAGTAAAGCATTGTTCAAGGCTGGCCATGAAGGGGTTAATGGAATACATTATTGTTTGTATCAATACTCTTTCTTTCACAAATACACGAACAAACAAAACCCTTATAAAGAGTTAATATTTCCTATGCCGAGAAAACTGTGATGTCGATAAAGTAATCACATGTTTACAACTGAGACGGGGCTCTGGCAACAGTATGAGGAGGAATGTGTGTGATAGCGTGCAAGTTTTGTTCCACTTAAATCTTCCTCGGCCATCCCTGATACAATGTACTGTGATACCCCCTTTAGCTGTGGACACTAAGAAATCGTGGAGACAGCTAAAGAGATCTGGCGGCAATTAAGCCACTCCCAAGCCTCGGAACCCATCAAACCACCCAAGCCTTAAAACTTATAAAAGTTTGATGGCTTTTTATGTTGTTTATTTATTCATTTTACTGTTATTATTAATATAATAATGCTTTATTTCATGTTGGAGGAGAGATCGGTAGGAAATCGTAGGCATAAAGTGGTTAAAAGTTAGAAAAATGGGCCACCGAAAAACCAATTAGAAATTTTCCCATTGATTGTTCAGTTCAGCTATCGCGTATTCAGCTATCACACGCATTTGCTGTGACCAATTAGGCGCGATAGCAGGGGGTTGAGTGTATATACATACAATACATATACAGTACTTATATATATATATATATATATAAGTAATCCCTCCAGTATCAGGACGCCCATTTTCTGGACATTCCCAACAACCGGACATTTTCGTCCCGGGATCCGATATACCCAAAATGGGCCAAAAACTGCATTTTTTTTTTTTTTTTCATCCGACTTTTTCTGCATCCTCCCCACTTACTGCCCATCTCTTGTTGTGTGCACGCTCGTCATAATGGCTGCCCACGTGCTCACTTTTGTGGTGGTGCCTTACCTGTTGCAGGCTCTCCTGCTGCTCTCATGCCTCTCCTTCGTGTGTGTGATGATGGCCCCGCCGCCTGAGAAGAGGAAGAGAGTGGTTTTGACTCCGAAGACGAGGGAGATATTGGAGAAAGTAGATGCGGGATGGTCTACCTCACGTATCCTCCATGAATTCAACCTAGCCCGGTCTACTTTGCTTGATATCAAGAGATCCCATGACAAACTCATGCAGTACACGGCTGACTTCTCATCGAAAAGCAAACGCAACGTGGAGAGGAAGGTGATATATACTCCCAAGTATGCAGAAGTCGACCGGTCTACGTTGATTTGGTAACGACACCAACGTGCTGCTGGTGTGATGGTGCGTGGCATGGAGCTGAAGGCTGCTGCTGAGAAGTTCGCAAGGCTTCACAACACCCTAGACTTCAAGGCATCCAAAGATTGGCTCTTCGCGTTCAAGTTACGACATGGCCTTACCAACCGTAAGTCTCATGGCAAAGCTTTGGACGCCAACGAGGATGGAGTTGACGAGTTTCGGCACAAGGTGAAGGGCTTGATCGACAGGGAGGGCCTCACTCTCGGTCAAGTCTACAACACTGACGAAACTGGCTTATTCTATCGCTCTTTGCCTACGAACACTCTAGCCGAGGAGACGGAGAAGCGTGTACCTGGCCGCAAGCTCTGCAAGCAACGGATATCTGCTTTGTGTTGTGCCAATGCTAACGGCATGCACCAGCTTAAGCCCGTTATTGTTGGCCGTGCAAAGCAGCCTCGGTGTCTTCATGGGGTGATAGATGTCCTTCCTGTCGTCTGGTACCATTCCTTGAAGGCATGGTTCACAGCCCATATCTTCAAAGACTGGTTCCACCGCCATTTTGTCAAGGAGGTCATCCACTCCCAGACGGAGAAACATACCCAACATACCTATATCCCACACCAAGCCCTCTTCCTCCCACCATCTCCAGACATCACCTTCTGCTCCCCAAACCTCACCCCCACTACATCATGGAGAGTGGTCAAAACCCTTGGTTCTAATCACCTCCCAATCATCATCACTAGCAAAACCAGAATCACCCCAGCTGGCCACAAACACACATACACTAATTATAAGAGAGCCGACTGGGAGGCCTTTGTAACTGAAACAGAACATCTAGAAACACTAAACAGTATGCCCATCACAAACATCAACACCGCTGTGCACACTTTCAATACAATTATACAAAATGCAGACAAAAGACACATCCCTAGAGGCAACAGAAAGAGACACAACCCTAACTTCACACCAGAAATTCAAGGCCTCATCAGACAACGGGACACACTGCGACACTCCCCAACACCCCATACACATGACACCGTACAACAAATACAAGAACTCAACACTCAAATAAACAATATCAGAAAAGCAAACACTAAACTGGAAAAATTACCTCCAAACACTTGCCCACACAACAAACATCAGCAAACTCTACAAAACACTAAACAGCATCACACTTTCCAACAGCAACACCACACAATCACATGCTGCCATCACAACAACAGACATCATACACTCAAACAAACAACAAGCAAACACTCTCATCAATCACTTTTCACAAGTCAGCCATCTAAACCCCCATCCCGAAGACCGATGTATCATCCGACGTAAGAGACAGTTCCCCACAGACCCAGACTAGGTACCTTTCACTTACAACCAGACGAAGCACATCATTAACAACCTCAAGCACTCATCTGCCTGTGGACCAGACAACATAAGCAACATTCACCTTAAACACATTGGACCACAAGGCATACAAGCACTCACCAACATATCAAACTACAGCTACTCACACAACATAATACCCAACATCTGGAAGCATGGCAATATCATCACTATCCCTAAACCCAACAAAGACCCCATGTTACCCTCCTCACATCGCCCCATCACACTCCTCTGCACCCCCTCTAAAGTCACTGAACAACTGATACTACAACTAGTCACACCTCACATTACCCTAGCCCAGTCACAACATGGCTTTAGGCCACTACACTCCACAAACACCCTTCTTACAGACCTTACACAGAGAGTTTTCGATGGCATGAATTCAGCTAGGCCACACAGAACAATCCTAATCACACTAGACATTAGCAAAGCTTTTGATGACATCCCCCACCACAACCTCACAAACAAAATACTCAACACAAACATGCACAATAACACAAAAAGATGGCTGGCAAACTACTTAGCATGCAGATGTGCACACGTAACATTTGCCTGTCAGTCTTCTAACATCAGAAACTTCACAAACAGGGTCCCCCAAGGATCTGTTTTGTCCCCTACACTCTTTAACCTATACATGCACGACATTCCCACACCCCACACACCACAGAGACACATAGCTTCCTATGCAGATGATATAACACTTACGTGTACGCACCATAACGCAAACACAGCTGCACACATCATTCAACGTTACCTCAACACACTACACGAATGGTTCACCATAAACAGGCTCAAAATAGCCCCAGCCAAATCTACAGTGACTCTTCTCACAAACTGGACAGCAGAACACAGTCACATCCCACACCTCACCATAAACAACACTCCCCTACCACACACACACACACACACACACACAAAATCCTTGGTGTAACATACAATACATCAATGTCATTTAAACAACACATCACAAACATTAAAAATAAAATAACACCAAGACTCAATGCCTTGAGGTCACTTGCCTATACAACATTCGGACACAACAAAGAAACCACCACCGCAGTATACAAACAATACATACGTTCAGTGATGAATTATGCAAGTCCTGCCTGGGCTTCTAACCTCACCAAAACACACTACAACAGTCTACAGACCATACAGAACAAGGCCCTAAAAATAATCACAGGCTGCATAGCTACTACACCCACAGACCACCTACATCAAGAAACCAAAGTCCTCAAAGTCAAGGATCACCTAGACATGAGAGGCATCCAGTTTCTTGCTGCAGCCTCCACAAACCTACAACATCCACTACAGTACATGGCAGCACATCCACCCACACCAAGGACCATCAAAACAACACCCAGCACACGATACCATACACAAATACTGTCATCTCTCCCCCATCGCCCACCTCAGACCAACTTCCAGAACCATATCCACACTCAGATCACTCGCTGCTCCATTCAGTCACTTAAAGACAACACAGCTGCATGCGGGGCCTCCTGACGTCCACCCTTCTGAATCTTATCTTCCTCGTGAAGACAGGGTCCACCTGGCCAGGCTGAGATGTGGGCACCATCCAGCCCTCTTAAGCTACCAGAAGAGGCTGGATGACTCCATCGCTGATGCCTGTCCGGGATGCAACACAGCACCCCATACTATTAAGCACATTATGGAAGACTGCATTGCACACAACCACCTACGCCAACAACACAACATGCACTCTTTAAGAGCTCTGTGGGAAAGCCCAGTCTCGGCCATGGCCTTCCTAAGGGACTCGGGGCTGTTCGGCCAGACTGCCTAGGGAACTACTACTACTACTGGGAATCCCACACGACCAGGTAAAGGCCCTCCTCCTCGACAATGCACCTGCCCACCCGTGCAACAAGGACTTGGTGGCTGAGAATGGGCGCATTAGGTGCATGTTTCTGCCACCTAATACGACTGCTCTCATCCAACCAATGGACCAAGGAGTAATCGTGGCAACGAAGAGGCTGTATCAGCAGAAGTTCCTGGATGAGGTGATGGTTGTCTTCGAGGACGAGGACAAGCACAGGAAGGGACGGGACACGCGAGGCCAGCGGACTTTGGAAACCATTCGCCGCTACAACATCAAGTCTGCCATCTACAACTGGGCCAGTGCACAGAAGGAAATCCTTGTCAAGACTCTAGAAAATGGTTGGTCTTGTCTGCTTCTCGGAACGGATGCGGAGCACTATTTCCTAGGTTTTGAAGTGGATGACTTCCATTCACGTTTTCATGCGCATGGCAACGATGTTGATGTGGATGAAGTGCGTGAGTGGTTGTATGAAGACGAGGGCGATCCTGGGTATCAGACCCTGTCTGATATCGAGATCGCATCTTCAGTTGCAGATGTCAGTACCCAGCTTGAAGATTCCGACGAGGACGGCGACGATGATGCGGACTCCTCTCAGCATGACACTACTCCAGCCATCCCCAAGCTGAGCGCACTCCGGGAACACCTAGAGTTCGTTCTGGACTACCTGGGCTGCGACAGGGAGATGGGGTCCTTGGGACTTGTGGAGGAAGTGTGCGCTTTCAGGCAGCGCATCATTAATCGTCAAAATCGTCGTTCCTTGTGTCAATCAACGATTGACAGCTTTTTCAGGCCCGTGACCCCCACTGTACCCAGCCCTGGCTCCACTCCGTTGCCTCCCCAAGACAGGCCCTCATGCTCCAAGCCAGAGCCCAGCACATCAGGCACGGTGGAGTCACCATTCGACGTGAGTTTGCACTTCTCTTCAGAGTCGTCTGCAGTGGGTACACCAGCACCACGACCCAGCGATGCACCCCTAGGTCACCTGCATGTGCTACTCTTAGACTCTGACAGTGAATAGATGCCAAGCACTTCTCCACTAGACCATACGGGAATTTACAGTGTTGTGCAGTGAAAAAACAGTGCATAGTGTTAAGGATTTAGAGTTGTGAGTGAAAAGAAAAAAATTTAATGGACTGAAATGTAACGTAAATTAACTAGAGTGTGTTATGTTTAGAAAATGGTTTTATGAGTGGAAAGACTTAAAGTGCAGAGTGCAACACTTAATTCATTAAGGTACAATGGAGCGCAAGTAAGACAAGAGTGCGCAGTGTTAAGAGAATGGAATTCTGAGTGCAAATGACTAAGTTCTGTGCAAGACTTCATGAACAGTGTACCGCAAGTGCTTCAGGAACTCCTTCTTACTGTCAGAGTCTGAGAGGAGGCGGGTTATTCATCGAGATGGCCAGGGACTTGCTGTAAGTAGGCAGAATGTTTCATATTGTACTGTACTGTTTTTTCCATACTTACAGTACCTCTAACACCTCATTTCACTCTTTTATGTCCCTTATCGGTGTGAATAGTGTCTTAGGTGCTATGCATGTGCAGTAGGGAGGTGTTTTTCTGAGTTAGGCTAGGTTAGGGTCCATAACTACCAGTCCAGGAGCCAGGGACTTGTTAAGTACCCAGAATGTTTAATATTGTATAAACCTACCTCAAAAAACTCATTTTATGGTTCTTTTGCATTTATTTCAGTCTCTTATGTCCCTTATTGGTGTGACTTGGGTCTTAAATAGGTGCTATGCATGTCCAGAGGGAGTTGTATAGGTGTTTTTCTGAGTAAGGGTCCATAAGTACAAGTCCAGAAGGCTGGGGCCTAATATCCAGACGGGATCAGTATCCGGACATGCAGTTGGCTCTATTACACCGGATATTGGAGGGACTACTGTATATACAGTCACTACTCGTTTTACGTCGATTCGGTTTATGATACTTAGTTACAACGATAATAGAAAAGTTCCACCCCAAAATTCAATATATAATAAATTTCCCGCTATAACGATTTTGCCATCGGAAAGCGCCAGGCACACGCAAGGTGACCGTCGCTTGTCTCAGGCAAGATGGCGGCCCCAACATGAAGCGCATTGTTATGGTTCAGGTCCCACCACCCCTTCAAAGCCCTGTCTTTTCAACTTGTTCGTGCGTGCCCCCCTCTGTTATCATCACCTTACAGACAAACATCGTACTACAGTACTGTGGATTTGTGTGCCCAGTGGTAAGGTCAGTTCCAGTGTAGGCCCCAGTGCTATGGTTGATGCAGGTATGGGCCCCAATGCTAAGGTTGGTGCAGGTATGGGCTGGATTTCCCTCCCCCTAACCTGTTCCTGTCAGACTCAGAGGCTGACCACTAGTGCCTGTAAGCACAGGCTGTTCCCCAGCCTCGGGGGGGACGACTTGTAGGTGACCTGAACCAACACAGGAAGGAATGAATGTGGGTTGTCATTTATGGTTCAGTCTTGGTTAGGTGACTTTGGGAAGTTGAGATGACGTAACTCCCTTTTTATAATGTGTTTCAATCTCCCGATTTACGATAAAATCAGTATACAATAAGGTATGACCTGATGTAGTCCCATCGTAAAACGAGTAGTGACGGTACATATATATATATATATATATATATATATATATATATATATATATATATATGTATATACAGTACCCTCGCGTCCAACACGGTAATATTGTCATGCATGGGTCCCGTGTTGGACAAACAATAGAGCTTATGGGGAAAAATGAATTATGTCAGCAACCCTCGAAAAATCACCCTAAATACCTACCATATACCTATACATATATTGGTACTATTGTAATTATAATAAATGGTACTGTGCTATGAATGATAACTAACCTTTTAGGATAGTGTTGGTGGGCTTGCTGGGAATGGAAGGTGGTATCCAAGACCGTAGGTAGTCCTACTGGGTCCCCGGAGGATGGCTGCTGGCGTCACTAGCGGGTAATGGCTGTTGCTCCTCCTCAACCTCCCTCATAAATCCTTCGAAATCAGACTCAGAATCACTATCTTCATCCACAGCCATGGAAGGTCCTGCTTCTGCTTGTCCTAGCACTCTGTAAGCCTTCACTGCTGCCAGGATCTTGTCTTGGTTTTTTATTATGGTCCTCACGTTGGCTTCATTCATGTCGTAGGCCTTGGCAATGTCAACTTTCTTCTCCCCTTTCTTCTTCCTCTCAATGCTTTCTAGCTTGGTGGCCTGAGGGAGGTGCCGACGCTTCTTGGGGTTCTCAGAAGGCTTCCTAGGCATCGTGAGCAGGGTAAAATGCAGTAACAAAGGCAGAAAATGCAGCAAGAAAAAAGCACCTTCCAATGCGAATGCGACTGAGTGGCGCTGTGGTGGGAGAAATTTAAACAAAACATCACGTGACAGCAGAAGCGTTTTTAATTGGGCGGCATCACGATCACGTCACGATAGCGGGCGGGGAAGGCTACTTGATCAGAAGTTTTCATTGGCTATCACCATCATGGGAATGTCCAGTATGACCGTGTTGGACCGGGGGTAATCGTGCTAGACGTGAACTCTGCTGATTTCGCCCACTTCTCGGAGCTCTGTGCATGTTATGCTAACACACTCGTGTTGCAGTAATTAAATCGTTTTAAATAATACTAATTATTTGCTCTCCGTGCTGGACGTGAATCGTGCTGGACTAACTCGTGTTGGACGCGAGGGTACTGTATATATATATATATATATAAGTAACCCCTCCAATATCCGGATCAATAGAGCCATAGGCAGGTCCGGATAGTGGTCCTGTCCGGATATTGGGCCCCAGCTTATGGACTAGTACTTACGGACCCTAACTCTGAAAAACACCTATACAACTCCCTCTGGAAATGCATAGCACCTATTTAAGACCCAAATCACACCAATAAGGGACATAAAAGACTGAAATAAATGCAAAAGAACCATAAAATGAGGTTTTAGAGGTGAGTTTATACAATATTAAACATTCTGGGTACTTACAAGTCCCTTGGTCTTGGACTGGTTTGAACCGCCAGTTTGCAGTCCACAGTTAATCCTCTGCACTCTAAATTCTAATTTCTTAACACTGCACAACACTGTAAATTCCTGTGTGTTCTAGTGGCAAGGTATTGCAGTTTATTCACTGTTTATTCACAAAAAACAAGCACCTGTGGCTTGCACTGTTATGAGTATCTGCTCCCCATCGGAGTTAAGCTGTGACTGTTGATGTTGGTGGGGTAACAGAGTTGCCAGATCGCAACAGCCACATTACCAATCTCCTCAACTTTCATTGTCAAATATAACTTTTCATTACCAAATTCGTAAAGCTAGCATATATTCTTCACTAATTATATATACAAGTGGAAATACATGTAATCACTCTCCTTATAACTAACACCATGTTGATTATTTTCACACTATGTAGGGTAGCAGATTAATCAGAGAGAGCAAACAATCCACCATCTCCATCTTGTGTATCCTCATACATGTGAAAAATCCATTTGGTAATGCATTATTCTAATGCATTACCAAACGAATTTTTCATTACCAAATTGGCCCACACTTGGTAATGAAAAATACCAAATGGCAACCTGACAGGGGAGGGGAGGGGGAGGAAGGAAGGGGCGAAGGGCCCATGGTGTAACAGCTGGGTGGCCCAGGTGGGAATTTCAAATTATGGGAGGGAAAAAAAGTCAGATTTTTTTCGAATTTTTTGCAGTTTTTGGCCCATTTTGGGAATATTGGATCCCAGGAGGATTATGTCCGGTTAGTGGGGATGTTCGGATATTGGGCGTTCGGATATTAGAGGGATTACTGTGTATATATATATATATATATATATATATATATATATATACATATATATATACAGTACACCCTCATTATCGACGGGGTTAGGTACCTAAGATACCCGTCGATGCCTAAAACCGTCGATACCGATTTTCGTCTTGTCAGGTACCCTTTGTTTATATATTTTAGTATCCCTTCAGTCACTCGTATGTAATATGCAGTTTAGTTTTAGTGTTTCTTAGAAATAAATTAGTTAGGCAATTGAAAAACTGAATATCATAATAAAACTACAGTACTTATATTAAGTAAAGAATTATGGAAAAAAATAGCATAATCTCTGATGTTGATGCATAGTGGTCATACACTGGACCTCAACTTGTAATGGCTGCTGTATCATCACTTCTCTCTCCACTTACACCTCACTCCATCTAAAAATAAAAGGCGAAACTAGCAGTTGTAGCCATCCATACGTTTACATAACCGAGTGTGTAAAAAAAAAAAAAAAAAAAAAAAAAAAAAAAACACGAAAGCAGCAGTGGTGGTCATTCATACGTTCTAATAACTGAGAGTGTGAGGCAAGTGTTACGTTAGATCAGCTGTTCACACCGATCTTCACAACACACGCGTGGTGCTGCTAGCTCATACCAGAGAGACCACGCTCTCCTATTTACCTTCATTCTCAAGAGCTTCCTTTCATTCTTGATATTCCATTTCTCCCAGACCTAAATTTTCACGACTGTATGGCAATTTATGCCATCAAAGATGAATTTTAGCCTAGCTTTCGCTAGGATCTTCTTATAGGAAAATTCAACTCTCCTTATGCTCGTATATTTCATATCTAATCTCTGCTTAACTTTTGCAAGAAATATCCTTTATTGACAAAAAATCCAACTCGTCTTTAACATTATAACAAATGATACAGGAGCATGGGTTTTATCATATGTCCTCCTGCAATACCACTCGACAGCACAGACACACGATCTTTTGCTGCTTTAAAGCCTGACGCACTTTTCTCCTCCTTCGAAATGTACGTTCTTTTAGGCATTTTCTTCCACCACAGGCCTGTTTTGTCCGCATTAAACACTTGTTCAGGCCTGTACCCTTTCTCCCTTATAAGTTCAGCAAAGTCACGTGGGTACGATTCTCCTGCTATCTGATCTGCTGAAGCTGCTTCACCAGTCATCCTAATTTTATGTAGGCCATACCTTTTCTTAAAATTCTCGAACCAGCCCTTGCTGGCTGCAAATTTCTTTTGCCTAGAAGCACCAACATTACTAGGCCTATCACCATCGTCATTACTTTCATCACCATCATCACTATTTTCACCTGCTTCACTTTCATCACCATTATCTTCACCAACACCACTGCTTTCACCAGCAAACCGAGCATAGAGTTGTTTTGCTTTGTTTCTGATGAACTGGGAGTCTAGCGGCACGTGTCGACGGTTTAAGTCCTCAATCCAAATATTCAGTGCCTTTTCCATTTTCACCAAGGCATCATCTCTCACATGCATCGTTACTTTAGCCGATCCTGGTGTGCACGAAGCCAGAGCATCTTTAATGTCTTTTTCTCTCCGTTTTATGCCACGAACACTGGACTCATTCATGCCATACTCGCGACCAACCGCTGCATAGCTCATTCCACTTCTAAGTTTTTGTAATATTTCGTTCTTTACTTCCTAGGTAAGTACTTTCCTTGCTCTCTTAGCTGCCTTATTTCCAGTTGGAGTGTTACAAGGGCGCTTCGGAGCCATGATGATCGCGAAACCACGATAGATGTGGCCGAACATGATATGAGAACAACAAACAAACGTGTACTGATGCTGTTGTTTGTTGGGTCGGCGGGAACATGCCGCGAGCAGCCAGAGACACCTGGCGGGATGGCGCGCAAACTTGCTAGGAGGTGCCAATACAATTCTTTATTTTTTTATTTTTTAAATAATAATAATTTAACTCCCAGGAGAAAAAAAAACCGTTGATAATCAAATCCGTCAATAAAAAAAACGTCGATAATGAAGGTGTACTGTATATATATATACTGTACTGTATCTATATCTCTCTATCTATCTATCTATATATATTTACATAGTATTTTTTTTTTAATGCTAGGAAGAAGGAACCAAAGGCCATGAGCCTGCAATAACTGTTCCTTCCAAGAAAAAAACAATATACAAGAGAGAGCCAAATTCAAGATCCGATCATTTCGAGATGCCTGGACACACTGCGTTTGAAAGACTGGAGATCATAAGAAGCAGGAAATAAAGACAGAGGGAGACAGTTCCAGAGCTGACGTTGCATAAATGAAGGCCTGGGAGTAACGGTTAACTCTTGTATCAGAGAGCTGGACAGAAAAGGGATGAGAGGTTGCTGCTACGCGGGTGCTATGTGCCCATCATAGAGGTGGAGGAATGCAAGCAGACAGTTCAGAGGAGCAGTGACCATTGAAGTAGCGATAGAAAGGGGATAAAGATGCAATAGTGCGGCGAAGGGACAGAGGTTGAAGGGGGCAGGTAAGAGGAGGAAAGTTAATGAGACAAAAAGCCTTTGACTCCACCCTATTGAGAAGAGCTGTGTGTGGGGAACCTCCCCACACATGAGAGTTGTACTCCACACAGGGGCGGATAAAACTCATGTATAAAGTCAACAATTATGCAGGGGTAAAGAAGGAATGGAGCTGGCATAGCACACCTATTCTCTTGGAAGCAGATTTTACAAAAGATGTAATATGATCTTTCCAAGATAAGTCCCGAGTGAATGAAAACCCCAAGCTTGTTCAAGGATGATGCAGGATTAAGCTGACTATTATTAAACATTAGTGGGTACACCTGCGGAAGATTTTGTCAGGTTGATAGGTGTAAGAACTGAGGCTCTGATGCATTAAAAACAACAAGATTATTTTTACCCCACTCAGAGATACGAGCCAGGTCAGACATTAGGTGTGCCACAGCCTCATCCCTTGTTTGCTGAAGTAACTGCTGAGATGGACGTTGCGGGAACCAAATGGAAAGGTGAAGAGTGGAGTCATCAGTGTACAAAAGGATAGGGTTAGATGTACAGCTTAGAAGGTCATTGATGAATAAAAGGAAGAGAGTTGGTGATAGGACAGAGCCCTGAGGAACACCACTACTGATAAATCTAGGAGAAGAACGATGGCCATCTACAACAGCGGCTATAGAACAACCAGAAAGGAAGCTACAGATGACAGAACAGATAGAAGGATAGAAACCGTAAGAGGGCAGTTTGGAAATTAAAGATTTATGCCAGACTTGATCGAAAGCCTTTGAGATATCATGTGCAATGGCAAAACTTTCGCCAAAGTCCCGAAAGGAGGATGACCAGGTGCCTGAAAGATAGGTGAGAAGATCGCCAGTGGAACATCCCTGACGGATCCCATACTGACGATCAGAAAGAAGGTTGTAATAGGAAAGATGCTTTACAATTTTCTGATTAAGAGCTGACTCAAAAACTTTTGAGATACAGGATGTTAAAGCAATTGGACGATAATTACAGGGTTGGGAATGGTCACCCTTCTTTGGGACTGCCTGAATGAAAGCACACTTCCAGCAAGAAGGAAAGGTACAAGTTGAAAGACGAAGGCAAAAGAGTTTGCCTAAGCAGGGTATAAGCACAGAAGCATACTTCTTAAGAACAACAGGAGGGACTCCATCAGGCCCATATGCCTTGTTAGTATTGAGGCCAGTGATGGCAGAAAATACATCAGCTGAAGAAATTTTAATGTCAGCCATGAGGAAGTCAAAGGGGGGAAGTGATGGAGGAACAGCACCGGAATCATCTAAGATGGAAGAGATCTGCTTTATCAGTAGAAGAAATAGCTACAGAACCATCAGAGTGGAAGAGAGGAGGAAAGGATGATGAGGTAAAGTTGTTAGAAAGGTTTTTGGCATGGTGCCAGGAGTGGGAAGATTTCGAGTTGGAAAGTTGAGAGCATTTAGTACAGATGAAATTATTATTAGCAGAGCGAAGAACAGACTTAGCACGATTCTGGGCAGAAACGTAAAAATGATGTGATTTAGTGGTGGGTTGGCTCCGGTACCTTTTATAGGCCCTCTCCTTGTTGCGGACAGCATTAGAACAAGCGTGATTAAACCAAGGCTTTCTGGCATTAGTCAAAGGATATATATTGACTTGTAAATTGATATACCTATACTTTATCACATCCTCTATCAAACAAAATTACATGAAAACAAATATGAAAAACACAAAAAAGATTTAATTTTCCTCATGGGGTGCAATTCAGATTAACAGTCTGCTGTATTTTGTGGGTTAACTAAATTCAGCTAGAGCAAATCATAATGTCTAACTCACCTCCTCCTTCCATCCAATGAAGTGTGCAAAGCTGATCCTGAGGTCCCAGGTGTCACTGTGGGAAGGCCACGCTCGGGTCAGAAAACGTGCCAGCTTTAGTACACGACGTGCTATTTTTGCTTCAATCTGCTGCTTCTTTTCCTGAATTCCCATTTGCTGTAAAAATAAAATTCTTGATCATTATCCAGTCCTCACTGAACCATCATGAGTAGGCAGACCCTAAACTAGCCTGCTCAGTCCACACATTTACGGTGAAACAAGCAAGTTGCAAACCTGAGCAGCACTGAGCAATAAATCGCAACCATCCCATGGATTTAAGACTTTTAAAGTCACATTCAGTTGAAGCCTGTTAATCCACAATACTACAAGATATCCACTTGCTGATTACAGTATAATTATAGAAAGTAAGTAACATAATGGAATACCATTACACAACAGCCTTTCTATTTATCATCATTATCATCATATGGACCTCCTTTCCCACTTTAAGACAGTGTGAGGAGTAGCAAGTCCAGACAGCCTGAGTCTGCCCAATCCAATGGGCCAAGTTTCCATTTACTCATCATTCAAGCCCCCGGAATCCTGGCTCTATGTGATATGCCAGAAACATTCAGCACATTCTGTAGCTTCACATAAATGTATCCGATAGAGTCAATCCAGACAATGTCATGTTAAAAAAGGGTGCCAAATCCCTGATCATGCACTTCTCACAACATTCATCCTGCCAGCTCGATTTCTTGCCAGTCCCCTAGCCTCACCGACTTCCATACCTCTCTTCCTCAGACACTCATCCACCATTTCCTTCCACCTTCTCCTTGGCCTACCTCGCCTCCGTCCTCTTTCAAATTCGCTCAGATATACCCTTTTCACCACTCTATTGTTAGCCATTCTCTCCACATGACCATACTATCTCAGTACACTCTCTTCCATTCTGATATCCACAGACTTCCTCAATCCACATCTTTCACAAATCACATTATTTCATATCCTATCCATTCTCTGTACTCCACATACATTCCTGAGCAGTTCAATCTCCACTGTTCTCTCACTCTTGGGCAGGTATTGGACCCTCCGAGACTCTCCGAAACTCCTGCCTTGATTTTAGATATGGGAATTTGGAGGACACTGAACCAGGCCAAAAACCATGGTTATATGGTTACCACCCAGCAAAGTAAGTGGTTTCCTTGGAACAGGAACTCACTTGGCTTGCCTCTCAATGTAGAGACCATACGGTATCCAGGCCAAAAACCATGGTTATTTGATCATCACCCAGCACAGTACGTGGTTTCCTGGGAACAGGAACACACTTGGCTTGCCATTCATTGTAGAGACCATATGGCATCCCTACACTGAGTGAGTGGATGATGGGCACCCCCATCTAGCATCAACTAATCAATCTGTAATCAGTTCACTAAAAACTGAACATGGCAAATCATAAAAATGATAACAATGTAGTAGTTACCATATATCATCCTTCAACAAGTACCATACCCCCTTGATAACGACAGGATTTTCATCATCATCATCTGGACCTCTTTTCCCATCCTAGGGCAGGGTGAGGATTTTTTTTTTGGACAATTTCAACTTCAGATGGATTTTTTTTTTTTTTTTCACAGAAGGGATTATTCCCAGACTGGATTATTTATCAATTATTTCCAAGGCAGACACTTGCAGCGTCTTCTTGTCAGCCCACCAGTCACATGTTTTCAGTTCTACCCATTTCCATCTACATATTTCACTCTCATTTTTAAGAAATAACAAAATATTTTTAGTGTATGTAGCTACATCTTTGGAAAACAGTAAAACATTTACTGGTACGTAAATATGCAACAAGTGGTGCCAACCAGTTTTCTCTGTTACTGTATATACTTAGCTAGATGACTGCTTTCAATTCTACTCATGTCCATCTAACTTATGCATCCCACTTTTTGAGTTAATAAACAACAAAATATTGCTTGTGTCTGCTGCTCCTTCTGTGCAAAATAATAAAATGTTTACAAAAGGGAACTATATTTTGTTTCTATTGATTTAAAGAAGACCTTTGACAAAATCCCTACAGAGGTGGTGAAGTGGGCAAGAAGAAAGCTTGGGATCGAGGAGTGGCTGGTTAGGGTGGTTATGGCCATGTATGTAGGTGCTCGCAACTAGGTAAAAGTAAATGGAACTTTGAGTTATGAGTTTTCCGTGAATGTTGGTGAGCGTCAGGGGTCAGTTTTAAGTTCCTCATTGTTTATCATGGTACTTGAAGCCCTCTCACGTGACTTCAGAAATGAACTCCTGTGGAGGATGTATGCTGATGATTTGGTGTTGATTGCAGAGAATGAAAGGGAGGCGGAGGAAAGATTTAGGTATTGGAGAGATGGTATGGGGCACAAGGGCTTAAGAGTAAATGCAGATGAAACAAAAGTGATGATATCTAGGGGTTGGTGGCGGTACTGTCAAAGAAGAGGGAGACTGCCCATGTGCAATTTGCCACTAAGAGGGTGGGAAGTAATTCCATCTTGTGCAGTGTTTGGGATGAGTGGGTGCATGAGAGATGTAGCGGTATTAGGGGTAGACTGTGAGATAATGCTGATTTTATGTGTGCGGTGTGTTGGGGAGAGCGGGTGGAGATTGTCAGGCATGAAAGGATTGAACTTGCTGGTGAGTCTCTTCAGTGTGTGGAAGGGTTTTGTTATTTGGGAGACATGTTATGTGCTGGAGGTGGGGCTGGAAATAGTTGTGCTTAGGGTGTGGAGTGATTGGAAGAAGTTCAGATAGCTGTTGCTTCTCCGACATTGAGAGGGCTCTCCCTGCATGGTAAAGGATCTTTGTATGCACCATGTGTTAGGAGTGTAATGCTGTATGGTAGTAAGAACTGGGCAGTAAAGGAAGAGGATATTCGCAGGCTCAAATGTACGGATATGACAATGATTAGGTGGATGTTCAGTGTGTCCCTGAGTGCAAGGTCCAGGGGGGAGGGGGCTAGGTTTACAATGGAAGCGTTTAGAGATAGGATGTGACTGGAGTGCATTGGTGTTGTGATGAGGAAAGGTAGATTCAGGTGGTTTGGGCATGTGGAGAGGACGGGGTAAGATAATTAGGTGCAGAAAGTAAGAAACATTAATATTAGGGGTGGCGTTGCGAGGGGCAGACCAAAAAAGACCTGGGACGAGGTCATTAAGTGTGACCTCAGGGTTAAGGGACGGAACAGGGAGGCTGCCAGAGATCGAACAGCATGAAAAGCCACCGTTAGGTGACTAAGGCTGACGCATGCAAACATGTTGGAGCCTTCAAAAACAAAACAAAAACAAAATATGCAGCACATGTGGCAGCCTGTCATCTTTGTTTATGGTACATAGCTATAGTCAAACCAGAATACGATGAGCTCTGAGGTGTGGCAGGTAAAAAAGGATATACGCCAAACATTTAAACCTTCAACTTTACATTGTCGAATGTTAAGATATTAACAACTTTATATTAGCTTGAAATACTCCATATAAAATATATTTAAAAAAAAAAAATCATAGTACTGTAATGCTTTATTTTCTTTATAAGAATATAAAAAATGACTCTATACATGTGAAAACGTCGTTTAGACCAGGCTGCCACGTTTCCGGTGACCCACATGTAGGTCAGTCACGGCCACTCACCTACCACCCACCATAGCTTGTATTTTTATACTATAACAGCCGATAATAGCCTTAATGGAACCAAAAAGACTAAACATAACAAAAGTACGGTAGCATATTTTTGGCTGAGTTATCCCATTCAAAATATTATAAAAAACGTTGGATACCGGGTGGTTTTGTTATGGTATAGATGTGGCAGCGTTGTACTTAAGCCCCCTCTCCACCCCAGAGCTCATCATAATATTCTGGTTTTACTATAGTCGATTGCTCTCAGTTCTACTATTTCCAACTAACTTAGCCATCTCACTCTCACTAATAATAAAAAAATATTTTAGTTGTTTGTTGTTCTGTCTTGTACCGTTTATAAAGTCTCCAAGATGCTTGCTTGCACTGACATTGGTCGCCTAATGGCGGCTCTCCACACTGCTTGATCTCTGACAGCCTCCCTATTCACTCTCTTATCCCTGAGGTTACAGTCTATGACCTCGTGCCAGGCCCTCTTCAGTTTGCATCTCACAACCATACCCCCGATGTTCACACTTGTCACTTTCCCCACCCAACTGTCATCCTTCATCCTTTCCATATGCCCAAACCTTCTCAATCTATCCCTCCTCATCACAACACCAATACACTTCAGTCCCATTCTTTTTTCAGCTCTTCAATTGTAAACCTAATCCCCCAGTGTCTCACATGCAAAGACGCACTACACATCCACATAATCACTGTCATTTCTGTACATCTGCGCCTATGAATATCCTCTTCTTTTACTGTCCAGGTCTCACTACCATACAGCATTACACTCATAACACATGGCACTACAAAGATCCCTTGGACAGAGGGAAAGCCCTCTCAATGTCAAGAGACTGATCAGCTCCCTTAACTTCCTCTAACCACTCTTTACCCTAGCCTCACATCCAGAACATAACATGTCCCCAGAATAACAAAACTCTTCCACACACTCAAGACACTCACTAGTAAGTTCAGTCCTTTCACACCTGACAAACATGCTCTCCCCGACTCACTACACACACGAAATTAGTATTATCTTGCAGTCTACCTCCAATACAAGTAAATACCATATGCACCCACTTAAATACTGCACAAGATGGAGTTACCTCCCACAACCTTGTGGCAAACAGCACACGGCCACTCTCCCTCTGATTTGACAGTACTGACACCAGCCCTAGATATCATCACTTCTGTTTTATCCACATTTCCTCTCAAACCCTTGTACCCCAATCTCTTTCTCTCCATTTCTTAAATCATTCTTCTGCCCCCCCTTTCATTTTCTGCAATCAACACTAAGTTACCAACATACAACATCTCCCATGGGAGTCTATTCTGAAGTCATATGAGTGTTTCAGGCACAATGACAAACAATAAAGGCTCAACCCTGACTTCTGATGCATACCAACTTCAAGGAGAGCTCATCACTCAAATCTCCATTCACTCTAACCTAGGTGTGAGCACCCACATACAGTACATAGCCATAATTACTTTGACCAGCCACTCCTCGGGCCCAAACTTTCTCGTTTCCCACCTCGCCACCTCCGTAGGGAGGTTAGATATAGCTTAATACTTTACATTTAAATGGTCTTTCCTAAGCTGAATAAAACTGTCTGGAGGTCACAGGAATAAGCCACAAAACGGAGGAATGATCATCCAGACCCTCCAGCTGTCCCCCAACCTTAGGGGGTATCCTTGGTGATGACTCAGACCAGCCAAGGAAATACTTCAGGTGGGTGGCAGTTTTTCTTTTTTTCATTCTTTCTTTATTTTTTATTGGCTTTCGTGGTCAAGAGCACCCTCCCTATCCCAAATGAAGCCATGTTATATTGACCTCATTATACGGTAAGTTGTTAGGTAAGAGATTTTCACTTGACACAACCCTATCATGTTGCGAGCCGTGACTAGATTCATGGGTTACAGGAAACCACTACACTTATCAGCCTCCCTATCCTCAAAGAACCCATGTTATATCAACCTCACTTTACAATAAATCATTGTGATGCATTTTCACTTGACACAACCCTCTCAAACTGGAATTCATGACTGTAATTTCTTGGCTTACAGGAAACCACTAGGCTTGTCACTCAGTGTACAGCCACCTGAGGTGGAATGAAGAGTAATAAAAATTAAAAGGAAGGATGGGAGAAGTAAGAAGAGAGGAGGAGTCAGAAAAAGAATGTGAGAGAAAAAAGCATGTTCTGCCATCATGGTAACTGGATGCTGACTGAGCAATGGTGGGTGAGAGGACGGGTTGTACCTAATTCTACCACCAAATGCCAATCCCTTATGGGGAAATTCCAGGGATTCTGGTTTCCCATAAACCTGTTTTATTTTTGTAATTACCATCACAAAGATAGCTCAAAGTCTGCCTAGTAGCAGTAATCATAGTAGCTACAAGTTCATCCTGAACATAACCCAGTGGACTGCAGCCTGAAGTTGCTGCTCGCATCCTGTACTCCACTATCCTCCTTTCAGGGGGTTATAGGAGGGGTGCTGTTGTAACAGGGCAGTGATGCCACATGATCATATCAATGCCTCTGCATGGCATCCCTCTCCAGCACCATCAAGGTAGGTATTGACTAACTAAAGGATCAAATAATTGTTAACCCCGGCAATGTTCCTTTTAAAAGGACCTATTGACAGACTGCGGCGTTCCTTTTAAAGGGACCTAGCAACAGACTGCAGCATTCCTTTTAAAAGGACCTATCAACAGACTGCAGAGCTCCTTTTAAAAGGACCTATCGACAGACTGCGGCGCTCCTTTATTATTCACAATTCTGATTCAAAAGTTGTGCAATATATTCTGTCAAGAGTACTTTGTGTATTCATCCTCCCAAGCTTGGGGTTGCCAGTTCGTCATTCATCCTTCCAAGCTTGGGGTTGCCAGTTCATCATTTTAGCTTCCTGCTGACCACACTGTTCACACAAATGAAACTAGTTTGCTTCCAAAAGTCATGGCGTCAAGAGGTGGTCCGCCACCTTCACCCCAGCCCTCCATCTCGTGTGGTGTGGGCAAGAAAAAAGGTGCTACAGTTCGCAGGGGACAGAAAAGAAAATAAACACCTAGTGAAAGTGATGTTAGTGACTCGAGTGTTAAATATATCCCAAAAGAAAAGGAAAAAAGTACCAAACAAAGCACCACACAAAACACCAAAAATTATGTTGCTTCAACCTGCCTCTACAGAAATACAGGAGCATATAGACATTTACTGAAGTGTTAATAGGTATGCAGAAAGGTTTAGCTTTCTTGTGCATGTATTGTTTTTATTTTTTGTGTATTAATATGAAAATTATTGAATTGAAAATGGGTGACTTTTGGGTAGATTGCCGTACCAGGGACATCACTTTTGCCACCTTAAATGCAGTCAAGGGGTTAAAATCATGGTTTAGCAAGTTTGCTTGATTTGACAAAGAAGTTTCTGACATTACAATTCATGAAAATCTTTACGACAAAATTCTGCTGTCTTTTGGGCCAAGGCAAATGTTTGGTGATGAATACTGAAATTTAGTATGGACATAAAAGTGACACCTTTTTTCTCAATCACTAATGACCCCACAGCAGTTGCTTACATGTGGTCAACATTTTCTACTCAGTCAGACAGACCGGGATTAAGCAACATTTAATGTGAAATACTGGAAATCACTTCACTAAAATGTAACTGAGACAGTATGCAACTCTTCTAATAAAAAATGACCACCGTTAAGTTTTCCCATGACCTTTGTCATTTAAGGGAGAACTTAAGAAACCCTCTCTGCAAATGTTAATTACAGCTAAAAGCTCATGTTTATTAATACTATACTACATGGTACTCACCTTCCTTCTAATCCTTATCAGTTCAACAAGATTTTGTTCATATTTAATGCTTTCTATGAAATCACATTTCTTTTTGGAGCACCTAACCAGACGGTACTGGAGATCCCTCCTTTTCTGTATCAACTTTCTGTGGAAGACACAAGACAAATTTGTCAATACAGTACACTGCAATGGATCTCAATGAGATTACCACATGGCTTTTTAGCATAAATGCTACAACAATGCTACACTGCAGCGAAAAAAAAAAAAAAAAGCTCAATAATAAGTATATAACCCATTAACCTTATTCATAAACTTTCAAGAAAAACAAAGTTTATACAAAAGTAAAAAAAAATAATGAGGCCTACTGTGACAAACTACAAGGTTCTTAAAATATACAGCATCTCAACCACACTGTGCAGAAACTATACTCTGTTTGATCAACCTGTGCAGCTGAGATGTATGGGGCAAGCAGGTTGTGTTTGAATCGCGGCTGATGATTGGCCGCCGATGATTTATATTTACACCTCATCTTATTTTAACACATATATATTTATATTTTTTTAATTGCCTTCACTACAAGGAGCCACATTAAATATGGAACAATTTCCGAAGCTGAAGAGGTCAAAATTGGCTTTAAAAGCTTACTGGTACAATGACAGGGACCAAAAAAAAAACTCTCGTAATTCGAAATTTCGTATCTCAGAACGATTTTCCCCATTGAAATGTACATATAAATGAGGGGATGCGTCCCAGGACCCCCTCAGACCCCCACCTAAACTTTACCTCCCCTATTAAGAAGCAATACCTGTATACAATTGTAGAGAAGGAGGTGGCAATATTCTTGTACCTCTCCTTTTTCTTCGTCACAGTCCCAGTGGTGGAAACAACAAGGCCTAAAGCACGCCCAATCTCCGAGACACTCTGCCCTTCCTCATGGGGTCTTATAATTTCCAATTTCCTTTCCAGAATTAGAGTACGGTGCTGCTGCTTCTTTGCAGCGGGCTCCCCCAATGCTGGAAATGATGCAGGGCGCTTGGGAGGCATGGCAAAACAATACGAAAAGGTGAAGGGCTGCAAAAATATCCTCGCGTACAGGGAGGTGGTGAGGAGAGGAGGAACGTGGACTCATCTGAGAAGCGCGTGAAATTTTTTTTACCAGAGAGGGGTTAGTTCGTTCTCTCTCAGCAAGTGAGTGCGGCGCAATGCACCGCGCCCATTTTGAATTTTTCATACAGTATTCCATTAACCCCTTCATAATTGCAGGCCTTGAACAACACTTCACTGTTTCGGTGTCAATGACGTTGAGATAGGGCATTATAAAAAAAACTGCGAACAATTACGGGAAGGGAACGAAGGTCACTGGTGTGTGTACAGTACATGACCCTACTCTACCATCCCATCAGTCAGGCGGTCTCTTCACTCCAGACGTATTTGCCAATGTTTACATGCTTATGTTACATGCGCCCTAATTTTGATTAAGTTTCAGCAAGAGAACATAAGTTACCACCCTCAAAATAGTCAGAAAAATATAGAAGACAAACTAGAGGAATATGAACTGAATTGGTAAGGTCTTTAGGCTGTATGCTTACACAAAAGATTATGGGTTTTACAATTTTAAGAGACGATATGGAACAAAAATGTTTGCTAATCAGAAAAAATTACTCTATCATCCCACATGTTCTCGTAGGTTAGCATTCAGTTCCACATTCTTCGTTCGGTATCACGCTTCCCAATATATTTCGGACCGACTGAGTACAGTTATTTCTGCTCCTTAGAGTTAGTGTACATTTACTGCTCATTCTTTTGTTTGTTCTTATGTGTATGTGTGAAAGAGAGAGGATTGATACAAACAATAATGTATTCCATTATTGCTTTCATAGCTGCTGGCCCTGAACAACGTCTTACTGTACTGGTGTCAGTGATGATAAGTTAGAGTGAGCTATAAAAAACTGCGAGCAATTATGGGAAGGGAACGAGGGTCACTGGTGTGTTTACACGACCCTACTCTACCACCTCAAGCAGTCTGGCATTCACAGTTCGCTTCGTCCCAGATGTTTTCGCCGATGTTTACTTGCTGATGTAACATGCATCCTAATTTTATTAATTCTTACACGAATCATGGCAAATCACTTTTTTTTTTTTTTTTTCTTCTTTTTTTTTTTTTTTTTTTTTTGGGGGGGGGGGGGCCAGGTGTGCCAGACGAGTCTTTTCACACATGTAAGAATAAGAAATTGATTTTAGAACTTTGAAAAAAATGGTCCCAAGGCTGACCACAGGAGCACGCAAATATCTGAACCCACAGCCATTGAAGGGGCTAAACATATGTTTTACTTTAAGCAGTAAAAGTGCCTTACCAAATAAGTTCTTCCTGATAGTCTGTTATATTTTTCAGATTATTTCTGGGTTGGTAAATGTAGTAAACGTTTCTTATTAAATCTGTTTCCCCGTCATTTTTAGCTGTTCTGGTGTGACAACCATTGTTTATTTCATTAACATAATGGCAGAAAGGACTGTTCTTCCCTAAGTGTTTAACTAAACCTGGCCTATCCAAGCTTACCTGTACCTAATAATTTTAACCTAACTCAACCTCCAGTTGGGAAGTTGGGAAACGATATCCGCCTCTGAGCACGCTGAGTTTCTTCCACTGCGCTGGAAATGATTATAGGAGAAAGTGACAATAATAACATGGAGAAAATTTTTCAGCAAGAAAAAGTAATTTGCCAAACTGAAAGTTGTCAGAAAATTACAGAAACAAGCTGGAGGATTATGAATTGAATTGGTAAGGTCTTTCTGCTGCTTCAAGTGTACAATGAAAGATACAAGTATCTTCCCAAAGTCTGACGAACATAGCGTGGAAAAATTGAACTATTTGAAACATGCACTAGTAGAAACAGGGTTTTCACTGTATTTCGCCTGGTGTAAATTTTCTTCAGACTGAACTGAGAAGATAGTTGTGTCTTTCACTGTACATTTACCGGTAAATAAATCAATCAAACAGTACGTGTGTTTTGTTTCCGCCAGATTAATCGTGATTTCAGACTATTCAGGCACTTCTTCACATCATATAATCTGGATAATCAGGCTATCTCTACATTTCCTTTCGTATCGAGTATCGATTTTCGTATCATCGACAGATACTTTCGTACTGTAGAATTTGTCCTATATTAATCGATTTCGTACCATCGAAAATTCATACTTCGGGTTTTCATATTTTGAGGACTCACTGTACATATTTTTTATGCAAGAGAGAAGGAACCAAAGGCCAGGAGCCCACAAACCGTTCCAAGAAAAAAAAAAAAAACAATCCAAAAGAGAGCCAAATTCAAGATCAGTTCATTTCGAGATGCCTGGACACACTGTGTTTCAAAGACCGGAGATCATACGAAGTTGGAAATACAGACAGAAGAAGACAGTCCCAGAGTTGACCTGTTGCGTAAAAGAAGGGCAGGGAGTAACGGTTAACTCTTCCATTAGAGAGCTGGACAGAGAAGGAATGAGAGTTTGCTGCTAGACGGGTGCTATGCACCCATTGTAGAGATGGAGGGATGCAAGCAGACAGTTCAGAGGAGCATTGAACATTGAAGTAGCGACAGAAAAGAGATAAAGATGCAACCGTGCGGCAAAGAGACAGAGGTTGAAGGGAGTCAGTAAGAAGAGAAGAGTTGACGAGATGACAAGCCTTTGACTCCACCCTATTGAGAGGAGCTGTATGTGGGGAGCCTCCCCACACGAGAGTTGTACTCTAAACAGGGGCAAATAAAACTTGTGTATAAAGTCAACAACTGTGCAGGGGTAAAGCAGGTACGGAGTCGGCTTAGCACACCTAATCTCGTGGAAGCAGATTTGACAAGAGATGCAATATGATCTTTCCAAGATAAGTCCCGAGTGAATGAAACCCCAAGCATGTTCAAGGATGATGCAGGATTGCGCTGGATATTGTTAAACATTAGGGAGTACGCCTGTGGAAGACTGTGTTGGGTTGATAGGTGTAAAAACAGTTTTTGATACATTAAAGACAAGAATATTTTTACCCCAGTCAAAGATACGAGCCAAGTCAGACATTAGGTATGCCATAGCCTCATCCCTTGTTTGTTGAAGTAACTGCTAAGATGGACGTTGCAGGAACCAAATGGAAAGGTGAAGGGTGGAATCATCAGCGTATGAGTGGATGGGGTTAGATATACAGCTTGGAAGATCACTGATGAATAAAAGGTAGAGAGTTGGTGACAGGACAGAGCCCTGAGGAACACCACTACTGATAAATCTAGGAGAAGAACGATGGCCATCTACAACAGCAGCTATAGAACAACCAGAAAGGAAGCTACAGATGAAGACACAGATAGAAGAATAGAAACCGTAAGAGGGCAGTTTGGAAATTAAGATTTATGCCAGACTCGATCAAAAGCCTTTGAGATATCAAGTGCAATGGCAAAGCTTTCGCCAAAGTCCTGAAAGGAGGATGACGAGGAGTCTGAAAGGCAAGTGAGAAGATCGCCAGTGGAGCGTCCCTGACAGAACCCATACTGACGATCAGAAAGAAGGTTGTGATAGGAAAGATGCTTTAAAATTTTTCTATCAAGAATTAACTTGAAAACTTTTGAGACACAGGATGTTAAAGCAATTGGACAATAGTTAGAGGGTTGGCAATGGTCACCCTTCTTTGGGACTGGCTGAATGAAAGCAAACTTCCAGCAAGAAGGAAAGGTACAAGTTGACAGACAAAGGCAAAAGAGTTTACCAGGGCAGGGTGTACGACTGAAGCATAGTTTTTGAGGACAACACGAGGGACTCCATCAGGCCTATATGCCTTGTTAGTACTAAGGCCAGTGATGGCAGAAAATACAACAGCTGAAGAAATTTTAACGTCAGCCATGAGGAAGTCAGAGGGGGTATGTGATGAAGGAACAGCACCAGAATTGTCTAAGGTGGAACTGGAGGAGAAAGCCTGA
This sequence comes from Coenobita brevimanus, assembly GCF_032717465.1. Taxonomy (NCBI): domain Eukaryota; kingdom Metazoa; phylum Arthropoda; class Malacostraca; order Decapoda; family Coenobitidae; genus Coenobita; species Coenobita brevimanus. Next base: position 26,273,579 of record NC_137004.1, read on the forward strand.
GCAATGAGGTCTGCTTTATCAGTAGAAGAAATAGTTACAGAGCCATCAGAATATAAAAGAGGAGGGAAGGATTCTGAGGTACAGTTGTTAGAAAGGTTTTTGGCAAGGTGCCAGAAGGAGCAGGAAGAATTCGAGTTGGAGAATTGAGAGCATTTAGTACGGATAAAATTATTTTTAGCAGAACGAAGAACAGACTTAGCACGATTCCGGGCAAAAACATAAAAAAGGTCAGCAACATACACTCTCCTACATCTCCTGAGGCTTTCAACATTTCAGCAGTCAACCCAGACACACCTTCTGCCTTCCTCACCAGCAAACTACCTATTGCCCTGCTCACAGTAGCAGCATCAATCAAAGGCAAAAGGGCCAAACACTGGATCTGGACCTGGAGTGGTGGCGTCTTCATCATGGGTCAACACCCCAGAGGCTGTCAAAGAGAAGAGGAGGACAGCATAGGGGCCAAACCACCACATACCCCCCTGGCCTCTCACGGGGTCTGAGAACCTGAGAGTGGCTTCGGTCGCCCAGGCAAGTACCATGCCTCTCAGCACAACACATACAACAACACCGTTTTTTCTACACCGAGAAATGACTCCCCGATGGTCATTTCCCGACCACTTCTTTTAGCTGGGGACATTGAGGGCAATCCAGGACCCACCAACAAATACACATGTCCAACATGCTCAAAACCTATCACATCGAGCCGACAGACAAAGGGTTCAGTTCAATGCAATTCCTGCAAGTACTGGACCCATTACACCTGCACAACACTTGCATCCAGAAAACACTACACAAACACCTGGACCTGCTCCCCATGCTCCTTCCCCTCACCCACTAACACCCCCCACCAACCCTACTCCTACTTCCGCCACACCACCTCATGTTAATATGACGAATTTGGGTACAGTAAATATTTCCTTTACTGCCATTTCCAATTTTTGATGATTTTTTTGTTCCATCTGATAGTTTTTTTTAGCTCATTTGAGTGTTTTGAGGCCCCATTTGTGCAAATGAATAATAACCAAAATATGACTTCTGACTATCTGATCGGAAATATTAGTAATAGAGGAAGGGACTAGCCTAATCTAAGTGTTTAACTAAACCCAACCTACCCAAGCTTAACTGTACCTAATAATATAATCTACCCTAACCTAACCCTGCATCCAGTTGGGAAGTTGGGAAACAAAATCCACCTTTCAGTGTGTTGAACAAGATTCGATAATATTCATTTGCACACAAAAAAACACATACAGGCATACACTATACGACAGCACAAATCCACTGGTCATGGTAAAATTACCTACTAATGAAACGGCAATAAAGGAAATAGATCTCCAAATTTGAAAGAGTTATGGCGAAAAAAAATCATTTATACCCGTCCTCATCTAGTACTGTACATCCATCAACTTTGCGATTCACCAATTTTGCGAGGTAGTTTCAAGTCATGTATTTTTTAACATTTATGAACTTTGTGAGCGATCACACACTTTGCGAGGTCGAGTGGTGGGAGAGTCGTCTTCCCGCACTACTTTGTCACGCGGAGTAGTGACGTCATGGTTCATGCGTGTACTGCGCCTCCTAGTTCAGTGGTCTGCCGCCCCGCCACATTTGTTTGCACCTGTTCCCAACCAAGCTCACTGACCCTCACAATTTCATGGTGCTCCTCGCAGTATCCCAGCAGTGTAACCTTGAACGTGTGTTATCAGGGCACCAACGGGTAAGAAGAACAAGAAAATAAGTTTGGAGACCAAACTGAAAATGATTGAAAGGAAATAAGCAGGTAAAGGTAACTCTGCTATTGGTCGGGAGTTTGGTGTTTTTATGTTTCTTACCTATGATGTTTTCTTATTAATATTACTGTTCAGTACATCAGTTCATGTTTGTTTCATTTATCATCGTAAAATTAAGAGGTAGAGTCGAGAGAAAGAGTGGGAAAAAGTGCTTACCTTGGGGTGATGTCGACCAATATGCCTCTAATTCATATATTTAACTGTTTCAATTTTGCGAATTTTGATTTTGCGAGGGTTTTTGTTAACCATATTCTCACAAAATTGGAGGAAGGACTGTATTTTTACATTTTTTGGCCCTACAGCCTAAACCTTGGCCCAATTAGGCCCAAGTTTAATCAGGTGATCAGGTCAAAGCCCATCATCCCTGCAATTTTAGTCAAAATTGCACCAGTAGTTTCTGCGTAAGTTAACACACAGACAAACAAGAAACCAAGTGAGAATAAAACCTGTCCCCGTGCCCCTCCAGGGCGGGAACAAAGATGAGACTGGTAAGGTCTTTCTGTTACTTAAATTAAACCGTATTTACCTACAACATCTGTACATTAAAAAAAAAAAAAAAAAAAGGCTAGTACTACAACAGGACATGGCAAATTTCTAAATTACTTCCTGTATCATTCTTTTTCTGATAAATTTTTGCAAGTTGCCAATACACCCCCCAGGTAGTGCAATATATTTTTCCGGTAGTTTTTGATGCGATTCGAATGTTTCTGACCTTCATTTTTGTCAAAAATGCCTCATTTCCCCTCTTTTCCAATCATGAACTTTGACTGGACAAGTAGGTGAAATCAAGCATTTTCAAAAAAAAAAAAAAAACTCAAATCACATTAAAAACCACCAGAAAAATATACTGCACCACCAGTTAACATAACGGAACAGATGAAACCTAACCAAACAGACGTAACATAACCTTACTAAACACATTAAACCTAATCCAACATACCTAACCCATCCTAGGGGAATATGTAATGTAACCTCACCAAACACACTAAACCTAACCCAACATACCTAACCTATCCTAAGGGAATGCTTACCCTAAAAATACGACGGTCCAGCACGAGGGTTGTCTGGGTCATACCCGTTTCTTGTTTTTTGCGTACTTTTTGTACCTACCACAATACCACTAACGTCTGTCTTTTCTAAATTTACAGTTTCTGACAGTCTGGGCAATAAACTTCCAAAGGTAATACACCGTGTCTTCTAAGAAACTCAACAGCCTCCTCAAGTTTTGAGTGGAAATGCTTAATCACCCGTAAATGCTGTAATCAATATCACACCCGGGACACACAGCACACCTTTCTTCTTCAGAGGCAATACCGAGAAGGATTTGAATTTTCCATCCACAAGGAATCAAAGCCTGCAGTTCAAACTCATTGGTGGAAAACCATCACATGACCTAAAGTAGGCCTATGAGTGAGTGATACAGACCTACGAGATGCATGTGCAGTCAATGCGAAGAAAAACACATACGAACACACACATTTTTAATATGGACTGGCCGAGTGAAGATCCAAGGTATATATTTTTTGGAATTTTAAATTAAATTCATTATCTCCGAAAATATCAATTTCCGAATGGGGTTATGGGGGTTCATTACGATCCTTAGGGAATATATGTTAATGGTGCTAAAATTCCTGAACTGCGTATTGGCAACTTGTAAAATAATCCCCTTTTTCTGTGTCTGCCCTCCTCTCCTCCTATTTCCCCATCTTTCCCGTCACTTCTTATTGGTTTCCTTTCCTTTACAGGTGGCTTTACATTGAGTGACAAGCCGAATGGTTTCCTGTAAGTCAAGAAACCATTTACAATGCAAGGTGGTAACCATATGACCAAACCATACGTGTTAACAAGGGTCAATTTTTACACGTTGCCCTCATCCTATTTTTTCATCCAACCTGTTTCCTGTTGTTTTTGGTGTGATTCGATTGATTTCGACCTTCATTTCTATCGCAAGTCGCTAGTTTTTGTTGAACGCCACTAGCGACTTCCGGTGGAAAGGATCGGTCCAAATCAACAAAAATCACACCAAAAACAACAGAAAACACTCAGGTTGGATGCCTGTTATCACGTGAAACGTATTTTTTTGCAGTTCTTCCCCCTCCCCCCAAGAATACTGGGGGACCTGTGGGAAACAGGGGTTTTGGGAGGGGGAAAACGCAAAAGCGAATGATCTCCTACTGGAACTTATCAAAATCAAATGAAAAACACTAAAATCCCTCGGAAAAAAATAATTTTAGGCTTCTTAGAGAGTTTGTGTTTCCTAACTGGGGTGCTTCACCCCCCAGACTCCCCAACCCTGGCCGTGCTTCCTAACTGGGGGGCTTTGCCCCCTAGACCCCCCATGACATTAACCCAACCTCATCTAACCTAACCTAACTGAGTGTAAATAAGAAATAATGCATTTCCCTAGCAGTTTACAGTTCCTCGTCTGCATCTGAAGAGTCGTCTGTAGCTGTAACGGCAACTGGTGACGGGCAACATTGCAACACTTTCTGATCCTTACTTATGTGACTTTTTCCTTGATTTGGATACTTTGTTCCTGTTGCAGGTAAAATACGATGCGATTGCACAAAGGCTACAGTTTTATCTTCTTGCAGGTTTTTCATTCATTCATTGCCAGACGCCATGTATCCCAAACGGGGTGGTCAAGGGCTTAGAGTTAATTGTTTTACAGGGAGGGACACTAATCCTCCACCAACCCCACTTGACACTTAGGGAGAACACTGTGAAATAGCAGTGAAGCAATAAATTTTGCAAGCTTCCCAGTCCATGGCTGGAGATGAACTGACTTTCAAATCTTGAGGGCCCTACCGTAGGGTGGGGCATTTGAAATTCTACTTTGTGATTGGCTGATTCATGTGCTACGCATGCGCTTTATCCACCCACACACATAACACGCACCAACGAACACACACAACTGTCCTACCATGGCAGCGAAAATCCCTCTCCCATAGAAAATAATTTCATTCATTCATTCATTGCCAGACGCCATGTATCCCAACAGACAGGGTGGCCAAGGGCTTAGAGTTAGTTGTTTTGCAGGGAGGGGCACTAATCCTCCACCAACCCCACTTGACGTAGGGATGCCAACAGCATCTGGTGTTCCCAGGCGGTCACCCATCCAAGTACTAACCAGACCCAACGTTGCTTAATAATAAGTGTAATAAATTGCATAACTCATCAACTGTTGATTTACGACGGAAGCGTAGAACTGCGTAAAATATAAGGTGAGTTAGCCATTTTTGTTGTCAGTGAGTTGGGTGTAAGTACAAAACAATACCACCTATCTGTCATTGTGATTGGCGGAAGTAAATCGCGTGTAACCCATTTATTTTCAATTTGCGAGAGAAATGTCATAGAAGAAAAGATTCTTAGAATGACCAATTCTACTAGAAAATGTTAACGTAAAGTCGGAAATCGGATGAGGGCAACGTGTAAAATTTGACCAAAAGGGGGTTGGTGGAGGGTTAGTGCCCCTCCCTGTAAAACAAATAACTCAGAGTCAAATGGCCACCCCTTATGTGATTATGGCGTGTGGCAATAGACAGACACTGCACTTTTCTTGAGGCTTCAGGAGACAAGTCACCTCAATGTAAAACCACTAGCTTAGTTTACTACTGCATCAAATTCATTGACCCAACTTACTTTACTTCCTTAGAACTTAATATTCCAATCCTCTCCAACTCCTCAATTTCAGGGACTGTTTCTTCAATGCGTTTCTCAACAAACTCCGCCATAATCCACTTTCTCTAAGGCTCCCACGAACGTAAACTGAATCCCTAAGTGCTCAGCACCCAGACACTCTCACCACCACGTGCTGCTGTGTTTACTCCAGGGCTGCATGCAGACAGTGTTGCCAACTCCTAATTTCAAAACCCGCTAGACTGGACCCCCCAAAACGCTAGATTTGGGCAAAAACTCGCTAGATTTTAAAATTTTGTGTATTATATAAATCATACTAAGAAAACGATAATTCACACGGTTTGAGAAACTAATCAAGAGTTAAATGTTTTATAATTCGATTATAATTAACTTGATTACAGCAAGAAAAAATAATTAAAAAGTACTATTGCTTTGAGAATTCCTCGGACACATTAGTCAGTATAGAGATCTGGCTACAAACATGGTATTCCAATTGTATGGAAAAATTAAACATGTGAAGTACTTACTATCTCGTGCTTAACTTGGTCATCAATGCATTTAAAAAGAGAATACATGTGATTTCCAGACCTCGATAAATGAAGATGTGTTCTTCGAATGCTGAAAACAGCAGTACATCCGTCACAATCTGTAAACTGACTCACCTGGGACAGTAATCGACTCGCTGACGCAGTATGACCGAACTGACAGGAAACGGACGTGAACATGAACCAATAAAAGTGAAATGGAACATAGGAAGTAGTGTAACATACATACATGCTTACGAGTGGGAGGCAGACTGATTACAAGTTCATTAATTTTATTGGTTGAATTTGAGATTGCATGACAAATATATCCTTCCCATTCCTCTAGGAAACAGTCAGACGAGTATGCAATCTCGCTAGATTTCCCGCTAGCCGCTAAATCAATATTTTACCACCTAGATTACAAACAAAACCTCCAGATTTAGCAGGAAAACCGCTAAATTGGCAACACTGCATGTGTAATATCACAAATTTAGTATTCATGTATATGTTTAGAGGTACTGTAATTTCTAAGATAGATAGGGTGTAATCTGAATACTAGTCTATAAGGTTCCTGTCCTAAGTAGTAGTTCATGTGTTAATGATCAATGTAGGGATAACTTTATTTTTATATGTATACGTCTCTGTATCTATGCATACAGTAGGTAGTGAAACTGTAAGTGTTGAGCTATGGGAGTTCATCCATCTGGTAGAGTAACGAATAACAGAGGTGAGTGTAATGCTGGGTTGAATTAGGCTCGACTTCTCGTACCTATTTCACCCAACGTGGAGCGGGGTCCTCTTTCGAGACCGGAGCTAGTGCAATGAAGAGAGGTAGGACATAAAAACCTTCGGCAACACCATACACGTATATTACCACAGTCAGACACAGGACACTTCGGCAGATCTTACACCACAATATAGAGCAATACAAAAACCTTATCTAAAATATTGTGTATCTCGCAGGATACTAGCTTTCTAGATACTAATGACAATACAACAAATCTTAGTATTAGGAGTGCAGTAAATACAAGTGCGCGCGGAGCGCGTGAGGAGGGGGGGTTTGTGATCCACCAGGAGGAGGTAGGGGGAGACACGGAGAGTGACTTAAAACGGCGAGGAGGTAGTTATGGTAATATTGAAGGATGTCCGATGTTAGCAAGGGAGTTTAGGTGTTTTCTGTTGGCGAAGATTCTTTGACAAATAACTCTGATTCTTACTTTGACTTTAAGAGCGGGAGCGAGGAATGGAGAGAGTTTTTAGGAATAGCGGGCGGAGGGGGGAAATATCGTTAATACTCGCCTTCCTTGATATTTTGGTGGAAATATGGTTTTCTGTAGGCACCACTTATTCGTCACACATCTCGGTATGATATGTAGACTCTCGCTTCACAACGCGTAACAAAGTCGGAATACTCATAAATACTATTTCACCATATTACTTAGAGACTAGCCAATAGAACTCCAGTAATATTTTAGTCTTTCTCCGGGTTCTAGAGATATGTCTTTAGAAAGATTCGGGGTGGCACTCGCACGTATTTTCACTTTAGGTCTCAACCCACATTCTCGTCCTTCAACTGGATATTGTGTTCTGATTTACCCCAATGGAGATTACATAAAGTTACTGCACAATACTTATTCTAAGAGACAGGGAGTCACACTTAACCTACTTCACGATTGTTACAGGGTCACTCGTATTTCCTCATGGAGAGAAACAAGGACACGTCATCGGCGATCCGGTCGGACTGAGGGCGTCGTCCGGGCGGGGCGAGCCGGGAGGACACGGGGCGGCTCGCGAGGGCGTCCTCTCGCGTCCGGGGGTTTCCGGACTGGGCTCCGGCGTAAGGCCCGTAGGACTGGGGCCGAAGAGGTCTAGGAACCTCTGGGTCAGGTCCCGGCGTCGCGGGGGCGTGGTGAGGTCTCGCCCGGGTGTCCTAGGGCGGGCCGGAAGAGGCGACAGACTGCGGTCTCCCACGACCAGGGGCGCCGTCAGGGGAGGGCTGCGGCAGCGGCTGTCACGGGGGCCCGACAGGTGTGTCTGCTCGAAGGCCACGCGTAGGGAACAGAGGCCGGGGGAAACAGGGAGGTCTCTCCGAGATATTCTGGAGCGAGACCCCTGGAGTTCAACCTCCGGTTGTGGAGACGTCCCTCTCCTCACTACACCCTGGGAGCGACCATCGATCGTCTCTACCTGGACACTGGGGGAGCGACCATTGATCGTCTCTACCCGAATATTGTGGGAGCGACCATTGATCGTCTCGACCGGAGTGCTGAGGGAGCGACCGTTGATCGTCTCTACCTGAGCTTTGGGGGAGCGACCATTGATCGTCTCTACCTGGATTTTGGGGGAGCGACCATTGATCGTCTCTACCCGAGCACTGTGGGAGCGACCATTGATCGTCTCTACCGGAGGGCCAAGGGAGCGACCATTGATCGTCTCTACCTGGGCTTTGGGGGAGCGACCGTTGATCGTCTCTACCTGAGCTTTGGGGGAGCGACCATTGATCGTCTCGACCGGAGGGCTAAGGGAGCGACCATTGATCGTCTCTACCTGAGCTTTGGGGGAGCGACCATTGATCGTCTCTACCTGGATTTTGGGGGAGCGACCATTGATCGTCTCTACCTGGATTTTGGGGGAGCGACCATTGATCGTCTCTACCCGAGCACTGTGGGAGCGACCGTTGATCGTCTCAACCGGAGGGCCAAGGGAGCGACCATTGATCGTCTCTACCTGGGTGTTATGGGAGCGACCATTGATCGTCTCTACCGGGGTTTTAAGGGAGCGACCATTGATCGTCTCTACCTGGATGTTGTGGGAGCGACCATAGATCGTCTCTACCTGGATGTTGTGGGAGCGACCATAGATTGTCTCTACCTGGATGTTGTGGGAGCGACCATAGATCGTCTCTACCTGTTCACTGTGGGAGCGACCATAGATCGTCTCTACCTGTTCACTGTGGGAGCGACCATAAATCGTCTCTACCAGAGGGGTGCTGCCTGGAGTATTGTTTCTGACTCCACCCCTAGCTAACTCAGTGATTCCGCCACGCGAAGGTAGTGTCTTTCGCCTACGGTGGCGGCGGCGTGGTGGTTGAATGTCACAGGGGCGCACGGCCCGGGCTGACATGCGTCGTTGTTGCCCGGAGTGGTGGTGGCTAGTGGCGGCTACCCCATGGGTTCCGAGTGGGGGTGTCGGCATTCTCGTGGGCGAACTCCGTTGTTTCTGGTTCGCCCTGTTGTCGGGGATACTATGGTATTCTCCGGGATATTCTGAAGTACCGTATGTGTGTCTGTTAAAGCCAAGCATTTCAGTGAACAACATCCCCCCCCCCGCGCTTGTGCGTCGTTGCTGGGCGCCAAGTTTAAACCTTAAACAGAATAATAATGGGTATGCAATTCTTTCCGTATCATTGTTGTGAAATGCTTACTAATGAAGCTGCTAGAACCCAAATATATAAGATTAATAGTCAAAAAAGGCCAAAATAATGTAATTTGTGAGGACCAAATAGTCCCGCTTGCCTTATCCGTCACTAGATGGCAAAAGCTACCCCAAACTCAAGGCGAGATGGCAGTAAATTCAATATTTAACCCGTCACGTCCCGAGGTTTTCCGCCCCTCCGACATCCCCCAGTCCCGAGCCTTTTTGGAATTTTTTTTTTGGGGGGGCTCAAACTTCCGCTTAGGTTGAGAAACGAAGGAAAATCACCAAGAAAGGGCTTACCGTGGTCTATAAGTGGTCAGGACAGGTGAGGTCCTCCGCGCCAGGTATCGTATTATATTATGGACGTGCCAGGCGCTCACGTTTTCTATGGTAAGGAATACTGGGAGAAACAACACACAACACCTCTATATTTATTGAATTTGAACTAATAAACAATAACAGTAACAATATAATGGATTTCAGACACATATATATGAAAAATAAGCATTGTACCATCGCGCAAGCATAGCGAGTTAGGTCCGAGTCATAACATGCTATATGCTAAGTTTCTTGTATCAGTCAACATATCATTTTTTCTACTTGTATACTTCTGTTTCAATGACATTTTACCAATTACAACTGTTTGTATGTGTTTTCAGATGTTTTCATTCATTATGATGACATGCAGCATAAGTTTAGCGCACATCAGCTTAGTAAGCGCACTCGCTATGACTCGTATTTCAACATACCCAATTGTTTTATCACTTTCCTATTATTTTTCCCTTTACATAGAACCTTTCCTCCACCACTGTAAATGTTTTCAATTATTTTCATTCATTACGAGGGCATTTAGCGATATGATAGCGCATATTCACGTAGTAACCACGATCTCAAACACTCGTGTTTCATCTTCTACTTTATTTATTCACTCCAATTATAATTTCCCACTTACATTACACACGTTTACACCCCTATACTGCACTGTACATACTTACTGGCATTATTTATTCAAGTGAGCGTGAGAATATCGCATGAAAATACCCTCGCAATGAATGTTTCGACCAACATAATACTCACACACTTATATACTAATTCTTCACATATATTACACACTTTACCACTTGTTGACTTCTATTTTCACTATTACGTGCCTTATTCATTCAACTGAGCGTCAGGATATCGCATCTCTATACACACGCTATGATTATTTGACTTAGAATATATCTCAGCACTTACAATAATTTGAACTCATATTATACCCGTAAGCATTTCCAATAATAATAATTATATAATTACGGGCCGTATTTATTGCACTGAGCGACAGAATATCGCATCATAAAACCCTCGCTATGTATGTTTCCACTTACAGCATATTTATACACTTACATACAATTTTTGCACTTATGTTATATCCGTATGCACTTTATACTAATATTTGGAGATCAACATGGCTGATAATTTCACTGAGCGTCTGTCTGTCGCATTTACTTCATAGTTTCAGCGTCCTGTCGCATTCACACCATATCAGAATTGCATCAACGTGTGATATTCGCTGAAACATGGGTGAATACAGAGACCCACGTCACACTCCACGCACTCATAGCGGGTGTCCTTCCTCTATGTCGTGAGTCTCACCCGGGAATTGCTACACACGTGACACCTGCGTTGGGGCCTAGGTCTGTTTGGCTGGGGAGGGATAGGAGTAGGGAAATGGCGACCGGATATTCACAGGGGAGTTTGCGCAATAGGGGCAGTGCGGGTGCGATGTTGGGGCCTTTCTACAGCATACCGTGCAAACATCTCTCTTGTGAGCTCCCTCACAAACCCTTCAAAGGTTTCCTGAACTCCTGTTGTCATGGCGTGAAGGTGGTGGCAATTCAGAGCAGTGATGTCTCGCAAGTGAAAGAACAGTTTCTTATACCACTTCATCGTGGTCCTGGCACACTCTACCGTCGATATCATGGAGTCTGACTGGTCCACGAGGCGCATGTTTATGTTAAAGTCCATGACACACTCAGGTTTCCAAATATGACGCCTGTTCTCGCTACGGTAATCAACTGAATCAGTACGGTGCATCAAGGGGCGGTGAACCGTTGACAATAGGCTTACTTCTCTATTGTGGTTCCATACAGTTGCAAGGATGTTGTTGGCTTTGAAGAAGACAACCTCATTCCTTGCAAGTTTCCGCCCTACCTTGGCCATGTGACGCCGGTTCACCTTCACGGTTCCACAGACTCCAGTTTCATGTGTGTGAAGATAACGAGCGAGAAGAGGGCTAGTGTACCAATTGTCCAGGTAGAGGACGTGACCACGATGAAGGTAGTCTTCTATCATTGTCTTTACCACTGCTCCCGACAGTCCAATACTTCGATCTTCTATTATGTCTGTGTGTGCACCGGTGTACAAGACTATGTCTTGCACGTATCCAGTCCTACAGTCGCACATAACAAAGATCTTGAACCCAAAACGGTGCCTTTGCTGGGTATACTGTATACTGCCTAAATGAAATATTGCCTCTCCACAACACGAGACTCTCGTCTATGACGAGGTCTCTATAGGGATACAATGAGGAACGAAAGGTTTGCCTCAGGTGATCAAAGACCAACCTAATTCGCCTCATTTTATCAGTGTCGTTCGCATTTGCAGGATCATGAGCATCATAGAAATGGAGGCGACTTAGAATTTGTTGAAACCGATTACGGCTCATCACTTGCCCAAATATTGGGGTAAACATAACAGGGTCCCTAGTCCAGTAAGTAGGAATTCTGTTCTTTCGTATAATACCCATCAAAAGGACCAGGGCAAAAAATAGGAACATTTCTGAAAGAAGGACAGGGTAATCATATATGATAGAATGCCTACTCCTTGTTCCCAATCTTTCACTCTCAAGGCGCTGGGTGCTTCCAAACAGGTTGGTTTGGTATACAATCTACTCCACAAATGCCTCACTAAAAAACAGGTGGAAAAAATCCAACCTGGTGGAATTACGGTGAATTCCTGGAGCAATGCAACCAGAGCGCCCCTGCTCAGTGAAGGGGTGAATGAGGGGAGAAAAATCACTCCCATCCTCCCAATTCCATCCCACAAATCCCTCGTCCCCATCATCCCCATCACCGCCTTCGTCTGGGTGAGGAGGAGATCCTGGTGGGGGAGGTGGGGGAGAAGGAGTGCGGAGGGCTTCCCCACTGTCACTCCTCTTCCCTCTGCCTTTACCCTTTCCCTTTCCCTTACCCTTACGGCCTTGAGGAACATTAGGGGGCTGTGGGGATGAAGTAGTGGAATATTGGGGAGCAGAAGACGTGCTGGGGAGTGGTTCCTCCCCACCTTCCCTCTCCATGACAACACCACGTGCTTTCTCACGCACCCTAGCTCGACCACGTGTTAGGGGATATTGGGGAGCATAAGACGTGCTTGGGAGTGGTTCCTCCCCACCTTCCCCCTCCCTCACAACCCCACGTGATACTGAACGGAACCGCACTCGCCCACGTGATACACTACGCCGCCTCACACTACCTAGGGAGAGCAATGACTCACTCACGTCACTCTCACTTTCCCTAATCCTCCCTGTACTTTCCCTTTCACTCCCCACTCCCTCCATGGCACTTCCTAACTCCCCAAACAAAATGCTAGGCCCATACCTGCTCGTCCAATGTGGTGTGCTCTCTGGGCCACGATGAGTGATTACCTCACGTCCATACCACGTGGCAGCACGTCCCACGACTCCGTCCTCGTCCTCGTCCTCGTCATCGTCATCGAAATCTGGTTCCAAATCACGTTGGGGATAGGTGTAGGATGTTGCATGTGGCTTCTTGACCTGCTGCCCCTCTCTAGCAGCACGGTAAGTCACCTACTGCCGCTTCCTGGGAGACAGAACTTCCTTGTCACTGCTGGTGGTTTCTTCCTCCTGTGGCTGCACATAATCTTTATCCACAACCTCGTCGTCCAGTGGGGAATCACTGTCGCCTGTAAAGGCGTCCAGGGCGGCTTGAATTTCGCCTTCTGAGAGACCTCTCTTAGCCATGTCTGAGCAGGACCGTTGCTACCAGGTGAGTGGACAAATGGCAGGTTAGCGCGGGTCGCGCGGGGTCGCCGAGTGTCCCCGCCTGGTTGCAGGTAGGGGAAGGTCATGCGAGGATATGTACAGCAAATCAAGCGCGAAATTTGAAAATTGTCGAAATTATGCACTTTGCAATTGGACGATGTACCGGTACGTCGCCGGGACTGGCAAATGCAAATCGTTGCAACGTACCCATACGTTGACGGGACGGGGCGGGTTAAATGTAGTAAGGATTGAATCCCAAATTTTCCCCAATTCAATCAAAAGTCCTAACGTCATGTGTACACTACTATATAAATATTGAAGAGAATTAAAACCCACCATATCCAAAAAACATAGTTTCATTTGATCTAGGAGTAGCGTCCGTATGTGCCCGACAATGCCACATTCGCTACTCAGACATGGTGGATAACAGACATTGATTCAGGTGAGCTGTACACATTCCTCCTTTCTCCCCCCCTTGCTTGTTTAATCCTTACTTGTCGTGAACCATATGAAGTAATGTTGTTAAAAGCTTAACGTAGACATTCACTACTCAGACATGGTGGATAACAGACGTTGATCCAGTTCACAGACACCGTGACGTTGGGGTGTGCACGAGGCCATCATGTGATATTGCCCATAGACTTCTTAGGGACCGGGGAAGGGGAATAAACACAAAGTCTGTAGCACTACACTCATGGTATAGATGGTCGTCAGTGGGTGTGAGGGGCGCGCCTATGGCCAGTATGCAGGCAGCCGTAGGTGGCAGCCAGGTGTGGGAGGAGGAACGTCTGGGGTGTGTTCCTGGTGCGAGTCTCTGGCGGCATAGTCTGGGGTCCAGGTCGAGCTGAAGGGCTGAGTGATGGGCAGCCCTGTTCTGGTGGGGGCCCTGGGAGTATGGTGGCCCTCTGAGCTAGGGCCTAACAGGGCCAGGAGGCACTCAGCACGGCGCCTGCCCTTCATAGTGGTAGGGAGTCCTGGGGATGGACCTGGGCTGGCCTGAGCCAAGGGTCGGCCACTGGGCACTTATCACCTCCCTGGTGCTGCAGTCTTGCCTGGAGGAGGTGGCCATCAGGGGTTGGCATTAGCTGCCTGTACTGGGGGAGTCCAGCAAATGCTGGGGGCATCAGGGGTGGCTTGCCGTTGCCTGGGGGCTGCGGTCTCGCCTGTAGGAGGCCATCTGGGGTGATCTGCGGCTGCTCACTCTGAGGGAGTCTGTCAGTGGCTGCTGGTGTCGGGGACTGTGCTGCAGTGACAGGGTGCCTGGCTGCAGGGTAGTCTTGTCCCAGGCACTCTCTGGCTGGGGTTCTGTGGGGAAGCAGTCTCCACTCTCTGTGCAGGAGGGGAAGTGGGAGGGGCACCTCACTTGGCCACAGGATGGGCAGTCTAAGCAAGAGATGTCCCTCTCACAGGGAGCCTCCGGGGTCGCAGAGGGGGAATTGCTGGTGGCCTGCTCCCCAGCTTGACGGGCCCGGCAGTCCCTGCCAAAACTCCAGGCCAGGGCAAAAGAGGGAGGTCCGGCAGACACTTCCTCAGCCAGGCAGGTCCGGAGGACACTGCCCAGGCTCCCTCCTGGGGTGGTCATAGGAGATCTGGTGGATGCTCCTTGACGGGTCCGGTGGATGCTGCCCGGGGACCATTCGTCCCAGGGACAGCCAGAAGAGAAGTCCCTTAGGGCCTTCTGGCTGTTGCTGCAGGTCCGGTGGACTCTGCTGCTCTCCTGCCATTGAGAGAGAGTGCAACTGGGGGACAACTGGTAGTCTCTTTCCCTTTGGCAGATCTGGTGGATACCACCACGGGGCCTGCCGCCCTCCTGGGGAGCCCTGGCAAAGGTCATCTGCGGGATGGTCTGACACGCCAGCTCCCAGAGGTGGGTGGCAGAACGAGATCTGGTGGATGCTTCTCCTACAGTACATCTGGTGGATGCTACTGTGCCACTGCTCCCCTGGGATGAAGTAGGTTTCTGAGCTCCAGGAGTGGCTTGTCCTCTTTTAGAGGCAGGTCCGGTGGACTCTGCATCCGAGGGCCTACTTAGGATTTGCGAATGCAAGTCCCACCCCGATTCAGGAGAGTGCTCTCTCTGTCGGAAGGTAATGCACTCAATCTGAGTACTGTCTGGTGGTCCAGCTGCTTGGAAGAGGGGTGTCAAGTCACAGGGGATGTATGTCGCTGTGGTGCAGAATGCAGGCATACCTCCCTATTGCCTCCTCTTGGGATGGGGGGCTATCTCCCCATGTCCTCCTCCTGGGGTGGTGGTGTCGGGATCACTCCGTCGGGTGGGTATTTCATGTCTAATCTTTCGACATGGAAGCACAAGGTGTGCAGACAAGGTTTTGAGCTGGGCAGGAGGAGGAAATGTCCCTGGCAACAATTGTGAAGCTATTACAGGCCCAAAGTGAGGAACAGAAAGAGCTCAAGAATGAAATCAAAGAACAACTAGAGGCACAACATGAAGAACAAAAAGACAATTACAGGCACAAAATAAAGAACTCAAAGAACAATTACAAGTACAAAGTGTCCAACTATGAGCACAGAATGAAGGACAGAAAGAACTTAAAGAACAATTACAGGCACAGAATGAAGAACAGAAAGAACGATATAAACAGCTTCAGGAGGCATTACAGGAGCAACAGAGGGAATTACAACTGAGGATGCAAGGACAGCTAGATGCTTTCATGGGGAAAATGAAGGAAGAACAGGAACAACTGAAAGAGGAGGTATATGCTGAGCTATGGCAGCAGAAGTATGAGGTAAGCAACAATGTGACCGAGTGCAAACAGCATGTGAACGACCAGCTGAAGTCAATTAATGAGGAAATAGTGACGAAGGGCAAACAGTATGTGGACAGCCAGCTGAAGATTAGTGAGGGAATAGTGATAGAGCCCAGACAGCATATGTAGATAACCAGCTGAAGCATGTAGTTGACCACGTGAAGATAGACAGTGGGAAAATTGAGGTTGTAGAGAAATGTTGCACTGCTGAGCCTCAGGTTAGTGTACAGGGAGAATATGAAAGGAATGGATGGTGTATGGTGAATCTTGACTGATCTCAGGCATCTAAAGGTAGCATTACAGGGTTGAATAATCAGAATGCAGAAGCTTTAATCCTGGCCTTAATTATGATGCCCCAGTTTTTAGGCCCCAAACCAGTGAAGTGCATGGCTATAAAGGGGGTCCAATTAAAAAGAAACCTCAGGAATTTGATGGTAGAGTATCTTGGGAAGCTTACTATGCACAGTTTGAGCTCCTTGCAGATCTGAATGGTTGGGATGATAGACAGAAGACTGTGCAGCTTGCTACTAGCCTTAAGGGTGCAGCAATGGAAATTCTGGGCCAGATGTCAGTGACGAAGAGGAACAGTTATCAGTCCCTAGTAGAAGTGCTGGAGTGCAGATATGGAACCATGTACCAGACTGAGGTTTACAGAGAAAGATTCCGGAGCTGTGTGTGGGCTCGATGAGAATCCTCACAGCAGCTTGCTGATGATCTGGAGAGTATGGCATATAAGGTGTACCCTGGAGCAGCACCTAACCTGTTGGCTATTCTTCAGAGGGATAAGTTCATTGATGCTCTTGACAGTGCAGAGTTGAAAGTGAAAGTGAAGCAGGCACAAACAAGAAGCATGCAAGAAGCACTAGCCAGGGCTCTCGATTTTGAGTCCTACGTCAGGTCCAGTACATCCACTTTTCAGGCAGATTGTAGTGCAGGATTCAAGACAAGAAAGGTGCAGGTACGTGAAGCGGAAAATTTTGAAGGAAGGTGCTGGTACTGTGAAAAGCCAGGACATCGGAAAGTGGACTGCAAGAAGTGAAAGAGAGAACAGGAGAAGATCAGAGAAGGTTGCTGGTTCTGCGGGAAGCCGGGACCCAAAAAACGTGGTTGTGTCCCTCTTCGGCTGTACCAAGTGACTGCACCGATGGAAAGAGTCGTGGTGGACATTGCTGGACCTCTGCCACTCTCTGAAAGAGAAAACCGGTATATATGTGTCGCCATGGACTACTTCACAAAGTGGCCAGAAGCCTATGCCATCCTTGATCAAATGGCTGTGACTGTTGCTCAGGTGTTGGTTGACCAGTTTTTCTGTCATTTTGGGATACCACAAGAGCTACATTCAGACCAGGGTAGAAACTTCGAGTCTGCTGGGCAAGGGAAGAACACCTTTTGGAGGTGGGTTGTATTGGTGTGGTGAAATTTTAAATAAAGAACATGAAAAAAAAAAAAAAAAGGGAGGTAATAATGCATCTCCTTATTTATGCCTACCTGGCATCTTGCAGAGTAGGTAAAATAAAAATATATGGTGGAAACATGAAATCTTGCCACGATGGAATACTATGGAAGAATAACTTTGGCATCCAGTCCTTGGGCTGATACAAAGAAGGCTAGGACAAATGCAGTTAAGCATCTCCTGCCAGCCAACAACAGGTGTAGCTGATTTTTAGCCAATGGAACAACCATCTACAACAACAACAACAACAACAACAACAAAAAGTACATGTGCTGTAAATGTCATGTTTCCCAATACTGGAACACTCTTGTTCTGAGCAGCCACCAGCATACTATATTTAACTGAAAACATAATACTCCAAATAAATATATACAGTAATTGAATTATAAACAACAGCTAGGAAGCACAAACACACCCACAATATAAGTACTGGCTTTAATTCATATGTGTATTCACACAAAATTTATTACAATGAAGCACCTTAAATTTGCAGGAATAGATTCCTAAAGTGAATTTGAACTTCCAGTTAAAAAAAGAAAGAATACAACATACAACAAGTATTTAAAACTACATTTTATGTGGTACAGCACAAAAATTACTCAACTCTTCAAAATTTTAAGATGCATTAACATTTGATCTGACCATCTTGCATAATCATTTAGTTTTATTTTCCAGTTCAAACAACGGTACCTGTACAGTAAAGTTACCACATCGTTAACCACAACATTATAAACTTTAACGTGCTCTACTGTACATAATGTAAATAAATCAGCATTTTATATGGCAATGCACATTACTAAAAATTTTTATTAAAAAAAAAAAAAAAATGTCACTTTACATCTGCATAGTCATATGCCGAAGTACTTCTTTTCTCTTCACACATGATACAGTGAAGCATTAATATCCAACTTTACTGATACCATTTTACAGTAAAAGCTCGATTAACCGGAATGGATAGGGATTCTTCCATTCTGGATGTGGAATTTTCTAGATAATCAAATGTTACTCTTAGAAATTTTCTGGGAGGTCAAACAAATGAAATAGTACCAAATTTGAGACTTTATTTCATAAAGTACATTATTCAGTACAGTATTAGATACAGTACAGGTACACTCACGCTCACGAATATCTGACCAGGGGTGCCCCCTTCCTACCTCAGAATACCCAGGGAAGAGGGGTGAGGGGGAAGAAACGAGCTCCACCCACCACTACCCCAGCTCCCGACCATCCCTCATACCCCTACCCAACCCCCCAACTCACCCATCATTCTTAACTAGCAGTTACATCTCAAGCTGATTTCATGCTTAACACTCTTGGTCCCACTACTAATACAAACAAAGAACATTAGGATATGTTAAAAGAATATAACTATCAACAAGTTGCAGCAAGAAATTATGCATTATGACGTTGACAGTAAAACACAAACTTTAACAACGGGCACCTCAGGCCTCCTGTGTTGGGTGTATTGCTTTGCAAACACACACACACACACACACACACACACACACACACTGAAAAACACAGACATAAACACACCCCAAACGTGCAGGCAGAGACAGGGACGCATGCAAAAACCCAACGGATGAGGCCTGGGATGGCCGTTGTTAATGTTTTTGTTTTATGGTCAACGTTATAATGCATTAATTTCTTGTTGCAGCATGTTCATAGTCATATTATATACTATTTACATATCCTAGTGTTTTATATTTGTGTATTAGTAATGTGACTATGAATGTAAAGTATGAGGTTAGCCTGAGATGTAACTGCCAGTTAAGAATGACGAGTCGGGGGCTGGGAGGGGTAGGGGTATGGGGGATGATTGGGAGCTGGGGTAGAGGCAGGTGGAGCTCGTTTCGTCCCCCCCCTCCCGTCTTCCCTGGGTATACGGGGGTACAAAGGGGGCACCCGAGCAGAAATTAGTGATCGTGACTGTACACTAAAATACACACAAAAAGACAACAAAAGAAATTGTACAGGACTGAACATAAACCAGCAAACATTACTCAAAGTTATTTAAAGAAAAATTTAGCATACAGTATGTTACAGGCCAAAATAATTTTAAAAACGTAGCTGCGTACACTACTTTATCCTGTACTGTAAAGAACTAATCAAGAATTTATAGGGGGACGACCGGTATCCGGAAAATTTTTGACCCCATGCCAGATCGAATTTGCGTTCCGGTTATACAGTACAAATGTGCTGATGCATCGGATGCCAGTTAATCAAGCTTTTACTGTATGTGCAGGTGTCTTTCCACTGACATCATTCATAGCAGGCCATGGTGTTTCTGCCATAAAATGATGAATTCACCTTTTTGCCCTAACTGGTCAAGTATTAAAAAGCTGATTCACCAAATACAGTCAAAGGTAATATTTTCACTGCAATTGCGGAGCTCAGTTTATGCTACAGTAAGTATTTTGCTTATCTAAGCCTTGGTGGTAACCACTGTGATAGTCTCCTACTACTGCTATCAAGGGCCTATTATATATTATTTGAAAATTTACAGGCATGACAATTCATGATTTTATATATATATATATATATATATATATATATACACACACACACCCTGCAAATTGACTTAGGACCTACACCCAGAATTGCCATGGAAGAGTTGTCTGTCTTTGCTTTATGTTTCCACCTCTACCAAGTGAATTTTGGGGGCAAGAAGTAACTGGCAACTCCTCTGGTGTTGGTGGGAGGTGGTGAAACACTCAGCATGTCAGTGCTTGCCCAGAAGCGAGAGTGGGATTACATGTTCCCATCCCTCCGAGCTTGCACCTCCCTCTTTTTTCGTATGCATTACTGTTTGCCCTGTTATTTTCCTAGAGTCGAGTTGTCATGCCTGGAAAGTACTGCTCAAGGGATGAGAGGGTCCGTATCATTGCATGGAGGCAGGATAATGTCCGTATGAAAACGATTTGTGAACGTACTGGACATGCAAAGTCAACCGTCATGAAGATTCTTGCTACATCGCGCGGCCTGCCACCTGATATCGTACAAGAGCACAACCATGGTGGTGGAAAGAAGAGGACAACTTCCAGAGGTATGTATACTCTTCTGAAGAGAGAAGTAATCAAGAATCCTTGATTGACAGCAGCAGAATTGAAGAGAATGCATCCCCAGCTGTTACAAGACATCTCAGTTCGAACTATCCATCACCACTTGCAGAAGGAGCTGGGTTTGCCAAGCAGCACCTCAGCCAAGAAACCACTTCTCACTGACCGCATGAAGAAGCATCACATTCAGTTTGCCAAGAAGTATGCACACTGGACATGGGATCAGTGAAGAAAAGTTATGTTTTCCGATGAAAGCACATTTAAAGTGTTCCAGGTGAGTTCTGCCAAGGTTTATTGCCCTGCTGCCCATAGCCAATATGACCCTGCTTACACAGTGCTGACTGTTAAGCACCCACAATCAGTAATGGTATGGGGTGTTTCTCAGGTGAAATGAGAAGGGGAAGACTCTACTGTCTTCCTAAGAACCTGATGATGAATGGTGGTTGGTACACTCAAGCTCTGATAGATCTTTTGTTAAAAATTTTTGCTACTCATGGATGCGACTTTTTCATGCACAATTAAGCTCTGTGTCACAAGTCAAGAAAGGTGACAAAATGGCTTCAGGATAATTGGATTGAGGTCCTCTACTGGCTTGGCAACAGTTCGGGCCTAATCTGATAGAAAACTGCTGGGCAAAGATGAAGAAAATCATGGCAGTGAAGAAGACACCCAATCTGGACAACCTCAAGACTGAACTGACAATTGTTTGGTGCAAAGAAATGTCCTGAGATTACTTTAGAGATCTAAGTGATTCCTTGCTAAAATGCATTCAACTAGTCCTGAAAAACAAGGGAAACATGATTTTATATTAATGAAAGGAATTTCATGAACAAACATTGTGATATACTCTGATTTCTGTGTTTTTTAATACCTTGTGGGAGGAGGTCCTAAGTCAATTTGTGGTAGCTGTATATGTACATATCTATCTATCTATCCTTATATATATATATATATATATATATATATATATATATATATCACCCCTGAAGCCTTCCAGGGATGCATGGACTTGTGGAAAAAATGCTTGGACCACTGTATACATGCCCAAGGGGACTACTTTGAAGGCGACAGTGAGAACTAGGAGGTAAGGTAAATTATTCTCCTACAATATTCAAGTTACTGGAACTTTTGGGTAGCACCTCATATATATATATATATATATATATATATATATATATATATATATATATACTGTATATATATATATATATATATATATATATATATATATATATATATATACAGTATATATATATATATATATATATATATATATATATATATATATATATATATATTACAGTAAACCTTCAATATATCGAACCCTTTTATAGCGAACTTCAGATATAATGACCCACCATTTTCAGAGTGAACTTCCGCCAGATATAGCGACCTTTGTTCGGTGCATGTGGCAGAAGTTCACGACCCAGTGTTTCCTGAGCAAACTTCCGCCAGATATAGCAACCTTCATTCAGTGTATGCGGCGGAAGTTCATATAGCAGCGAGCTCCCATGACTCACTGTATAGGGATGACCCGCGTGACAAGTCACGTAGGGTAGCTAGCCTTCGCGCTTCACCCCTTTCCGCGCTGGGTCTTTCTCAGTCTGTGCAAAGTATTTGTTCCGTCTGGTTCTCTCCCACATTACCTCTCTCGCTTGCGTGACCTATACCATGTGTGACCAACCTGCACTTCCTACCAATGGCAAGAATGGCTTCAAAATGAACTAGCCCTTCTTCCTCAAGCAGGGGGAAGAAGAAGATTCTCTCCCTGACTGAGCAGTATAAAATTATTCAAGAGTTTGAGGAAGGGGCAACACGAAGTCAACTCATGAATAAATATGACCTCAAGAAAACTACAGTCCATGACCTCATCAAGGGGAAGGAGAAGGTGAAGGAGGCTATGAAAGCAGTGGAGGCCGGCAAGAAGGGAAAGGAACTGTACCACAAGCGATGACTTCCCATGGAAAATCTCGACAAGGCAGTGTACAAGTGGTACACACAGTAGAGAGCAGAGGGTGTTCTTGTTCATGGTGTTGATATTCAACATGCAGCCCACGGGCTTGCTCGTCACTTAGGCCACGAGAATTTCAAGTGCAGTGATGGCTGGCTGTGACGCTTTAGGTGGCGTCACGGCATTGTGAATAAGGCAATCATGGGCTAGCTTCTCAGCACCAATGCCTTTGCAGTGGACCCCTTCATAAACCACTTTCGTGAGCTGAAGGAGAAGGAGGGCCTCCATTACTTCCAATCTACAATGATTACAAAACTGGTCTTTTTTGGAAGTCACTCCCCCAAAATACGCAGGCCTCTAAGACAATAAGCAGCACTCCGCCGGGGAGGAAGAGTGCAAAGGATCGCATATCAGTGTGTGCGTGCGCTAACGCCAACGGGTCTTCATCACCTGAAACAAGTCATTATGGGTAAGAGTAGGAAGCCAAGGGCTCTGAAAGATATTATGGAGAAGCTTCTACAGAATACCACAGCAACCCTTCTGCCTGGTTTACCCAGGAGATTATCACCAACTAATTTCATAAGTTGTGATCCCTCCGTTCGGCAGCACCAGGCCTTGATTGGCGTCAGTTGGGAGGATCCAATATATTACCAATATGTCGGGAATCGAACCTGGGACTCTCAGGTGAGAGCCAGGCAGCATACCACTACACCACGACCAGGTAAAAGTTAACTCGCATTGCTCCCTGGCTCTCACCTGAGAGTCCCGGATTCGATTCCTGACATACTGGTAACATACTGGATGATTTTTCCTGTGTACAGTACAGGTTTCTCTTTTGAGTAGGGAGGATGTTAAGGCTGCGCTCCTCCTTGACAGTGCCCCAGCCCACCCTTCCACTGCAAAACTGTGTTCCAAGGATGGAAAAATCTATCTGTCTATCTATCTATCTATAGCCTGATGCTCTAATCCCACAAAGGGTGATGGCAGACAAAACGCCTCCAAGTCGCTGTCACCCACCATTTGACAGCCCATCCCCCAGTTCACTCCCCCCTCCCTCATATACCTCTCATCTCCATCCCTCCACCTCATCCTCAGTCTTCTCCTCCTTCTCCCTCACTCCACTTCACCTACATACACTCTCTTAGTCAGTCTTTCATTCTCCATTCTCTCCACATGTCCAAACCACCTCAGTGTATTTCTCCTAATTTTCTCATCCACATCCACCCCACAACGTTCCTTCACTTCTACATTCGTTGACGAATGGAAAATAAGGGCAATATTTTTACCTCCTAACATGACTGCCTTACTTCAGCCAGTGGACCAGGGGGTGACAGAAAGTGTGAAAAGGCATTATCGGAATATTTACCTGGACCAGTGCTTAGTCAAGACAGAAGATGGGATGGAGGAGGAGGAGGGGTATGTGGACAATGGGGGGAAGAAGACACTAGACAGTTTTAATAAATATAATATCAAGGATGCAGAGGCTTGGAGGAAAGTGCCAGTGACAACTCTCCGAAATGCATGGTGTACTCTCCTAAAAAACCCCAAGAATCCAGTCCACAAGCCAGATTTTGAGGGGTTTGAGCCACCAAAGGCAGCCGAAATGCTGGCTGCAGCTGGCCAAGGCTCCATCCCTGCAGAAGAGGTGGAAGAGCGGCTGGATGAGGATGGTGGTCTGCCTGGATACCAACACCAGACAGAGGAGGAAATAGCGCAGGAACTAATCACGCCTGAACCACCTGCGGAGGAGGAAGAGGAGAGGCCACATGGGCCATCCCTCTTTGCTCCCATCAATGCAGCAGACACACTCTTGGCCGTCACAGAGGACATTGGTGGCTTTCGGGGGGAGAATTATGAACTCCTCAGATGGATTAGGCTGGACCTTATGAGGAGAAACCAGGCCAGGCAAGGCCAGCAGAAAATTTCAGACTTCCTTAAGCCTGTTGCCTTGCCTCCTGGAAAAATGAAATGTACTATGTCAGAGACCTCAAGTGTGTCTGTTGCTTCAACGTCCTCTGTGAGCCTCCCCAGTTTGGCTTCTGGCCCAGCACACCTTCCTCGCTGACACAAGTGACACCAGAGCCACCAGAAATAATATTCGCTGAATCGGATGATGAATGAGTGAATAAAGTGTTATGATATATGGTGTATATAGAACTGTACTTAAGTGTAAATATTGTTCTGGAGTGTTCAGTTTGCAGTATTAAGTGTTAAATTAAGTATAGTGCCCTAGTGATACAGTAGAAAAATTTCTGGTGTGTATACTGTCATGTGCTCTGGTGTACAGGTGTACTGTGTGGTGCCAGCATCTACACTCTTCAGAAATCCCCCCCTGCCTCCCTCCTATTCCTGTGGTGACTACGGCATCACTTCTTGACACTTCCTGGCACTCCCTGGCGTGGTAAGTGTACTCTGACAGTACTACATTATATTGTATTCTTATTATAGGCATTGTATTTATATGTACAACTTCATACAGGATGGTATTTACTGTACATGTACTGTATAACTCCATAAGCCATTGAATTCTCCATGTGGCTTCATAGAGTAAGTTGTGGTTGTGCACGTAGGACTGAACGACTCCACGGATATAGCGAACTTTCGGATATAGGAACCCACCCTCCCACCAATTACTGTAGTTCGTTATATCGAGGGTTTGCTATATATATACTGCATATATATATATATATATACACCCACCACAAATTGACTTAGAACCTACACAAAGAATTGCCATGGGAGACTTTTCTGTCTTTGTTTTGCGTTTCCGCCTTTACCAAGTAAATTTTGGGGGCAAGAAGTATCTGGCAACTCCTCTGGTGTTGGCGGGAGGTGGTGAAACACTCAGCACATCAGTGCTTGCCCAGAAACAAAAGTGGGAGTACATGTTCCCGTCTCTCCGAGCTTGCACCTCTCTTTTTTCGTATGCATTACTGTTTGCCCTGTTATTTTCCTAGAGTCGAGTTGTCATGCCTGGAAAGTACTGCTCAAGGGATGAGAGGGTCCGTATCATTGCATGGAGGCAGGATAATGTCCGTATGAACACGATTTGTGAACGTACTGGATGTGCAAAGTCAACTGTCATGAAGATTTTTGCTGCAGCGCGTGGCCTATCACATGATGTTGTCAGAGCACAGAAATCATAGTATATCACAATGTTTGTTCATGAATTGCTTGTCATTAATATAAAATCATGTTTCCCTTGTTTTTCAGGACTATCTTTGCACCAAACATTTTTCAGTTCAGTCTTGAGGTTGTCCAGACTGGGTGTCTTCTTCTCTGCCATGATGTTCTGCATCTTTGCCCAGCAGTTTTCTATTGAATTTAGATCTGGACTGTTGCCAGGCCAGTTGAGGACCTCAATCCAATTATCCTGAAGCCATTTTGTCACCTTTCTTGACTTGTGACATGGAGCTGAATCGTGCATGAAAAAGTCTATCTATCTATCTATTGCCAGACGCCTCAATCCCGTTTGGGGTGGACACAAACAAATCGCCTCCACGTCGTCCTGTCCCCCGCCATTTCACTGCCTTGCTCCCAACTCACACACCCCCTCTCTCATATACCTCTCCACCCCTTCCCTCCATCTCATCCTCGGCCTCCCCCTCCCTCTTCCCCCCTCCACCTCACTCACATACACTCTCTTTGTCAGTCTTTCACCCTCCATCACTCCACATGGCCAAACCACTGAGGTGGTTTGGCCATGTGATTTGGTACTGTAAAATTTAACTTCTGAAGAAAATAAGTTGGTGCTAAGGGTGATCCGTGACAAACAAATAAAATATTGTCTAATTTCTGTTTAATTAACTCTTCTTACACCTTCCTTTGAACATGAAAACCATTTGAACAAAACTAAAGCTTACCATTTCCACTACCTCCCTTTCAATATGTCAGTACAGAAAGCTCTCACATAACAGGCAATTATTGTCCCCGGAAGGTCCCACTTTATGAGATTTCCGCATTATTGGGCCATTTTTTTACATGTTAATAGGTTTCATGGTACCCAAGCCAGCCCCAAGTTCACCTTTTAGGGCAATTTTCAGGGATTTTTCCCAGGACGTTTACCTACCTAATAATGACTTCATTACACACAAACACTGGAGGATTCCTCATCTTGAATTGAATAGGATGTGGGCTTGCTGGGGTGAAAGGGAGTGGGGTTCTGAGACAGGGCAAGACTCCTACGGGTCCCCAGGTGGCCCCCCAAAAAAACAAAGGCCAAAGATAACACACAGCACGTGTGGAGCCAGAGAGTGGGAAGAAGGTAGGCTCAAGAAGGGTAGGAATGCTCAGTGGACCGTGATGACACCCCACGCTGGCACGTGTCAGCCATATGTCATTGGCTGATGCAAACCACGCTATGACTATTGCTGCTTGCGTTATGTCTGTTTCCACTGTGTTATGACCAATTTTTTCACGTAACGACTGTTTAAACCATAATTTGTGGCCTCAGGCCACGTAATCTCTATCACCGCAGCGTAGTACAGTTTTTAAAAAAAATGGGCAGATTTTTTCACCTGCATTGTATCCGTGATAGGTGGGGGCGCTCACCATCCACTCACTCAATGTAGTGCTGCTCTCGGGTGTCTGCCCTTTCCTCTCCTCCCTCCTTTCCTTCCTTCCTTTTCTGTCATTCTTTACTTCATTCTTTCCTCGTCCTTCTGCGTACAGGTGACTTTACTCTCCCTCTTTCGTCTTTCTTTCTTCCATTCTTTCCTGGTCCTTCTGTCTAAGGGTGACTCTACATTGAGTGACAAGCCAAATGGTGTGCTGTACACCAGGAAACCATTTACTACGCTGGGTGGTAACCATGTAACCAAATCATGGCGCCTGGTGGTTTAATGGGTAATTGAGGAGCTCCAATCCGATTAAGCCAGTGAAGGTTTATATCCAAGGGATGGTTGGGGTTTATTGCTCACATAATGCCACTCAGGGATGAGTGAGGCTGGTCACTCTCATCTTAAATGTCAGGACCAACATGCATAGCCCTGGGCTCCTATGCTCCTCATGGGGCACCATAAGATTGCATGATGATGATGATGACGATGATTTTATCTGTCATTTTCACGTTTTGATTATTTCCTCCCCTCAAAAATTGCCTTCCGTGTTACGTGAGGTTCGCGCACTCTGATCACACATTAAGTGACAGCTGACTGTATTACCAAATGAATACAGTACTTACTTGCCATTGTATTCTTATTAATAACATAGTCAAGATGCCATGTTGTGGCAATGTTAAAAAATAGAAAATGTTAAAGCTGAAATGAGTCCATCAGCTGGAGCATACAGGCACCTCACAGCTGCCGCTTTGTCAATGTCCAATCATACAGATTTGTGTGGTTGTAACTTTGTCACTTGTAATTTTTAGTTACCATACATCATCTCATTTGTTTTGGCTCTTGCCACCAAGCACTGTTACTGTCAGCGAAACACGGGCTGGGTAATTAATTTTTTCATTAATGCCCTCTTGAAA
This sequence comes from Coenobita brevimanus, assembly GCF_032717465.1. Taxonomy (NCBI): domain Eukaryota; kingdom Metazoa; phylum Arthropoda; class Malacostraca; order Decapoda; family Coenobitidae; genus Coenobita; species Coenobita brevimanus. Next base: position 26,301,695 of record NC_137004.1, read on the forward strand.
GCAGTCAATATCCACTAGGCGAGGATCATTCCTCCCGGTTCCTGTCTGAGGGTACATAAATACATTTTGTTATAAACGAATGACTGCACAGAATGCACGTACCTGATACCTGCAAAACTGTTAAATTGATGTCGTTATTACACTCATTTTCAATATTATATTGCCTAAAATAATGCAATATTTAACTCGGTCTTTATTAAACTCGTTTTCAGTGTTATAATGCCTGAAAATAATGCAATGTGCGATATGACACTGATTTTAACGTGTTGTTTTGGCATGGGCTGGATCAGGATTGAGGTGTCTTAATTACGAACTGAAATGATACATAGAATGCACAAAACTGGTACCTGGACAACCAGTCACTCAATGTCTTTATTTCACTCAGTTTTAATGTTATTGTATATAATACATAGTAAAAAATACTGTTATTGACGTGTTTTGGTGAGACTATCGTAGTGTCACCGATTGCACCCTTAACACGCTTGAGACAGCTTCCTTGACCAAGTGAACAGCTGGTGCAATACATGACATTAATAATGCAACTCATGTTATATTTCTATCTTTACTGAATTTTGAATGGTGAAATTTTGTTGTAAATATGAATACCATAAGAGTGCAACTTGAATCAGTTCCCAACCTTTATAATGTAAATCTGAATCGTCACAAAAATAGCCATCATACCTCAAGGTTTACTGTACAGTATATAGCCAGTTTAGCACAAATAATGGCCATGATCTTTTTGTCAGATAATCTTTTACTATGACTCACGTTTATGTTTTGACTGACGGCCATAATTTTTCAATCCTACATGGCCAGACTGTGTTTGCGGACTGAAACCATGCAGCTCATTTTGAATGCCAAACTCTAGCCTTGATCCGTCAAAAAATCATGAGTTTGTAGTACGAAATTGCAACTTGGTAGATATTTGATGTGCAGTCGAAATTCAGGTTGTCCAAATTTCATCACAAGAAATTTGAGACTCTACTGTGAAATATATATATATATATATATATATATATATATATATATATATATATATATATATATATGTATATATATATATATAAAATCCTAACTGACTATGAAGGTCTCGGAACTTGAGAAAGTTTAGCAGTAAGTTATATGTCAGATAATTACAGAAGTAGAAGTATCTGATATAGTTCTAGGTATCACAGAAATACAGACCAACAACAAGAATAACAACAGTAAAACTGTAAATAACCATCAAAGGAACCTTAATGGTACTTTAGGAACTTGGTGCCAGGCAATTAAAAAAAAAAAAAAAAAAAAAAAAATCTTTATCAGTTTATCAGTTCCCTTTTCAGCCTCTCTGATTATGGATAATTTTGATACAGTGTATCTCATTTTCCCTTAACCCCTCCATACTGAGTGACGAATTACGTAAAGCAGTTATTTACAGTACAGAGATCACTTGGTTATCAGGCATAAATGGTAATGTCTCTCGTGCGTGATAATGAAGTTGCACGATAACGAAAGCACAAAACCTATGGGATTTATCCTACTGTTAATGGTACTGGGCATCCCACTCATAAACCAAAATTTTTCCCTTTACATCAATTTAGATCCACTAAATACAAACATACTGTTATGGTAAGTATTAGAAACACACATCAGCATGGTTAGGTTAATAGAAAATTATGAAAAGGGCACAATTAGGAAGAAACATACCGTATAAAGACCTGAGCTGGGCTTGAAGTATGGGGTTTTGAGAATAAGGGGTTGAGCTTGTGGTCTCCACCACCTGGGATTAACTTCTCAAGTAGGGCCTCATCTTTGCATCCCTCAAAGCCATCAGAAACCACAGATTCTGCACCATCATTATCAGCAGAAACCATTTCAGGTGCACGATTACAATGTTTTTTAGCTGAAAAATGCATGATAACAGAAGTGCTGATTTTCATCTAGCAGTGATAATGAAAACTGCTATAACCAAAGGATCACTGCACATGCATGCACCAGGCGACTACTCTTATGTACTGGTTTACTGTGGTAGATATAAGTGGCTGCAAGGATCTTATAGGTGCATAACAATATCTGGCAATTCTGACAACACAGAGCAGCTACCTCAAGTGTGTTCACTCTGTTTCATGGTATCTACCTGGTTACTTGAATCACATTGGTAACCTTACTCACTTTCCCACCCTACCTCACTCATAGGCTTCCTAACATTTAAACAAATGCATTGCTTTGGTGCATGTATTCTATGACCATTTAGATAACCAGAAATTGGTTTATTATTTAAATACAGTAAACATTTCAATAAGAAAACTTTCTAGCCAGCTCAACCACAACGCTTTGCTTGTACACTGTGACAATTTTGCAAACATGTATATTTGTACAGTTCCCATGTATATGACCAATTTTAGGCTAGGAATTGTTTGTATCTCTGTGTAGGGTGCACAACAGCACTGATTTACTCGGCTGTGGAGAGGTTAATGAATAAATAACTGCTAAATTGCTGTAGTTAAAAAATGTGACAATTTTGCAAACATGTATATTTGTACAGTTCCCATGTATATGACCAATTTTAGGCTAGGAATTGTTTGTATCTCTGTGTAGGGTGCACAACAGCACTGATTTACTCAGCTGTGGAGAGGTTAATGAATAAATAACTGCTAAATTGCTGTAGTTAAAAAATGCAGTAAAACTCAGAACAGTATGTAAGACTTCACTATATCAAACTCAACTTTCTTCACAAACACCTATCAGACGTTCTTCCTGTGTACTGCTCTAAAATTAACAAAAAATGTCTGGAATAACCAACATAGTACTATATATCACTAATAAATTTGGTTTTCAAGGTTTATTAAGTTTCATTAACAACCATGCACATTTCTTTCTACATTAATTACTGCTATTTATTACTATGTTTCCCCATCCCACTGTTAGGTGTGAAAAAAAGGTCAAGATGGTGGTCACATACGTCTAGCATCATAACAGTATGGATTCTCTACATTGCAGCAGACTCAGAAGGGTGCACTAGATCTTTTCCAAATATACTGGACTAAAATTTGATATATCCTGAGAAATTTCAAGAAAGTGGAAGCTTGCTTATATTATCATCATCATCCGGATCTCCTTTCCCACCCTAGGGCAGGGTGAGGAGTAGCAATGTCCAGACAGCCCAAATTTGCCCAATCCAATAGGCTAAGCTTTCATTCACTCATCATTCAAGTCCCCGGAATCCTGGTTCTATCAGATACGCCAAAAGCATTCACCACGTTCTGTAGCTTCACAAAACTTTTTTTTTTTTTTTGTTTTTTTCCCCCCGAGCTATCTTTCCCAGTTAGTTCAATATAGTGAAGTAATACTGTACTGGAATGTACAGGATAAATGAACTGTTCATAAAACTCCAAAAGCTGTCAACTTTATCAGAATATACCTAGCAGCAAGTTTCCAATTTACCACCCACATTGTCCCTGTTATTTATCACATAATCACTGTCAACTGACAACTATGGAAATTAGTAGCAAGCTACAGTATCTGAGGCTGGATGTACTTTTCTGAATTCCTTTTATTAAATTAAACTTTATGATATTCAGAAAAGTGTATTAATTCCACACAAAACTCCACTGCTCTTAGTCACTGATTTGTCAACATTACTTTGATTTTTTGGTTATGTATTCCATGCTGGACTACTCTACCATGGTTATAGTACAGAGAGCATTATATAGTCATATTTTTAAGTACTGTAATCAAAATTAAAACAGGTGCTAATCTCTATTTAGAAAAAAAAAAAAAAAAACACACACTATTGGATGAACTATTTACACAATCACTGACTCACAGCTGGAACATGTAAAAAATAGCCCTGCCTTAGCCTCATTCATAACTGTGTATTATGCAGAAACAAAACTGAGTATGCATATCTGTTTTTGTGCAGCAGTCCTTGAACCCCTTATGCTCAAGAATTTCTATGGTATTTTCTTCTGGCTTACTATACTTCATAAATTAGGAAAGAGCTCAGACTGTAGGGATCAGAAATAAAATCTCTAGAACCCTTCACATTCAAAGACAACTTTTTATATTATTCAGACAACTGACAGATGAGCTTTAAGCATAGGTAGGAAGCCTGGAACTGAAGGGGTTAAAATGCTAAACTGTATCTGTTAAAGATCAACAGCATGTCTCTGATTATCACATAGGTATTAGCTTAGGCTCCACTGAACCCATAAAATATACACTACTTTCACACAGGTCCAGATATGTAGTCTTTGGCAACTTAGTCACAACACCATCATATACAATATTTGGTAACAGCCCTGAATGCTTTACAGAAGTATTTTCTTTCAGAAATACAATAACTGAAGTATAATGCTGCACACAGTGCACCATTTAAATATTAAGATATGTACACTCTACTATAATGTTTACAGCACTCATGAATAATACAAGTTGGTCTGCATATTAGCGTATGTCTATTAAAGTAGTCTGCAGTTGGTTTTACCAGAATATTTACAGAATATCTCTGTGTTTACTGATGTTGCAAGAGCCCAACCTTATATACTGTACATCAGTTGACACTATTAAGTAAAGAAAATTACATTTACACACAAACTCACAAAATGGCAGTATTATCAAGCAATGCATAGAGAACTTCAAACTATTATGTAATGCAAAGAATGCTATACAAGAAGCTACTTAAGAGCATCAATCATAGGTTATTCTGGGGATGGGTATTATATGGCCCTTGAACCACATCAAGCCTCACAAATGACTGTATGTACTCCATCACTACATTCAGCAATAGCAGATAACAGTAGTTATCTTAATCTTGGAACTGTTAATTTTTGATACGTTTTATGAGCATATTTGTGTTTTACAGTACCTGTGAGGCCATTAAAGGAAGTGTAGCAGCTGTTTCATGACATGATTTAGTGTTGGACAAACTTGAAGTCTAAGACATAATCACCTTTGGCATTTTGGTATGTTATATTATTGTCCTCCTTACAGATCAATGTAACTAATTGCCCATCATCTCAAAGCTGTCAATTTCTGACATTTCTTATACTTTTTTCCATGCATAATAATGAACATCATTTTGTGACTATTAAACAGCTGCACCTGCAACAAGTGTGGTCCAGAACCTATAACAAAATGCCCACCAGTTCAGCCATAGTAATTGCCCACCCCAGGATTATTCACTACATTCATCAGTGATAAGATGATGTAGGGTACTAGAATAGGAACTAAAATCTCAATGTGCTATTGGCACCAACTTTTCTTATATCATCACATCACACAGTACTCTATTAAAACATCGGACCTGATTTGCTAAAGACTGAGACAGAGACACAGGAGGTTAAGCAGAACTGGAGGATCTGTTGCTGCTTTACTTTCTGTTGCTGTCAGGATCACAAGTTCACACTACATTGGGTTGCAGTTGCCAAGACTAGGTACATTATACAAAAAGACAACTCACTACAGTAGTAAACATATCTTTTCTCCCCCAAAACTGGAAGGACATGAGAGTTGTACATAACATTCTAGAGTACTGTATTTAACAACCCTGGCAAAAGTATAATGTGCTTTCTATTATTCACATGTACACCTCATGATATGCTTATTCATTCATTAGCATTTGACTTGTAGAATGTGTTTTTGATAAAACTTAGTTCCTATAATGCTCATAAAAAATTTGCAAAAATAAGAGTCACATCTTTACCTAAAGGAAAAATACTATGAATTATAGGAGAATTATTAAAGAACAGGATCTCATTACTAGTACTGTATAGTACATCTTTGATATATCACAAAAAGCCCATGCTTTATCATACAGTCTATATTCAGTCATCAGGCAAGGGCAAACCTTCAGTTTGCTCAATACAACTGTATACTATCAACTGACCAAAGATCCAAATACAGGTATTTGTGATAACTTCACTATTATCAATACCAAGTACTGCAGATACTTGACAAGGAAATTGCATCACTATCACTGACTATAGCTTTCCTACTCTACCACTTCATATAATATTGGACAGACTCGCTGCTCACTGCTTAAATCTAATAAAGGAAATTTTAGTTCTAAGCATGGCACAGACAGTGTTTTTGACTTATTCCATACATGATGTAATTACCACAAAATTTCATTCTGAGTGCCCCTACATACAAGACCCCTAACCTGTATCACTGGATCCATTTGTCTATCTGGGAAGCACTGTACATAACTGCAAATTTGTGTCAGAAATGATAGATGGCATGCAATTTCCATTGTGGTAATATTGGTGTGTGTTTAAAAAGCTGTCATAAAGAATCTGTATTTGTCCAGTATGTATGAGTTCTGATACTCTACATCACCTGTAACATATTAACATTCATCAATGCTTAATGTATATTCTGATCAATGAACTTTAGAATTAGTTAAAAGTGTAAGAAATAATAAAATTACAAGTACAGTACTGGGGATGAGGGAGGATGGTGAAATAAACCAAATTTCTTTCCATTAACTTGGTCACTACTACGTTCTCATTGCAGCATCGTTGCAAAGAAGAAATCCATGTTACTGTCAATGGGTGGTGTACCAAAACTGATTTTATTACCATCCTCCTTTCAAAAATGATTAAAAAATATCAAGAACAGAAGAGGTAATCAGATGTGCAGCAACTTGACGGTATCAGAGGTTGAGAGATCGCAGTCAACCCTATCAGCCAGCCAAGTCAGATACTAGGCCAAATCTACTGGTCTGTAAGGTTTCAGATAGCCCAGTGGAAAAAAAAAAAAAAAAAAATCTCTTCTCTTCTTACCTTCAACCCTTACACCTACCACAAAAAGCTATGTAACACTTATCCTCTGAGATAGGGCCAACATTCTGAATGATTTTTTTTTTTCCTACCTCTGGAATTCACAAGTTAATGTTTGACAGTACCGGGTGAAGCTCCTAGATCCACTGTCACACTCTACCTGCTCAAAGCCTTCAGTGCACTATGGAGCTCCCATCACAGGAAGGTGCATGTGCATTATATCAGCCTTGTACACCTAGTTTTTAAAGTGTTTTTAGTGGACCCCCTAAGTTTTCCCAGTCTTTAATCAGGATGCCTGGGAAGAGCATGTCATGTGAGGAAAAGGTCAGAATCCTCACTTTACAAGAAGAAAAGGTTTCTGTTAAAGAAACTGCTAGATTGTATGTGCTATTACAGACTGAAGGCTGCATTAAGTGGCCTGCCAGTTGTTCAACTCCTGCCAATTTATAACCATGTTCTGGTTGACTACAAAAGACCTCAAAGGTCACAGATTCTCTTCTGAGGTAAGAAGTACTCAAGACCCCTAGCATGACAGCAGTAGTGTTGCAAAGAAACCACTCTGATATCCTGGGGAATGTATCACACCACCTCATTCAGCATCATCTCCAAAAAGAGAGGGACTGGCCTACTGCTATTATGCCAGAAAACAGGCACAAGGCTCATCATGAATTTGTCTGCAAATACTGTCTTTGGACACCATAGCAGTGAGCACATCATGTAGTGTGATGAGAACTTATTCCTGTGCTAGAGTGGTGCCAGGGTAAGGAGTCCAAAAATAATCAGCAGGTACATACACTACACAAAGAAAACTACAAAACACTCAAACCATGTTATGATCTGGGGCTGTTTTAGTGTGTTATGGAGAGAAGTAGCTTGTATTTCCTCCCACAGAATGTTTCAGTGACCAGTATCTGCAGATGTTAGAACGGCATTTGCATGCAGTTCATGACATTCATGGCTGTGACATTTTTATGCAGGATGGTGTACTGTGTCATTTTTCCAAAATGGTATTCAAGTGTTTAAGTGTTAACAATATTCATGACATGTAATGGCCAGAGAACAGCAAAAACCAGATTTCAACCGAAAATGCTTGGTCATGGATGAAACAGAACCTTACTTTTCAAGATACCTCATCTGTGCCCCACCTGACAAAAGCCATCAAGAAGATGTGGATGCAAGACATATGTGGAATGCTAGTCTGTCTTATTTCATGCCAAATGGTCATACACATTGAAGTCTGAACCATCAGACACTGTAATAACTGACAGTGAGCAATACCTTTCCCCCTCCCCCCACCATATAATAATTGGGTGTTACATAAAATAGGAAGTATTGTAATACTTTCTGCAGTGGGTGCATATATGAAACTGGTGGAAACTGGACAAACACAGTCTCAAGGAGACCAACCTATCTGTCAATGTTTGACATCCTCTGTATTTCTTCAGTCCTTTTTCCCCTTCTTCCTTATTTTAGTCTCGCTAATCTTTCCCTATGTAACTTCTTTTCTTCCTCTTCCCTTGATAACACTGCCTCTCTCTCCCCCACTCCTTACTTTTCTCATTCTTTGTCATTCTTGCCATCTTTATTACATCCTCATTCTCTCATTTTCATTCCTTCCCTTGCTTCATGAAAATGCACTGAAAATGTAGACAGCAACCATTTCCACTGTACTGCATTCTATAAAGGCATATATATTGTAAGGAAGCATCCTATATTTGCATAGGTCAGTCTTTTTTCGGTTGACAGTTAACTTCCAAGCTCCATGGTCTGCAACATTCAGACTGATTCCTTTTTTTTTCCTACCCAGTCTGTCTGGTCGAGCAGACCCAATGACTACAGTTAAAGAACTACTCTGTGGGGCCATCTTACAGATACAGTACAGTATATATACCATGTGGGGGATCTGATGTCCCCTTAAGGCAAACAGCATCTCACCAGGGTCAGACTGGACCCGTACATATAAAACTACTAAGTATCGCTAAGTGCACTTAGCAGACAAGATTTTTTCACCAGTTACACTTAACTCTAGACAGAATACTGAAGTGATACCTAAGACAGAATACTGAAGTGATACCTAACAAACTATTTACCATTCTTAAGTACTCTTTACAGATGACAAACTTGAGTGTCTCCAATAAGGGTGACTTTACACTCCCTCTTCTGTCTATCTTTCCTTAATTCCTTCCTCTTCCTTCTGCCTGTGGGTGACTCTACACTGGGTGACAAGCCAAATGGTTTCCTGTACACCAGGAAACCATTTACTGTGCTAGGTGGTAACCATACAACCAAATTTTGGCACCTGGTGGTTTAGTGGGTAATTATGGCGCTCCATTCGGATTGAGCCAGTGAAGGTTTATATCCAAGGGCTGGTTGGGGTTTATTGTTCATGTAACGCCACTCAGGGATGAGTGAGGCTGGTCACTCTCATCTTAAATGTCAGAACCAACTTGCCTAGCCCCGGGCTCCAATGCTCCTCATGGGGCAACATAGGATTGGATGATGGATGGATGGATGAAGTACTTCTCATTTTACTGTCAAGATGCTTGCACAATAAAAACAAGAGACCTGTATGGTTACAAATGCTGAAGCCACTCTGCAAATGAAAAAAGTGGCAGTTGAAGGATAGCTGGCTATATTAACTAAACAATAATGTTTTGTGACATGATATAAGTGATTCGTGATAAATTTTGTCTTAAAATTCAGCTATAGCTGTACCCCACAGTACTGTAATCATTCTTTATTATATCAATAAATTTGAGTATATTGGTACTGTACATACAAATTACTGGGAAATATCTTGCATGCATACCATACGGAGAATCAATCATAACCTACCTGTGTTTTGGCAGGGACACGACCTACTAAGGGACTTCTCAAGGATGGGTTATGAAAGCAACTCAAGATTTTGTCATAATATTTAGCACTAGCTCTATCACATGGTAACCATTCTGTATAGCATTCATTCACTAAAGTAGTGCAGGTGTATAAAATAAAAGGGACCCATCTTCAAGGTGCACAGTTTGGGGAAATGTCCATGCTTTGATGGGGAAACTAGGGACCTGCAGAGGTTAGGTGATGCAGACAAGAATCATTAACTCTTGTCAAAATTCAGCTCTAGGTGTGCCCAATAATAAGAACTCATCATTATATTCATTCAGGAAGTCATAACACACGTACAGAATTCTAGAAAAACACCTATAGTCCGTCTATTTTAAGAAGAGCGTTTGGGTGTTGTCCCTCTTGGGGAGTCCCCGTCCCACAGTGTTGCCATACTTTGTACTGGGCAACTTAATCGGATTAGAATAAAGGCACTAATGACAACTCTCCCTCCCAGCACACCACTCTCCTCTCTCTCTGCATATAGAAATTTCAATTTTTATAGATTTACTGTTTTTCTATAAAAAGTCTATACACTTTTATGAATTTTTAGAATTTGAGGAAAAGCCTCCAGAGTGATTGTCTGTCTCTCTTGTTGCGCTCTTATTCATTCCCTTTCTCCATGACCTTTCTCCCTACTCTGTTTCTGTCTGTCTGTCTGTCTGTCTGTCTCTCTCTCTAACATTATTTTTTATTATAACTGTGATTTTCTTCTTAAAGTGTGATGTTTATTTGTGGTTTATAACAGCTTTGGAGGGAACAATTATAGGTCCTCTGTTTGCCTTCTCTTCTAAAAAATACTTATTTACGTTGTAAATAAGTTCTTTTTCTCTACTGTGGAGCAAACGAGAGCGAGTAGCAGGAGTAAGAGCATCCATCTCAGCTGGCGGCCAGAGTGGAAATGACCTGGATTAACATGGTCACTCTACCCTTAAAAGCGTAGCAGCGTTGGAAAGCAACGTTGCCAAGTGTTGTGGTATTTCTAAAAAGTAATTATCATTAAATGAAAAAAAAGAAAAAAAAAAAAGAGAGAGATTTATAACACTATATAGCCTTATTAAAGAACTAAATATACATATACTGTAAATAAACTTCATTTAGAAGTAGTAAATAGCTGACATGAGACAGGGAGGTGTACATGTTTGGCTGAGAGGCGGCCTAGGAAATTCCCAAGAGGGACAACGCACAAACGCTCTTCATAAAATAGACGGACCATAGAATGTGTACTTTATGGGGTACCATCCATAACCTGACCAGTCTCTGATGCACAAATGACCAGCCAAGGTCGGGCAAGAGATCCATGATTAATTTTGTCATAAGATTTTGTTGCAGCTGTGCCCCATAGTAATCACTCTTTAATCACATTCATTCAGTAGATGAGTGTGTATATAGAAAATATGTGGGAAACATCTTGCAAGAATAATTTTTGAGGAACTGATCATAACCTAACTAACCGACAGGGACATGACCTACTGAGGGACTTGTTGAGGTTAGGTCATAAAAGCAATTCACAGTTAAGGTAGTCATAGTATACAGCACTAGCTGTGCAACATAGTAACTACTGTATTCTTAATCATGAGCATTCAGTAGAGCACAATTATAAAACTAGAACTCTGTAACAGTCCTACGGACAGTCACTAGTCTCCACCCACAGTTTCTTACAATGACCTTGACTACATTGAGAAGATTTGGACCTTTCTTTTTTATCACCAATGGCCCACACCAGGAAACATAACTGAGCCATTCAGATAAAACTAGAACTCTGTAACAGTCCTGCGGACAGTCACTAGTCTCCACCCACAGTTTCTTACAATGACCTTGACTACATTGAGAAGATTTGGACCTTTCTTTTTTATCACCAATGGCCCACACCAGGAAACATAACTGAGCCATTCAGATTCCTTGCACAGGTCATATTAAAATCTCCGGTAGACATGATCAATTTATATCAGTCACAACATAATACTGATCTAACTCTTTCTGACATGTGCTTCCACTGTACGTAAAACATTTGGATATTTTTTCTATCAGCAATGACCCATGCCAGGACACATAACCTGGGCCCTTCATTTTCTCCACTCAATCTCCGGTTCTCCTGGAATCATTGCGAGACTCTGAGGCAGGAATAATAATACAGTAATACCATTGAAAACAATAGTCTCGACCTATGTAATAGGTGGAGACTGATAACAGGGAAACATCTTGAATGCATACATAATAGTTTTTTGCTGTGTCCTGCAGTAACAATTTATTATTATAATTAACTTGTGGTAGGTGGGGGCGCTCACCATCCACTCATTCGATGTAGTGCTGCTCTTGGCTGTCTGCCCTTTTCTCTCCTCTCTCCATTCCATCCTTCCTCTTCTGTCTTTCTTTACTTCATTCTTTCCTCATCCTTCTGCCTACAGGTGACTTTACACTCCCTCTTTTGTCTTTCTTTCCTTCATTCTTTCCTCTTCCTTCTGCCTATGGGTGACTCTACACTGAGTGACAAGCCTAATGGTTTCCTATACACCAGGAAACCATTTACTATACTGGGTGGTAACCATATAACCAAATTAGGAGCCTGGTGGTTTAGTGGGTAATTACAGCGCTCCAATCGGATTGAGCCGGTGAAGGTTTATATCCAAGGGCTGGTTGGGGTTATTGCTCATGTAATGCCACTCAGGGATGAGTAAGGCTGGTCACTCTGATCTTAAATGTCAGGACCAAATTGCCTAGCCCCGGGCTTCTACGCTCTTCATGGGGCAAAGTAGAGTTGGATGATGGTTGGATGGATCTAGTAAATCAGAATACATGTATAAACCAACAAAGAAACATCCATATCTTGCCGGGAAACTATTACGGACTAGTCAAGGTTAGCTGCTTAGTTAGTAAGGCAATTCTCAATGAGTTTCAACATGCTAAGCTCTTGCTATAACCTACAGTAATAATTCTTCATCATTATCATGCAGTAAACCAGAATATACATGTAAAATAATGAACAAATGTCTGGAGAGGGAACAAATCAGAGGATAGCAATGGCAGGTTGGTGACTGAAAATAAAAGTTTGGGAATATACACACTACAGTCATCCCTTAAGTTCATGGGATTTTTATTCACAAATTCTTTTTTTTTTTTTCCTAGGGAGTTTTTCTTTTCTTGTGGTTAAATTTCATATCTCATGTCATAAAAGTTTTTGCGCCAGACTGCCCAGTGTCTCATGCACAAATTGCCAGACTCCCTCCAAACTCGACCTTTCTAACATGTGTCACCCTACTGTGAGCTCTAGCCAGTGTTTTGTGCACTTTTATTGGGGTATTAAGGCTCCAAGGCATTCCCAGCCTGAATCAACAAAGTCTAGTGGTGCTGTAAAAGTGCCTAAATGAGAAAGACAGGGTAAAGCAATGGTTTACTCTAAGCAGCAGAAGTACATTATCAATATAGTTTCTCTTCTTCAAGGACATTTTCCATATTTTTCTAATAATTTTTATGGCAGCAAATGATTGTTTTCTGTTGATTTTGTATTGCTGTTACTTATACTGTATAAATACTTTCTTTTTCCAACGCATGTAGTCGCAAGTGTAATGGTGGCAACTTACTAAAACCGACTTACATCTACTGAAATTTATTGCGTGGTTACCCTAACATAAAATAAAAATAACCTAGCCCAACCTAACCTAAATTATCCTAACACAAGCTCATCTTCACTAACTTAACATTATTCTAATAAAATAATGTATCCTAACATAATTTCCTAACCTATCCTGACCTAACCTAACCTATCCTGACATACCCTAACAACCTAAACTAAACTAAACCTAACCCAAACTAACTTAATTTATCCTGACAATCTAGCCCACTGAGTTGCAAAAGTTAATGAATATCAATAATTAAAGAGAGTTTTTGTTGGTTTCCATCATTACACCAGAGAAACACCATGTGTCAGGAGAGGAATGCACAGACAAAACAATGGGGAAACAAAATCACCATAAATTAATTACATGTAATTACAGTACCACCCAGCAAATACTAGAAAAAATATAGAAAACAAAGTAGAACAATAAGAAGTGAAATGGTAAAATCTTTCTGCTGGAGAATTATTACTATAACTTAGTTGAAAGGTGGTTTTGCTTCACTCTCATCATCATTTTATCATCTCATGATGATCATCATCAATAAAAGCACAAAATGTAGGGGAGGCTGGGAAGAGAAATGAGATGGGGAAGAGGAATGAGATGAACCAACACCATCTGAATGGTGAGTAAAGCCCTGTCCACACTAGGGATCATGTTGAGTGCTCTGTTACAAATCATGTTGCCAAACTCATGTTGCTGAAGCTGGTGATGTTCACACCAGCACAATAGGCAGCACGCGCCAGATACCACTGCGCTGCGAAATATTCCTTTCTTCAATTATCAGTTTGCCACAGGCAGGACCTTCCTTTAGGTTTCTTTTCTGACAGCAGTGGGCTTCTATTAGGCAAGTAACATCACATATTTTATGTTTGCTGTGAACTTCATACCAAGCAATGGATATCATGCTAATAAATGTTTAACCTAGTTTACTTCTAATGCCCATGGCACAACAAAATCTGCCCACTTCATGCACTTGCATGAACTGGAAAAGCTAAATTCAAATCACCTTTTTTTTCTTTTTCTTTCTTTTCATTTAATATGTATCAACGGGTTTTTAAAAATGGAAAAGTTTAGATACCAGCTAGGCAACTAAAATCAATATTTCTACTCATTTAGTACAATTCATACTCACACCGGGTGAGTAGATTTTTCCACCTTTACATTCCCAGTAATTACTGTAAAGTACCTGGGAAGTTTCAGTGAATCATTACCTACGACAGGTAATTTACTGTATTGTATGTTCATAAAAAATGAATAAATAAAATAAATAAAAAAATAAAAAGAAAGCATCTGACTTCTCATTAATAAAGTTATCCACAGATCTATGATTAGTAATCTGAAAGGAATGAAAACATCATGTTTGAAAACAAGTAAGTTTTCTAACTGCTATTACTGACCCTGTCAGTCCTTTGTTGTTACTGCTGTTGTGGCCCCAGGCTCATGTGGATTTGAACCTGGTGAACTGCGGGCTGAATTCGCCCTTTTCCTGCAGTCAACGTTTCTCCTATCAAGGGATATGTGGAAAATTGAGGGACACTGCATAACAAGGTAGTGGAGCTGCCCTTTCATATCAGTGTCACCACATGATGGCATTCCTTTCCAGGTCAATTATGGTTCTTCATATATATATTTAGGACTGAAACATCATTGAATACACAAGAAAAATTTATATTATTAAGAAAAAGTAAGTTCCCCAGTCACTCTCAATACTTGTAATTCTTGATGACAGTTGTGATTAAGTTCACTTGGTTTCAGACACAGTAAGTAGCAAACAGAAATTCTACACACCAGCTAAGTCTGAGAAAGCAAAAGCAATCTTCAATACCATACTGTGCACTGAAAAATAGTCCTTATTGTATATGATATTCACAACAGTAATAAGTAGTAATACATAGTATTTTATCAACTGAAAGAGTAAACAAGAAAGAGTATTAACTTCATACACTTAAAGTTGCAAAAGTGTTGCATGTGTTTTATAAGTCATGATCATTGCCAAAAATAAATAAAAAATATTAATTTCTTCATTATGGGCTAGACATACTGACAGGCTGCAAAGCTTGTGTGTGTGATCATCTCCCAGTACATACTTAACTCACTGATTGTGGAGACATCCTTTTAATTTTACTCTTGCTACCATTTATCTTGACCATAATATTCAGCTTTGGACAAACTTTTTTTAATTCAAAGGGTCAGATACAGCCTTGATACACCTCTTCAAAAAGAGGGACCTTTTCCAAGCCAAACAAAAGTGTTTGGTTGCAAAAAGTACAAAGTAAGAAGGTAAGGATGCCATCCAGAATCAAAGGGTTAAATAGAACTGATATCAAATCACACAGCTACACATAATACAAATGTAAAATGTGACCTATCTCTTTGCCAAATGCAAAGATGCATAATGTAGGCCACTTCCTAGCAAGTTATAAGTTTTTAAATTTTTTTACAGTGGAAGCTCATTTACTACTGTACATTTCAGCTGCATCTCTGACTAACTCATTCTTTCACATAGCTGCATGCACCATGCAGACACCAAACAGTAAAAATGTATGGTACCTCACATACAATATATTTCTTGCTACTGTACCACAGGCTACTTAACATGCATTAACATTTTTTAAATAATTTTAATCTGTTCATGCTTGTTAACTTGGAGTACCATTTTTATTTCAAATGCAGAGAATCTGTCCAGTGTTTATCTTTAAGCCTACTTCTTCCTACTTTGGGAATAAATAAATTTCTTTAAATTAATGCCCCTACAGCTTTGACTAGTATTAATGAATTTCCTTCCAGAAATATCTAACACCACCTGCCACCATGAAATGCAATAAGTAATGGGTAAAAAACCCTTCTTACCTGTTTCAGGACACTAACATCATCTAAAATTTAGTCAGGGTATCACCAAATTAGGGGAGGCAGTGGCTCAATCAGTAGAGAGGTGGCCTGCAGTCCTAACGGACCCAGGTTCGAATCCCGGCTGGGGCAGGGAACAGTTTAAGGATTTGAATTTCCTTGAATCAGGCTTTACTGATCTACCAGAAGACCTGCCGACATATCGTAAAAATACCACCGCAAATACCAATATACCAGTCCTGTATGAGACAGCCCTAGCATGTACTGAGTATGGACGGTGAGTGTTAGCGCCGAAGTGGTGACATGTAGAGGTGTTGGTATGTAGGAGGACTGCTGGGCCATGAGAGCAGACTGTGAAGCCTATGCTCAGAGTCGGACACATAAAAAAAAAAAATAATAATAATAATAATAATAACATGCAGCTTAAGAAAGACTTTTCGTACTGAAGGGGTTAACACCCATCTCCAATCACCTCTTCAGTGCCATTATGTTTTTATTTTATTAAGGCTACTGCTATTCATTTTCTTTTCTCAGTGAAGGGATTAACAACCATAAGACAGCAACTGCAGCTGATAATAATTTACATGACTAGCCAACCCTGCACCACAAATAAGTGAGCTTCCACTATGCAAACTTTTGTGACTCACTATACTTATACCAGATTATAAAAGAGGCAGTCTACTTTAAATAACAAAAGAATTAAGTAAATACTGATTATCACTAATGCACAACATATTCTTTTACCAAGAGGTAAAAAACAATAAACTTTGTCTAATCAAAACACAGTATATATATATATAAATATTGCACTTACACAGACCCCAGGGATAACACAATATTATGAATGTACAACAGCATCAACTGTTGTCTCACTGAAAAAGCTATTCTACTTAGTCATCAATAAGTAACATCAAATTACTGGCCATAAACTTGAGGTTAGTGTATCACAATGTGTTGCTGGAAGTGGGTGAGCTTGTCAGCACCTCTACTTCCTCATACCCACATCCACACTCAGTTCTTCACTACCTTCCTGCAATCTTCCCAGTTTGTCTTTTCCTCACTAATATTCCTCTATCACTGACAACACTTTTGCCTTGCATCAATATTTTTCCACTCTTAAACCCTTCTCTTTATTCCTTTAACCCTAAACCCTCCTGATACGCTTTTATATCTTAAAATTCCCTTCTTACTCCTTCCTGTCTTCAGTGCTAAGAACCTTCAGTCTAACAATGCAGTACATCCTTCTCAACATTCTCTGTTCATTCATCTGGCTTGCTTCCCTCACTCCTCCAACTACCTATAAATCCTTTCCTACCTCGGTACTGCTAGGGCAGTGGGAACTTGGGCAGAGAAAAACCACGAGATGGTCGCTCTTTTTCTTCCCTGAGCTTAGAAAGGGAGACTTGCAAGGCTCGTTGATCCTCTTGAGAAGCTGCTAGCTCCTTCCGCAACCGTTGCACTTCCTCTTCCAGCCGTCGCTTATCCTCCCTTGCATCACGAAGCTCAGCACTCTCTGCCAGGTCAGATGAGGTATGAGTGGTGAACATTTTCCCTAATTAAAATTACTAGTTTAAAGGCAAATACTCTACAGTAATATCTTATAATCTGACAGTCTAGGTTCCTCAAAACCCTGTGAATATCTAAAAATATGAAAACCGCTGACAGAATATAGATCTGCTCTGCTTAAAGTTCTATTGGAGGTACCTGCAGTCACTGTATTATACAGTAAAAGTCCTTTAATCCGACCACTAATAATCCAAATACAGTAACTTCTCAAATAACATGAGGGTTATGTTCCTGGAGAGGTCGCGTTATCTAAAAAATCCATTATTTAAACATAATTTTCCCATAAGTAATATTGGGGGTTACATTCCCGGACTCTGGGAAAGTCTACCCATTTGGAAAGTTACGCTACTCTAAACTTAAAAGCAACAATATTAATTTGAAAGACAATCCACATAAAAAACAAAAATAGTATATCTGGGGAGAAGTAAACAACATTTGAGCCCTGGTCGGGCCGGTGTCGTTTACTTCTCCCCAAATACATACAGTACTGTTTTCGTTTTTTATGTGGATTTTCTTTTAATTTTTCTTCTTTCACAGAATTGTGAAAGTTCCTCAACATTAAGCAACATTTTCATTACGATAAGTAGGTCACAAACAGTAACAGATTCACTTCATCTACACATCACTTGTCGTCTGCTGTTGTCCCTCCTCACCCCACTCCCCCACCTCCAGCCCTCCCCCACCTCCCACCGCTCCCCCTCCTCACTCTGCTGTCCTGATATGTAAAGACTTAATTTACCATAATGAAACTGATACAGTATATATATATATATATATATATATACAGTAAAACCTCGATATAAATGACTTCGGTAGACTGGAATTCACTTTTATCGGACTCGAGGAGCGACCGGACTATATATATCGGACTCGAGGAGCGACTGGATTATTTATATCGGAAAAAGTCCGATAAAGCCAGAGGCAGTCCGGACTGCCTGACCACTTCAGCTATGTTCACCACAACAAAGTAAATAAAAGACACGTTTATCAGTGTACAGCACAGGTAAGCCCTTAATTCACACGAGGGTTACGTTCCCAGACCCTTCGTGTATGTGGTAAATTCGCGTATATGTTCTGCCCTTGTGTGCACATAATTACGCATGTCTACTAAGTATATTACATCTGAATAATACTGTTTATGCACTACATACACCTTATAAACTAGCATAAAGTATGAAAAACAACAAAAATGTAAGAAATTTAACACTGAAACCCGACAAGCACAGGCGTAGGTGGAGACACTTCAGAAGTCTGGTGCACTAGCCCTCACTGCCTCCCGTATGCTACATTCTGCCTTCTTTATTGTATGAACAGTTGACTCATTCACCCCAAACATACGGTTACAAGACAATTCACAGGCGTAGGTGGAGACACTTTAGCATAGTCTGGTGCACTAGCCCTCACTGCCTCCCGTATGCTACATTCTGCCTTCTTTATTGTATGAACAGTTGACTCATTCACCCCAAACATGCGGTTACAAGACAATTCACAGGCGTAGGTGGAGACACTTTAGCATAGTCTGGTGCACTAGCCCTCACTGCCTCCCGTATGCTACGTTCTGCCTTCTTTATTGTATGAACAGTTGACTCATTCACCCCAAACATACGGTTCCGAGCCAGTTCACAGGCATAGGTGGAGACACTTCAGCACAGTCTGGTGCACTAGCCCTCACTGCCTCCCGTATGCTACGTTCTGCCTTCTTTACTGTAAGAACAGTTGACTCACCCCAAACACACGGTTCCAAGACAATTCACCACGAAGTCAGTTCACCATCAAAACATGGATGATTTCCTGTCATTCTATAAATATACTTATTATTGATTAATTAATACTTTAATAACTAATTTTCAAGGGGATTTTATAACTCATATAAGTAAAAAACTAGTGTACTGTACTTGCTAAATAAACTGGTATGTAAATAAATAACGGGGAATCATCCTGACGGAGAATTGTTGCCGACATTCCTCCCTTAAGTTTGTCCAACACTTTAACTTTCTCTGTCAGCAACATCACTTTACTAGTCCATTTTGGTGTGTTACCACATGCATCACTAGCACTACGCTTATGCCCCATGTTGACAAACAGGACAAGCAATCACTGGAAGGCAGAAAAATAAGCCACAAGCAACGATTCGCGAGTCACGCACTGTTCGACCGTCGGATTCAAACTGACTGTGTGGTGCATGGTAGACCGACCTCCCACACACACACACACACACATACATATATATATATGCACACGGGCAGCAGGTAGGCATTTTTATATTTTATTTATTTCTCTTGTGCAGTATATTAAAATTTTTTATTTGAATACTATAATTTTGTTTTAATTATTGTATGAAAAATTCGTGGATAACCGAAATCGAGTGAAAAAAGTTCGCATGAATTAAGGGCTTACCTGTACAGTATTATTATATATATTATTCCATTTGATTATTGCAGTGAAGTTATAACACAGTTCAGTACCGCAATAGTAGTCAAAACAGTTTAAAAACCATTCATGTGATCTGGACTAATGTCTGATACATTGGAAAAAGTCCGTATTAGCAGGGGGAAGTCCAGATGTCGCTTTTATCAGAAATTCGCATTTTTTGGGATGGTTTGGACCCCAATTAGTCCGTTATAGTGAGGTCTTACTGTATATTTTTTCAACTGAAAAAATTAAACCGTCCCCGAGACGGTCTATCAGCTTGTGACTGTCCAAAGCGCGTTCGGCTAATTTGAAAACATCATGTACGTGTAAAGTCGCGCTAAATCGAGAAACCCTTGTTAGTTAAACGTATCTCCTTAAATATCTGCTCGTGTTAAAACGAAAACACGCTGTTTAAACTCGCGTTAGTTGAGAGGTTACTGTATCCCAATACTCCGAATTTTTCAAGGCTGCAGATAATTTTCAGTGCAGTAATAAATTTAAGTGTATTGAGTGAAAATTAAGTGAATTACAATAAGTTACTGTTGAGTGAATTCAGTGAAAACTAAGTGAATCAAGAGGATTTTTTTTCTCTGCACTTTATCTATGGATTTATCTGGCCTGAACTTACTCTTGGACTTGGATGTGTCTACCTGCAACTATTCATCTACAATTCTATGCATTTCCAGTGGGTAAAACAATAATCCATATAATTTTAAGTGTTTATTTAATGATCATGTACATATTTCTAATGTTTTCAGAGAACTCTCCCATTAGTCCGAAAAAAACAATAGTTCGAAAGACTCTCAGTCCCCTGCCATTCAGATAACAGAACTTTTGCTGTACATAATATAATGTGTAATAAAAAAGCAACTTAAATAATGAAATGATACCAAAATAAACTGAATTTTTTTTTTCATACTATGATTTACAGATAAGGAAATTCATTCACTAATTTTGTTTATGAAGGCTCCAACATGATTGCATGTGTCAGCCTTGTAATGTTCTTATGGTTGCTGTTCCATCTTGGATCAGGCAAAGTTGTAGTTTTAGCCCTGGGCTCCTACGCTCCTCATGGGGCAACATAGGATCAGATGATGGATGGATGGATTTCACAAAGCAAATACAGAGAGAAGCGAGTGAGTGTGTGTGACTTCTATGCTGGCTCGGCTGATACTGCTCGAATCCTCTGTTTACCGAGTAGAAATCACCTAGGTTTCATAGCTACTAGTTTCCACCAGATGGGGTAAGATACAATACAGAAACATCATGAAGCACTAAGGTTTTATAATGCTTTCTCTGAACATCAGAGGCCTTGATCACCTTATGGTGGCTCTCCATGTTGCTCAGTCTCTAGCAGCCTCCCTATTCAGTCCCTTATCCCTGAGGTCACACTCAATGACCTCATCCCAGGTCTTTTTTGGTCTGCCTTTTGCAACCCAATACCCAACATTAACACTTCTCACTACCTGCACCCAACTGTCATCCCCCCACCCTCTCCACAAGCCCAAACCATCTCAATCTACCACTCCTCATCACAACACCAATACACTCCAGTCCCATCCTTCCTCTTAACTCTTCCATCGTAAACCTAGTCCCCCCAAGCCTCACATTCCTGGATGCACTGAACATCCACCAAATCATTGTCATTTTTGTATGTTTGGACCTGTGAATATCCTCTTCCTTTACTGCCCAGGTCTCATTACCATACAGCATTACTGTACACTCCTAACACATGCCGCATACAAAGATCCCTTATCACAGAGGAAGGGCCTTCTCAATGTTAGAAGAACCAACAGCTCCCTGAACTTCTTCCAACCACTCCTCACTCTAGCCATAGAGCTAGCTCCAGCCCCACCTCCAGCACATAGCATGTCTCCTGAGTAACACCACTCTTTCATACACTCTAGAGATGCACCAGCATGATCAAGCGTATCACACCTGACAGTCTCTACATGCTATCCCTGAATCACCACACACTTGAAATCAGCATTATCTGAAAGTCTGCCTCTAACAGAACCACATCTCTTATGCATCCATTTATGCATCTCTTATGCATCCACACTGCACAAGATGGAATTACTTCCATTGCCCTTGTGGCAAACCCACATGGCCACTCTCCCTCTTCTCTGGCAGTACCACCACTGACCCTAGATACCATCACCTTTGTTATCACCTGCCTTTAGTGTGGCAGAACGATAATGTTTTTGCCAGCATTTGTGTGTGTGTGTGTGTGTATGTGTGTGTTACCATTGTCTGTTTATCTGTTACCATTATATCCCATGCACAGCTTGAACTATCAACACGAAAGCTTCAGAGTATCAAGATATGGCCAAAATCCTGGACGAGTCTGAAAATGGGCACTCTGGGTCAAGGTCAAAGTCACCAAAATGGCTGCCAAATGTCAACTAGTTTTCATCGCCTGCCTTTAGCACCATTATATCTCATGAACAACTTTAACTATCAACATGAAACCTTCAGGGTATCAAGATAAGGCCAAAATCTTGAATGAATCCGAAAATGGGCACATGGGGGCAACGTCAAGATCATCAAAATGGCTGCTAAAGGTCAACTAGTTTTTATCACTTGCCTTTAGTACCATTATATCTTATAAACAGCCTGTACTATTAACATGAAACCTTCAGGGTATCAAGATATGGCCAAAATCTTGGACAAGTTCAAAAATGGGCGCTCAGGATCAAGGTCAAGGTCACTAAAATGGTTGCCAAAGGTCAACTAGTTATTTATCATCTGCCTTTACAAGGCGGAGCGTTAATGTTTTTGCCCACCTGTGTGTGTATGTGTGTGTGTTCTTACCTAATTTTATCTTTACAGGAATGAGTCAAGCTTATACTGTCCCGTGTCTTAAACCATATTTATCATACATATCCTTAAATTTGTGAATTGTTTTGGCACACACTACTTCATTCGGTAGTGCATTCCACTGATCAATTGCTCTATTTGGGAAACTAAATTTCCTTACGTCTTTATCACCTCTCTTCTCATGTAGTTTTTTGCAGTGTCCTCTTGCTGATGCTTCCCCATAGGTTAAGTAATCATTTATGTCTATTTTCTCCTTCCCTGATATGCATTTACATAGCAAAATTATGTCACCTCTTTTCCTTCTCTCCCGTAGTGTTGGTAGATTCAGTTTTTTTAGTCTTTCTTCGTAGCTTAGATCCCTTAAGCTTGGTACCCATCTTGTAGCGGCCCTTTGAACTTTTTCAATCTTGTCTATGTGTTTTTTGAGATGAGGACTCCAGACTACTGATGCATACTCCAGGGTTGGTCTGATGAATGATGTTATTATCTTTCTTAGCATGTCTTCATTTATGTATGTGAACGCTATTCTCATATTTGCAAGCAGAGTATACATGTTCCGTACCTTCCTACTGATGTGATCAGCCGGAGATAGTCTGTTATTGATAATCACACCTAGGTCCTTCTCTCTTTCTGATGTGTGTAGGGTTTTATTTCCTAACTTATAATCCCAATCAGGTCTTTTTCCACTTTTACCAAACTTGATTACATGACACTTGTCCACACTGAATTCCATTTGCCATGTATTACTCCATTTATGAAGTTTATTTAATTCTTCTTGTAGCTCTTTACAAGAGTCTGTGTTAGTAATTCTCCTTTGTATTTTTGCATCATCTGCAAACATATTTTGATAGCTTTCATTTCCACTGTTACTGTCTATATCATTTATATACACTAAAAACATGATTGGTGCCAGCACTGAGCCCTGTGGTACTCCACTAGTCACTTCTTTCCATGATGAGTAATTTCCCCTTAGTACTATTCTCATTTCTCTTTTTATGAGAAAATCTTGCATTCAACAATACAGTTTGTCTCAAATTCCTCCTTGATGGTAGTTTCCATAAAAGTCTTTGGTGTGATGCTATGTCATATGCTTTCTTGAAATCTAAATAGATACCATCCACCCATCCCTCTCTTTCCTGTAATGTGTCTGTTACTCTGTCATAGCAGCTCAACAGATTAGTAACACATGATTTTCCTTTTCTGAAACCAAACTGTCTTTCTGTTATCATATTGTGTTCTTCTAGATGATTTACCCAAGCTTTTCTTATAAACTTTTCTAATACCTTGCTTACAACACTGGTTAGTGATACTGGTCGGTAGTTGAGTGGATTTTGTCTATTCCCTTCTTGAATAAAGGAACAATGTTTGCTTTCTTCCAAATATCAGGTAGTTTACCTGGTCTCAAGGATTTCTTGAAAATTAAAAATAATGGTTTACGTAACTCCTTTGCACATTTACATAGCACCCAATATGAAATTTCATCAGTACCATTTGCTTTTCCACTGTCTAATTTACTTAGCTCCTCCTGTATTACTTTTTCTGATATTTGTATATCTGGTACTGTGTGTGTGTATTTACCTATTTGTAGTATACAGGAATTGAGCAATGCTCGTGTTGTCCTGTCTCCATATCCACATTTATCAAGTCTACCTTTACACGCATGAATGTTTTTCTCATGCACCACCTCTTTGTCTAAGTCGTTCCAAATATTTAAGAATATACCTAATTGTGATATACACGGAATGTACTATGCTCGTGGGTTTCCGTCGCTGTTTCTCAATAAGTCGAATTTAACTTTAAACTCGTTTAAGTTTTTTGACTGGACGATCTCTTTGTCCAGGCTATTCCATAAGTCTATACTTCTGTAAGGAAAGCTATATTTCTTGATATCCTTCAAGCAGCTTGACTTTTTCAATTTCATTCCATGTCCTCTTGTTGCTCTCTTATCCCATACAAACAGATCTTCTTTGTCAATTTTATCTACTCCCACCATGGTCCTGAACACCGCAATCATGTCTCCCCTCTTTCTCCTTTCCTCTAACGAAGGCAAATCCAGTTTTTCCAGCCTCTCTCTGTATGACAGGTCTGTCAGACTGGGGACCATCTTGGTTGCTGTTCTTTGTATTCTCTCAATCTTGTTTATATCTTTCTTTTTGTGTGGGCACCACACTACCGCTGCATATTCTAACCTGGGGCGGATCATGGCCACTATCAATTTTTTCATCATTTCCTCATCCATATAATGAAATGCTACTCTTATGTTAGTCAAGAGCTTATAAGTCTCTCCAACTATCTTGTTAATGTGCTTTTCTGGTGACAAACTATCTTGGACCAGCACTCCCAAATCTTTCTCTTCCCTCCTTTTTGTGATTAATTCATTACCCAAAAAATAATTCATTGATGCTCTCCTGGTACTTTTACCCATTTCCAATATTTTACATTTCTTTACATTAAATTTCATTTCCCACGTCCGGCTCCAATTGGGTATCCTATCCAAATCCTCCTGCAGTATTTTACAATCCTCCTCAACCTCTATCTTCCTCAAGATCTTTACATCATCAGCAAACAGACTAGCATAACTGTTCACTCCATCTACCATATCATTTACGTAAATCAGGAACATTACTGGCGCCAACACTGAGCCTTGAGGGACTCCACTTGTTACTTCCCTCCATCCAGACATCTTTTCCTTTATTACTGTCCTCATTTGTCTGTCTCTCAAAAAGTCTCTCATCCATTCCAGAAGTTTCCCCTTTAGTCCTCCTATATATTCTAGTTTCCACAATAGTCTCTTATGAGATACCTTGTCAAAGGCCTTCTGTAAGTCTAAGTACACACAATCCACCCAACCATCTCTCTCCTGTACCACATCAATCGCTCTTGAGTAAAAGCTTAACAAGTTTGAAACACATGACCTTCCACTTCTGAATCCAAACTGACATTCAGCCAAAATATTCATCTCTTCCAGATATTTTATCCATCTGTCTTTCAGGATTCTCTCACATAATTTTGCGACCACGCTGGTTAGAGACACTGGTCTATAATTCAGGGGTTCTTCCCTGTTTCCTCCCTTGTAAATTGGTACCACATTTGCCCTCTTCCATTCTTTTGGCACTTTCCCCTCTTCCAGTGAGCATACAATTAAGCTGTGAATTTTATACGCCAGTTGTTCTCTGCATTCCTTCAGTACCCAATTAGAAATTCCATCAGGTCCTGGGGCTTTCCTTACATCTTGAGTTTCCAGTAATTTATACACTTCCTGCACCTCCACTTTTATATCTTTCATCACCGGAACATTTCTAATCACTCCCTCCCCTTCCACAAGCTCCTTTTCTTTAGTGAAAACTGACTGGAAACGTTTGTTCATTATTTCTGCTTGCATTGCCGCATCCTTAAAGACCTCTCCTTCTACTTTCAGCTTGGTGATTCCTTCGTTTTGTTTCAGTTTGCCATTAACAAATCTATAAAACAGTTTGGGTTCATCCTTGCATTTGTCAATTATACCTTTTTCAAAATTCCTTTCTTCTTCCCTACATTTTCTTGTGTATTCGTTTCTTGTTCTTTTATATTCTTCCTTTGTTCTGTCGTTACCTCTCTTTCTCCAATTGTTCCACGCCTTATCTCTCTTTTTTGGCTATCATACACCTTCTATTAAACCACTCCTTTTTCCTGTTTTCTTTCCCTCTTACTCTTGGTACAAATTTTTCCACTCCCAAATTATAGAGGTCTAGAAAGATATCCCACTTCTTCTGTATCTCTCTTGTTTCTCTGAATTTTCTCCAATCCGCATTTTCAAAAAAGTTTCTCAATCCTGTAAAATTTGCTTTGCCAAAGTTGTATCTTCCCTGTCTATGAAGCTCGTCTCTTGGCTCGACGTTTCCTATTAACATCTGGAAATCAATGACCACGTGATCACTTTTTCCCAAAGGACAGAGATATTCCAATGATTCTATTACATCGGGTTCTTTGGTGAACAGTAAATCTAACCTTGCTGGTGTGTCCTCACCTCGAAACCGTGTCTCTTCTTTGACCCACTGCGTCATCACATTATTCATTATTATATTTAATAACATAGTGCCCCACGAATCCTCGCCGCCTCCCGAGTACCATTCCTCCCAGTTCACCTCTTTACAATTAAAGTCACCCACCAAAATTATATTATTGCTTTTCTCAATTATTTTTTGCAAATAGCTAGCCATATCTGACAACATCTCATGGTATTCGTCATCCTTCCATGCTCTCATCTTTGGGGGAACATACACTACTGCCATATCTCTCTTAACATTCTCTCCAGTTTCTAATTTCATATATATCACTTCAGCCCTGCCTTCTCCCATTTCCACAGTATCTACATTTATGTTGTTTTTCACTGCTATCATCACTCCTCCTCCCTTTTTTTCTTTTCTGTCTTTTCTCCACAGTTTGTATTTACCATCTCCCAAATGAACATCAATATCTTCTCTTAATTTGGTCTCTACAAAGCACATGACATCAGGTTCATGTTCTCTCAAGAAATCGTTAATTTCGATCCTTGTCGATATGAAACCATCAACATTAGTATATATCACCTTCAAATTATTTTTGACATTATTAATACCCTCTTCTCTCCTACTCTCTGTCCATACCACTTCCTCAACTTCTGATCTTTCACAACCATCCCCCCTAATTTCCTTCACTTCTATTTCCTTAAATACCATTTCCTTACTTTCATATCCAATACTCTCCAAAAAAAAAGTATTACGTTCTTCCTCTGTCCTCTTATCATTTTTTTCCTTTACTTCTTCCTTTAATAATTTTAAAACTTCTCTTTCTTCTTCATTCAGATCTTTTCTTATTATAATATTTTCCATCCCCGCCTCTTTGCTTAATTTCCAGGTCACTTTAAGTATCTCATTTATTACACTTTCTGATGTAAACTTGACTCTCATTGGTCTTGTTTCTCCTTTCTTATAAGGCCCTATCCTCCTTACTTCCTCAATTTCTTTTACCCACTTGTCTCCTTCGGGGTCAATCTTGCCTAATATTCCTCTCACCATGTTCGTGTCTCTCTCGAGTCTTGCGAACCTAACCTTTTCTTCCTCTTCCCTGTTTCCAAATACTACCACACATCTGTTCCTTTCTACAGTTTCTCTCACTATTTTCACTTTTTTCTTCAGTATTTTCACTACATTTTCTTCCATTTCTTTCTTGTTCATTTCCCTTTCTTCCTGGATGATCTCTCTTAAGCTGACCACTTCTTTCTGTTCTTCTTCTACGTGTGCCCACTTTGCCTTATGTTCTTCTAATACATTACTCACCTTCTCCGTTTTATTAGTACTCTCTTCAAGTTTCCTCCTCAGTTCAACATTTTCCCTCTTCAAATTCCTAATCTCTTCATTGGCTGTTTCGTTGGACTGGATTAGACTCTGTATGGTGGTTTCCGTATTTCCTGACACATCCTTTATCACTAGATTCTCTACTTTTTTTTCGAGTTCACTAATCCTCATAATTAATGTTTTCACCAGGTCCATGACATTAGTATTAGCATCAAATCCTTGAAATTCCATTCCCTCATTGTTTACATTTTCGGCCATGTTTAATGTAAAGTACCTAAACAGTCAAGGTTAGGAGCGATGCCTGGGACGTCCACTCTCTCCGTCTGTTCGTGTGTGTGTGTGTTCCCATTATATCTCATGAATTGTCTGCACTATCAACATGAAATTTTCAGGGTATCAAGATATGGCCAACATTTTGGCCGAGTTCAAAAATGGGCACTTAGGGCTAATGTCCAGGTAGCCAAAATACCTGCCAAAGGTAAACTAGTTTTTCTTGCCTGCCTTTAACGCCATTAAATCTCATGAATGACTTGACCTATCAACATGAAACCTTCAGACAAGTTCGAAAATGGGCACTTAGAGCCAACGTCAAAGTCACCAAAATGGCTGCCAAAGGTCAACTAGTTTTTATCGCCCATCTTTAGCACCATTGTATCTCATGAACAGCCTGTGCTCTCAACAGGAAACCTTCACGGTATCAGGATATGGCCAAATCTTGGACCTGGTCAACAGCATATTCTGGTGGGCAATTAGCATTCAGCTCCCGAATGCTTTTCTTTCATTTTTTAATATGGATTTGGCTTCTTGTGAAACGTAGTGATTGAATTCCATAGAGTTTGTGTTCCATACAAGGTGTTGGTAGTGCACCAGCTGAGAGTGAGTGATCACCAGTCCCACATTGATGACTGTAATTGGTTTCAGAATTTTCTTCTGGACAAAGGTGAGGGCATCCTTGATGTAACCTTCTTCACTGACGAGGCATAGTTTCATATTCTGGCAGGCAATTAGCATTTGGCTCCCAAATGTTTTGTTTTCATTTTATCTGCATTTACTCTCAGGAACCTTGTGCCCCATTCAATCTCTCCACTTCCTAAATCTTTCCTCCTCCTCCCTTTCATTCTCTGCAATCAACACCAAATCATCAGCATACAACATCTCCCTTGGGAGTCTATTTCTGATGTCACATGAGTGGGCTTCAAGCACCATGATAAACAGCAAGGGGCTCAACCCTGACTCCTGATGCACACCAACATTCACGGAAAACTCGTCACTCAAATCTCCATTCTCTTACCTGGGAGCAAGCCAGGGTTGTCATTTCAATTTTCCTTGGGGAGGGCACAGGCTATTTAGGTCCCCCTACTCCCACCTCCCCACATGGGTGGGGTGGCAAATGAGCATTTTGAAGCCACATGCAAAGCTGAATTTAGAGAATTAATGCAGCAAACAAATATATATACCTTATATAATTATTTGTTAAACCGATTACTTCTTGAAAGATGCACTACTGGATATTCTGGCACTGGCAGTATTTCTGTGCGAAGCTGAATATGTAATTTACAGTGCTTGGTAAAGTACATTGCATTATATGCTAATGACCTTGGATAATGGACCAAACAGCAATTAAAATATTTGTGTTGGTGAAGGCTTAAACCAACTTCATTCTTACAGCCTAATGAAAAGATAATTACTATGAAATTGAGAATGAAAAGATGTAAACTTGTAATTGAATTAAAAATGGAAAGCTTTTAGCTTACTAGCCCCCAAAATACCATGAACCATATAAAGTAATGTGAAAAAGTAAGCTCTACACTAAGAGGTGGGAGAAATAAAATGATGGTTTTAAATTTGGAAGAGGCTCACATAAGAAGAGTATATTAAGAATTCATTAGAGAAAATTGAAAATTAAACTACGTATATATATTGCACTGAAAAATGAATAAACTACTGCAAAAGTGGATATCTCTGTGATCTCTGCTTAAAATTATCAACCAGGGTGTTAAAGTTAAGATTATTAACAAGTTCCTTTTCTGAGGCCATAAGTATCAAGTCACTTAAGCAATCAGTTCTCACTGAGATTCCTCGATATGTCTTGACTAAGCTAAGTACTGAAAAAAGTCGTTCATTGCCTGCAGTAGTTACTGGAAGAATGAGAAGAATTTTGGTAATTTTCACTATTTCTGAATAAGCACAATCTAATGGTTTGAGTTCACATAATTAGAACAGATTCTTTGGCTTGTCACTCTTACTTAGAAAATCTCTTTTTGCAACAGATATTTGGAAAACTAGAAGAATTTCATCTATGTATATATCTTTGTAAGAGTGTACTATATTAGAAAGCTTCTCATATTCTGGAAAGTCTCTGGAACTGTAATCAAGTGCATTCTTTGCTTCTGTTAGGGGCATGTTTTGGGTGAAGCGAATATCAAGCTCTGATAGAAATCTATCTATCAAAATAGGTTCTTTTGATTTCAGTCTTTGGAGCAAGAGAAGCATTCACCTCACTTTTCCCTAAAGCTGAATCATTTAAGAAGCTCTTTAGTCCTGATGATACCTTCTGAATTCTCTTAGGCTTAGGTCTGCTCAACTGATATGAATTTTCCTAGTTGGTATCTGCCCCATATGTTGAAGCAAAATCTTTAGCTTTGTCAAAAATATCAGAGAAAGCCTCGTCCTTTCTCAAGACCTGCAATTCTTAATAGCTGACCGTATGAGAAAGCTAGTTTCAGATAGTAAGGCTTCCTCTGCTTGAAGCTGATCTGACAAACTACTGGTAACTCTAAGGACTTGTTCAGTAATATGTAGATCCATTACGAACCTGAAAGACTAACTTTTTGTACAGTCCATTTGCTTCTGCTGCAGCCTCTGAATCAGAACCCTCTGATACTGTATGATGCACTGATAGCAAACTTCCAGAGCGAAGCTTAACCTCTGATACTGACCTATAATAGTATAAGACCATCTAGTTATAGTAGGCCTTTCTAGTGTCAAAACCTGAAGATCATCTGCTTTCTGTGACTCTGTGAAAAGTTGGTTCCCTGTGTTGCTGTTTAATAAATGTGTAAAGTGTGTCAATAATTGAAAAAAATGAAGACACCACTGGTATTCTTTATGCAGTCATCCAGTACTAAATTCAGCCTGTGTGCATGGCAATGTATGTATACTGCTTGGGGAATTTTATCCCGTAGTCTTGCTTGAATCCTGCTAGAGCATCCACTCATTACACTAGCACCATCATAACACTGAGCCACACACTTATACCAAATTTAACCGGATTGTTCTATCTCCTTATATATAAAATCAGCTAAACTTGCTGCATCAACCTTTTCCATGTGATAGGTTCCAATGACATGTTCCTTCACAATACCCTCACTAGAGTACCGCACAAGAACAGCCATCTGTTCCTTTTTTGACAAGTCTTTCCTTTCATTAACCATAACTGAAAAGTACTTGGCTTCTTGTGCTTCAGCACAAAATTGTGTCCTTGATATGTCTTCCAGCAACTGATATCAACTAATTCTGGTCATTCTAACTTTTGTTTTAGAGAGGGATTACAGTCAGCATTCAGGTGAAGAATTTCTACAAAATTTCCTGAATTTAATGTGTCACCACCCTCATGATTTTTTATTTCACAGTGTTAACTTTATATTTTTTTCATTAACTGTAGTTGATTTGGAGGCCTCCTCAGATAGCTTGGGGAGGGGGGGGAGCGAACCCTCGCTGCCCCCCCCCCCCAAATGACACCCCTGGTGCTAGCACCCACATACACAGCCATAACCACTCTAACCAGCCATTCCTCAATCCTAAGCTTTCTCATTGCCCACTTCATTACCTCCCTAGGGACTATGTCAGAGGCCTTCTCTCTCTCTCTCTCTCTCTCTCTAAAAAAAAAAAAAAAAAAAAAAAAAAAAAAAAAAATTCCCTTTTCTTTCCTATATAATTCTCCTGAAGCTGTCAAAATATGAATATGGCATCAGTGGTCCCTTTGCCTGGTATAAACCCAAAGTGCATCTCATCAATATTCACTCTTTCTCTAATCATACCCTCTAGAACTCTCTCCATTACCTTTATTATCTGGTCTAAAAGCTTTATGCCTCTATAATTTCCTCTTTCCAGGGCATCACCCTTCCCCCTGTACACATTTACATTTACACTCTTCAGCCAATCATCTAGGACAACACACTCATATATAATCGTATTTACCAGGTCAGTGACTAACCTAACTCCTATATATCCTGAGGCTTTCATATTTCAGCAGTCAACCCAAACACACCTGCTGACTTCCCCACCATATTCTGCCTATTGCCCCACTCACAGCAGCAGCAGCAGCAATCAAAGGCCAAGGGCCAGACACTGGATCTGTTGGCACCAAACCTTCCCTGTCCCAGTCAAACTCCTTATTCAACAACTAGCTGTAATGCTCTCTCCATTATATGAATTATTTTTATTTTTTATTCATACCATAATCTCTTGAAAGCAATAATTATCTACAAGGTTAGGATCGTTGTCCTGGTTCATGTCTGATAGAATATAATACATTCTGGTGTGAAAGAACTAATTAACAGAATGCACATGGCTGGTACCAGCGCCAATGTTGACTTGATGTCTTTATTACACTCAATGTTACAAGGGTATTGCCTGAATACTGTATGATGTAATGTGCTATACACAGTCAGGTGTCGTTACGTATGATCGTCCAGTATGTGATAAACCACTATAATGGTGAACAAAAAGTTAGACCCATTTTTGGAATAATGATGGTGAAGCAATGGCAAATTCCCTAGAATGATGCCTCCCAGTTAGCTACTTGAATCAACAGCCCAATGTTTACATTCACTATAACTGTCTGCTTTTTGTTCCACTTTATGCATGAAAGGTCACTGAAATACCACTGCTACCGCCAAATAACTCCGCAAGTGCTTAACAAATAGTGCAGTGTGTGATATTAAGTGAAGTGATACCTTTTTTTGTGAAATACTGAAATCTGACTTGAGAATTATGTCTACTGTGCATACACAGCCTCCCGGTCAGCTGATAATGATGCCTCTCAGTCAGTTAACAGAGCCAAGATCACCACTCAGTACAGTAGAGTGAAAGCTCGATTATTCAGGTTTCGGTATATCCGGGCCATGACCAAATGGTTCAGTGGTACAGTAAAACACAGAATTATCCATACGATAGCTCCGGTTTAAACAGGAAACATCTAGTTGTTAGCGAGCAAAGCACGGGTATATGAGCGTAAGTCTGCACCCACCAACACCTCTTGCTCACAACTCGATCACAAGGGTGGTAGGGTGGAGTTTGGTGAGGCAACTGATAACTTAACCTTGCCTAAACTTGCTTAACTACCTAATAATTTAATTTAACCTAACCTAACCTAACCTAGGTTCCAGTTGGAAAATTGGGAAACGAAATCCACTTTTTAGTACGTTGAGTAAGTTTCTTCCATTATGCCAGAAACAAGCGTAGGTACAGCTGAAAGAGTGTGATGACAATAAATGAGGAAATCTTTCAGCAAGAAGAGGTAATTTACCACCTTCAAAACAGAAAAATACAGAAAACAAGCTAGATGAATACAAATTGAATTGGTGAAGTCTTTAGGCTGTATGCTTAAATGAAAATTTATGGGTTTCACAATTTTAGGGGATGAAATGGGACAAAAATTTTTGCTAATCAGAAAAAAATTACTCTTAGTCAACATTTAGTTCCACATTCTTTGTTTGATATCACTGTTCCCAACACATTTTGGACCGAATGAGCATTCAGTTAGTTCTGCTCCTTAAAATTAAGTGTACATTTACTGTTCATTCTTTTGTTTTCTTATGTGTATATGTGAAAGATAGTGTACTGATACAATAATAATTTTATTCCATTAACCCCTTCATAGCTGCCAGCCCTGAACAATACTGTTTTGGTGTCAGTGACGTTGAGTTAGGGCAAGCTATAAAAAAATGTTAACAATTATGGGAAGGGAACGAAGGTCACTGGTATGTTTACATGATCCTACTCTACCATCCCAAGCAGTCAGGCGTTCACTGCACCCTAATTTTGAGTAGGTTTCAGCAAATGAAGATAATTTACCACCCTCAATACAGTCAGAAAAATACAGAAGACAAACTAGAGGAATATGAACTAGATTGGTAAGCTTTAGGATGTAGGCTTGCACAAAAAATTAAGGGTTTCACAATTTTAGGAGATGACGTGGAACAAAAAATGTTTGCTAATCAGAAAAAACTTACTCTTTCGTCCCACATGTTCTCGTAGGTTAGAATTCAGTTCCACATTCTTTGTTCGCTATCGCTCATCCCAATATACTGTGGACCGAGTGAGCACAGTTACTTCTGCTCCTTAAAGTTAGTGTACGTTTACTGCTCAATATTTTGTTTGTTCTTATGTGTATGTATGAAAGAGAGAGGACTGATACAAACAATAATGTATTCCATTATCACTGTCATTGCTGCCGGCCTTGAACCAAGCTTTACTGTACTGGTGTCAGTGATGTTGACTTAGGGCCAGCTATAAATAACTGCGAGCAATTATGGAAAGGGAACGAAGGTCACTGGTGTGTTTACACAACCCTACTGTACCCAGGGGAGCACCAGGGAATTTTCTAAGGGGGGGGCCCGTAGTGAGGTGAGGTCAGGTAATTCGATAACTATGAGGAGGTCACATGCAAGTTTAGAGTCAGGGAGCTGCTGGCTATGTGTTACTCTTTGTTTGTACCTGCCAATTTTTCATGTATTGCAGTTATCAAAATAAATACAGTAATCACTCCAATATCCGGATCAATAGAGCCATCGGTAGGTTCGGATATTGGTTTTGTCCGGATATTGGGCCCCAGCTTATGGACTTGTACTTACGGACCCTAACACAGAGAAACACCTATACAACTCCCTCCGGACATGCATAGCACCTATTTAACACCCAAATCACACCAATAAGGCACATAAATGACTGAAATAAATGCAATAGACACATAAAATGTGGGTTTAGAAGTATGTTCATACATTAATAAACATTCTGGTACTTATGGACTCTAACCGAACCTAACCTAACCGAACCTAACCGAACTCTGAAAAACACATTCCTACTGCACATGCATGAGGTAAGTTTAGTATGGAAAGAAGTACAGTATGACACTTTCTGGTAAGTATAGTATGGGAAAAAATACAATATGAAACATTCTGGTAAATATAGTATG
This sequence comes from Coenobita brevimanus, assembly GCF_032717465.1. NCBI lineage: Eukaryota > Metazoa > Arthropoda > Malacostraca > Decapoda > Coenobitidae > Coenobita > Coenobita brevimanus. The sequence goes on from NC_137004.1 coordinate 26,337,111, forward strand.
GAAAATAGTACAACATGAAACATTTTGGCTACTTACAGCAAGTCCCTGGCCACCTCGATGAATAACCGCCTCCTCTCGGACTCTGACAGTAAGAACGATTTCCTGAAGCACTTGCACTACACTCTTCCTGAAGTCTTGCACTGAACTTAGTCACTAACACACAGAAGTCCGTTCTTTTCACAGTGTTCACTTTAGTCCAAATAATGTTCCATTAAATTTAAGTGTTGCACATTAACTTTTCCCAAGTTTTTTTAAGTTTCCAAAGCCAAAACAAAGAAGGTTAGTTACGTTAAATTTCTTTTCTACTTAGTCTTTTCTCCCAACTTGAAAACCTTAACACAACACACCGTTTTTTTCACTGCACAACACTCAAAATTCCCGTGTGGTCTAGTGGAGAAGTTCTTGCTGTTTATTCACTGTCAGAGCCCGAGAGTATCACTGGCAGGCGTCCAAGGGGTGCATCGGTGGGTAGTGGTGATGGCGTACCGACTACAGAAGACTCTGAAGACAGCCGCAAACTCACGTCGAGCGGTGACTCCACTGTAGCTGATGTGCTGGGCTGTGGCTCGGAGCATGAGGGCCTGTCTTGGGGAGGCAACGGAGTGGAACCAGGGCTTGGCACAGCGGGGTCACGGGCCTGAAAAAACTGTCAATCGTTGACTGACGCAAGGACCGACGATTCTGGCGATTGATGATGCGCTGCCGGAAAGCACGCACTTCCTCCACGAGTCCCAAGGGCCCCATCTCCCTGTCGCAGTCCGGGTGTTCCAGGTAGTCTAGGACGAACTCTAGATGTTCCCGGAGTGCGCTCAGCTTGGGGATGGCTGGAGTAGTTTCCTGCTGGGCGGAGTCTGCATCATCATCGCCTTCGTCGTCGGAATCTTCAAGTTCGGGACTGACACCAGCAACCGAAGACGCGATCTCGATATCAGACAACGTCTGATACCCAGGATCGCCCTCGTCGTCGTCCAACCACTCACGAACATCGTCCACATCAACATCGTCGCCGTGCGTACGTAGCCGTGCATGGAAGTCATCCACGTCAAACCCTAGGAAATCGTACTCCACATCTGTTCCGAGAAGCAGACGAGACCAACCATTTTCAAGAGTTTTCACAGGGACTTCCTTCCATGCACTAGCCCAGTTGTACAGCGCAGACTTGATGTTGTAGCGGCGAAGGTTTTCCAAAGTCCGCTTGCCTCGAGTGTCACGTCCTTCCCTGCGCTCGTCCTCGTCCTCGAGAACCACCATCACCTCGTCCAGGAACTTCCGACGGTACAGGCGCTTTGTTGCCACGATCACTCCTTGGTCCATTGGTTGAATGAGAGCAGTCGTATTAGGTGGCAGAAACATGCACCTAATACGGCCATTCTCAGCAACCAAGTCCTTGTCGCACGCGGGTGGGCAGGTGCATTGTCGAGGAGAAGGAGAGCCTTTACCTGGTCGCGAGGAATTCCCAGTGTCTTCGTCTGGTAATGTATGACCTCCTTGACGAAGTGATGGTGAAACCAGTCTTTGAAAATCACAGCTGTGAACCATGCTTTCAAAGAATGGTACCATACGACAGGAAGGACATCCATCACCCCACGAAGGCACCGAGGCTGCTTTGCACGGCCAACAATAACGGAGCTTAAGCCGGTGCATGCCGTTAGCATTGGCACAACACAAAGCAGATATCCGTTCCTTAGAAAGCTTGCGGCCAGGTGCACGCTTCTCCGTCTCATCGGCGAGAGTGTTCGTTGGCACCGAGCGATAGAATAGGCCAGTTTCGTCAGCGTTATAGACTTGACCGAGAGTGAGGCCCTCCCTGTCGATCAAGCCTTTCACCTTGTGCCGAAACTCGTCCACTCCATCCTCGTTAGCGTCCAATGCTTCGCCATGTGCTTTACGGTTAGTAAGGCCATGTCGCAACTTGAACGCGAAGAGCCAACCCTCGGATGCCTTGAAGTCTAGGGCGTCGTGAAGCCTTGCAAACTTCTCAGCAGCAGCCTTCAGCTCCGTTCCACGTACCATCACACCAGCTGCACGTTGCTGTCGATACCAAATCAACGTGGAGCGGTCGATCTCTGCATACTTGGGAGTAAACATAACCTTCCTCTCCACGTTGCGTTTGCTTCTCGACGAGAAGTCAGCCGTGTACTGCATGAGCTTGTCTCGGGAACGCTTGATATCAAACAAAGTCGACCGGGCCAGGTTGAACTCGCGGAGAATGCGAGAGGAAGACCAACCCGCATCAACCTTCTCCAATATCTCCCGTTTCTTCTCCAGAGTCAACACCACTCTCTTCCTTTTCTCAGGAGGCGGGGCCATCATCACACACACTAAGAGTAGGGCAGAGAGCAGCAGGAGGCCTTGCAGCAAGTACGGCACCACCACAAAAGCGAGCACGTGGGCAGCCATTACGAAGAGCGCAGGTCCAGTCGCGGTGAGAGACAGGCGGGAAGTGGGGAGGATGCAGCGGCGCTCTATCGGACGTCGGAGGAATGACGAACCAAAACAATGCTCTCACGCGGCGCGAGCGGCAAGTTCAAATTACGGACGGCAAAAAATCGTTTTTTTTTCCAATTTTTTTGGATTTTCGGACCATTTTGGGAATGTTTGATCCCAGGACGATAAGGTTCGGTTAGTGGGGATGTTCGGTTATTGGGCGTCCGGATATTAGAGTGATTACTGTATATACAAAATTTTTAAAGGACCCAGAGAGCTAAATGGGGGGGGGCCCGGGCCTGGTGGGCTCCCCCCGGGTGTGTCCCTGTACCATCCCAAGCAGTCAGGCGTTCACAACTTCACAGTTCACTTCATCCCAGATGTTTTCGCCGATGTTTATGTGCTAATGTAGCACGCATCCTAATTTTATTAATTCTTTCATGAATCATAGCAAATCACAGGATGAGTTAAGGGAAAAAAATAAATAAATAAAGCATGTGTACCAGACGAGACTTTTCACATATGTAAGAAAAAGAAATTGGTTTTAGAACTTTGAAAAAATGGTCCCAAGGCCGACCACGGGAGCACGCAAATTTCTGAACTCACGGCTACTGAGGGGGATCAACATACGCTTTACTTTAAGCAGCAAAAGCACCTTACCAAATCACTTCTTCCTGATAGTCTGTTATATTTTTCTGATTCTTTCTGGGTTGGCAAATAAACATTTCTTATTAAATCTGTTTCCCCGTTGTTTTTAGCTGTTCTGGTGTGACAACTATTATTTATTTTATTAACTTAATGGCGGAAAGGACTGTTCTAACCTAAGTGTTTAACTAAACCTGGCCTAACCTGGCTTAACTGTACTAATAATTTAACCTACCCTAACCTCCAGTTGGGATTTTGGGAAACGATAAACACCTTTGAGCACGGTGAGTTTCTTTCACTGTGTGGAAATGATCGTAACAGAAAGTGACGATAATAACAGGGAGGAAATTTTTCTGCAAGAAAAAGTAATTTGCCAAACTGAAGTTATCAAAAAAATACAGAAACAAACTGGAGGATTATGAATTGAATTGGTAAGGTCTTTCTGCTGCTTAAAGTGTACATTTACTGGTAAATAAATCAATCTAACAGTACTGTACTTGTGTTTTGTTTCTGCTGGTTTAATCATGTTTTCGGACTATTCGGGCACCCCTTCACACCATAAAGTCTGGATAATCGGGCTATCTCTGTATTTACATTAGTTGTGATCGTCTGCCTTTCATTCCAATTCGAGTGTGAAAGGCCATTAAAACACCAATGCTAACACGCAATGTGCAATTTTATGTCCGTCTATCTATCTATCTATTGACATATGCCTTAATCCCATAAGGGGTGGTCACAAACAAATCGCCTCCATGTTGCCCTGTCCCCCGCCATTTCACTGCCCTGCTCCCAGCTCACACTCCCCTTTCTCATATACCTCTCCACTCCATTCCTCCACCTCATCCTTGGCCTCCCCCTCCCTCTCCGCCCCCTCCACCTCACTCATATACACGCTTCTCATCAGTTTCTCGCTCTCCATCCTTGCACTTCATCCTTTCCACATGGCATGCAATTTTAAGTGAAGTGATTAATTTTTGTGTGTGAAATACTGAAACTTGTGACCTGGAAATAATGTCTGGCAAGCATGCTACTCCTAGTGGAAATCATGGTGGCACTGAGGGGCACCAAGGACAAGCCTTAAATGATGAGTTTTTTTCTTTTTATATTTCAGGTTTTGCAGAATTGTGAAGGTAAGATTGAAAGTTGGAAAACAAATGTGGGCGGCTGTGCGTGTGTATGCACCAATGCAAGATCGTGCATGCAGTGAAAGAAGAGTTCTGGACAAATGTGGAAGCATGCTTGGAAAAGTCTGAATGGAATGAAAGAGTGTTTCCGATTGGAGATAGGAACGGAAAAGTAGGGAATGTGAAGCTGGCTGGAATAGTTGGTGAGTGGGGTGTGCCTGCAGAAGTGGATGAGAATGGCAGTGCTCTAGTGGACATTTGTGCCAGGAGGGGTTTGTGATAGCCAATACCCTCTTCTGGCACAAAATGATCAACAGGTATACATGGCGAGTGATGAAAAGGGTAGGTGGCGAACTGAATGAAAGAAAGGCAGTGACTGATTATGTGTGTGTGGATGACAGAACGAGGTGTGTAGTGGATGCAAGAGCATATAGAGGCTGGAGGAGAGGACTTTCTGACCACCACTTTGTGGTGGTGAAAGTCAAGGTTGAAATAAAGTGGAGGAATAGAGGAAAGGAAGGACAGGAGGACGTAGTTCTTACAAGGAGGGTGGAAAGGTTTCAAGAGGATGGAAAAAAAGCAGAATATAAGTGAGAAGTGGAGGAGCAATTGGGTAAATATGATTTGGAGCAGATGGGGGATGTGGAAAGTGTGTGCAAGATATTCATGCTGCAGAGGAAATCTCTGCAATATGTGAGGTGGTGTGTGGGGTGAAGAGAAGAAAAAGAGGGTGCAAGGAACGGCATGGTGGAATGTTGAGGTGAGACAGGCTGTAACACAAAAGATGAAAACATATACAGTAGTGAGTGGATGAGAGATGGGTGTGGAGAAAGTTAAGAGACAGAAGAGAGAGTTATATGTAGAGAGGAAGAGAGAGGTGAAAAGATTAGTAAGAGTAAGAAGTGAGTGGATGAGGAATTTGGAAGGTATTAATTTGAGTGTATAGCGCAGGGAACGTAAAAAAAATGTTCTGGAAAGAACTAAAGAGATTTAGACAGGGTGTTAAAGAAGTTAGTCAGGGAGTGAAAGATAAAAATGGTAGATTACTAATGGAGAAGGAAGAAAAACTGAGTAGATGGAGGGAATAATTTATGGAATTGTTGAACACAGAGAATGAAAGCAAATGTGAATATAAGTGGGTGGGGAATGGCTAGGAGAAGGAGGGATGTGAGAAGAGAGGAAAAAATCAGCAGGATGAAAGATGTGGGAGCAATGAAGAAAGTCAAAATAGGGGAAGCCACAGGAAATGATGGAGTGTATGGTGAAATGCTGAAGCAGAGGGGAGAGATGGTAAAAGAATGGATGTGGAAGATGCGCAGACTGACATGAGAGGAAGGTAAAGTGCCGAAGGATTGGAAGTCATAGTATAATTATTCCCCTGTACAAAGGAAAAGGGGAAAAAGAAGTGTGTGGTAATCATAGGGGCATATGTCTTCTTGGTGTAACAGGAAAAGTATACGGTACGATACTAACTGACAGAATTAGGGAAATAATAGAGGAATTTACTGGGCAAGGACAGGCAGATTTTAGGAAGGAAAGTGGTTGTGTAGATCAGATAGTCATTCTTAGGTCTTTAGTGGAAAAGTTTCTGGAGACGAGAAAGAGGTTGTATCCAGCCTTCATGGACTTGGAGAAAGCATATGACAGGGTGGATAGACAAGGATTGTGGAAAGTGTTATGAATATGTGGAGTAAATGGGAAATTGCTGAATGCCGTGAAGAGTATGTATGAGGGTGCTAAGGCTGCAATGTGTGTGGACAGTGAACTGAGTGAGTTTTCCTATTTGAAGGTTGGATTGTAACAAGGATGTCATGTCTCCATGGCTGCACAATCTGTAAATGGATGGGGTTATAAAAGAGAAACAAGGTAGGGCAGTGGATGCTGAAGCAGCCCTAATGAGAGAGGGCAGTGTGTGGAAACTCCCTGTACTCTTGTTTGAAGATGATACTGTGTTGTTAAGTGACGACAAAGGGGAGCTGCAAGGCTTGGTGAATGAGTTTGGGAGACATGGACTCTATTGGTAAATGCAGGGAAGAGTAAAGTTATGGTCTTTGAAAAAAATGAAATAACTGAATGTACAGTGAGGTTGGATGAGAAGAAAATGGAAAATGTGAGTGCATAACAGTACTTGCATAGTGTGATCAGTAAGGATGGAAGTATAGAGGCTGAAGTGCCTGAAAGAGTACAACAAGAAAGAAAGTTTGCTGGTTCTTTGAAAGCAGGGATAAGAAACAGGGAAGTGAGCATGGAGGTGAAAAAAGTTACTGCTAACAGTATTGTGATACCAACTCTAATGTATGGAAGTGAAGCTTGAACCTTGTTGGAGGGACACAAGTAAAGAGTGAGAGCAGTGGAAATGAGTTATTTTAGAGGAACTTGTGGAGTTACATGGAGAGACAGACTGACAAATGAGGAAGTGAAGGAATGTTGTGGTGTGGGTGTGGATGTGACAGGAAGTGTTAGGAGAAACACACTGAGGTGGTCTGGCCATGTGGAGAGGATGGTGTGTGAGAGACTGATGAGGAGAGTGTATCTGAAGGGGGTGGAGGGGGGAAGAGGGAGGGGGAGGCCAAGGATGAGGTGGAGGGATGGAGTGGAGAAGTACAGTATATGAGAGAGGGCAGTGTGAGCTGGGAGCAAGGCAGTGAAACGGCGTGAACAGGGCAATATGGAGGTAATTTGTTTGTGGCCAACCCTTATGGGATTATGGCATCTGGCAATAGGTGGACAGATAGTTTTGCAGTCAAAGGAATCCTCTCTAACCCCACTCAACCCATGCAGTATTGACCTCACTTTATGATAAACTGTTATGAGATGGGTTTTCATCTGACACAACCCTATCACATAGACGAGACCTGACTGTACGATAATAAGTATGATAAAATGTCACTGCATTGTACTGTACTGTACTGTACACTGAACATCCAGCCCCTAGAGCATGAGTTAGGCAGGGTAAGGCGGGTTAGCAAGGCGGTCTGAAAGAGGATAGGCAGACCTAACCAAGTATGAGAAGAGTGAGAGAAATGTGTAAGGCATGAGTGACAGAAATGAAACAGATGTTAGGAGGAATTATCTCATCAGAAAGATTGATGAATCCAGTGTGGTTAGTGGTAGGACATGCATAATCACAGGGATGACAACAAAGGTGAGGAACACCATCATGAGTGAAGCTATGTCTTAACAATATGGCTGCCATGCAGCTTGCTGGCAAGAGAGTGGCAGCCTCGGGGAAGGAGGGGCGCACCAACATGCTGTCAAGCATTTTTGCGACAAGATACACGAGGAAAAACAGTATGAAATGTACTGAGCAAGAAGGATATACATATGTAAAACTGAACACAGGAAGAAAACATAAGATGGGGCAATACAGGTGACAAATTAGAAAGAAACTGCAGTAAAGTCATCTGCAGTGAGACAAACTCCAGGATAGGTGAAACCACCAAAACTGGCAACATCAAAAGCATTGTTTTTATGTGATATTCATGATGCTGAATTCAATCCTCCAGCTGAATACTGAACATGAAATGATAGGGCAAAGGTGGGGGGAGTCATAAAGTTAAGAAATAAAACAAAATGAAGTCATATATTGTATGCCAGAATTCCAAGTTACATGCAAAACTGCCAGGAAATTGTACTTTGGTGACGAGGCAAGTGATGTAGCTTTTGATTTTGGGGTATTTCAGGAGGTTTACTAAATTCAGCCATTTTCTATGATGAATAATGATGTATGACAAATAATGCACCTACAGATAATTAAGAGATTACCATATAGTCTTCACTGACACCTTTACTTTTATAGATCTTCCCAAGTTAGTCAAATACATCATCATACTGAAGAGATTAATGTACAGTATAAAAAACATGGGAGTCCACCACTATGTCTGACCTTGTTGCTGTGGTAGAAGTGTGAAGACACCATGTGAGTCTCGTGTCACCAATAGCTTGGGGATCCACACTTCTGTAGGAATAGGTCCAGGTGACGTGATGTTTGCTGGTACTCGGTCTTCTGTCAGCCGCAGCCGCACGCATTCTACATCAACCTTTAGTTACAAAGTATTTATGTTTAACTATGAGAAGAAACAAATGCTATACATATTTGTGTAATTACAGAGTATCAGAGACTAATATACCTGTTAAAGTTCAGGCAGTTAATCATTACGGAGATAATTTTCAGATGAGACTCAAATCCGAAGTTTGTCTAACTCACTCACAAGAACTAGCAAATTCCATGAAGAAACAACTCAGACATAATACTAAGGTACATAAATCTCTGCCAAGCCTGTACAGAGCTACAAATGTATTCGTCATGTAAAAGAATCAACACGACAGTCAATACCTCCATTGGTAATGGCTGTGGGGGAATCTCATCTTCAATCAGGTCAATCATACTGGTGATCGTGCTTGTCATAAAGGAGAGACTCAGGTTCCCTACTTGGGCTTTCAATGAGGGAGTCACTACTGCAGGAAGGAGTGCTCCTGAAATGCCCTTCACCTTACTCTCCTCTCCTGCTCCCTTCCTAGTGTCTTCCTTTTCTTCTCTTGTTTCTTCCCTGCTTCCTGTTTTGCCTTCTCTAGCTTCCACTTCACCTTCAATCAAATGGGTCTCAAGGCGGACTTTGAGGCAGCATGGATCTGGAGCTGTGGCTAAGGAGTCTGACCACCCTCGACAACGACTGCTGAATTTACTCTGAAGGTGATGGTGACAGTAACAACATATATTAATAAAACAACTACATAAGGCTTTTCTTTCACAATAAATTTCATCTAACGAAATTTAAAAATTTCACATCACAGTACTTGCAAGAAAAAATTAGCAATAAAGTATTCAAACTCTATATTAAAAACTATAAGACTACACAGCATCTGCATAATTCATTAAAATGTGCATGTGCAGAAAACTTAAGCAAAAAAACTACCCAGTAAATACCAAAGAAGTGTCTGGCAGTTCTATCTAACCTGGAGTGGAACATACATTTAATGCTGATCTAAACACTATTTTAGTTTGCATTTGTGCTATCTTGAATAAAGTCAAATAGCAATATACAATGACACATTATACAGAGCTGCAAATAAAATCTTGGTTGTTCTGGTACCATGATTCAACCATGATAATTAAAGAGCATCAGATTATTAGACTTAAAAATTTAGACTCAATTTTTCTCAGTAGCTTTTATTTATGCTTACCCTTCAAAATTTTAACAAAGTATAATGTAAAGAATGAGTTAATTGTGTACAATTTGCTGTGCAGGGTTCCAATTTCATACTAGATCTTTACTCAAATATGATATTCTCTGCAAAGTTCATATCACGCTCAACTTCATTAACCAATCCCACATTACGGTAGTTCCAAGCTTAAATTTATTTGCAACTAAGAAAAAAAAAAAGCACACACACACACACACACACACACACACACACACACACACACACACACACACACACACACTATTTTATAGGTTTGTAAATGGTAAAATAAAAGGTAAGGACAGTATAATACGACTGAGGGATGGAGATGAAACTTATGAAAGAAGAAGAATTGTGCAAAATAATGAACAACAAGCTGCAGTCAGTCTGTTGGAAGAGGAATTTAGAGAACCTGAAAAGGAAACCAGGATGATGGGAATGGCAGAAATTGCAGTTGATATGAATGAGGTGCAAAAGCTGATGAGGGACTTGGATGTGAGGAAAGCAATGGACAAGATGGTGTGACTGGATGGATCCTGAAGGAATGTGCTGACCAATTAGTATGGCCTGTTTATATCATCATTTAGAGGTCTCTGGAAAATGGACACTTACCTAAAGACTGGAAAAGAGCAAGTATTGTGCCAATCTTCAAAGGAGGAGACAGGGAAGATCCACTCAATTATATACCTGTATCACTTACTAGTGTTGTGTAAATTCTGTGAGCAGATGATTAGAAAAAGATGGATTAAGTATTTAGAAGAAAATTAAGTGATAACACCAAGACAATTTGGTTTGCGGGAAGGAAGGTCATGTGTTACTAATCTATTAAGTTTCTACAGTAGGGTAATGGATGTTATACAAGAGAGAGGGATGGGAAGATTGTGTCTATCTTGATCTCAAGAAAGCATTAGACAGGGAGACCTTTAACAGACTGATGTGAAAGTTGAAGACCTTTGGAGGGGTGCATGGGTGCATGGGAAACTATTAAAGCGGATGGGAGATTATCTGATAGGAAGGCAGATGAGAACAGTTATACAAGACAAGGTTTCACAATGGAGAAATGAGACTAATGGAGTACTCCAGGGTTCTGTCTTAGCCGCAATAATGTTTTTGATAGCCTAGATATAAATGATCTGCCAGATGGTTTGAATAGTTACATGAGTATGTTCGCAGATGATGCTAAAACCATCAAACACATTAAATGTATTTATAGTAGTAAAAAACTGCAATAGGACTTGGACAAACTCCACAGCTGGAGCCAGACTTGGAAAATGGATTTCAATGCCAAGATGTGTCATGTACTAGAAATGGGAATGAGTGAAAATAGTGCACTGGACATAAAATGGGCAATGAAAAAAAAAAAAGAAAAAAGAAAAAAAAAAAAAAAAAGATGAGAAGGACTTGGGAGTGATTATTCAAGTAAACTTGTCACCAGAAGTGCATGTAAACAGAATCATTGGAGGCATTCATGGATTACTGATCAACATGAGAGTGGCTTTTAATTATATGGACGAGGAAATGCTGAGGGAGTTGAGAGTGACCAAGATAAGACCAAACTAGAGTATGCAGCTGTGGTATGGTTACATCATTTGAAGAAGCATATTGATACTGGAGAGGATTCAACAGATGGAACAAGGATGATACCATGCTTAAGGGAACTGACCTACGAGGAGAGATTGGCAAAACTGAAGTTGCCAATATGGTGCGAGAGAATGGAAAGAGGTGACTTGATCACTATGTTTAGAAAAGTAAAAGAACTGGAAAGGGTGGACAGAGAGGATCTTTTTGTATTGGATGATGGAAGAACAAGAGGTCATGACTTCAAGTTGAAGAAAAGTAGATGTCTTAATGATGTTAAAAGGTTCAGTTTCCCGAAAAGAAGCATAGGTATTCGGAATGACTTAGACGAAGAGGTAATGCAGGGAAAAAACATTCATGTGTTTAAAAATAGACTAGATAAATGAAGATATGGAGACAGGACAACATAAGCTTAGCTCAAGTCCTGTATACTACAAATAGGTAAATGCATATAGGTAAATACACACACTCTCACACACACACACACACACACACACACACACACACACACACACACACACACACACACACACACTAACAGGCCACGTGTGAACGTTACTATCACACACACTTCTGTGAACTACTTCAGCACACTTACTGTAATCTGACAAAGATTTCTAATGCCTATGAGCTTGGTTGATAGCCAAGTGTAGTCAGATTGGTAGGTAAAGTTCACAAGTAAGTGAAGGGACTCATTCCTAAAAACTAAGACTTATCAAATTTCACCTAAACACAATAAAATATTCAGGTTGTGGAACTGGTCTGTTTCCATTATTCATTTAATAATTTTTCATTCAATTAGTTTATAAAGGCTCCAACATGTTTGCATGTAACAGCCTTGTTACCTAATGGTGGCTCTCCACACTGCTCAATTTCTGGCAGCCTCCCTATTCAGTCCCCTATCCTTGAGTTCCCACTCTATGACCTTATCCCAGGTCTTTTTTGGTCTGTCTCTCACTACCCTACCCCAGTGTTCATGGCTCTCACCTTGCACACCCAGTGGCCATCTTCCATCCTCTCAACATGTCCAAACCATCTAAATCTACTCCTCTTCATCCCAACACTTACTACATTGAAATTCCATCCTTCCTCTCAACTTTTCAATTGCAATCCTAATCCCCTAGGCCCATCATTCATGGATGCGCCACTTATCTATCTAATCACTATCATTTCTGTACATTTAAGCCTACAAATCAAAGCTGGGCACTTTCACTATCACTTTCACAAACCGCAAATTCTGCAACTGCAAAAACGAGATTTCGTTTACGGATTTGCATCTGCGACAAACTTTACGCAAATTTGTGGTGCTGCATTTGTGGAAGTACTTCCACAAACACAAACCTGCCCCCAAACCAGCCTGACCTCCAAGAACTTTGAGCAGATTGTTTTTATGAAGAGCAACATGGACCTGTTCAAGACGGAGCTGTCTCAGTTGTTGGGGGAGTCTGATTGTGACTGGAGTGAGGGCTGAGGACGTTAGAGCTGAGGAATAGACATGGACTGGTGTGTCAACTTGTCAGGTGTGAACTGTGAAGTGTAATAATTTAATTCATTTACCTACAATAGTGAATGATTTACCCTTCAGTACCCTCGCGTCCAACACGGTAATATTGTCATGCATGGGTCCCGTGTTGGACCAAAAACGTGTTGGACAAACAACAGAGCTTATGGGGAAAAATGAATTATGTCAGCAACCCTAGGAAAAGTCACCCTAAATACCTACCATATACCTATACATATATTGGTACTATTGTAATTATAATAAATGATACTGCACTATGAATGATAACCAACCTTTTAGGATAATGTTGGTGGGCTTGCTGGGAATGGAAGGTGATGTCCGAGAATAAGTAGTCCTACTGGGTCCCTGGAAGATGGCTGCTGGCGTCACTAGCGGGTAATGGCTGCTGCTCTTCCTCAACCTCCCTCATAAATCCTTTGAAATTCCTCTCCCCTTTCTTCTGCCTCTCGATGAATTCTAGCTTGGTGGCCTGAGGGAGGTGCCGCCGCTTCTTGGGGTTCTCAGAAGGTTTCCTAGGCATCATGAGAGGGTAAAATGCAGTAGCAAGGGCAGAAAATGAAGGAGAAAAAAGCACCGTCCAATGCAAATTGTGCAACTGAGTGGCGCTGTGGCGGGAGAAATTTAAACAAAACATCACGTGAGAGCAGAAGCGTTTTTCGTTGGGTGATATCACGATCTCGTCACGATAGCGGGTGGGGGAGGCTACTTGATCGGAAATTTTGATTGGCTGTCAGCGTCACGGGAACGTCCAGTATGACTGTGTTGGACCAGGGGTGATCGTGCTAGAGGCAAACTCTGCGGATTTCCCCACTTCTCGGAGCTCCATCAGTGTTATGCTTACGCACCCGTTTTACTGTACTTAAATCATATTAAATCGTACTAATTTTTTGCACTTCGTGCTGGACGTGAATCGTGCTGGACAAACACGTGTTGGACGCGAGGGTCCTGTATTAATATAATAATATTCAAAATACTACAGAACCCTATAATTGCCAATTCATAATTAACAACTTCACAAATATACATGGCAAGTGTTGAGAAGGGTGGGTGGCAAAATGAATAAAAAGAAGACAATGATTATGTGTGTGTGGATGGAAGGATGCGAAAGTGTGTAATGGATGCAAGAGCGTATAGAGGTTGGGGAGGGTGGACTTTCTGACCACCACTTGGTGGAGGTCACAATCAGTGTCCAAGTGAAACAGAGAAACAGAAGAAGGGAAGGACGGGAGGAGGTAGTAAAAGGTAACAGAGGATAAGAAACAGGTAGAATATAAGAGAGAAGCGAAGGAGTGATTGGGTAAATATGAATAGGAGCAGATGAGGGATGAGGAAGGTGTGTGCAAGATATTCACAGAAGAAATCTGTGCAGCATGTGAGGTGGTGTGTGGAATGAAGAGAAGACGGAAGGGGGTGCAAGGAACAGCATGGTGGAATGAAGAGATGAGACAGGTTGTGGCACAAAAGAAGAAAGCATATAATGAGTTGATGAGAAACAGGGGCATGGAAGAAATTGAGAGACAGAAGAGATAGTTATACAGTATGTGAAGAGGACGAGAGAGGTGAAATGATTAGTAAGAGAAAGTAAGAGGAGAATGGATGAGGACTTTGGAAGAAATTTCAGTGTAAAGTGGTGGGAATGTAAGAAAATGTTCTGGAAAGAGGTAAAGAGAGTTTGATAGGGTGGCAGTGAAGTTAGTTGGAGTGACAGATAAAAATGGTAGATTACTAGTGGAGAAGGGTGAAAAAGTGAGCAGATGGAGAGAATGCTTTAAGGAATTGTTGAACGTAGAGAATGAAAGTAATGCGAGTATGAGTGGCTGGGAGAAGGTGGGATGTGAGAAGAGAGGAAGAAATCAGTAGGATGGAAGCCGTGGAAACAATGAAGAAAGTCAAAATGAGGAAAGCCACAAGAATTGATGGAGAGTGTGGTGAAATGCTGAAGCATGGGGGAGAGATAGTAGTAGCATGGATGTCGAAGATATGCAGATTGGCCTGGGAAGAAGGGAGAGTCCCGGAGGATTGGAAATCCAGGGTAATTATTCCCTTGTACAAAGGAAAAAGGGAAAAAAAAGTGTGTGGTAATCATAGGAGCATTTGTCTTCTTAGTGTAATAGGAAAAGTGTATGGTAGGATACTTATTGACAGTGTTAGGGAAATAACAGAGGATTTAGTTGGAGAACAGGGAGGTTTTAGGAAGGGAAGAGGTTGTGTAGATCAGATATTCATTTTTACATCTCTAGTGCAAGAGTATCTAGAGAAGGGAAAGAAGTTGTATGCAGCCTTCATGGATTTGGAGAAAGTATATGACAGGGTGGATAGACAAGGATTGTGGAAAGTATTAAGGATATATGGAGCCGATGGGAAGTTTTTGAATGCTGTGAAGAGTATGTATGAGGGTGATAAGGCTGCAGTGTGTGTGGATAGTGAACTGAGTGAAATTTTCTACTTGAAGGTTGGACTGAAACAGGGATGTGTTATGTCTCCATGGTTGATCAATCTGTATATGTATGGGGTTATAAGAGAGATACAAGGTAGGGCAGTAGATGTTGGAGTGACCTTAATGAGAGAGAGGGCAGTGTTTGCAAACCCTGTACTGTTGTTTGCAGATGATACCATGCTGCTAAGTGAAGACAAAGGGGAGCTGCAAGGCTAGGTGGATGAGTTTGGGAAAGTGTGTAAGAAATGGAATCTAAATGTGAAGGTAGGGAAGACTAAAGTTATGGTTTTCGAGAGAAGTGAAATCAGTGAATGTACGGTGAGGTTGGATGAGGAGGAAATGGAAAATGTGAGTGCATTTAAATATTTGGGTAGCATGATGAGTAGGGGTGGAAGTTTGGAGGCTGAAGTGCTTGAAAGGGTACAACAAGGAAGAAAGGTTGCTGGTTCCTTGAAAACAGTGATAAGAAACAAGGAAGTGAGCATGAAAGTAAAAAGGTTACTACATGACAGTATTGTGATACCAACTTTAACATATGGAAGTGAAGCTTGGACCTTGTTGGAGGGACAGAAATCAAGAGTGAGAGCAGTGGAAATGAGTTATCTGAGAGGAACATGTGGAGTCACGTGGAGAGACAGACCGACAAATGAGGATGTGAAGGAGCGTTGTGGTTTGGATGTGGATGTGATAGAAACTGTTAGGAGAAACACACTGAGGTGGTTTGGCTGTGTGGAGAGGATGGAGAGTAAGAGACTGACAAGGAGAGTGTATGTGAGTGAGGTGGAAAGGGGGAGAGGGAGGGGGAGGCCAAGGATGAGATGGAGGGATGGAGTGAAGAGGTATATGAGGGAGGGGGGTGTGAGCTGGGAGCAGGGCAGTGAAGTAGCGGGGGACAGGGTGACATGGAGGTGATTTGTTTGTGGCCACCCCTTGCAGGACTGAGGCATCTGGCAATGGATGGATGGATGGGTCAAATTAGCGAGTTCTTCCTTAAAAAAAAAAAAAAAAAAAAAAAAAGTCGGAAAAGTACAGAAAATAAACTGGAGGAATATGAACTGAATTAGTTTCCTGAAAGTTATACGTACATTTAGCACTCACTCTTTTGTTCGTTTTTGTGTGTATATGTGAAAGAGAGAGTGTACTGATGCAAACAATAATGTATTCCGTTAACCCTTTAATAATCCCCAGTGTTGAACAACCCTTTATAGTACTGGTGTCTGTGACATCAAGTTAGTGCGAGCTATAAAAACTGTGAACAATCATGGGAAGGAAACAAAAGTCAATGGTATGTTTACATGACCCTAAGATACCATCCCAAGCAGTCAGGTCTCAGATGTTTTCACCCATGGCCACATGCACTGTAATTTTATTAAATCTTCTGCAAATCACTGTGAATCACAGGATGGGTTTAGGAGGCTAAAAACACATTGCTAGTGCTCCAGACAATTCTCTTCACATGATGAAGAAAAATAAATTGATTTTAGAACTTTTAAAAAACCATTCCAGGGCCGGCCAGGGGCACATGCAAATTTCTGAACCCACAGTCACTGAGGGCTTAAGCCATTAAGCCATACCTACGATTGCTTGTTTCTGGTGCAATGGAAGAAACTTGTTCTAAGTACTCAAAGATGGATTTCGTTTCCCAGTTTCCCAACTGTAAGTTAGGTTAGGTTTGGTTATATTACAATATTAGTTATAGCTAAACTAGGCTGGGTTAGGTTTAGTAAAACACTTATGACAGTCCCTTCCATCAAACGCTGACTAATCACACAAGAGTTGGCACAGCTGAACAGCTAAAAACAAAAGGGAAACAGAATTAACAGGAAATGTTTATTCATGGGTAATGCATCACACTATCTGTGGTTCACAGGCTACACAATTACCATTAAATATCATTTTTAGGAAGATGTCAAGAATTAGAGAGTTTCAAGAGTTAACAAGTGGCTTTCGAATGTAACCCTTGCTAATTTAGGGGATTACTGTTTTGTTTTGTTTTGTTTCATTTTTAAAGGCTCCAATGTGCTTGCATATGTCGGCCTTGGTCACCTAATGGCAGCTCTCCATGCTGCACGATCCATTGCAGCCTCCCTGTTCAGTCCCTTAACCCTGAGGTCACACTTAATGACTTCGTCCCATGTCTTTCTTGGTCTACTCCTCATAACCCCATCCCCAATATTAACACTTCTCACCTTCCTCACCCAATTATCATCCCCCATTCTCTCCACATGTCCAAACCATCTCAATCTACCTCTCCTCATCACGATACCAATACACTCCAGTCCCATCCTACCTCTCAACTCTTCCATCATAAACCCAGCCCCCCCAGACCTTGCACGCAGGGACGCACTACACATCCACCTAATCATTGTCATTTCTATAGGTCTGAGCCAGTGAATATCCTCCTCCTTTACTGCCCAGGTCTCACTACCATACAGCATTACACTCCTAACACATGCTGCATACAAAGACCCCTTAGCACATAGGGAGAATCCTCTCAATGTCAGGAGAGGCAACAGCTCCCTGAACTTCTTCCAACCACTTCTCATCCTAGCCACAGAGCTAGCTCCAGCCCCACCTCCAGCACACAACATGTCTCCCAAATAACAAAATTCCTCCACACACTCAAGAGACTCACCAGCAAGTTCAATCCTTTCACGTCTGACAATCTCCACCTGCTCTCCCCGACATGCCGCACAGATAAAATCAGCATTATCTCGCAGTCTACCTCTGATACCACTACATCTCTTGTGCACCCATTTATCACAAACACCGCACAAGATGGAATTACTTCCCACGCCCTTGTGGCAAACTACACATGGCCACTCTCCCACTTCTTTGACAGTACCGCCACCAACCCTAGATATCATCACTTCTGTTTTATCTGCATTTACCCTTAAGCCCTTGTGCCCCACACCATCTCTCCACTTCCTAAACCTTCCCTCTGCCTACCTTCGTTCTCTGCAATCAACACCAAATCATCAGCATACAACATCTCCAATGGTAGTCTGTTTCTAAAGTCACGTGAGAGGGCTTCAAGTACCATGATAAACAACATGGGACTCAAAACTGACCCCTGATGCACACCAACATTCATGGAAAACTCATCACTCAAATCTCCATTCACTCTTACCTGGGTGCAAGCACCCACATACATAGCCATAACCACCCTAACCAGCCACTCCTCCAAGCCAAGCTTTCTCATTGCCCACTTCACCACCTCTCTAGGGACTCTGTCAAAGGCCTTTTCCAAATCAACAAAAACAAAATGCAGATTCCTTCTCCTACCAATATATTTTTCCTGAAGCTGTTGAACAATGAATATGGCATCAATGGTCCCCCTACCTGGCATAAACCCAAACTGCATCTCATCAATATTCACTCTTTCTCTAATCATACCTTCTAAAACTCTCTCCATTACCTTCATTATCTGATCTAAAAGCTTTACACCTCTATAATTTCCTCTTTCCTGGACATCACCCTTCCCTTTATACACATTTATAATTACACTCTTCAACCAATCATCTGGGACAACACACTCATAAATAAACCTACTTATCAGGTCAGTGACAAACTTCACCCCTATATCTCCTGAGGCCTTCAACATTTCGGCAGTCAACCAGACACACCAGCTGCCTTACCCACCCTCATCCTGCATACTGCTTCACTCACAGGAGGAGCATCAATCAAAGGCCAAGGGTCAAACACTGGATCTGCTGGCTTCAAACCTTCCCTGTCCCAGTCAAACTCCTCATTCAACAACTGGTTATAATGCTCTCTCCATGCATCTTTAATATCCTCACTGTTCAGCACTACCCTTCCTTCATCATTCTTCACACACTGCTCACCTATAATATCCCGATTATCCCTCTTCATCTGATTTGCCACATTAAATATCATATTTTTCCTTTCCCCATGATTTAGGTTATCAAGTAATTGTCTCTGTGACTCAGACTTCGCCCTGTATACCTCTCTTCTAGCCCTACGCTTGGCAGCCAAATATTCCTCCTTGCTACCACCCTTCTTCCATTCCCGGAAAAGCCTTCTTTTCTCCTTAACTGCAGCTTCTACACCCTCATCCCACCACCAAGTTACTTAAGTCTTGTTGGTCCTCTTGTCAAACCGCATGTTACATCAGTAACTCTCAAGAGGTTGTTCTTGAGGGCTCTGTACTGTTCATTAACGCCTATGTCTACAGCTCCATGTTCAGTCACCACTCTCCTGTACTGCATATAGATTTGTTTTACTATAAATAATTTTAAATCCCATTCAGTACTATAGACAATTTCAAAACTTTATAAGGTCACCTACTGTTAGTCAGAATAAATAAAGATATGACTGCAGTGGAAGAGTAACTAGAGATGAATTTTAACCCCTTGATTACGAAAAATATCATCCTAAACTTAAAAATACCCTCTAATGGTATCTAGAATAAAATGAAACTCATGCCGTGGTATAAATGGTTTGCATTTGCTGACCCACAAATTTCAGAAAGTTTGCAGATTTGCAGTTGCAGAAGGTAATTTTTCGAGTGTGCGGATTTGCACTGCGGAAGAGAATTTCCATTTGCGGTGCCCAGTTCTGCTACAAATATCCTCTTCCTTTGCTGCCCAGGTCTCATTACTGTACAGAACTACACCCCAAACACATGCTGCATACAAAGACCCTTTAGCACAGACGAAGAGACCTCTCAACGTCAAAGAGGCAGCAGCTCCCCATCAGATGAAAATAAATCAATTATACCATACCAGCATATTTCTTTAATATGAAATATACTGTGAAATAAACTGTACTTATGCACAATGCTCCATATAACAACTTTTTTATTTGGTTTCATTGGCTCTTCCCAATATTTCCCATATTAATAATTTTATATGTACACACACACACACACACACACACACAGCATCCTCCATCTAAAATAGTGCTCCTTGAGTTTGCAGATTTTTTCATCAACTTTTTGCATGACATTTACTTTCTATTCCATCATACAACATTCATTAAATTCTTCTAGTTTACACCATTCTGCAACACATTTTTTGACTGCAATGTTAACATTTTCTCTCACTTGTTTCCAACTGATTCCTTTAACCTCCCAATCATTCAATCCTTTTGTCATTAGTTTTCATAGTCAATAATTTTTTATTTTTTATAATGTCTAGGTGGACAGGAAATTGCTAAGTGCTGTCAAAAGTATGTAAGAAGAAGCTAGGGCTACGATGTGAGTGGATGGTAAGCTGAGTGAGTTCTTTGATCCAAATGTGTGACTAAAACAGGGTTGTGTGATGTCTCCATGGCTATTTAATATTTATATGGATGGGTTTGTAAAGGAGGTGCAAGGTGGGGCAGTGGACGTGGGGGTGGCTCTTATGAATGAGGGTGAGATGTGGAAGATTCCGGTGTTGCTGTTTGCTGATGATACAGTACTGTTGAGTGAAGATGAATGGGAGTTACAAGGTTTGACGAATGAATTTAGGACAGTGTGTAGGAAGAAGAGTCTGAAAGTTAATGTAAACAAGAGTAAAGTTATGGTGTTTGAGAGGAATGAAGTCACAGAATGCACAGTGAGGTTGGATGGTGAGGATATGGAGAATGTGAGTGCATTCAAGTACTTGGGTAGTGTGATAAGTAAGGATGGAATTTTGGGGGATGAAGTGCTTGAAAGGGTACAACAGGGAAGGAAGGTTGTTGGTTCACTGAAAATAGTGATGAGAAATAGGGAGGTGAGTAAGAAGTCACTGCATGATAGTATTGTGATCCCTACCCTGACGTACGGAAGTGAGACATGGACCTTGCTAGAGGGGAACAAGTCAAGAGTGAGAGCTGTGGAAATGAGTTACTTGAGAGAAGCATGTGAAGTGACATGGAGGGACAGGTTGATGAATGAAGAAGGAGCATTGTGGGGTGGATGTGGACGCGGTTGAGAATTTAGGATTACACTGAGGTGGTTTGGACATCTGGAGAGAATGGAGAATGAAAGACTGACTACGAGGGTGTATAGGGATGGAGCTTAGAGGTATATGAGGGAGGGGGAGTGAGCTGGGGGGAGGGTAGTCAAATGGTGGGTGACAGAGCAACTTGGAGGCATTTTGTCTGTGGCCACCCTTTGCAGGATTAGGGCGTCAGGCTAAAGATAGATATATAGATGTCTAGGTTACCTGTTATTACATGATTATATGTTAATGATGAATATCAATGAACTCTAAATTGTAACATTTACACTCATGCTTTTGTGCTTGCCATTCTTTCACACACACACAAACACACACACATAAATAAATAAATATATATATATATATATATATATATATATATATATATATATATATATATATATATATATATATATATACTATATATATATATATATATATATATATATATATATATATATATATATCATCATCATCATCATCAGCAGCAGCAGCAGCAGCAGCCGTTTGAGTGCCACTGCAGGACCGGCCTATCCCTACCGAAGTGGGGACGGTACAGCCAATGTATCTCTACCAAGTGGCTTAGGCTGTCTAGTAAAGACTGTATGTAGGGTGAGAAGTGCTTGTAAGTGTAATTGTTGTGTTGGAGTGGCTTTGGATGTGTGTGTAGTCTGTGAACCAAGTGTAATCGGCCCGTGCAAGTCGATTGGGTGCAAGCATACTTTAAAGTATGCGACACTGGTTCAACCACAGCACCCCTGATGTCCGCCAAAGTAGTACGTGGCCAGAAGAACGGTCCCAAAGTTTATTACCCTGGCGGGGCGCGAACCCTCGTTCTTAAGTGTACGAAAACGCACACTTTACCACTGTACCACAAAGGCTCCATATACATATATATATATATATATACAGTAATCACTCTAATATCCGGACGCCCAATAACCGAACATCCCCACTACCCGGACCTTATCGTCCTGGGATCAAACATTCCCAAAATGGTCCGAAAATCCAAAAAAATTGAAAAAAAAAAAATCGATTTTTTGCCGTCCGTAATTTGAACTTGCCGCGTGCGCCGCTTGAGAACATTGTTTTGGTTCGTTATTCCTCCGACGTCTGATAGAGCGCCGCTGCATCCTCCCCACTTCCCGCCTGTCTCTCACCGCGACAAGACCTACGCTGTTCGCCATGGCTGCCCACGTGCTCGCTTTTGTGGTGGTGCCGTACTTGCTGCAAGGCCTCCTGCTGCTCTCTGCCCTACTCTTAGTGTGTGTGATGATGGCCCCACCTCCTGAGAAAAGGAAGAGAGTGGTGTTGACTCTGGAGAAGAAACGGGAGATATTGGAGAAGATTGATGCGGGTTGGTCTTCCTCACGCATTCTCCGCGAGTTCAACCTGGCCTGGTCGACTTTGTTCGATATCAAGCGTTCCCGAGACAAGCTCATGCAGTACACGGCTGACTTCTTGTCGAGAAGCAAACGCAACGTGGAGAGGAAGGTTATGTTTACCCCCAAGTATGCAGAGATCGACCGCTCCACGTTGATTTGGTATCGACAGCAACGTGCAGCTGGTGTGATGGTACGTGGAACGGAGCTGAAGGCTGCTGCTGAGAAGTTTGCAAGGCTTCACGACGCCCTTGACTTCAAGGCATCCGAGGGTTGGCTCTTCGCGTTCAAGTTACGACATGGCCTTGCTAACCGTAAAGCACATGGCGAAGCATTGGACGCTAACGAGGATGGAGTGGACGAGTTTTGGCACAAGGTGAAAGGCTTGATCGACAGGGAGGGCCTCGCTCTCGGTCAAGTCTATAACGCTGACGAAACTGGCCTATTCTATCGCTCGGTGCCAACGAACACTCTAGCCGATGAGACGGAGAAGCGTGTACCTGGCCGCAAGCTTTCTAAGGAACGGATATCTGCTTTGTGTTGTGCCAATGCTAACGGCATGCACCGGCTTAAGCCCGTTATCGTTGGCTGTGCAAAGCAGCCTCGGTGCCTTCGTGGGGTGATGGATGTCTTTCCTGTCATATGGTACCATTCTTTGAAAGCATGGTTCACAGCTGTGATTTTCAAAGACTGGTTTCACCATCACTTCGTCAAGGAGGTCATACATTACCAGACGAAGACACTGGGAATTCCTCGCGACCAGGTAAAGGCTCTCCTTCTCCTCGACAATGCACCTGCCCACCCGTGCGACAAGGACTTGGTTGCTGAGAATGGCCGTATTAGGTGCATGTTTCTGCCACCTAATACGACTGCTCTCATTCAACCAATGGACCAAGGAGTGATCGTGGCAACAAAGCGCCTGTACCGTCGGAAGTTCCTGGACGAGGTGATGGTTGTCCTCGAGGACGAGGACGAGGACGAGCGCAGGGAAGGACGTGACACTCGAGGCAAGCGGACTTTGGAAAACCTTCGCCGCTACAACATCAAGTCTGCGCTGTACAACTGGGCTAGTGCATGGAAGGAAGTCCCTGTGAAAACTCTTGAAAATGGTTGGTCTCGTCTGCTTCTCGGAACAGATGTGGAGTACGATTTCCTAGGGTTTGACGTGGATGACTTCCATGCACGGCTACGTACGCACGGTGACGATGTTGATGTGGACGATGTTCGTGAGTGGTTGGACGACGACGAGGGCGATCCTGGGTATCAGACGTTGTCTGATATCGAGATCGCGTCTTCGGTTGCTGGTGTCAGTCCCGAACTTGAAGATTCCGACGATGAAGGCGATGATGATGCAGACTCCGCTCAGCAGGACACTACTCCAGCCATCCCCAAGCTGAGCGCACTCCGGGAACATCTAGAGTTCGTCCTAGACTACCTGGAACACCCGGACTGCGACAGGGAGATGGGGCCCTTGGGACTCGTGGAGGAAGTGCGTGCTTTCCGGCAGCGCATCATCAATCGCCAGAATCGTCGGTCCTTGCGTCAGTCAACGATTGACAGTTTTTTCAGGCCCGTGACCCCCGCTGTGCCAAGCCCTGGTTCCACTCCGTTGCCTCCCCAAGACAGGCCCTCATGCTCCGAGCCACAGCCCAGCACATCAGCTACAGTGGAGTCACCGCTCGACGTGAGTTTGCGGCTGTCTTCAGAGTCTTCTGTAGTCGGTACGCCATCACCACGACCCACCGATGCACCCCTTGGTCGCCTGCCAGTGATACTCTTGGGCTCTGACAGTGAATAAACAGCAAGAACTTCTCCACTAGACCACACGGGAATTTTGAGTGTTGTGCAGTGAAAAAAACGGTGTGTTGTGTTAAGGTTTTCAAGTTGGGAGAAAAGACTCAGTAGAAAAGAAATTTAACGTAACTAACCTTCTTTGTTTTGGCTTTGGAAAATTAAAAAAACTGGGGAAAAGTTAATGTGCAACACTTAAAGTAAAATGGAACATTATTTGGACTAAAGTGAACACTGTGAAAAGAACGGACTTCTGTGTGTTTGTGAATAAGTTCAGTGCAAGACTTCAGGAAGGGTGTAGTGCAAGTGCTTCAGGAAATCGTTCTTACTGTCAGAGTCCGAGAGGAGGCGGTTATTCATCGAGGTGGCCAGGGACTTGCTGTAAGTAGCCAGAATGTTTCATGTTGTACTATTTTCCATACTATATTTACCAGAATGTTTCATATTGTACTTTTTTCCATACTATACTTACCAGAAAGTGTCATACTGTACTTCTTTCCATACTATACTTACCTCATGCATGTGCAGTAGGAATGTGTTTTTCAGAGTTAGGTTCGGTTCAGTTAGGTTAGGTTCGGTTAGAGTCCATAAGTACCAGAATGTTTATTAATGTATGAACATACTTCTAAACCCACATTTTATGTTTCTTTTGCATTTATTTCAGTCATCTATGTGCCTTATTGGTGTGATTTGGGTGTTAAATAGGTGCTATGCATGTCCGGAGGGAGTTGTATAGGTGTTTCTCTGAGTTAGGGTCCATAAGTACAAGTCCATAAGCTGGGGCCCAATATCCGAACGAAACCCATATTCGAACCTACCGATGGCTCTATTGATCCGGATATTGGAGGGGTTACTGTATATATATATATCACTTTGCTTGCACACTGCACGCCATCACAGTGCGTGATTTGCACTGTGCACGAGTGACCAAAAATCATAACCAAAAACCTTGAATGCGCGAGTTTACCTCACAGAAGGAGAGGTAGAGGCAAGGAGTGACTCAAAAAGGCCATTTTCTATTAGTCGCGACCACTCATCACACAACGTGTCACGTGTCAACATGCTGATGCGCAGAAATTCCCGGCCATTCTACTGCGCAGCTTGGGGTACAAGGTAGCAGGTGCGCCATAACAGTCCTGGCTCGTGCAGTGTGGATCTGCTCTCTACAGCTAACCTGTCGTGTACAATGTGTGGCGCTTTTTTTGCTGCTCCATCCTAGCCTGTACTTCGCCGCACCATGGCTCCAATCCCAAGGGTCAAGAAACTTCTGACTCACGCCACCAAGTTAGAGATTTCAAGATGAAGGAGGAGGGACAAGGAAACACCGCCATCGGGAAAGCCCTGGGACTGGCTGAATCAACAGTGAGAACAGTGTGGAAGAACCGTGGAAGGGCTGTGGTGAAGACATATGGTGTCTCTGACATAGACAGCCATTCACGGGTGGGAAATCGTGTGATGATACTAATGGAACGGTATCTTGCCACCTTCATAATGAGGAAGGAGAAGGAAGGTGTTCCACTCAATGGAAGATTTATTCGGAACCAAGCCCAGCTCTTTTACAGGGCAGCATCTCGCAAGTTAAATGTGGACAAACCTTTCAAGGCATCAGTTGGATGACTGGACCGTTTTCTGAAGCGCAAGGAACTCTGTCACGTCAAAGTGTCTGGTGAACGTGCCTCTGCCGATGAGATGGCCGTGAGAGACTATCCCGCGATATTTAGAACGCTTCTTGAAGAGGGACAGTACACCAAGGACCAGACCTACAACATCGACGAAACGTCGTTATACTACAAGGCCATGCTTAAATCAACTTACATTGCTAAAAGACTGAAACAAGCCCCTGGTCGCAAGCTCCAGAAGTGTAAGATGACGGTAATGTTCGCTGTAAACCTGTCTGGGAGCCACAAGGTAAGGCCAGTTGTTGAACACACAGCTTCACATCCAAGGTGCTACAAAAACCTCACGAACATGGATGCAAGTGGCGTGTATTGGTACAAATCTGCAAATGGTTGGACGACCGGGAACATTATGGCAGACTGGTTGATAAGGCACTGCGTGCCTGATGTCAGGGCCAAGTGTCGGGAACTGGGCATTCGATTTAAGATGCTCCTTGTGCTGGACAATGCACCCTCCATACCTAGAAAATCTGCACAAGGATTGTCGTGTTGTGTTTCTGCCGCCCCGGACGACGTCACTTGTGCAGCCACTGGATCAAGAACTGATCGCCACTGTGAAGCACTTCTACCATAAGCAAGTGTATGACTACCTACGCAGGAAGACCGACACACAAGAGGAGATTCATGCCCTACAGGAAGATCACGACGAAGACCTCGATGAGGCACCTTCTCCCGTTCCATCTCCGCCACCAGCTGTATCCCGACCCGCCACAGGTGCCATGACTGTTGAGGCATCTTGGCGTCGTTTTACAGTGAAGGACATGGTTGAATTTCTCCTACAAGAATGGCACCAGATTACACCTACAACAGTGAACCATGCGTGGCGAATGCTCGTGCCTCACTTATGCACGACCCAGAAGACGGCCATTCAACCACTGACCGAGGCTGAGGCAGCAACACTGACAGCAGTACAAGCTGTACCAGGTTTCGAGGCGTTACATTGGCGGACATATGAGAGGTGCACGCTGCTAATGAGGAACAGCCTCCTGAGGAAGTGTTGCAATGGACAGACTAGGCTGGTGCAGAGCCCGACGCCAGGCAGAGTCAAGTTTAGCAGCCTAGTGTGATGGAGGGGAATACAGAGCTGTGTATGTCAAGAATAAGCAAGATCCTTGCTGTCGTGAATAAGCTCAAAGAAGAGGTGAAAGAACAGGAAGTGAGCAGCCTAAGAACAGAGGAAGTTCTGGCTGGTATCAACAAACTCTTCCGTTTCTACACAGACAGGCACAGGCAAGAAATAAACAGAAGAAGACAGACACTCATAACAAGTTACACACAGCAGGCTCAAGTTAGTGAAATTGAGGAACCAGCAACATCGTCTGCTCCTGTTCCTGTCGAGGATGATGAGGAAGCAATGGCACAAGTGTCAGCATTGGACTTCGAAGGGTTTATGGCCAAAGTAAGTGACTTTGAGGCTCCTGGGGAAGGTGCTCAAGAGGAGTCTGTGGAGGGAAGTGTTGGCGCGGCGGGAGGTGCGGCGGGGGGTGAGGCGGTGTAAGTGTTGTCACGCCTCGGAACCCCTGTTACTTAAGTCCATCAGGCTTGTTGCCTACTGTTGTTAGGGTCTATCTACCTATCTATTGCCAGATGCCTCAATCCCGTTTGGGGTGGCTACAAACATATCACCTCCAAGTAGCCCTGTCCCCCGCCATTTCACTGCCCTGCTCCCAACTCACACCCCCCTCTCTCATATACCTCTCCATCCCATCCCTCCATCTCATCCTTGGCCTCCCCCTCCCTCTCCCCTTCCTCCACCTCACTCACTTACACTCTCTTCGTCAGTCTTTCACCCTCCATCCTCTCCACATGGCCAAACCACCTCAGTGTGTTCCTCATAACGCTTCCTATCACATCCACATCCACACCACAACGCTCCTTTATATCCTCATTCGTCAGCCTGTCTCTCCATGTGACTCCACAGGCTCCTCTTAAATAACTCATTTCCACTGCTCTCACTCTTGACTTGTGTCCTTCCAACAACGTCCAAGCTTCACTTCCATACGTTAGAGTTGGTATCACAATACTATCATGTAGTAACTTTTTCACTTCCATGCTCACTTCCCTGTTTCTTATCACTGCTTTCAAAGAACCAGCAACCTTTCTTCCCTGCTGTACCCTTTCAAGCACTTCACCCTCCAAACCTCCATCCTTACTCATCACACTACCCAAGTACTTAAACGTACTCACATTTTCCATTTCCTCCTCATCCAACCTCGCTGTACATTCACTGACTTCACCTCTCTCAAAGACCATCACTTTCCTCTTCCCTACATTCACCTTTAGATTCCGTTTCTTACACACTCTCCCAAACTCATCCACCAAGCCTTGCAGCTCCCTTTCGTCTTCACTCAACAACACAGTATCATCTGCAAACAACAGTACAGGGAGTTTCCAAACACTATCCTCTCTCACCACGGCCACTCCAACATCCACTACCCTACCTTGTACCTATTTTATTACCCCATCCATGTACAGATTGAACAACCATGGAGACATGACACATCCGTTTCAACCCATCTTTCAAAGAGAAAAATTCACTTAGTTCACCATCCACACGCACTGCAGCCTTCGCACCATCGTACATACTCTTCACAGCATTCAACAACTTCCCATCTACTCCATATATTCTTAACATTCTCCACAATCCTTGTCTATCCACCCTGTCATATGCTTTCTCCAAATCCATGAAAGCCGCATGTTAGGGTGACTATCCATATTTTTGTCACTGTAGCTATATCTGTAGTACAGATATAGTCTGAAAAATATGACCTTTATTATGTCTCCATGGGCCAAAAAATGTCCACGTATGTGGGGGTATCGCCCATATGTTTTTTTTCCCATAAGAATATGTATTGTCAGCGCGCGAACTCACAGTGCACAAGGTTGTGGACCACCCAATCTCTCACGCAGTATGCGAACCTACTGTATATATAGCATATATATATATATATATATATATATATATATATATACGTACATAAATATATATCAGCCATTAAAGCTTATGGTGTAGGTAATATATAAAAAAAAAATTAAGTGAAAGACATCATCCTGTACATAATAACAATAAAAGAAAAAAAAAAGATCCTTGTTATTCCACTAGTATCAGGAAACGTTTAACTGAACAAAGTGTTTGATGCCACATCAAAACTTCTAAACACATCTATTCTCCACTACCAGCTATTTGTGTCAGGGATGGCAAGGAAAAACTTGACAACCAATGGGAAAATTTACCTCCAATCACTCTGAGCCATATAGTAAACTGTTTAATGTAGTCCTGAAATTAATGAAGATCAGCTTATACATTAGAGAGTACATTAATGGAGGCTTCCTTAAGCTACAAACTCATATCACTGATAGATGATGAGATCTCTGATTCTTAACATAATGAATGATAAAAACATTTAAAATAAATGATAGGAGTCTGCAAGATAGGGAAACCATGTCTCTTTTGTCCTTTCTGTACAGTCTCACCTGAATACTGAACAGGTGTCTTGCAGTAGAATGATGAAAAATACATGGCTGTACTGATGAAGCTGATGATGACAGTTTCTACATCTTTCAGTATCAGAGATCTCTCCTCGTGTGAATAAGTAAGAATGAATGCAATATTGATTTCATCCAACTCCAGGATTCATGTAAACAACAACAACAATAATAATAATTATAATAATAATAATAATAATAATAAAGCCAAGAAACCATTTACAACGCCAGGTGGTAACCATATAACCAAACCATACGTGCTCCCTACGTGTCAACAAGTGGGTTGGTGGAGGGTTGGTGCCCCTCCCTGTAAAACAACTAACTCAGTGTCAAATTGCCACCCTTTACGGGATTATGGTGTCTGGCAATAGACAGATAGATAGATTATTATTATTATTACTATTATTATTATTATAATAATAACAGACTTTCCTGATAAAAGCGATTATTCAGACACTAGACTCCATAGGTCTGATTTCTTATAATCCTGCATGCATAACAACTTTCACACTCTCTACAGTACATGAGCATGCTACACCCAACCTTGCAAGACATCTGTGATAATGCATGCAGAAAATGGGCAACAAAATATCACAAATATGACAAGCAGCAATCAATAACTGTCATAGCATCAAATCATATTTGTTCCCTACAAACAGATGCAGACTATGGCTACTCTACAACTGACCAAAATACAGTGTTGTAACATTTGCTAAGTGAACATCAGAAATTCTCTGCACAATGGAATATGTACAATAACAATCTCTTCAGAGTCCTATGCAGTTCAGTGAAAAGTATATGTTCACTCTGAAATGTCACCACATTTTTTTTTTTTTTTTTTTTTCTGTCTACTGTTTGTGAGGCTACAACCATTGGCTACCAACAGTGGGGCTAATGAGAGCTGCTTTACCTGAGCACCATCATTGCAACTTGGACGTTTCTGGTGATGTGGCACAGAAAGGAAGGCAATTAATTCTGGACCCATTTCATGAAAAAAGAATGAATACTGTAATACGAAAAATTACAGCAGTTCTCCACTTATAAGATCTAACTGTTTTTAGAGAGATATTCAACAACTTAACATTATAACTGACATCATACTATGCACATGACGTTAAGACATTTTAGACAAACTTGAACTTAGCTCTGGCAGGTTCCTATGTACCTAAATATCACCATTTCCAACTACAGTACTGCTTGGATGACTGATTGCACCTGGAATACTGACTACTCTTCCAAAGACTGCAATGACAGACATCATGAAAATATCATTATTCTTATTCTCATCAAGCATATGGGAATGACATCTTTAAAATATGCTTATCTAGGACACAGCCCACGCACAACCTGATCACCAGACTGTCAGAGAAAAAAATATTAATTCACGGTGTGTCTTTAATCTGTGAGACTGTACAAGATGGAAGCAAATAAGTACGGTACAGAGGGTCTGCATGTGACTTCAGTAGCTTAGCTTTTGTTTTTCTAACAGGCAACGCAGACAATCCACTGACTGACATGGACAGCACATGAATGGCACAGCATTGTGATCAACCACCAGATGGATTACTCTTCCAAGCTCTGTTCTCTAATGGCATGGAGGGCATATCAGTTCCAGTTGTTGACTCCGGAAATTATGCCAGAAGCCATGACAGGAAAGCTAGAAAATGCCATGTGCAAACAAAGAACAGAGTATTGACCCTGAAAAACAAATGTCTAGTGCCTTGATGTCATTGTTGCCAACAGAACTCCCTGAACTAACATATAACAATATTTATAATGCCTTCATAAACAGTGGGAGCAAAGTTTTCACAGGAAGGGCACTCAAGGCATACAGGAGCCTTAAGGATTTTTTTGTTTTTTTTTCCAGTCATATCTATGGGCACGAACAATTCCCCATCACAGTGATTCCTCATTAAAACATGGATGAACCCCATCAGGACACTTTTTATTAAGGATTTTTTTTTTTTTTTTTCCAGTCATATCTATGGGCACGGACAATTCCCCATCACAGTGATTCCTCATTAAAACATGGATGAACCCCATCAGGACACTTTTTATCATCTTGATATTTTGTAAAATGAACTGTCTCTTCTAATATTATATACAGGCACAACTGCATATTATGGCAAAATTCACTGTGCATAGCCTGATTCACATCAAGCTACAATATATACAGTACTGTCTTCTGCTTTAAGGATATTTTACATACACTCTAAATTTTATCAACCATCTTGTGATGGGGGCCACTGGGATATGCTTTGATACAGTGTGCATTGTAGATGTAAAAGGAGCTCTTAGGTTATTGTGACTGGCCTGTACCAATTACACTGAACTAATTTATGACATATTTACATTGTACAGTACATACATGGTGACGGGTAGAAGATTCTTATTTTTTAGTCACACTACATTCACCATTGATAAAGTCAATGCCAGAGTTGAGAGTACAGGGTGGGTGTCCAGCCAACTCACTTTACAGCTGCTATCCAACCAGTCTCACTTTTCTTCGTCAGCAGAAAACCGACAGAATGACATTATTCTTTCCTTGCCTGTTGGTGCAGCCAACAGCACATCCGATGTACTGCATGATGAGATATTAATGATTATTGAGTTATGATAATTATTTTGATGGTCCTATGCTGCCGTTCAGGTATCGTATGGATTTGTCTGCTATTAAAAAAAACAAAGGCATAGCGGTAACATCCCTACAATTCCTCTATATTAAATCACATTGCAGACCTATGACAATACTGAAATTTGTTTTGATAAATAATATCCTCTGACCTCAAATGAAGGCCTAGTTGAATTAGCAAATGCAGCTACAAAGAATTCTGAGAAAATGTATTACTGTCATCCTTATATTTTGTGATGAAAGCATCACACATGTACTGGACTTCTACCAACTTACATATTATCTCTGTATGAACTATCACTAAACTTAGTCAACTAAGCTCATATAACTAATCAATATTTTTACAAAACTGGTCTCACACTCATTTTTAATGTTTACAAAATTCTTGCCACCATCTGACAACCAAGTAACTAGGAATCATGCAACACATTATACTTTAACTGAGCACATCATAAATTGTCCTGGGAAAGGAATAGTAGTAACAGAAAAGAATTTGGTCTACCCACAAGTCACTAAAATCTATTGCTTTTAATGAAAATTAGCTTGTACCATCAAACCACACAATAAAAAACATTAAGACAGTAGCCTAATACTGAATACCATTCCTAATATACTTTAATTACTGTCTTTTAAAAATTTACTGTAACATTACCAGTAACATTAGCAATATGTTCTTACAGTTTAATGAAATAATGAAATGGATACTGCATATATATATATAAACTCTCAATTATCTATCATCGCAATATCTGGCCCAGTGCAACATCCAGCAAAATGAGACAATATCTGGCACAGAAATGGGATGAAATTGGCCCTCTGGCTCAGACATGGGACCCAATCAGCACTCCAATGCACCAGCCAATCACAACGTGTTGTGGGAGAGGTTCACCCCACACGCCGATCCTACCATCGATCTCTCAGTCTCTCCCGTGGTTGCCGTACAGTGAGGACATATCTATGCACCCAGCTCTTGAGACCCACACAGTGGCTGAACTCCAGTGCTATGATTTAGTCTGTAGCCTCCCATGCCTTGCTCATTACTGTAGTGATGTGACTAGCCTTGTGGCCCCTCAGTGCTCTGATTACTGTACAGTATATATATACAGTATATGTATATATATATATATATATATATATATATATATATATATATATATATATATATATATATATAGTGCTCAACAAAAGTATTGCACACCCTGTGCCCCTCCTACAAAACAAACTTTTCAACTATGGAAAAACATGTATATAATGCATTATAATTACCTTTAATGCTTGGTAGGGTTTCCTTTGTGCTTCTTCACGGACCTGAGACATCGTGGAAGTGAAAGGGAGAGGCTCCTCAGGTGCTAGGGTGATATACTTGTCCAGGACTCATGAATGGCTGCTTCCAGCTAAGGCAGAGAGCTCATGTCCTTCCCTTGGAGATTCTTCTTTACGAGGTACCAGAGGTTTTCTATCGGGTTGATGTCTGGGCTATTGCCTGGCCAGTCTTTCATGAAGGAGATCTCGCAGTCATGAAGCCAGATGGTGACAGATTTGGCTTTATGAGCAGGTGCAAAGTCCTGCTGAAACACTTGTGCACCAGTGAGCTCGAAGGACTCGGGTAAATGATCACAAAGCAGCTCCAGGTAAACGTCCTGATTCACCCTGAAGTTCCTGGGAAGCACAACAAGCTTCCCCAAACCCTTACCAGAGAAACAACCCCATACCATTAGTGAATCACGGTGTTTAACTGTGCTCTCCACGTAATGGGGGTCAAGCGGGTCACTACCTCTGTGCCGGTACACGCGCGCTCTTCGATTACAGGTAATGGTAAACGTTGCCTCATCAGACCACAACACTGACAACCATTGGTCCTCACCCCAAGTAAGGTACTCGTTAGCAAAGGCAAGCCTACGAAGTCGCTGATTACGTGTAAGAAGAGACTTTCTGACAGGCCTGTGGATTGTGTAACCAAAATCATAGACTCTTCGAGAAACCGTACGCACTGAAACCTCGCCAAACACTTCCGGGTTGCTCTCCTTAATTCTCCTTGCACTCACACGAGGATTAGACTCCACTGCACGTTTGAGCACATTAACAGACCTCGGAGAAGTTTTCCTGGGCCCACCAGACCGCAGTTTCTTTGTAGGAATGTCACCACTATTTTCCACTCAGTAACGGGCACACCACCTCCGCACTGTCAACCAAGCCACACCAACCAAATCACTAATTTCCTTCGTGGGATGGCCTGCCTCCTTTAGAGCAATGATCTGTGATATTATTTCACTAGACAATTCACGGGTAGGGGCCATATTAAAGAAGCGAAACCCAAAACACCGCGGTTCACTAGGTAAAAAATGGCGCAACAGGAGAGGGAGGAGCGACCGGGTTCCTCTCTCTCATGCAGCCAGCAGGCAACTGAGGCGCCAGCCAACCAGCACGCAGTAAGGCCTCAGGCTGCCATGACGTTATGTTAGCGGCCAAAACTTCTGGCTAAATTTTTTCTCCCAAAAAAGGGTGATTCTTTTTTCGCCAAAAGTATTGCACGCCTTGACACAGGTGCACAATACTTTTGTTGAGCACTGTATATATATATATATATATATATGTGCATATCTATCATCCATTGATGCCAACACTAGGTGAGTAGTCTGATTATCATTATATTATGTACTGTATTACTGTACTATGTGTACTGTATTGCATATTATATTTGATTTTAATATTTCATTCATGGGCAATATTGTATGATAGTTTTTAGGATAGAGGGCCGAGAAGGACAGTGACACATTATCCGGCTTGACACTGAATGGATGGCCAATTAGGGGTACCTATGCAATATCCGGCATTCAGCAATATTTGATGTGGAAGTTGGCTGAATTGCCCCTGATAATTGAGAGCTTACTGATATATATATATATATATATACTGTATACAGAGATAGATAGATAGATAGATAGATAGATTGATATAATTAGGTAGGTACAGACAGATAGATAGACAGATGGATAGACATAGAGAGAGAGAGAGAGAGAGAGAGAGAGAGAGAGATTCAAGTCTTGGACCAATCAATACTTTTGGACAGAATCCCAATAATTTTGAATAGTATGAAACAAAGAACACAAGCTTACATCTTTTTATGACACTAAACTGAAGTAACAATTGCTGGTAATGCTTTTCAACAGCAATGTTAATGTCAATCAAAAGTAACATAACAAGTAATGTGGCAGCATTCTTTTTATGTACAAGATAACAATATTTCTTTACTCTGCTTTATTATTTAAAATCTTTTCTGTTATGAAAAAATGAAAGCAATATCAATATATGTATGAAAGCACAAAGAGAGGGCATGTAATCAAGAAGATTCATGCAATACTAGAATAAGTAATAATGAAGGTGATGAGTGAAATGATACACTAGTACAACAAACACAACAGCCTTAAAAAAAAAAAAAGAAAAAAAAAAAAGGGGGGGGGGACTTATAACTAGGAAGGTTAAATTCAAGGTTAGTAATTTCAAACCACAGTTAAAACAGTACATGTATGCCCAAAACATCATGCATAAGAGGTACAGAAATACAAAAAATCAAAGTAACTGTGAGGACATCAGAAAAAAAGAGGGAAGGAAATGACAGATTTTTGAACTGGCAAAAATGCGTTGAAGGAAAAACTGATGGGTTTTAGAATAAAATCCTGCTCAAGGTAGCACCCTCTTAGGAAGAATCTGTGTTTTTACATCATCTCATTTGGTTGTTACTGAGATTGGGAATACTATAGCTGAATTGGATTCTATTTGATCTTAATCTTAATTCTACAATTTCCACTCTCTCATGGCTTTTCTCCAATGCTTAGGTTTACTAATGTAATGCCAGATGCATACAAAGAAGAGACTCAAGACTGTGCGTTGGTCATGGTACTACATCTGGGTCTACAGTATTGTCTGAGACACCAGTGACAGCTTTTGTTCTTGCAGCAACCCCACTTCAGGAAGAGCAGGACCTTTCTTTCAGAATACTTGTTCTAGAAACATACTAGCTCCTTTGTCCTGGTCATCAACCTTACAGTCCGATCTGAACAGTACAATACTTTCATTTTAACTTTTCTGCACACTTCGCTGGCCACGTGTGACAAACCCTCAGTTTCTGTTCAATCACCTCATGATCAAGTACTGGTGACTGACTAACAAGACATGACAATCCCTGTTACAAGGTCACAGAATCTAGCTCTTCTTTGTACAAGTGAACTTGGCTCCCCTCTGCACATGTGATGGGCTTTGGAGAGTAATGCCAAATGTGTCAAAATCAAAACTGAGAGAGTGGAGGCTAGAAAAATTCTGGATACACAGCACCTTCAAAGTTCCTCTATAAAGTACCTCATATAGATTTCTGATGCTTCTCCAAGGTGGAACTCTGAAGTTACTGTTGGTAAAAAATTCATTTTCTAACCTCCATATCCTTGGCCTGGCATTACTCCACAGATAGCCTCATATCAGAATCAGGCAAACCAGTTTTTCCAGGATTTCTTTCCAACATCAACCCATGTCTGACAACACTCAGAACTCCTCCTCCTTTGGCTAGTTCCACCTGTATTCAGCCAGACTCGAAAATCAAGTGTGGTGAATAGGACATTTCAGAACTAATGTTTAAACAGGCTGACACCCCATCCCAACACCATGTTTGTTTTACACTGGAAAGATGACACCTGGGCACAGGTTCTGGGTGTTGTTCTTAAATGCTAGTTCAGGGACACTATGTTTTCCAATGAAAACTGGTATAGAGAAAAGTGCAGTGAGAAAGACTCCCCAGACTGGAGATCAACCATTAGTACAGCTTAAACCCTGATGGAGACCAGATCATTTCTGCTCCACACTTTCCCAGCCCCAAAAGGCAAGGTTCTTTCCCTAAGATCAGAAGCACTTGGCTTATGTCCTCCCCCCTTCTGACTTTACCTGGACTGGGTGAAGGGGCTACAAGACCTGTGGTGAACACTGGCGTCAAACACAAACTTTATATTCCCCTTTCCACAAAAACTAGAGTATTACCAACAAATATGGATCAGAATCAGGAAGCCTTCCTCCAACACCCCACCAAAAAAGCTTTTCAAAATCTTAAGTGAACCAAAGCTGATCTAACTACTGACTTCCCCCACATTTGGTGCAAAAGGGTTGTGATGGCTGTTTTGGCCCATAAGGTCTAGCCAGAAAATAATGTTAAGAATGAAGGAATGACAAGCTGCAAAGGTCTTGAAAACACAGCCAAGGTCTTTAGATTATGACTGTTGTCCTGTATTTAGCTTCTCAACAAGCAGTAGATGAGTATTAACAAGAGCTGACACATAATGTTCATGACACCTTCACTACCCAGGGTTCCTCGAAACCAAGGCAGAGTTGGTTCCTCGAATACGACTGTCTACAAGGCTTTGTACCAACACATTCACTTCAGTCAGCTCCTCTGAAAAGCAACCATTTCATGGCAGTTTCCAATGGCTGTGACCAATGAGTCACTAAACTCCTCCTCATGTTCCTAACCTCAAGCTGCCAAACAATCCCAAAGGATTACCTCTTCTAATGATTGTGTGCTGCCCTATGTTGCCTGAAGCCCCTTCCTAGTGTGGTTCCCAAACTCATTCAGTACAAATTTAAAATAGCAACTGGATCACACAAAAAGCATATTCTTATTACACAAGCAAATTGAGTGTTAGGTTTACCCAAGAGTTGCATATAATGTCCACACAACTTTCAATACAATTAAGAATTTTCATGCTGCTTGGAGGAGCACATCTGGTTGCTCAAGCATATTACACACAACCCCTCCCCACTAGGTAGGGAAAGGGGGAAAATAATACTTCTCCAGTATCCCTGCTTGACATGAGAGGTGACTAAAAGGGACCTTTTTGTTTCCAATCTTTCTCTCCATACTGTTCTGTCCTACTTCTCTTCTTGATATTTCCATGTTTCTTCCAGCCTTTATTTTCCTTCTACTCCTATCAAGTTAGACACTTGGTTTCATGAGGTGAATAGTTTAGAGAACTCCCACTGACAATGACCTTTCCTCCCTTCCTGAGTTAAGCCTTTCAACCAACAGGCCAACCAAGCCACTTCACTGCCACGCCACTTCAGTGCCAAAGCCACTTCAATGCCAAGGCCACTTCTATGCCAAAACCATCTCAATGACAAGACACTATGACACTAAAATAGTTTCTCCATCAAGACCACTTCTATGCCAAGACCATTCCTAAGCCATGACCACCTCAACACCAAGACCACTTCTGTGCCAAGACCACTTCCATGCCAAAACCAATTCGACGACAAGACCACTTCTACAACAAGACCACTTCTATGACAAGACCACTTCTATGCCAAGATCACTTCCATGCCAAGTCCACTTCCATGCCAAGTCCACTTCTATGCTAGGACCACTTCAACACCAAAACCATTTCAGTGCCAAGGCCACTTCAATGCCAAAACCACTTCAACACCAAGACCACTTCTACATCTCCTTTCCCATTTCTGTTCCACTGCTAGTTATGTATCTTTACTATGAATTAGTGTCATTTGGTATTTGATACCTGGTGCTAGGAATCCATTACTCAATTCAGTTCACAAAACCCCATCTCACACGAAGTAACCTTGTATACTAAAAGCTGAAGATCATCCCACTACTCACAAGAATGTAGTGGCCTCAGCTAAACTTTCATTGAACGACAGTATTTTTAACGTGTAGCAGTACGAGATAATTAGACTCTAAACCCTGTCATACAAAGCTACTCCTTAACTATAAAAGGCAGCCTGAATATCACCTACAACCACATTACTTTACCCAGTCAGAAACAGGTGGGCATCAGCTGAAACACAACTGACAAATGAAACACTGAGAATCCTTACAACTACTGTGTAGGTCTTTGCACCTGCAGCCATGAAGAGCAGCACTGATTATAGTATACAGTACACTGGCAGGACCACCATATCTTGCAATCTTTCTCTCTCTCTCTCTCTCTCTCTCTTATTAGTTCTTGGTGCCTATGAAACCTTGTCTAGGTGACCACATGCCACTCTCTTGGCTTTTTCATAATCCAAGATGGCTGCCAATACAGTCACTTCACAGAACCATAATCTATATCTCACTATAATTTCTGTTTTAAGTACAGTACGCTAGAATTGTGATTTTAGTGCCTACAGTATATGTATATTTTTCAGGGCAAGAATTCCAATTCTGAAGTTATTTTACTATTCAATGGCCATCTGGATGACAAAAATCCAAAACAGCCACCAAAAACTCTACAGAAGAGCCCCAAATCTGTTCTAACTCATTATGTTTTCTACATGAATTGGTCCACGTGGATAAAATTAATGAAT
Source organism: Coenobita brevimanus (assembly GCF_032717465.1). Taxonomy (NCBI): domain Eukaryota; kingdom Metazoa; phylum Arthropoda; class Malacostraca; order Decapoda; family Coenobitidae; genus Coenobita; species Coenobita brevimanus. The sequence continues at coordinate 26,376,263 of NC_137004.1, forward strand.
GCTAATTGAGATATCATCCAGTAAATTTAACTGTGATTCAATGCAATGTACATATAAACAAACAAATGCTTAAAAAATAATAATAATAATAATATGGTAGAGCATATTCAAATAAATGATTATCTCTACTCTATGGATGACAGTAACTGCTGGCTTATTTACAGAAACTGGTTGCTGTCCTACTCATCATTGTCATCCCAATCTTAGTCAACTGCATCACTAGTGTCATCAGTGATATCTGTTGCACACTCCTTAGTGTTAAAGGGACTGGAGCAGGCTCCACCACTGCCATAAGAAGAGAACATTAGTGCAGGCGGACTGGCACCTCATGCATCTATTTTTAAACATTCTGCACACTCATTGTGATGTGCAGTCACACCTGAACAACTTATTGATACGTTCTGCAGTGTAGAGTCTGCCATCTTTCATGTTTTGAGGGATCAAAATTTTGTATGTGTCATCCACCTCCCATCCATATTCTACTGGGTTAAGAGGAACTGGACCTCCACTCAAGGCACTGTACCACTGAGTAACCTGACAGCATTCCACGTAAGTTCTTTTCAAATAAGTTCTTTTCAAATACCTCAGATGCTGGAGGCAAATTATACAACAATGCGGTCTCTGTTGATTTCTCGTTCTTCTGCTGCTGGCATAACTGTTGTGGAAGAGAATGGTGCTGTAATGCCATGGCATGAAACAATGAAAGCTGTCACTTGTTTGATGACTGCTGATTGCTGCAGTTGGATGGTCAAGCAAATAGAGAGTGTGACCTTTTTGAGCTACAACAAATGATTAGGTCTTGCTAACTCCCATGGTCACACTAACTGAATCAAAGCATGGTGTAAATTTTTTATATGACTCTGGAATGTTGTGAGTGGTTTTATTCTATTCAATGCAAGACTGACCCTGGATTGGTGACTGCACTGTCAAGGAGGACTGGAGCTTCTCATTTGAGCAGACATGCAGAATACAGCAAATACATCAGTATCATCACACACCAAAGAAATTCATGATCCTGGATCTTCTTTTATGAGTCTGATGGTATGCTGGGTACTGAGTGTGTCTGCTTCTTGTTTCATTGTGTGTTGAGGCAAGATCCAGACAGGATCCCTAGATACATGAACGAGTACTATCACGTCCATGGTAAGGACCAACTTGTGATTCTGTGTCACAATGTTTCAGGTGTGTTGATTTTGGGCATGAAAACTACTTTTTGTGAATTTCCCTGATGAAGGGTGCCAACAAATATGTGAACTGCTTGAGCAAGCTTAAAATCAGTAAAAATTTTGATCCATCTATCCATCATCCAACCTTAACTTGCCCCATGAGGAGCATAAGAGCCTGGGGCTAGGCATGTTGGTCCTGACATTTAAGATGAGAGTGAATTTAAGATGATTATATTTAGTTTGGTAATGGCATTACTGTAATAATTTTTAAAAATATATCAATCTCTCCAAAGGCAAACATAGTAATGCAAATTTTGGCTTGGGGGTGCCCATCATCCACTCACTCACTGTAGTGCTGCCATATGGTCTCTACACTGAGTGACAAGCCAAATGGTTTCCTGTAACTCAAGAAGCCATTTACTATGCTGGGTGGTAACCATATAACCAAATTATGGTGCCTGGTGGTTTAGTGTGTAATTAAGGAGCTCCAATCAGACCAAATCTCTGCAGGTTTATACCCATGGGGTGGTTGGGGTTTACTGCTCACATAATGCCACTCAGGGATGAGTGAGGCTAGTCACTCTCATCTTAAAAGTCAGGACCAATGTGCCTAACCCCAAGCTCCTACACTCCTCATGAGGCAACACAGGATTAGATGATAAATGAATAAATGAATGACTAAAGTAAAAACCACCTGAAAGGTATTGAAACTACAATGTTTCATTGTGCCAGTTTCATAAAGTACTGTTCTGATTCATTTCTGGACATTGACTGCCTGCTTGCTTCTTGACCTGTGCCTGTTCACAACTAAATACTCTGCCTGAAACTTCTGTGACTTACATAACACATTGTTCTGTTGCTTGAGCATGTCATGGCCACTGATGTAGTTGCACCACCCCAGAAATAAACTTATTCACTTCCAGTTGGTGTAAGCCCACAGGTTAAATGTGGATCATAGACTCTAACAGATCAATCAATCTGGTCTAAGAGTGAGGGCACTTCTGGGCTGATGGAAGAAGTCTTATTAGCATGGACAAAAATATTCCAAAGTTAATCATCTTCATCTCCCTCTCTTCTCAAGTCAATAATCTATTGGACACCCCGACATCTCTTCTCACTATCATTAGAGCAATCAGTGTTTAAATTATCATTTCACTTAAGGCAAACCATGTTCACCACTATATGGTAGGCATGACAAAATTCACCACAGCCTTTTCCTGATGCTTTAGTTACTGCCACTGAAACAGCATGTGGCAGGGCCTGAATTCAAGAGTGTTTCACTTCAACGATAAACCAGCAAGGATAGTAACTGCCCACAATGTACTCCACTAACATTCTTATAAGATGCAGATGTTCTCTTTGAGGCCATGCTTTGATACCCATATCTGGCAAGGTCTGTTGTTAACTGTCTAGAGTGCCTTACAGGGCCAATCTTAAGAAGAACCATGTATGTTGGCAGACAGCCTGTTCTGACTGTCTGCTTAATCTTGTAACCATAGGTTTGATCAGTAGAGAGATTCTTCAATACTTCACTGCTCATGTGGACAAAAGGTTGTCCAATGTGTATCATTGTAAACAAAGAATTGACTTCTAGATCTGTGGCAGAGTCAGGCATTTTCCCTTCAGTGCCAGTGCACATGTTACTTGACATGAGTTTTGCCATCCAGTGTTGTTCAGAGACGTAACTCATTGGTATGGAGGGCACAGACCAGCCAGTCCAGCTTAAGCTCAAGCATCACCTCTACCCAGTGTATAGTGCCACCCTCCCAGCCAATGTTGACATTTGTGGATTCACCACCAATGGATTACAGGTGCTTGCCAAAGCATCTCTCTCATGAATTCAACAAGATTGTCTGTGATGATCTCAATATGTTTCCATGTCTTTGATACATACTGTCGTCTTGGCCGACTGCACACAGTATAATGCTCCTCTCTGACCATGCCTGGAAACTGTGTATCTGATTCCCCTGCCTTGAGCATCAATCTCTTTGTGTCTTGGTGGCTATTAAAAAAGAAAATAATCAATTATTCTCTCCTGGCTACAATCATCATACTTCTGGTCTAGCATTATTACAAGTTTCTCCTGTGTCCTCTTTACCTTCTTGTGGTGTACATACATATACATATATAAATATAAACATATATATATATATATATATATATATATATGGGGAAGGGGGGATAGAATACTTCCCCGGTATTCCCTGCTTATCGTAAGAGGCGACTATAAGGGACACTTTTAAATACATTCTTTTTGCTGTCTCTCTTTCCCTTGTACTTTGTCTGTCCCAACCCTCTGCATTTTATTTTCTGCTGTCAGGTGTCTGCCCTTTCCTCTCCTCCATCCTTCTTTCCTTCCATCCTCTTCTGTCTTCTTTTCCTTCATTCTTTCCTTGTCCTTTGCCTACTGGTAACTTTACACTCCCTCTTCTGTCTTTACTTCCTTCATTCCTTCCTCTTCCTTCTGCCTGTGGGTGACGCTACACTGAGTGACAAGCCAAATGGTTTCCTGTACACCAGGAAACCATTTACTACGCTGGGTGGTAACCATATATCCAAATTTTGGCGCCTGGTGGTTTAGTGGGTAATTATTGTGCTCCAATCGACTTGAGCCGGTGAAGGTTTATATCCAAGGGATGGTTGGGGTTGATTGCTCACGTATTGCCACCCAGGGATGAGTGAGGCTGGTCACTCTCATCTTAAATGTCGGGACCAACTGCCTAGCCCCAGGCTCCTACGCTCCTCATGGGGCAATGTAGGATTGGATGATGGATGGATGGATGGTAAATACTGTAACTAGACTGTCCACATTGCAATTAGCCTAGCAGAAGGCATAGGAGTTATTTGCACAATATTTAAGTAAGTGGGGGGGGGGGGCAGATATAGATATAGGTAGTGACCATCAACTTGTTGTGTCAATGATTAAAATAAAACTTAAGTGAAATGTTAATCGTAATTGTACTGGAGGTAATAAATATGATTTTGATGAGCTGAGAAATGATGAGAACATGAAGGAAAAGTTTCAGGTTTCTAGTCCTGCACACTTTGATGGAATCTGCAGACAATGATATTCATCAAATGTGGAGAGAGATAAAAGAGGTTTTGCATGAGAGTGCTGAGGTTGCTATTAAGAAAAATGGAAAAGCAAGAAGGAAAAGGTGGATGTCAGATGAAACATGGAATGCAATTCAGAAAAGGAAAGAGGCAAAGTTAAGAAGTGAAGAACAACATGTTGATGGTGAAGTACTTGGAGCAAATTACTGGTGTTTACATTCTGAAGTAAAAAGACTCGTTAGATGTGATAAGAGGAGGCTATATGATGAAAAGGCAACCGAGACAGAAATTAAGTTAACCCGCTGCGTGCCGGCTATTTTTAGCCCTATGGGTCATCCCAGTGCCAGCCATTTTTTTTTTTTTTTTTGCTAAAATGGTAGATTTTGATGTGGAAATACAGAATTTCGCCATTAAAATGCTCACCGAGGCTCGGAAATGAGTTTTATTGAGTCCTGCATACTCGTGTACAGGTATAGCCACTCTCTCATACTGACTACGTATGTGAGAGAAAGCTGTTTTCTATGTAAGGTATGCTCAAGTATTTATACTGGGATGGTATAGCAATGTTCAGTACAATTTTCTGATTACTTATTACAGTGAGTCCTTGATATGCGAAAGGGACCAAAAAGAACTTTCGTAATTTGAAATTTTGTATATCGGAACGATTTTCCCCATTGAAATATACATATAAATGGGGGGATGCGTCCCAGGACCCCCTCGGACTCCCACCTAAACTTTACCCCCCTGTATTAAGAAGTAAGTAATACCTGTATACACTTGTAGAGAAGGAGGTGGCCATATTCTTGTACATCTTTTTCTTCGTCACAGTTCCAATGGTGGAAACAGCAAGGTCTAAAGCACGCCCAATCTCCGAGACTCCCTGTCCCTCCTCATGGGATCTTATAATTTCCAATTTCCTTTCCAGAATTAGAGTACGGTGCTGCTGCTTCTTTGCAGCGGGCTCCCCCAATGCTGGAGATGATGCAGGGTGCTTGGGAGGCATGACAAAACAATGTGAAAAGGTGAAGGGCTGCAAAAATATCCTCACGTACAGCGAGGCTGTGAGGAGAGGAGGGACGTGGACTCAACCGAGAAGCACGCGAAAATTTGTTTACCAGAGAGGGGTTAGTTCATTTTCTCTCGGCAAGCGAGTGTGGCGTTATGCACTGTGCCCATTTTGAATTTTTCATACAGTATTCCATTAACCCCTTCATAATTGCAGGCCTTGAACAACACTTCACTGTTTCGGTGTCAATGACGTTGAGTTAGGGCATTATAAAAGAACTGCGAACAATTACGGGAAGGGAACGAAGGTCACTGGTGTGTGCACATGACCCTACTCTACCATCCCATCAGTCAGGCAGTCTCTTCAATCCAGACGTATTTGCCGATGTTTACATGCTTATCTTACATGCGCCCTAATTTTGATTAAGTTTCAGCAAGAGAACATAGTTTACCACCCTCAAAATAGTCAGAAAAATATAGAAGACAAACTAGAGGAATATGAACTGAATTGGTATGGTCTTTAGGCTGTATGCTTACACAAAAGATTATGGGTTTTACAATTTTAAGAGACGACATGGAACAAAAATGTCTGCTCATCAGAAAAAATTACTCTATCGTCCCACATGTTCTCGTAGGTTAGCATTCAGTTCCACATTCTTCATTCGGTATCACGCTTCCCAATATATTTCGGACCGACTGAGTACAGTTATTTCTGCTCCTTAAGAGTTAGTGTACATTTACTGCTCATTCTTTTGTTTGTTCTTATGCGTAAGAGTAAAAGAGAGAGGACTGATACAAACAATAATGTATTCCATTATCGTTTTCATAGCTGCTGGCCCTGAACGACGCCTTACTGTACTGGTGTCAGTGACGTTGAGTTAGGGTGAGCTAAAAAAAAACTGTGAGCAATTATGGGAAGAAAATGAGGGTCATTGGTGTGTTTAAACGACCCTACTCTACCACCTCAAGCAGTCTGGGGTTCACAGTTCACTTCGTCCCAGATGTTTTCTGCCGATGTATACATGCTGATGTAACACGCATCCTAATTCTATTAATTCTTACACAAATCAAAGCAAATCACAGGTTGGGTTTAGAAAAAAAAAAAAAAAAGCCAGGTATGCCAGCCGAGTCTTTTCACATATGTAAGAAAAAGAAACTGATTTTAGAACTTTGAAACAATGGTCCCAAGGCCGACCACAGGAGCACGCAAATATCTGAACCCACAGCCACTGAGGAGGCTAAACATACGTTTTACTTTAAGCAGTAAAAGCACCTTACTAAATCAGGTCTTCCTGATAGTCTGTTATATTTTTACTGTATATACAGTAAACGTTTCTTATTAAATCTGTTTCCCTGTCATTTTTTGCTGTTCTGGTGTGACAACTCTTGTTTATTTTGTTAACATAATGGCAGAAAGGACTGTTCTTCCCTAAGTGTTTAACAAAACCTGGCCTAACTGAGCTTATCTGTACCTAATAATTTTAACCTAACCTAACCTCCAGTTGGGAAATTGGGAAACGATATCCACCTTTGAGCACACTGAGTTTCTTCCACTGCACTGGAAACGATCGTAGGGGAAAGTGGCAATAATAACAGGGAGGAAATTTTTCAGCAAGAAAAAGTAATTTGCCAACCTGAAAGTTGTCAGAAAATTATAGAAACAAGCTGGCGGATTATGCACTGAATTGGTAAGGTCTTTCTGCTGCTTCAAGTGTACAATGAAAGACACAAGTACCTTCCCAAAGTCTGACGAACATAGCGTGGAAAAATTGAACCATTTGAAACACGCACTAGTAGAAACAGGGTTTTCATTGTATTTCGCCCGGTGTAAATTTTCTTCAGACTGAACTGGGAAGATAGTCGTGTCTTTCATTGTACATTTACCGGTAAATAAATCAATCTAACAGTAGGCCTACTGTATTTCCAATTTCCTCTCAAGAGTGAGAGTACGATGATGTTTCTTCTTTGCATCTAGTTCCCCAGATGCTGGAGATGATGCAGGGCGCTGGGGAGGCATGGTGAAAATACAAAAAGGTGAAGAACAGCGAAAAACAGCGTAACATACAGCGAAACTGAGCGGAGAGGAAGGACGTGACTTGACTGGGAAGCGCGTGAAAATTTGTTTACCGGACAGGTTAGTTCGTTTTCTCGCCGCAAGCAAGCGCGCGCTGTGCAGCACGCCCATTTTGAATTTTTCGTATTTCCTCTCGTATCGTTTTTCGTACCGAGACAGATACTTTCGTATTGTGGAATTTGTCCTACATTTATAGCTTTTGTACCATCGGAAATTCGTACTTCGAGATTTCCTATTTCAAGGACTCACTGTACTTTAGCATCCATCACATTTGCGTGTCTTTCTCACTGTGAATGAATTATCTTACACTTACTTGAAGATAGGTACAACCTGACTTCATTAAGTACAGTCCTGGCACTTACAAGAAGGTATTTACAACTTGACTTCACTATATAGTCCTTACACTTACAAGAAAATATTTACAACTTACAGTACACTTACATTAAAATATTTACAAAATGCCTTCACTATGTACAGTACAGCACTGGGTGAGGCACACAGGCAGAGTGAGGCAGAGCGAGCGTGAGGAGGGGAGCAAGTAATTGTATGGCCTTGACAGCCTGGGGGATGGTAGAGGAACAGTTACCTTACATGCCTGCCAATTTTTACCCAAGAATCTTGAAAAATGCTGTCACAGTGAAGTTTTTTATTTTAAACCGTTTTAAAACAGCACTGGCACTGGCCGTGGAATTATGTCAGACCGTTTTAAAACGGCACTGGCACGTGGCTGGTTAAGTAAAAATGACGGTCAGAGCACATTAGCAGTGTATTAGGCCATGAAGGCGTTAACTGGGACTGAAAGGAGAAGGAAGGAAATACTTGTATGAGAAAGAAATGCTAACTTGTTGACTAAAGATTTGGATACAAAAGGAAGATGGAAAGAGCATTTTGAATCTGTTCTAAATAGACCAATCCCAGCTGAAGAGGACATTTTGCCAGTCGAGAGAGATTTGCAGATAAAAGTAAGGGATGTAACCTTGGAAGAGGCAGCAAAATCTATAAAGGAATTGAAGAATTTTAAGGCCCCAGGAAAGGATAATATTTCCTGAAATGCTTAAGGTGGAAAATGATGAGTTGATGAATGTATTTTTGAAACATTTTACTATGGCTTGGGATAATGGTGGAATTCAAGAAGAGTGGAAAAATGGAGCGATTATGAAAATTCCAAAAAAGAAGTGTGTGTGGAAATTGGAGGGGGATAACTTTGACACCTGTAGTTGCAAAAGTCTTTTCTAAAATCTTGTTGAACAGAACAGAGCCAGTAATTGATAAAATTTTAAGAGAAAAACAAGCGGGATATAGAAAGGGTCATGGTTGTAATGATCAGATTTTTATTATAAGGCATCCAATGCAACAAACTAACGAGATGAAAATGCCACTTAGTATGTGTTTTGTGGATTTTGAAAAGGCGTTTGATAGTGTTTCATGTGGAGCTTTGTTAAAAATTATGAGATTCTATGGTATACCAGAAAAGTTTGTAAATATCATTAGAATCCTGCATGAAGATACTTTTTGTAAGGTAATGATGGATGGTTCTTTGAGTGATCCATTTGAAGTTAGGTCAGGAGTGATTCAAAGAGGAGTTCTTTCGCCTTTGTTGTTTGTTTTGGTTATGGATTATGTTATGAGAAAGGTTGTAATGTGAACAGGTGCAGGAATTAACTGGAAAGAAAATAAAAGGCTGATGGATCTGGACTATGCTGATGATATTGTACTGATCTACGGAAGTATTTACGATATGCAGAGGGTGCTTGATTGTCTGGTGAAGGAAGGAGAAAAAGTGGGATTGGTAATAAAAAGTGAAAAGACTGAAATTATTAATATGAACGTGGAGAACCAAATTGACTGTGTAATTGGGAATAATGTGATGAAGAATGTACAAATTTTAAATATCTGGGAATGATTGTATCATCTAATGGATCATTAAACGATGAAATTAACGATAGGATTAGACAGGCTTGGCGAGCTGTTGGAATGTTGAAATCTGTTAGGAATAATAATATGCTTTTGGTACAAACTAAAGTAAAAATTTACAAGTCCATGGTTGGACCAATTTTAATTTATGGTCATGAGTCATGGTACAGTACAATTGCAACAGATCAGAAGGTATTAGGATTTGAGAATAAAATAATGAGAAGGATTCTTGGGGTAAAGTGGCAAGACAAAGCTACAAATGAAAGAGTAAGGGATATTACGAGAGTGGAACCAGTTAATGAATATGTGAGACTGTGTCTCGCTGGAAATGGCTGGGGCACATATATAGAAAAGAAGACAGTTTAATACAGGATGTGCCAGAGTGGACTGCTAGAGGAAGAAGAGGCAGAGGTGGGCCAAGGGAAACCTGGTTGAGGACAATGAAAAGAGAAGCAGGAGAGGAGTGTTGGTGGGACTTGAAGGAGACGGCAAGAGACAAACATTGGTGGAGAGAGTTCATCGAGGCCATATGCATCCCACAAGGTGCCACAGGAAATGACTGACTGATATATATATATATATATATATATATATATATGTATACACTCAATCCTCGTAAATCGTGTGTTTATAAATCACAGATTCGTAAATCACGGCTAAGTGGCTGTCAGACTGCTGGCACCCTTAAATCACTGTTAAGTCATGAAAATAGCGGAGCTAGGCACCGAAGTGGGCCTTTTCTGAGGAGAATCGTAAACCGCGGCATTCAATTTGAAAATCGCGACCCAACAACCAATCACCATCCGTCCCTGGTGGCAAGTGTGCATACTAATGCCCCCATATTGTTGTTGTTCTTCCCGCCAGTCCGCACACTACAGACCATCGCCGTGGAGTACGAGAGCTACCTACCTTTTTTTGTGCACCTTCCCCCAAACCTCCTACCTTCCATGGCCCCTCCCGAACCCCCGATGAAACGCTCTAAGAAGTATGGCATCAAGAAGCAGCTGCCATTGTCATACAGTCAACATTTGGAGCTCATTTGTCGTGTTGAGAAGGGAGCACCCCCACCTCATGCTGAGAGGTTCTAAGTTCTTCCCAACACCACCCCACTCCATTCACTTAAGCAATATCGTCATAGGATTAAGGTGAGATCCCTTAACATTGCTTATTTGTATTAAATACATGCACTGAATATTCCTAAATTTGTATATTTTTGTTTGATGGTGCCTAGATAGGTGTAGGTAGGGTGCTGTGGGGGGTGGTTGGCCAAAGTCCAGACCCAAATTCATTTTTCACATAAGAGTTATTATTTATAAACCACGGAATTTGTAAATCGCGCCAGTGGTCCAGACCCAAATTGCCGCTATTTATGAGTACTGAGTGTATACTGTATATATATATATCCATCCATCCATTGCCAGACGCCATGTATCCCAAACGGGGTGGCCAACGGCTTAGAGTTAATTGTTTTACAGGGAGGGGCACTAATCCTCCACCAACCCCACTTGACATGTAGGGATGCCAACAGCATCTGGTGTTCCCAGGCGGTCACCCATCCAAGTGTGTGGTGTGTGGTGACAGTATTTGTGTATGGTATCGTGTGCTGGGTGTTTTGATGTTCCTTGGTGTGGGTGGATGTGCTGCCATGTACTGTAGTGGATGTTGTGGGTTTGTGGAGGCAGCAGCAAGAAACTGGGTGCCTCTCATGTCTAGGTGATCCTTGACTTTGAGGACTTTGGTTTCTTGATGTAGGTGGTCTGTGGGTGTAGTAGCTGTGCAGCCTGTGATTATTTTTAGGGCCTTGTTGTGTATGGTCTGTAGAGTGTTGTAGTGTGTTTTGGTGAGGTTAGAAGCCCAGGCAGGGCTTGCATAATTCATCACTGAACGTATGTATTGTTTGTATACTGTGGTGGCGGTGTCTTTGCTGTGTCCGAATGTTGTATGGGCAAGTGACATCAAAGCACTGAGTCTTGGTGTTATTTTATTTTTAATGTTTGTGATGTGTTGTTTAAATGACACTGATGTACTGTTTGTTACACTAAGGATTTTGGGCGTGTGTGTGTGTGGTAGGGGGAGTGTTGTTTATGGTGAGGTGTGGGATGTGACTGTTCTGCTGTCCAGTTTGTGAGAAGAGTCACTTAATTAGTTAGACAATATGGTTTTCACCATGAAAGATCCACCATTGACATACTCAATCTCCTGACTCATATGATCCATCAATCAATTGACCAACATGAAGAAACTCATCCAGTAGCCCTTGATATTTCTAGAGCTTTTGACAGTGTGTCACTGTTTCCTGCTATCCAAACTCCCTTGATATGGACTAACGTCTTTTGTTCCTCTGCTTTTCTCATATCTTAACAAAAGAAAAATAAGAATAAAAGTAGATAATGTATATTACAATTTCCACTCAATTAACGCCAGTATTACACAAGGATCAGTTCTGGCACCAGTTCTATTCCTAGTTCATATTAACGATCTCTTATCTGTCACCCACAGTCCCATCTATTCATATGTAGATGACTCAACACTTCACAGTTCATTCACACACAAACACCCATGCACAAAGCTTAATATCTCTAACTCTCAACTCAGCGCAGACGTCTCCATAAATCAAGACTTATCTAAGATCAATGAATGGGGACAAAATAGCCTTGCCTCATTTAATGCTAGTAAAACCAAATACAGTAATCCCTCTACTTTCCGGATGCCCACTTTCTGGACATCCCCACTTACTGGACATAACCGTCCTGGGATCCAATATTCCCAAAATGGTCCGAAAACCGCAAAAAAATGGAGGGGGGGGAGATTCCCCCCCCCGCCCGTAATTTGAACCTGGTGTGCGCAGCGCGGGACAGCTTTGTTGTGGTGCGTCATTCCTTCGACGTCCGCTAGAGCGCTCCTGCATCCTCCCCACATTCCGCCTGTCTCTTGTCGTGAGTGAACGCTCATCGTCATGGCTGCCCACGTGCTCGCTTTTGTGGTGGTGCCTTACCTGCTGCAGGAACTCCTGCTGCTCTCGTGCCTCTCCTTCGTGTGTGTGATGATGGCCCCGCCGCCTGAGAAGAGGAAGAGAGTGGTATTGACTATGGAGAAGAAGCGGGAGATATTGGAGAAAGTAGATGTGGGATGGTCTTCGTCACGCATCCTCCGTGAGTTCAACCTGGCCCGATCTACTTTGTTTGATACTAAGAGATTCCGAGACAAACTCATGGGATACACGGCTGACTTCTCGTCAAGAAGCAAACGCAACGTGGAGAGGAAGATGATGTTTACTCCCAAGTTTAGTTTACTGAAGTCGACCGCTCCACGTTGATTTGCTATCGACAGCAACGTGCTGCTGGTGTGATGGTACGTGGTAGAGCTGAAGGCTGCTGCTGAGAAGTTCGCAAGGCTTCACAACGCCCTAGACTTCAAGGCATCCGAGGGTTGGCTCTTTGCGTTCAAGTTACGACATGGCCTTACCAACCGTAAGTCTCATGGCGAAGCTTTGGAAGCTAACGAAGATGGAGTTGACGAGTTTCGGCACAAGGTGAAGGGCTTGATCGACAGGGAGGGCCTCACTCTCAGTCAAGTCTACAACGCTGACGAAACTGGTTTATTCTATCGCTCTTTGCCTACAAACACTCTAGCCAAGGAGACGTAGAAGTGTGTACCTGGCCGCAAGCTCTCCAAGCAACGGCTATCTGCTTTTGTTGTGCCAATGCTAACAGCATGCACCGGCTTAAGCCCGTTATTGTTGGCCATGCAAACCAGCCTCGGTGTCTTCGTGGGGTGATGGATGTTCTTCCTGTCGTCTGGTACTATTCCCTGAAGGCATGGTTCACAGCCCACATCTTCAAAGACTGGTTCCACCGCCATTTCGTCAAGGAGGTCATACATTACCAGACAGAGAAACTGGGAATCCCACGCGACCAGGTAAAGGCTCTCTTTCTCCTCGACAATGCACCTGCCCACCCGTGCGACAAGGACTTGGTGGCTGAGAATGGCCGCATTAGGTGCATGTTTCTGCCACCTAATACTACTGCTCTCATCCAACCAATGGACCAAGGAGTGATCGTGGCAACGAAGCGCCTATTCCGACGGAAGTTCCTGGACGAGGTGATGGTTGTTCTCAAGGACGAGGACGAGCGCAGGGAGGGACGGGACACGCGAGGCCAGTGGACTTTGGAAAACCATCGCTGCTACAACATCAAGTCTCCCATTTACAACTGGGCCAGTGCATGGAAGGAAATCCCTGTCAAGACTCTAGAAAATGGTTGGTCTCGTCTGCTTCTTGGAATGGATGTGGAGTACTGATTTCCTAGGTTTCGATGTGGATGACTTCCATGCACGTCTACGTGCACACGGCGACGATGTTGATGTGGACGAAGTGCGTGAGTGGTTGGATGACGACGAGGGCAATCCTGGGTATCAGACCCTGTCTGATATCGAGATCGCATCTTTAGTTGCAGGTGTCAGTACCCAGCTTGAAGATTCCGACGAGGACGGAGATGATGATGCGGACTCCTCTCAGCATGACACAACTCCTGCCATCCCCAAGCTGAGCGCACTCCGGAAACACCTAGAGTTCGTTCTGGACTACCTGGAACACCCGGACTGTGACAGGGAGATGGGGCCCTTGGGACTTGTGGAGGAAGTGCATGCTTGCAGGCAGCACATCATAAATCATCAGAATCGTCGTTCCTTGCGTCAATCAACGATTGACAGCTTTTTCAGGCCCGTGACCCCCGCTGTGCCCAGCCCTGGCTCCACTCCGTTGCCTCCCCAAGACAGGCCCTCATGCTCCGTGCCACAGCCCAGCACATCAGCCACGGTGGAGTCACCGCTCGACGTGAGTTTGCGTCTATCTTCCGAGTCGTCTGCAGTGGGTACGCCATCACCACGACCCAGCGACGCACCCCTAGGTCACCTCCCAGCGATACTCTCAGACTCTGACAGTGATTAAACTCCAAGAACTTCTCCACTAGACCACACGGGAATTTAGTGTTGTGCAGTGAAAGAAAAACAGTGCATACAGTACTGTTAAGAAATTAGAAATTTGAGTGAAAAGACAAAATTTTTGGACTAAATTTAAGTAAATTAACTTGTGATTTGTTTTGAAATTGGTTTTATGAGTGGAAAGACTTAAAGTGCAGAGTGCAAAACTTATTAAGTTACAATGGAACATAAGTAAGACAAGAGTGCGCAGTGTGAAGAGAATGGACTTCTGAGTGCGAATGACTAAGTTAAGAGCAAGACTTCATGAACAGTGTACAGTACTGCAAGTGCTTCGAAATCCTTCTTACTGTCAGAGTCTGAGAGGAGGCGGTTATTCATCGAGATGGCCATGGACTTGCTGTAAGTAGGCAGAATGTTTCATACTGTACTGTACTGTATTCTCCATACTATACTTACCTCAAACACCTCATTTCACTCTTTTATGTCCCTTATTGGTGTGAATATGTTGTGTCTTAGGTGCTATGCATGTGCAGTAGGGAGGTGCTTTTCTGAGTTAGGATAGGTTAGGGTCCATAACTACCAGTCCAGGAGCCAGGGACTTGTAAGTACCCAGAATGTTTAATATTGTATAAACCTACCTCAAAACCTCATTTTATAGTTCTTTTGCATTTATTTCAGTCTTTTATGTCCCTTATTGGTGTGATTTGGGTCTTAAATAAGTGATATGCATGTCCAGAGGGAGTTGTATAGGTGTTTTTCTGAGTTAGGGTCCATAAGTACAAGTCCAGGAGGCTGGTGCCCACTATCCGGACAGGACCACTTTCCGGACATGCCTTTGGCTCTATTACATCGGATAGTGGAGGGATTATTGTATATACAATTAATAGATAGACACTGCCAGATTTGTATATTACTTTCAATGCTACTAATATTGCCATCTCTAAACGTGTTGAAATTCTTGGTGTTTCATGTAACAATGCCCTCAGCTGAACATCTCATGTCAGATCACTTGCTAAAACTGCCTCAAAGAAACTTAGATTACTGTACAGAGTCCGTAACTTCTTCACTAACGAGCAGTTAGCTATAATTTATGTCATGTGCGCTCTCAGCTAGAATATTGCTCATCCCCTTGTAGGATGGACATAATTCAGAGCAAAGCTGTTGGAATTATTAATGATCCTGCTATTATAAATAAACTACCTCCCGTACAAGTAAGAAGGAACGTTGTCTGCCTTGCATTATTTTACAGATACTTTTATGGCAAATGCTCAGATGATGTTATGTCCATTGTGCCACCCCTCCATGCCTTCTCTCGTGCTACATGGGCATCTGGTGGCGTTCATGACTGGAATGACACAGCCATATTGCAGAACTTCTGCCTATCAGAATTCTTTTATTCCCCGAACTGTATCTCTTTGGAACTCACTTCCCTGGTGTTGTTACCCCCTAAACTTCAACCTACAGATGTTCAAGTCCAACTGTCACAGAATTTTTATGAATGGAGGATGCCAGTAATCTGGTGCATGGATTAATTTTTTTCTATTCATTTGTTTTTCCTTCCTCTCTGTTGTTTAAAAAAAAAAAAAAAAAAAAAAAAAAAAAAAAGTGATCTTACCCAGACTGCTGCCTTGTTCTTCTCATAGTTCCTCCTCAATGTGCAAACTTTGGATGCATTCACACCAAATGCACCGGAAACACCAACCACTTTCTCATGATAATGCAGATCCTGAAACATTTCTTTTCTTTTTGTGGCCAAGGTAAGAGATGCACACCTAATGAGAAGGTTCCACCCCACCCTGTGTCATTTCCCAATACAGGAAACATAATATAGTTCACTGCATGACACTATATGACAAGCCAGGGCTCTGAATGCATTAAAAAGCAAATCGAAGATAACCATCAACCAAACCCTGTGCAAGCTGAATCTGTAACTAAGGTATTGGAAGTGATGTGATGCACTGTGTGATCACATGCCATGGCATCACTGCATGCCAAATTTGAACCATCAACAAGACTTTTCCACCAGGCTTAAACTATGCAACTTAGGTTGGAAATAATGCAATTCAGTTTGAGGTCACAGCTTTGGTTGCCACATAACCCGAAATATGTCTTGGTGCTGGGCAACCTGGGGGCAAAGCATTTACAGTGTATGTGCCAGAAATTGTACTAAGAAAACTTGCATCACTCAGTAAGATCTATTAAGCGAACAATGCAAAATCAGATATACAGTATACAACTGTGATAACCTGCAGGGTTAAGCCCTGTTTACAACTTAAGTTGATTTCCATATACAAAATTTTTCTGAAGCTTTTGCCAATAAGGAACTTCTGGAAAATATTTCAAGAGTTTATTCAGTAACAAACGTACATTTGGCCACTGTTTTCAAGTCATCTCTCTTTTAACTTTTTCATTTACTTAACTTTCACATACCAATGATCACGGATAACCAGAAAGCTCTGACCTACTTTACTACTATACCAACAAATAACACCTAATAATTTGTCTTCACACAACAGACGTGAAATAATTTACCTTTTGCCATGCACCACCAATTTCAGTTCTTTTTTCGTTATTCACCTAGTAATTTCACTCACAACCACCCAGACCATGTTAAAACTGCCACAGAACTGAAGAGAGAGATGATCATGGAGAGAAAAGCAAGGTTTGGGAGAATGTAAAGCAAGGTATAATTTTATAGATTCTGAGTGACAAGTGGTTCCTCATCCTACCTGAAACTCATGGTAAGCCATAGTAGTGCACTCATGGCAGACTAGGTGGCAGCACTGCAGTTTCAATGTTGATTCATATCCTCGGGATTCCTGCACCACCTGAACTCGACTCACTCGCAAGGTTACCACTGAGATCTGATAGGAAAGGGTAAGTTACGATGTTAGTTAGGCTTGCAAACAATGCAAAAAGAATGTGAAAATACAAGTCAAATACCCTCTATCATTGCCAAGACCAGCACTGCAATTCAATTTCCCATCAAAGCACTGTATAATACAGCAGTATACAGTACTGCAGAGTTTTATTTATATGGGTCAGTAGGATTCTGTGACAAGTAAAGATTACAAAAACAGGACAGCTATCAAAAAGTACTCTCTGAAATGAATCAAACATCCACAAATGCATCACTGAAGACTTTAAAATGTTTAACTCAATCCCAAATGTGAACTCATCCATGTTAACTTGTGTGAGAGGCATACCATTCTAACAACTGCTGAGATATGGGAAAGAAGAAAAAAGTTGTTGCTCAATCTGGGTCAAGCAGATCCATTAACTGAAGGTAAGCTATTACCCCTATGAGGTGGACCCATAGGTTCCCTAAACTCTTGATCCTGAGTCTGCATCTTAGTGTGGCATACGCTGTGCAGTGCTCCAGTATGTGTGTCATGCTGTGTAAACCTATTTTACAAATGGGGTACATATCACCTGATTTCAGCCAACCCAAATACATGCTTGTAAATGAAGAGGGCTAGGTGATGCCCTGATCTAAGCCTTAATAGATGAAATTTATCAGCTTTACTTAAGGATACCTCTGATGGTTGGACAACAGGAAGTGGGGCTTGTAGTACAATGTTCTGATCCAGGTGTTGTATTTGTATTGCCCTGTGCATGAAGTGGGTATACAGGTGTTACTTCATTGTTAGTGCTTGAATGTCTGGAGGTGGGATGTGCCTGAAAAGGGTCTAGCAATGTTTGTGTGGTAACTGTTTTTTGTGCCTTATTGTTATTGTCGTTACTGTTGCTTAACCCCGATCTGTCTAGCTGAGCAGACTGGTCAACTACAGTTGAGCAGCTGCTTCCATGGGTCTGTCCTACAGGTAAAGAACATTATATACATCACATAAGGAATTGACACTCCCATGTGGCAGACAGCACTTCATCAGGGTCGGATCGGGGTCCCCCCCTTGGTGAGATGCAGGGAACTATGGGGAGGCTTGGCTACCAAGTTGATGCCACAACTGCTTGATCCTAGGTGCACAGTGCAATCATGTGTAGGCTCCTTGCCAGGGCCTGTGCCTAGCTGTGCTGTGTGGCTCTGTCATATAATGACAGGTGTGCTATGTGTCACCACAGGCTGCAGCACAGAATTGCGTGCCTCTTGTATGCTGATATTCTCTAGCCGGGAGGAATTTCGTATCAAAGTTTAAGTGAGCTGTGGGAGTGGTACTGGTGCAGCCTGCGACAATGGGTTGAGTGCTGTTCTGTATGGTGTTCAAGATGATGTAGTGGAAGTCAGATACAATGGTGGCCCATGTCGGTAGGGATAAGACATCTCCAATTTGGTGTCTTGTTTGCAGAGTAGGGAGAAACTTTCTTTTTGTTGCCTAAAGTCTGCCCATGTAATTGGCCTGAGTGCACTGAGTCTGGGTATGCACTGTCTCTTGATGTCCTGATATCTTCTAGGTGGTCCTTGGAAAAAAATAAATAAATAAATATAACTAAATAAGATTATGTAACCATCATTATGCACATCTGTGTACATAATTACAGTGCACACCCAATCCATGTAGCTGCTTTCCTTAACCCATAAATTATAATTTATTTAGGTCCTGGCTCAGACTGCATAATACTTCAACAGAAATCAATTAGTGCTGAATTTCCAAGTCTTGTTTTTTTTTTCTCTTAATATGGCTGAAGTACAGTAAATATTGACATGGAGATCTGCCTACCAATGTTTCAGTAAGCCCTCTTCCATCTTATACCCATAAAACAGGTAGCAGACAGAACCTGAAATACTATCCATTTTTTTTTTTTTTTTTTTTTTTTTGTGTGTGTGTGTGTGTGTGTGTGTGTGCTCGACTCTGGGCATAGGCTTCTCAGCCTGCTCCCAAGGCCCAGTAGTCCTCCTACATATCGTACACCTCTACATGTCACCACTTCGGCGCTATCTATCTATTGCCAGATGCCTCAATCCCGTACGGGGTGACCACAAACAAACTGCCTCCACATCGCCCTGTCCCCCGCCATTTCACTGCCCTGCTCCCAACTCACACCCCCCTCTCTCATGTATCTCTCCACCCTATCCCTCCATTTCATCCTTGGCCTCCCCCTCCCTCTCCCCCTTTCCACCTCACTCACTTACACTCTCCTCATCAGTCTCTCACCCTCCATCCTCTCCACATGTCCAAACCACCTCAGTGTGTTCCTCCTAACGCTTCCTATTACATCCACCCCACAATGCTCCTTTATATCCTCATTTGTCAGCCTCTCTCTCCATGTGACTCCACAGGCTCCTCTTAAATAACTCATTTCCACTGCTCTCACTCTTGACTTGTATTCTTCCAACAACGTCCAAGCTTCACTTCCATACGTTAGAGTTGGTATCACAATACTGTCATGTAGTAATTTTTTCACTTCCATGCTCACTTCCCTGTTTCTTATCACTGTTTTCAAGGAACCAGCAAACTTTCTTCCCTGCTGTACCCTTTCAAGCACTTCACCCCCCAAACTTCCATCCTTACCCATCACACTATCCAAGTACTTAAACGTACTCGCATTTTCCATTTCCTCACCACCCAACATCACTGCACATTCACTGACTTCACTTCTCTCAAAGACCATCACTTCACTCTTCCCTACATTCACCTTTAGATTCTGTTTCTTACACACTCTCCCAAACTCATCCACCAAGCCTTGCAGCTCTCCTTCGTCTTCACTCAACAACACAGTATCATCTGCAAACAACAGTACAGGGAGTTTCCAAACACAACCTTCTCTCACCAGGGGCACTCCAACATCCACTACCCTACCTTGTACCTCTTTTATTACACCATCCATTTTTTTTTTTTTTTTTTTTTTTTTTTTTTTTTAAATAACAGAACGGAGGAAGGAAAAACAAATGGAGAAAAAAAAACAATCCATACACCAGATTACTGGTGTCCTCTGTTCATAAAATATCTGTAAAAGTTAGACTTGAACAGTTGTAGGTTGAAATTTGGAGGAAAACAACTCAGGGGAAGCGAGTTCCAGAGAGATGCAGTTCGGGGAATGAAAGAATTCAGATAGGCAGAAGTTCTGCAATATGGTTGAGTGACATTCCAGTCATGAGCGCTACCAGATGCCCGTGTAGCACGAGGGAAGGCATGGAGAAGTGGCACCATGGACGCAACTTCGTCTGAGCATTTGCCAAAAAAATATCTGTAAAATAATGCAAGGGAGGCAACACTCCTTCTTACTTGCAGGGGAGGTGGTTTATATGTAATGGCAGGGTTGTTAATGATTCTAACAGCTTTATTCTGAATTTTGTCTAGTTGTCTTAATGCAACCTCTCCACAACCATTCCACAAGGGTGAGCAATATTCAAGCTGAGAGCGCACATGACTCTTATAAATTATAGCTAACTGCTCATCGGCGAAGAAGTTACGGACTCTGTACAATAATCCAAGTTTCTTTGAGGCGGTTTTAGCAAGTGATCTGACATGAGAGGTCCAGCTGAGGGCACTGTTAAGTGAGACACCAAGAATTTCAATACTTTTGGAGATGGGAACATTAGTAGCACTGAAGGTAATGTACGAATCTGGCAATATCTGTCTATTAGTAAACTGTATATATTTAGTTTTACTACAATTAAAAGAGACAAGGTTGTTTTGTCCCCATTCACTGATTGTAGATAGATCTTGATTTATGGAGATGGCTGCATTGAGTTGAGAGGTAGAGATATTAGACTTTGTAAATGGATGTCTGAGTGTGAATGAACTATGTAGTGTTGAGTCATCTGCATATGAGTGAATGGGATTGTGAGTGACAGATAAGAGATCATTAATATGAACCAGAAATAGGGTTGGCGCCAGAACTGATCCCTGCGGCACGCCGGCGTTAATTGAGTGGAAATTCGAATATACATCATCTACTTTTACTCTTATTTTCCTGTCACTAAGATAAGAAGAAATCAAAGGAACAAAAGACGTTAGTCCATAGCAAGGGAGTTTGGACAGCAGGGAACGGTGCCATACTCTGTCGAAAGCTTTAGAGATATCAAGGGCTACTGCATGAGTTTCTCCAAAAAGATCAATTGATTGATGGATGGTATGAGTTAAGAGATTGAGTATGTCAACGGTGGATCTTTCGTGACGAAAACCGTATTGTCTATCATTAATTAATTTGTTGGATTCAAGATGTTTAACAATATGCTTATTAATTAAAGTTTCAAATACCTTACCAAGAGAAGATGTGATAGCTATTGGTCTGTAATTGAACAACCATGGAGACATGACACATCCCAGTTTCAACCCAACCTCCAAAGAGAAAAATTCACTCAGTTCATCATCCAAACGCACTGCAGCCTTAGTACCATCATACATACTCTTCACAGCATTCAACAATTTCCCATCTACTCCATATATTCTTAATACTTTCCACAATCCTTGTCTATCCATCCTGTCATATGCTTTCTCCAAATCCATGAAAGCCGCATACAACTTCTTTCCCTTACGTTTTCGTTTTCGTTTTCAAAGGCTCCAACATGCTTGAATTTGTCGGCCTTGGTCACCTAATGGCGGCTCTCCACGCTGCACGATCCACTGCAGCCTCCCTGTTCAGTTCCTTAACCCTGAGGTCACACTTAATGACCTCGTGCCATGTCTTTCTCGGTCTACCCCTCATAACCCCACCCCCAATATTAACACTTCTCACCTTCCTCACCCAATTATTATTCCCCATCCTCTCCACATGTCCAAACCATCTCAATCTACCTCTCCTCATCACAACACCAATACACTCCAGTCCCATCCTCCCTCTCAACTCTTCCATCGTAAACCCAGCCCCTCCAGGCCTTGGATGCAGGGACGCACTGCACATCCACCTAATCACTGTCATCTCTGTACGTCCAAGCCGGCAAATATCTTCCTCCTTCACTGCCCAGGTCTCACTACCATACAGCATTACACTCCTAACACATGCTGCATATAAAGACCCCTTAGCATGTAGGGAGAGTCCTCTCAATGTCAGGAGAGGCAAGAGCTCCCTGAACTTCTTCCAACCACTTCTCACCCTAGCCACAGAGCTAGCTCCAGCCCCACCTCCAGCACACAACATGTCTCCTTAATAACAAAACTCTTCCACACACTCAAGAGATTCACCAGCAAGTTCAATCCTTTCATGTCTGACAATCTCCACCTGCTCACCCCAGCACGCCGTACACATAAAATCAGCATTATCTCGCAGACTACCTCTGATACCACTACATCTCTTATGCACCCATTTATCACACACACCGCACAAGATGGAATTACTTCCAACGCCCTTGTGGCAAACTACACATGGCCACTCTCCCTCGTCTTTGACAGTACCGCCACGAACCCTAGATATCATAACTTTTGTTTTATCTGCAATTACCCTTAAACCCTTGTGCCCCATACCATCTCTCCACTTCCTAAACCTATCCTTCGCCTCTCTTTCGTTCTCTGCAATCAACACCAAATCATCAGCATACAACAACTCCCACGGGAGTCCGTTTCTAAAGTCACGTGAAAGGGCTTCAAGTACCATGATAAACAACATGGGACTCAAGACTGACCCCTGATGCACACCAACATTCACGGAAAACTCATCACTCAAATCTCCATTCACTCTTACCTGGGTGTGAGCACCCACATACATAGCCATAACCACCCTAACCAGCCACTCCTCCAAGCCAAGCTTTCTCATTGCCCACTTCACCACCTCTCTAGGGACTCTGTCAAAGGCCTTTTCCAAGCCAACAAAAACAAAATAATGATCCCTTCTCCTACCAATATATTTTTCCTGAAGCTGTCGAACAATGAATATAGCATCAGTGGTCCCCCTGCCTGGCATAAACCCAAACTGCATCTCATCAATATTCACTCTATCTCTAATCATACCTTCTAAAACTCTCTCCATTACCTTCGTTATCTGATCTAAAAGCTTTATACCTCTATAATTTCCTCTTTCCAGAGCATCACCCTTCCCTTTATACACATTTACAATTACACTCTTCAGCCAATCATCTGGGACAACACACTCATAAATAATCCTATTAATCAGGTCAGTGACTAAACTCACCCCTATTTCGCCTGAGGCCTTCAACATTTCGGCAGTCAACCCAGACACACCAGCTGCCTTCCTCACCCTCATCCTGCCTATTGCCTCACTCACAGTAGCAGTATCAATGAAAGGCCAAGGGCCAGACACTGGATCTGCTGGCTCCAAACCTTCCCTGTCCCAGTCAAACTCCTCATTCAACAACCGGTTATAATGCTCTCTCCATGCATCTTTAATATCCTCACTGTTCACCACTATCATTCCTTCATCATTCTTCACACACTGCTCACCTATAATATCCCGATTATCCCTCTTCACTTGACCTGTCACCCTAAATATATTTTTCCTTTCCCCAGGATTTAAGTTATCAAGTAACAGTCTTCTGTGACTCAGACTTTGCCCTGTATACCTCTCTTCTAGCCCTACACTTGGCAGCCAAATATTCCTCTTTGCTACCACCCTTCTTCCATTCCCAGAAAAGACTTCTTTTCTCCTTAACTGCAGCTTCTACACCCTCATCCCACCACCAAGTTATTTTATGTCTTGGTGGTCCTCTTGTCCAATCGCATGTTACATCAGTAACTCTCAAGAAATTGTTCTTGAGGGCTCTGTAGTGTTCATTAATGCCTCTGTCTACAGCTCCCTGTTCAGCCACCAGTCTCCTCAACTCGCTAAAGAAGGCATCCTTTACTACTTGGTTTTTCAGCTTCCATATTTTCCTCCTAGGTATATATGTCCTCTTTTTCATCACTTGTTCTTTAAGCACCATATCACAAATCAATAGTTTGTGCTGCTGCACACACTCCTCACTTCCTATAACTTTAACATCCCTCACTAACCTTCTATTGGCCCTCCTAACCAGAAAACAATCTATCTGACTGCTATTTCCCCCAGACTCATACATAATTAACCTACTGTCTCTTTTCCTAAAATATGTGTTGCACACAATCACGTCCCTTGCCTCCCCAAACTCGAGTATCCTTTCCCCTTCTGCATTCCTTAGACCATACGCACATCCCCCATGCACTCCTTCATAACCTTGTGCTGCTTCACCTACATGACCATTTAAGTCCCCTCCCAAAATCACTATCTCATCATCCCGCATACCACCCACTACACGTATTAAATCATCCCAAAATCTATCTTTCTCTGCTTCATCCAATCCTGCCTGTGGAGCATATGCCGATATAATCGCAGCTATCTTTCTACCCAACAGAATTTTCACTACCAATATCCTACCGCTTACTCTCAAAACATTCATAACATATTCCACCCATTTCTCCGCAACCATCACACCAACACCTCAATATCCGTCTGTCCCCCCCTGCCAAAACAACTTATAGCAACAGTCCTTCCCAGCAATCTTTCTGGCTGATCCACCCTTGTACCGGACTTCCTGCAAACACGCCACATCCACCCACCTCCTGCAGAATGCCTCAATGACTGCCCCCGCTCTTCCCCTGAAACTTCCCACATTCCATGAACCCACCCTCATCCCCATGGATGATTTACTGTCCTCAGGCTTGCTTTGAAACTTATTTTGTTTTGTCATCTTCAGTTTCTCTAGAAACTTTTCCACTAAAGATCTAAGAATGTATATCTGATCTATACAACCTCTTCCCTTCTTAAAGCCTCCTTGTTCTTCTCCAACTAATTCCTCTGTTATTTCCCTAACTCTGTCAGTAAGTATCCTACCATACACTTTTCCTACTATCCTAAGAAGACAAATGCCCCTGTGATTACCACACACTTCTTTTTCCCTTTCTCCTTTGTACAAGGGAATAATTATACCTGACTTCCAATCCTCCAGGACTCTACTTTCCTCCCAGGCCAATCTGCACGTCTTCCACATCCATTCTACTACTATCTCTCCCCCATGCTTCAACATTTCACCACACACTCCATCAATTCCTGGGGCTTTCCCCAATTTAACTTTCTCCATTGCTTCCACAACTTCTATCCTACTGATTTCTTCCTGTCTTCTCACCTTCCTCCTTCTCCCAGCCATTCCCCAGCCACTTATACTCGCATCACTTCCATCCTCTACGTTGAACAATTCCTTAAAGTGTTCTCTTCATCTGCTCACTTTTTCTCCCTTCTCCACTTGTAATCTACCATTTTTATCTTTCACTCCCCTGCTAACTTCACTTCCACCCTGTCTTACTCTCTTCACCTCTTTCCAGAACATTTTCTTACAGTCCCTCCACTTTACACTCAAATTCCTTCCAAGTTCCTCATCCACTCTCTTCTTACTCTCTCTTACTAATCTTTTTACCTCTCTCTTTCTTTCTACATATAACTCTCTCTTCCGTCTCTCAACATCTTCCACGCCCCTATTTCTCATCCATTCATTGTATGCTTTCTTCTTTTGTGCCACAGCCTGTCTCACCTCTTCATTCCACCACGCTGTTCCTTGCACCCCCCTCCGTCTTCTCTTCATTCCACACACCACATCACATGCTGCACATATTTCTTCTGTGAATATCCTGCACACACCTTCCACGTCCCCCATCTGCTCCAATTCATATTTGCCCAATCGTTCCTCCACTTACTCACAAAGTATGTGAGTAAACAAAACCAGCCACACTGAGTATTAAGAGGGATGAGTTTTCAGGAAAAATCCATCCAAATGATGCCTTAAATCAGTACCATCATTAAAACTACTTAACCGTATTCAGAAACTTTCTATCTATACCATGCAAACGTAAACTCTTCCATAATCCTTCTCCATTTGCTTGGTCACTTTTTTTTTTTTTTTTTAAATCCATAAATACTATAAACACCTTAATGTATTTTTCACAGGCTTTCTGTATGTGCCTCACTGCAAATATTTGTTCCATACACATTTCATCACTCGTAAAACCAAGCATTCTAATGTATTTCTTACCTTTTCTTTAATTTTCTTATACACTACCTTTCCTACAATACTAAAATAGCTTTATGATAATTTTTGCAATCACTTTGATCAACTTTACTTTATATAAAAGCACAATCATAGCCTACATCCATTCTGCTGGTACAATTCCACTTATCCAGGATTTCTTGCAAATTTTTCAACAAATTTTTCATTCAATTTTTTCTTTCCTTCCATCCATCCATCCATCATCCAATCCAGTACAGCATTATTAGGAGTGCCTGGGACTTGGCTAGGCTACTTAGACTTTTAAGGCAAGAGTGACCATTTGCATACCCATGAGTGTCATTATGTCAGCAATGAAGCTCAACTATCCCTTGGAGGCAGAGCCTTATGGGAAACATCTGATGCAGCAACGTAACTCAGTAGGTCACAATGCGTCTAATAAACTGCATGAGGGCAATGGGGCTCATACTTATCAATAAAAAGCATAAAAGCCAATCTGTCTTCTCATTACACTAATTTACCAAGAAGCAGTGCCAAGGCACAGTGAACCCATCCCCGGCAGTCATTTTAGTGCTGATGTATAAAAACAACAGGATATCCAGTCAAAGATGTCACATATCAAATATGGGGTAAATTGGGTGAAAATTGACAATATTATGCCCATTTGAAATTTTAAGTCTGACCCATCTGACACTGACCCCTATACTGCTACCTGAGGGGTGGCCCCCATGATGTAATGATGCATGTTACAGGACACAGATTTGAAAGATGCACCTTTAGGTTTTGGTTTCACGTCAATATGACGAATTTGTGGGGAGTTATGGCGAAAAACGATTTTTACCTGTCCCCCCCCTTTCTTTTTTTTGTCCTACAGTCTGGACCTTGGCCCAATTTGGCCCCAAATTTAATCAGATGATCAAATCATTGCCCGTCATCCCTGTAATTTTACTGAAAATCGTAAAAGTAGTTTTCACGTAAAAGTTAACAGACAGACAGACAAACAAACAAACAGACAGACAAGCCGAATGAAAACAATACTCGTCCTCGAGCCCCTACGGGGTGGGGACAGGTAATTATCTCCGTATACACCACATCAACATGTGATGCCTTCCCATTATTAAACCACTGTACAGCATAGTTCACTTGTTTAAACATCACATTTTCTGGCAGCAAATTCCTTCTCTCCACACCATCAAACCCCATCATGTTTATTACTGTTCAGCTCTCATCATTGCCTTTCATCAGCCTGAAAAATATTCTTTCCAAATGCTCCTTACTCCTCTTTCATATGTTAGTATTCTTCCACCCTCATCCTTAACACTTTCACATTTATTTCCACCCTTAATTCTCCATTTTTACACCTACTGTACTTCCATATTATTTTCCTGTTCTCGGTACAACTGATATTGCTTGTATCCATCCATCCATCATCTACTCCTGTATTGCCCCATGAGGAGTGTAGGGGACCAGGGTTGGGCAAGTTGGTCATGACATTTAAGATGAGAGTGGCCAGCCTCACTCATCCCTGAGCAGCATTATGTGAGCAATAAACCCCAACCACCCGTTGGATAGAAACCTGTACAGGCTCCATCCAGTTGGAGTGCCTTAATTACATACTACCACCAGGCACCATAATTTAGTTATATGGTTACCACCCAGCGAGTAAATGGTTTCCTGGTGTACAAGAAATCATTTGGCTTGTCACTCAGTGTCAGAAGAGGAAGGGGGGAAGGAAGAGAGGAAAGGGCAGTCACCGGAGAGCAGCACTATATTGAGCGAGTGGATGGCGAATGCCCCCACCTAACATACAAGCCACAAGTAAACAATCTACTGCCCAAACAGATTACCAATTCTAAACAAAGCAGCAGATATTTTTATAAGATCTCAAGATATCATGGCTCATTACCACCATTCCACATTATATTAATGTTCTAGGAGTTACAAAAAAATAACTTACCGGATCTCTTCTCCTGAAGGAGCTGGTAATGTCTGACATCTCACTTGGAGTAGGTTCTTCAAACACCTCTGAAGCCATCTCTACAGATGCTGAAGATGTGGCATGTTTGTGATCCATCCTGAAAAGTGCATCAATGCCTCCCAAGCCAGTGTCTGGCCGGTCCTGTTCCATGTTGATTAAAACAAAATTGTCACTGTCTGAGCTGAGGTCACTACGAACAGAGAGTGTGTCACTGGCATCCTCAGGACTGGTCTTGACTGCAGATTCTAGAGTGGACATGAGGTTAGTAAAGCCACTGGTTAGACCCTTCCTCATGGTGGAGAACCCAGCATTTATGTTGCCATGTAGATTTAGGTGTACTGTCCCAGGGCCATTAAAACCCCCAGCCTCCCCTGGCTCCTCCTGGCGGTGATGATGGGTAGTATGGGGAAGGTTGGTCAAACTACTTGACAGCTGCCGACCCACTGCATTCTT
Source organism: Coenobita brevimanus (assembly GCF_032717465.1). Lineage (NCBI taxonomy): Eukaryota > Metazoa > Arthropoda > Malacostraca > Decapoda > Coenobitidae > Coenobita > Coenobita brevimanus. Next base: position 26,404,714 of record NC_137004.1, read on the forward strand.
TACTGCTGCTGAAGGAGACTGATTCACGCCACGACGTGTGGATGGAGAGTGCCGAGCAACTGGAGACTGGCAGATGGTGCCATTAGCAGTCGCTTGGGTTGGGCAAGGAGCTGGGGATGGTTGTGGAGATATTAGCTGATCTACACTATATGACTTGGTTATATCTGGGGTTGATGCGGCAGCAGCAGCCTCTGCCTCCGCCAAACGCTGAATGATGGAGTGTTCTGAAGCAGAATTGCGTACTTCACACCCAGGTGACCCTAGATCCTGCAGGTCTGCAGTGGAGGATGAATCAGGCAGGAAGCTTTCTCCATCACCTGTTACAGAGTCCTTTCCTAATTGCGGAGGAGGCATCACAAGGGATATATCCACCTGAGGTATCACTGCTGACACCACCAGGGTGTCCCCTAGTGCCCCAGGGGAAAGTGGAATCCCTGGCAGGCTAGAATGAGTAAGGATGGCGATTGTGTCATAAGTGAGAAACGTGGTGAGTTCTGTGACTGCATCCAGCTGTCGTAACAAGAACAGGTACTGAAAATGGTTAAGTTGCACACTCACTAAACTTGGCACATGGCAAAACACATGAACTGCTGCCTCAGGATCACTCATCTTCTCATCTCTGGCCTTTCTTCCTCCTCTGCAAAAACCTTCACTCCCCTGCAGTCCACTTCTGGCACTTTTTAAATTCTGACTACTATCCTGCACTGCTTCTGACCCCCTGGAAACTGCTTCTAATTGACTAGATCTAGGTCTGACATAGACCCAAAGGGAGACAGGGAAGGCATCAACAAAAGGGACGGGGCGTGAACGTGCTGCTGGGACTCCAAGGAACTCCACCCACACAGGCTCACAGTGAAGAAAGAGTACATCCCTCGCTTGAGTCCAAAGTGAATCCCGTTTCATGCTGGCAATGGCTTGATAAACTGACCCAGATTCCACCAGTGGGGTACTACGCACATTGTCCTCACCTGAAAGGAAACAAATAGCACAATCAAGTTTATGAACATCACATCATGAATGCTGGATTATTCATAATCACAGCACAAAGACATAATGATGAAAATAAAATACATTTCCACAGTACTAAACAGTCAGTTTTCATTCAAGTGCTTTTGGCACTTGGTTTAGCTTCCAATTCATAGAAAACATAAGTTGCTCAATATTATGATTCCTTAACCCTTCTGCAGCAAAAGGCAGGACTCCCTGCTCTGATGTTTATCGGTGGTAAGGGTGACACACAAGTCAATTCCACTGCAAGTAAAAAACATTCTTTTTAGGGCACTGGGTGGCCCAGAGATTGCCAATCCCATAAACAGAACCATCTGTCACATGCTACCATCAATTGAGTGCCAAGGCAACTAACCTATCAGCTGGTGTGGCCATCACTCTATCATGCAGAAAGGTAAGCAGCTGCATGATTTCTCCTTTTTTTATTCTTTTTTTATTCTTATGCATTTCAGTTTTGGTGCTGTTACATGACATATGTATTACCAATAGCTAAAGAATGTTACAAAAAAAAAAAATGCTGCTCAAATATAAGCCCACTGGCAATGTTTGTGTACTCCACAACTATTTTGATAAACACAGGATATTTAGCATTACTATTACATATATACACCAAAAATTTTCAGCTAGAGAATGTGGTGAAAGTTTTTGGCGCATCAGATGGAGCCAGGATTCTGGGGGTTTGAATGATGAGTGAATGGTAGCAAGGCCCACTGGAGTGGACAAACTTGGCTGTCTGAACACTGCTACTCCTCAGCCTGCCCTAAGGTGGGAAAGGAGGTTCAGATGATGATAATGATATATATTTGGGGGAGGCGGTGGCTCAATCGGTAGAGAGGTGGCCTGCAGTCCCACCGGACCCAGGTTTGAATCCCGGCTGGGGTAGGGAACAGTTTAAGGATTTGAATTTCATTAAATCAGGCTTTACTGATCTACCAGAAGACCCGCCGACATGTCATAAAAATACCCCCGCTAATACCAATACACCAGTCCTGTATGAGACAGCCCTAGCATGTATTTGATATGGATGGTGGGTGTTAGCGCCGAAGTGGTGACATGTAGAGGTGTATGGTATGTAGGAGGACTGCTGGGCCTTGATAGCAAGCTGTGAAGCCTATGCCCAGAGTCGGACACATAAAAATATATATATATATATATATATATATATATATATATATATTTTATATATATATATATCCATCCATCCATTGCCAGACGCCATGTATCCCAAACGGGGTGGTCAAGGGCTTAGAGTTAATTGTTTTACAGGGAGGGGCACTAATCCTCCACCAACCCCACTTGACACGTAGGGATGCCAACAGCATCTGGTGTTCCCAGGCGGTCACCCATCCAAGTACTAACCAGACCCAACGTTGCTTAACTTCGCTGATCGGACGGGAAGCGGTGTACTCAACGTGGCATGGCTATATATATATATATATATATATAGTGGACTTGCCTACTGCGTGAGCTCAGCGTGCCCAAATTGCAATATGTGCAAGTGACCAAAAATCATACCCAAAAACTTTGAATGCGCGAGTTTACCTCACAGAACGTGAAGCAGAGAGAAGGAGTGGCTCAAAAACGCCATTTTTCATTAATATGCGACCCCCCACACACACACACAACGCGCCAATAGTGACCTAGAGGCTCGTGGGGACAGTAAGATCTCGCCAATAACAACTTCGACAATAACATTTTCGGCAATAACAGTAAGTTAGAATAGATACCCAGTTTCTATAATGATGAAGGCTATTTCGTGAATACCAAGTTGTTATACTGCCAATACATGACAAGATGAGGAATGAAACAGACAAGCAAGAAGAGATGAAGGAAATTGCCTAAAATGTGAGCAGTAGCAAGAAGGAGAGGGAAGATCCTCCCCTCACCACCTCTCCTGACTCTTCGCTGCCATCCCCTCCTCCTCCACTGACCCACCTGACTCACCAGCCACCTTCCCCTCCACCTCGACAGCCCCACCTGACTCACCTGCTTCACCTGGCATACCTGCAACCCCCACCATAATGACTTGCTGCATTCTGGAAGAAATGTAACATTCGACAGGCAGTAAATTTCTTCGTCAAAGCCCGGAATAATACAACATTGGCAACTATTTAAACAAGTGTGGTGCAGCCGGGGTGGCAGCAGGGGAACTGTAAGTGTGTTGCCATGCCTCGGAACCCCTGCTATATAAGTCCATCAGGCCTGTTGTCTACTGTTGTTAAGGTGACTGCCCATATTTCTGTTATTGTAGCTATATCTGTAGTAAAATGTCTGAAAAATCTGACCTTTATTATGTCTCTAAGGGCCAAAAAATGCCCAGGTATGAGGGGGTACCATCCATATGTTATTTTTCCCATAAGATTATGTTTTCTCAGTGTGCAATTCCACAGTGCACGAGGATCAGGACTGCATAATCTCTCACGCACTGTGCGAGCCCACTGTATATGTATATATATATATATATATATATATATATATACTATCCTTCTTTCCTTCCATCCTCTTCTGTCTTTCTTTCTTTCAGTCTTTCCTTGTCCTTCTGCCTACGGGTAACTTTACGCTCCCTCTTCTGTCTTTCCTTCCTTCATTCTTTCCTCTTCCTTCTGTCTGTGAGTGACTCTACACTGAGTGACAAGCCAAATGGTTTCATGTACACCAGGAAACCATTTACTATGCTGGGTGGTAACCATATAACCAAATTATGGCACCTGGTGGTTTAGTGGGTAATTAAGGCGCTCCAATCGGATCGAGCCAGTGAAGGTTTATATCCAAGGGATGGTTGGGGTTATTGCTCACGTAATGCCACTCAGGGATGAGTAAGGCTGGTCACTCTCATCTTAAATGCCTGAACCAATCTGCTTAGCCCCAGGCTCCTATGCTCCTCATGGGGCAATGTAGGATTGGATGATGGATGGATGGATGGTTATATATTTTGGCTCTACTTAGTGTAACAGGAAAAGATATGGTAGGATACTTACTGACTGAATCAGGAAAATAAAAGGAATTAGTTGGAGAAGAAAAAGGACATTTTAGGAAGGGAAGAGGTTGTGTAGATCGGATATTCATTCTTAGAGCTTTAGTGGAAAAGTTTCTAGAGAAGGGAAAGAAGTTGTATGCAGACTTCATGGATTTGAAGAAAGCATATGACTGGGTGAATAGACAAGTTATGTGGAAAATATTAAGGATAAATGGAGTAAATGGGATGTTGCTCAATGATGTGATGAGTATGTACGAGGGTGCAAAGGCTGCAGTACATGTGGATAGTAAGCTAAGTTTTCTATCTGAATGTTGGATTGAAACAGGAATGTGTCATGTCCCCATGGTTGTTCCATCTATATATATATGAATGGGGTTATAAAAGAGATATACGGTAGGGCAGTGGATGTTGGAGTGACCCTAATGAGAGAGGCCAGTGTTTGAATACTCCCTGTGCTGTTGTTTGCAGATGATACTGTATTGTTAAGTGAAGACAAAGGGGAACTGCAAGGCTTGGTGAATGAGTTTGGGAGAGTGTGTAAGAAATGGAATCTAAATGTGATTGTAGGGAATAGTGAAGTTATGGTCTTTGAAAGAAATGAAGTCACTGAATTAACAGTGAGGCTGGATGTGGAGGAAATGGAAAATGTGAGTGTGATTTAGTACTTGGGTCATATGATGAGTAAGAATGGAAGTTAGGAGGTGAAGTTCTTGAAAAGGTACAACAGGGAAGAAAGGTTGCTGGTTCTTTGAAAGCTGTGATAAGGAACAGGAAAGTTAGCATGGAAGTAAAAAAGTCGCTACATGACAGTTTTGTGATACCAACTCCAACACATGGATGTGAAGCCTGGACCTTGTTGGAAGGACACAAGTCAAGAGTGAGACCAGTGGAAATGAGTTATTTGAGAGGAGCTTATGGAGTTACATGGAGAGACACACTGAAAAATGAGGAAGTGAAGGAGCACTGTGGTGTGGATGTGGATGTGACAGAAAGTGTAAGGAGAAATGCAGAGGTGGTTTGGCCATGTGGAGAGGATGGAGAGCAGGAGACTAATGAGGAGAATGTATGCGAGTGAGGTGGAGGGGGAGAGGAGGGAAGGGGAGGCTGAGGATGAGATGGAGGGATGGAGTGGAGAGGTTTATGAGAATGTGGGGTGTGAGCTGGGAGCAAGGCAGTGAAATGGCATTGTACAGGACGACATGGAGGAGATTTCTTTATGGCCACCCCTTACGGGATTGAGGCATCTGGCAACAGATAGGTAGACAGATTTTTTAGTAGTTGATGATTTGTCAATACATACCATGCTATCCTCTGATTTTCCTATGTCCCTCTTATTCACATATTAGTTGATCTGGCCAAGTGCTTTAGTATGGATTTGAATTTTGTCTGGTGAGCTGTTGTTCTAAGATTCTAAAGCCTAGTTGTTTTATACAAGTTATTTTATTACTTTTGTTATTTTCATATTCTGTACTGAAAATCATCATTAAAAAAAATGAAACAGAAGTAATTCAACTTTGCTCATGATATACAGTAGTTTTAACCAATTTTCTTAACTTTGCAGAATATTTAATGAAATTTTTCAAAAAAAGAAAATGTACCTCACCTTTTTTATGTCCTATTTGAAAATAATGTGATCCCTTGGTTACTGCACACCTGGTTATAGCAGTTTTCATTATCACTGCAACGTATCTCTAATCCTGCCATTACCATATAATTTTCAACTCAAAAACATTATTATTGCACACTGGGCTGGTTTCTGCTGACAATGCTGGTGCAGTATCTGTGGTTTCTGATGGCCTTTAACCCGTCACGTCCCGAGGTTTTCCGCACCTCCGACATCCCCCAGTCCCGAGGTATTTTTGAAAATTTTTTTTTGGGCTAAAACCTCCGTTTTTGGTGAGAAACATCGAAAATTCATAGAGAAATTGCTCACCTGAGGTTTAAAATACTCAATCCAGGTAGGAGCTCCTCCTTACCTGACTGGGTTTTCTAACATGCTGGCACCAAAGAAAACGAGTTCTATGGGAGGGTAACTATTTTATCCACTCATAAACGGTATTTATTTATTTACTTGGTACGAATTTATATGTAGTATGAGAGTATATTGGTTTTCAAGCAGTAATATAGGCATTATAAGCATTGTTTCACTCACTAACTAATCATCATTCATGGCCTTTTTTTCCCACATTACCTGATCATCATTTCTGATGGTTTCTTCCTCTAATGCTATGTAAACCTTGTCCTCCACATTGTCATCGATTGGGGAATCACTCTGGCCCTGAATGTCTTTATTGGCCAGGTCACTGGTAACAGGTGAATTGCCGAGACAATGGCGTGAGGGGGGGACGGGGGAGGTTATGAGGTGTAAGGCATTGTCCCTGCTTGGCATCTTGTAGAGGAATAGAGGAAGGTGTCCCGTGTATACATACGAAAAATCACGCGCGAAAATTAAAAATTGTGCAAATTAGGGACCTTGCAATTGCACGACGTACCAGTACGTCGCCGGGACTGGCAAATGCAAATCGTTGCAACGTACCCATACGTCGACGGGACGGGGCGGGTTAAGGAATGAAAGATGAAACCCTACTTGAGGAGTCAGTCTCAGGTGGAGACCATTAACTCTCCACCCCTAGCCTCAAAACCCCTTACCTCATGCCCATCTCAGGACTCTCTATGGTGCATTTTTTTTCCTTACTGTGCCCTCTTCATCATTTTCTATTAACCTAGCCATGCCTAATGGTGTTTCTGATACTTACCATAACAGTATTTATGTATTTAATAGGTCTAAATTTTTGTAAAAGGGAAAATTTGGGCTTGTGCTCAGGATGACTGGTACCAATTAGGGTAATTCCCATGGGTTGTTTGCTTTCATTATCACACAATTTTGTTATCAAGTGCCATGCTCAGTACCAGATATATGTGCAACAGCCAAGGGATCACTGTATACCATAAGTCCTTTATGAAAAAGCACTGGAAAGTGAGATCATATGATTTTCATTTACTGCTGGATGGTGCACCTGAGAGGAAGTACTGAGCAGGCTCCATCAGAGCACAGTTTAGGGACCAGGATGGGATGGGGCTCGGATCTGTGCCAGTAGGTACAGGGCATTGTGGTTCCCAGACTGCCACTTCCACTCAAAAGAAAGGGTCTTGAACCTGGTAGTAACACCCCATTAGGCTGCCTTATCATAGGGCAGGACAGTTACACTGCCAGTGTGCACTTGGAAGGTGTCCCTGTAGCTGTCCTGGTAGGGTGCCCCAAGGCCACGGCCACAGCTACTGGCCATGGCTGATGAGCTATGGGTCCATGATCCCCTGCCTGGACTTGGGGCTGTGTGGATGGGAGGGGCCTTTGGTCCATCTCTTCTTTTATTTACCCAACATGACAAAACAAAAAGCAAATGGAAAGGCAAGCCTATGGAAACCAAATTATCTACGGGGTTCAGCGTAGCACCATGGAATGTGGGTAGTCTGAGGGGAAGAGGGGTAGAAATGGTTGGGACTCTCAGTAGGAGGAAGGTAGATGTCTGCTGCCTACACAAAATCAGGATCAGAGGAGGGCCAGCTGGGAAAATTGTTGGGAAGGACTGAAGGTATAAGCTATTTCGCAGGGATGTGTAGATAGATGTGGTGGTGTGGGTGTGCTGGTCAAGGCAAAATGGGTAAATTGTGTCATGAATGTAACAGGAGAAAATAAAAGGATTATAGCAGTGAAAATACAGTGCTGTTTGGTAAACTCATAATTTCAATTATATTGGCATATGCACCACAGGTTGGCTTGGATGATGAAAAAAGATGGATTCTAAGATGACTTAATATGTGTGGCTGGTGGTATGGGGAATGATGAGAGTGTAGTTTTGGGTGGGGATTTAAATGGTCATATGGGTTAAGCAGCTCATGGATACAATGGGGTGTATGCAGGATACGCACATGGGCTTTTATTTGGTGACAGCATTGAAGTTTCAGTGGCCATTCAAGCACAAAATCGAACAAAAAGGCGGACGATCACGGCAAATGTAAACACTGGGCAGCCATCTCGGCTCAATCAACATACTGCGAGGGATTGTTCTAGCAAATCTGCGATCATTTCATCATCATCATCATCATCATTAGCTAGTCCAGTCTTGCCCCATGAGGAGCATAGGAGCCTGGGGCTGAGCAAGTTGGTCTTGACATTTGAGATGAGAGTGACCAGCCTCACTCAATCCCTCAGTGGCATTACGTGAGCAATAAACCCCGCCCACCCGTTGGATAGAAACTTGCACTAGCTCAATCTGGTTGGAGCACCTTAATTGCCCACTAAAGCACAAGGTGCCATAATTTGGTTATATGGTTACCACCCAGCATAGTAAATGGTTTCCTGGTGTACAGGAAACTATTTGGCTTGTCACTCAGTGTAGAGTCACCGGTAGAAAGAAGGAAGAGGAAAGAATGGAGGAAAGAAAGACAGAAGAGGAAGGATGGGAAGAAGGAAGGAAGATAGGAAAGGGCAGGCACCCGAGAGCAACACTACATTGAGTGAGTGGTTGGTAAGCACCCCCATTTTACCATTTATATTCCAAAAAAGGGTCTAGCTCTTTGTTCATCATTACAACAATTTATCACATAGTGAACAAATGTTTAATGTGACCTGACTGTGTGTGTGTGTGTATATATATATATATATATATATATATATATATATACCTGTATATATGTATACAGTAATCCCTCCACTATCCAATGTAATAAAGCCAAAGGCATGTCTGGAAAGTGGTCCCGTCCGGAAAGTGGGCCTCTGACTGCTGGACTGATACTTATGACCCTAACCCAGCCTAACTTTGAAAGCCACCTAACTCCCTACTGGACATGCATAGCACTTATTTAAACCTATTAAAGACCCTATTCACACCAATAATGGACATGAAGCATGAAATAAATGAAAAGAAACCAGAGAATGAGGAATCAGAAGTATGGAATATACTTAGGCCTTGCAGTGTACAGGGTACTGTACTTACCAGCACGTCTGTGGCTGCCTCCTCGAACTCTCTAAGGCTCTGTTTGTTGTGAAAATGCTCTTGAAGCACGTACAGTAATCCAGTGTTGTGCTACACTTAATTCTTTGCACTGTGAATTATAATTGTTTAACACTGCACGTTCTTCTTAATTGAACCACACCAGTTTCAACTGCCAGTTTCAACCGCCACTCTGCACTCCACGCTTAATCCATTGCACTCTGAACTCTAATTTCTTAACACTGCACAACGCTGTAAATTCCCATGTGGTTAGTGGTGAGGTATTGCAGTTTATTCACTGTTTATTCGTAAAAAAACGAGCACGTGCAGCATCCATTACGATGGACGTCTTCCCTGAATGAAGGTTAGGCAGTAACTGGAGACAGGGTTGCCAGATCTAACTCGGCCATATTACCAAACTCCTCAACTTTCATTACCAAATTCTTAAAGGAAGCATTTATTCTTCACTAATTATATTCGTTTTCGTTCGTTTTTTAAAGGCTCCAACATGCTTGCATGTGTCGGCCTTGGTCACCTAATGGCAGCTCTCCACGCTGCACGATCCATTGCAGCCTCCCTGTTCAGTCCCTTAACCCTAAGGTCACACTTAATGACCTCGTCCCATGTCTTTCTCGGTCTACCCCTCATAACCCCACCCCCAATATTAACACTTCTCACCTTCCTCACCCAATTATCATCCCCCATCCTCTCCACATGTCCAAACCACCTCAATCTACCTCTCCTCATCACAACACCAATACACTCCAGTCCCATCCTACCTCTCAACTCTTCCATTGTAAACCCAGCCCCAGCCCAATGTACAATGGAAATAATCACTCTCCTTATAATCAGCAGTATGTTTATTTTTGCGCTATGTATGCTAGCAGATTAATCAAAGAAAGCAGACAGTCAACCATCTCCATTCTCTATATCTTTATACATGTGAAAAATCTGTTTTGTAACAGATCGTGCTGATTCACTAAAAAACGAACGTTTCAGTACCAAATTGGCCTACATTTGGTAATGAAAATTACCAAATGGCAACCATGACTGGGAAGGGGGGAAGGGGGAGGAAGGAAGGGATGAAGGGGCCATGGTGTAAACAGCTGACAGTTTCAAATTACGGGTGGGAAAAAAATTTCGGATGGAGGGGGGGGGGGGGGCATTTTTGGGTTCTGAAGGTCCAGGCCCACAATGTCCGGTAAGTGGAGAGTCCGGAAAGTACAAGGATTACTGTATAAACAGCAAAATCTCGATATAAAGGACTTCAGTAGTTCGGAATTCGCTTTTATCGGACTCGAGGAGCTACCGGTACTGGACTAAATTCCGATGTCGGAAAAAGTCCGATGAAGCCAGAAGCAGTCCGGACTGCCTGACCACTTCAGCTATGTTCACTACAATATAGTAAATAAAAAACATGTTTATCAGTGTACAGTTCAGTATCATTATATATATTATACGATTTGATTATTGTAGTGAATATATAATACAGTACAGTACAGAAATGAAAGTGAAAACAGTTTGAAAACTGTTGGTGCGATCCGGACTAATGTCTGATACATCGGAAAAAGTCCGGTTTAGCAGGGGGAAGTCCGGATGTCGCTTTTATTGGAAGTTCGCTTTTTTCGGAATGCCTTTGGCCCCAATTGGTCTGTTATAGTGAGGTCTTACTGTATATATATATATATATATATATATATATAATATATAAATATATATACGGTATATATATATATATACAGTAAATCCTTGTATCTGGACTCATTTTACTACGACGCCTTGTTTTTCGCACAAGAAAAAAGTTTCCAAGCTGTCTCACAATTCGCATATTTCCCCACAATTCAATGCTCCCAGCCTGCAGCCGACACTCATCAGACGATACATACCAATGCTCAGTCTAGGCAAAGTCCATTTTTCTATGCAACAGTTTTCCATGATCTTTATTCAGCAGATCCTGCGGGGCAGTAGACACACGTGTTTGTTATTCCTTATGATCGTAACGTACGATCTTCAGCTGTGTCGTAAATACACAGCAGGTCAAGCTGGACAGTAGACACACGTGAGTTTATTACTGTATGTGATCATAATATATGACCTTCAGCCATGTCGTTATACTATTTCTTAACAAAGAATCGTTACATGTTTCTCGTAACGCTATTTATTTTTGTTCTGATGGACAAATACCTGAAATGGATGTAAAATAAAGCTTATCGATATTTAAGGAAGGAAAGAATAATAACCATCCCAATGCAGAGATGGTAGACTCAGCCCACCAATTTTTTATTCTATTTGACTATATTACAGCATCTCTTCCTTGTGGCAGTGAGTAAAATAATGTTGTTATAATTTCTCCATTCCTTTTAGCGACAAAGAGGGCACATAAAATGACCGGGGTTTAGTTGACCTACTTTGAAGTCAAAAATTAAATAATCTGGTGAAAAGTGGTAGCTTTTCCTTGGTAAGTGACACCGGGAACTAGCCCATCCACTCTCAACATACCTTCACTTGCCACTCAAACCAGTCTTCACTTTATTTCTGGTAAGGATCTTTGGTGTTGCAGCTCTTTATAACAGTTTTAATGTCTTTTCAGGCACATGTTTATTGTGTTATGTTGTTTTAGCAGTAGCAAACACACTTCATTTTATTTTGGGTAGGGCCTGTTTGGTGTTATAGTATCTTCTGATACGGTAGGTACATGTCCTACCGGAACGCTCCTCTATTTTTCCCACTGATTCTTAACTTCACACTTCGACATTTCAAAATTTGCAAGGTTTTGGCGGAACATCCAAGCTGCGAAAAACAAGGATTTACTGTATATGTACAGTAATCCCTCCAAAATCTGACATAATAGAGCCAAAGGCATGTCCAGGACTTCGTTTTGTCTGGGACTTGGGAAAAATGCCCCTGCATAGGTACTTATGGACCCCAACCCATCCTAACTTTGAACGCCACCTAAATAACTCCCTACCTGACACGCACAGCACCTATTTAACCCCTTAACCGCGGGGCATCACTTTCGTGACACTTGGGAGCAGGGGATCATACTGTGGGACGTCACTTTTGTGATTCTGTGTTATTTTGAATTCCCCCGGGCTTTCAAGTGGTGGCTTGTATCATCTATCATTACTGTCAATGTCCAACACTAGTCAGCACTCCTAATCTCACCTGTACTCCCAATCATTGTTGACAATTTAGCCATTTCTCCCTGTTCTTGACTTCCCTCCCTACCTCCCCTCCATTACCCTCTCCTCTCGCCTGTCCGGCCGTGCTATTCTAAGTAAATCTTGCCTGGAATTTTCCAATGATTTCATCCATTGAAATAAGCCCTATGCCCTATTCTTATACCAGATAATATATACAAAAAAGAAATAAGGTAAGTGATAGTGCCATACACCTGGAATGGGCTAATTATCACCTGACAACACCTCACGTGCACTCATTCGCTAATTTTCGCTGTTTATTTCCCCTTGAAATATGCCGTATAATCTATTCTTGAAATAAAAATATATATATAAGAAAGGAAGGGAGAAGCCTAAGTGATATTTACATTTACCTGGAACTACTTAATTTATTATGTATTGTCTAGATTTCCTGCCAATCATTTCATATTGTACATATTAGCACCTGTCACCACGCTGACACTGGAAGCATTGCACTCCCCCTAGGCGGCTAGGCCACCACACTGTATTCAGTTTACTGTCGTCTTTCAAGGTGAAACCATGTCGGATTCACGCCTATCCAATTCCGGCGCTTTTTAGCCCCATGCAAAGGGTCCTGTGACCTCTACCCCCTACTAAACCTTGTGTGGAAAGGGGTAAAGGGCTAAGTGACTGCGTGGAACGTCAACTGGCTAATTTGTCAATGAAAATTATAGACAGTGACTACGATCTTTCTGGTGAGTAAAACAGTTCAAGTGGAAGTGTAAATAAAGTGTAAACAATGTGTATAGAGCAAGTGAAAGCAATGACTGTAAACATAACTGAACAGTGGAAAATAATTTTATAAGTTACTGCAAGTGACAGTGCATAACACAGTGTAAATAAAATAGAAATGTAAATAATGTAAATAAAATTGAGAATGTAAACAGAAATGTAAATGAGTAGTAATATAAAAATAGGAGTATATATACTAGGAGCAATGAAAGTGAAAGTTTCACTCTAGCATGTATGAATACTATGAGTTATGAAAGTGGAAGTGAAAGTGACAGATTCACTCTCAACGCTAGTATACAGGACGAGAAAGTGAATGCTACATATTTTACTGAAAGGGAAATTGAATCCCTACAGTGACAATAAACTACTATTACTGAAGGAAACATATGGATAAAGACTGTAGATATATATAAATGTTACATAGTACAGTACCCTAGCGTCCCACACGAGTTAGTCCAGCACGATTTGGGTCCAGCACGGAGAGCAATTAATTAGTATTATTTAATTCGATTTAATTACTGCAACATGAGTGTGTTAGCATTACACACACAGAGCTCCGAGAAGTGGGCGAAATCCACAGAGTTCACCTCTACCACGATCACCCCTGATCCAACACGGTCATACTGGACATTCCCATGATGATGATAGCCAATGAAAACTTCTGATCAAGTAGCCTTCCCGCCCACTATCGTGACGTGATCGTGATGCCGCCCAATTAAAAACGCTTCTGGTGTCACGTGATGTTTTGTTTACATTTCTCCCGCCACAGAGCCACTCAGTCGCATAATTGCTTTGGAAGGTGCTTTATTCTTGCTGCATTTTCTGCCCTTGTTACTGCATTTTACCCTGCTCACGATGCTTAGGAAGCCTTCTGAGAACCTCAAGAAGTGTCGGCACCTCCCTCAGGCCACCAAGCTAGAAAGCATCGAGAGGAAGAAGAAAGGGGAGAGGAAAGTTGACATTGCCAAGGCCTACAACATGAATGAAGCCAACGTGATCATAATACAAAACTAAGACAAGATCCTGGCAGCCGAAGGCTATCACACGGCACTTCATACCAGGTTTGCCGAGGATACGATGGTAAATCGGAATGGTAACGTGGTAAAATTGTCGACGATACCACGGGCATTTGGAATTCATCTGGATGGATTCCTGCCAAGGATACGACGGGCAAAACAGTGTGACCAAAACCCAGGCGACTCGACAGAGAATGTATCGTACTACAGCATTGAACATTTAGCCTGACACTGAATACATATTAATATTTTAGAATAAATATCAATCATTTTGAAACCCTTCTCATCGGCGTGCGTACCAGTTTATAAACAAAGTTGCTTCTCCTTATTCTCTACCGAGTCAGCGACAGCGATCACTTTCCACAGTCACGAGACGGGGCTCTGGCAACAGTGTGAGAAGCATGCACTTTGCCGAGGATTACGGTGCTAGGACAGGCAGAAGCAGGACCTTCCATGGCTGTGGACGAAGATAGTGATTCTGAGTGTGATTTCGAAGGATTTATGAGGGAGGTTGAGGAGGAGCAACAGCCATTGCCCGCTAGTGATGCCAGCAGCCATCCTCCGGGGACCCAGTAGGACTACCTACAACCTTGGATACCACCTTCCATTCCCAGCAAGCCCACCAACACTATCCTAAAAGGTTAGTTATCATTCATAGCACAGTACCATTTATTATAATTACAATAGCACCAATGTATGTAAAGGTATATGGTAGGTATTTAGGGTGACTTTTCCGAGGGTTGCTGACATAATTCATTTTTCCCCATAAGCTCTATTGTTAGTCCAACACGTTTTTGGTCCAACACGTGACCCATGCATGACAATATTACCGTGCTGGATGCGAGGTTACTGTAATAGAAATATAAACTGTGAGTGTTATTATGAATAATAAATAACAGAACACCAGAGGCGAACGACGTCAAGTGGGAAGGTCATACGCACTCGTAATTTTCATTGCTTTCACAGTGCTTTTTGTTTGGAGTATGGATTCCAAACTATTTGAGAATCATAGAATAGTGTTTCAAGTGATAATATCAGGCTGTGGTAATCATATTACGGGTTGTCGGGAAGTGTAAAGTGGAGACTTCGTTACCCAACTTCAGAGGTCTCCACAAGTCCTACGGTACTCGACGAAGGCTCAACAAATATCCCAGGAGAAAGCTGAAGGTATGTCCCATATGCATATGTAATTTTAATATTCTAGGACTAATAACTGACTTTTGGCAAATATTTTAAGGGAGTCTGTCTGAGCGCGAATATGCCCGCGAGACACACAAGTCAAGCAAAAATAACCCCGCGGTTTAAGGGTTAAGGCCCTACGCACACAAATAAGGGAGAAACCATGAAATAAATGAAAAGGAACCAGAGACTGAGAAATTAGGAGTATGGAAAATATTTAGCAGTGTTCAGGGTACTTACGACATGTCTGTGGCCGTTGTGAAGATTAACCCACCTCCTCTCAGGCTCTGACAGTGGTGAAGGTGCACTTGAAGCACGTACAGTAATCCAGTGTTGTGCTGCACTTAATCCTTTGCACTCGGAATTCTAATTTCTTAACACTGCACATTCTGTTCTTACTTGCGCTGCACTTTACACACGCCAGTGTTGCACTCTGCACTTAATCCTTTGCACTCTCAATTCTACTTTCTTAACACTGCACATTCTTTTCTTACTTGTGCCATGCCAGTGTTTCACTCTGCACTTAATCCTTTGCACTCTGAATTCTAATTTCTTAACACTGTACATTCTGTTCTTAACACTGCACAACGCTGTAAATTCCCATGTGGTCTAGTGGCAAGTTTTTGCAGTTTATTCACTGTTAAAGCCACAGAGTAGGTGCTGCAGGTGGCAAAGGGGCATGTCGTTGTGACGTGGTTATGGGCTACCCACTGCAGACGACTCTGAAGATAGCCACAAACTCACATCCAGTGGAGACTCTACCGTGGCCGATGTGCTGGGCTGTGGCTCAGAGGTGGAAGGCAGGTCTCAGTGAGGCAGTGGTGCAGAGCCAGGGCTGGGCACGACAGGGGTCACGGGCCTGAAAAGTTGTCAATGGTTGATTGACGTAAGGAACGGCAATTCTGACAAGTGATGATGTGCTACCTAAAAGTTCTGACTTCCTCTACATGTCCCAGGGGCCCCATCTCCCTGTCACAGTCCAGGTGTTCAAGGTAATCCAAAATGAACTTGACATGCTCCCGGAGTGCGCTCAGCTTGAGGATGGCTGGAGTAGTGGCATGCTGAGAGGAGTCCGTATCATCCTCACTGTCCTCATCGGAATCTTCCAGCTGGGTACTTGTACCTGCAACAACAGACACCATACCCTCAAACAAACAACAAGCAAACACTCTCATCAATCACTTTTCACAAGTCAGCCATCTAAACCCCCATCCCGAAGACCGACGTATCATCCGATGTAAGAGACAGTTCCCCACAGATCCAGACCAGGTACCTTTCACTTACAACCAGACGAAGAACATCATTAACAACCTCAAGCACTCATCTGCCTGTGGACCAGACAACATATGCAACATTCACCTTAAACACCTTGGACCACAAGGCATACAAGCACTCACCAACATATCAAACTACAGCTACTCACACAACATAATACCCAACATCTGGAAGCATGGCAGTATCATCACTATTCCTATACCCAACAAAGACCCCACGTTACCCGCCTCACATCGCCCCATCACACTCCTCTGCACCCCCTCTAAAGTCACTGAATGACTGGTACTACAACTAGTCACACCTCACATTCCCCTAGCCCAGTCACAGCATGGCTTTAGGCCACTACACTCTACAAACACCCTTCTTACAGACCTTACACAGAGAGTTTTCGATGGCATGAATTCAGCCAGGCCACCACACAGAACACTCCTAGTCACACTAGACATTAGCAAAGCTTTTGATGCCATCCTCCGCCACAACCTCACAAACAAAATACTCAACACAAACATGCACAATAACACAAAAAGATGGCTGGCAAACTGCTTAGCAGGCAGATGTGCACACGTAACATTTGCCGGTCAGTCTTTTAACATCATAAACTTCAAAAATGGCGTCCCCCAAGGATCTGTTTTGTCCCCTACACTCTTTAACCTATGCATGCACGACATACCAACACCTCACACACCACAGATACACATAGCTTCCTATGCAGATGATATAACACTTACATGTAAGCACCAAAACACAGCTGCACACATCATTCAACCTTATCTCAACACACTACATGAATGGTTCACCACAAACAGGCTCAAAACAGCCCCAGCCAAATCTACAGTGACTCTTCTTACAAACTGGACAGCAGAACACAGTCACATCCCACACCTCACCATAAACAACACTCCCCTACTACACACAAACACACCCAAAATCCTTGGTGTAACATACAATACATCAATGTCATTGAAACAACACATTACAAACATTAAAAATAAAATAACACCAGGACTCAATGCTTTGAGGTCACTTGCCCATACAACATTCGAACACAACAAAGAAACCACCACAACAGTATACAAACAATACATACGTTCAGTGATGAATTATGCAAGCCCTGCTGGGACTTCTAACCTCACCAAAACACACTACAACACTCTACAGACCATACACAACAAGGCCCTAAAAATAATCACAGGCTGCACAGCTACTACACCCACAGACTACCTACATCAAGAAACCAAAGTCCTCAAAGGCAAGGATCACCTAGACATGAGAGGCACCCAGTTTCTTGCTGCAGCCTCCACAAACCCACAACATCCACTATATTACATGGCAACACATCCACCCACACCAAGGACCATCAAAACAACACCCAGCACACGATACCATACACAAATATTGTACTGTCATCTCTCCCCCATCGCCCACCTCAGACCAGCTTCCAGAAGTATATCCACACTCAGATCACTCGCCGCTCCATTCAGTCACTTAAAGACAACACACAGCTGCATGCACGGCCTCCTGACATCCACCCTTCTGAATCCCATCTTCTTCGTGAGGACAAGGTCCACCTGGCCAGGCTGAGATGTGGGCACCATCCAGCCCTCTTAAGGTACCAGAAGAGGCTGGATGACTCCGTTGCTGATGCCTGTCCAGGATGCAACAAAGCACCCCATACTAAAGCACATTATGAAAGACTGCATTGCACACAATTACCTACACCAACAACACAACATACACTCTTTGAGAGCTCTGTGGGAAAGCCCGGTCTCGGCCATGGCCTTCCTAAGGGACTCGGGGCTGTTCGGCCAGACTGCCTCGGGAACAACTACTACTACTACCTGCAACTGAAGATGTGATCTCACAATCAGACATGATCTGATACCCAAGATCGCCCTTGTCGTCATCCAATCCCTTGTGCACTTCGTCCACATCCAACTCATCGCCAGCTGCACAAAGATGCACATGAAAGCCATCCACGTCAAAACCTAGAAAGTCGTGCACCACATTGGCTCCAAGAAGCAGACGAGACCAAGCACTTTCCACAGTCTTGAAAGAGATTTCCCTCCATGCACTGGTCCAGCTGTAGATGGCTGACTTGAGGTTGTAGCAATGAAGGTTTTCCGCAATCCCCTGGCTTTGCATGTCCCATCCCTCCCTGCGCTCATCCTCGTCCTTGAGAACAACCATCACCTCGTCCAGGAACTTCTGACGGTACAGCCTCGTCACTGCCACGATCAGTCCTCGGTCCATTGCTTGGATGAGAGCAGTAGTATTAGGTGGCAAGAACAAGCACCTAACGCAGCCATTCTCGGCCACCAACTTCTTGTCGGATGGCTGTGCAGGTGCACTGTCCAGAAGAAGAAGAGCCTTTACCTGGATGCGTGGGATTCCATTGTGTCTGTCTGATAATGGATGACCTCCTTGATGAAGTGCTCGTGAAACCAGTCTTTGAAGATCTTGGCTGTGAACCATGCCTTCACAGAACGGTACCAAATGACAGGAATGACATCCATCAATCCATGAAAGCACCAAGGCTGCTTTGCATGGCCGACAATAACAGGCTTGAGCCGGTGCATGCTGTTAGCATTGGCATAACACAAAGCAGATATCCGTTGTTTGGAGAGCCTGCATCCAGGTACATGTTTCTAAGTCTCCTCTGCTGGGGTGCTCATGGGCAGCGAGCGACAGAAGAGATCAGTTTCGTCAGTGCTGTAGACTTGACCAAGAGAGAGGCCCTCCCTGTCGATCAAGCCCTTCACCTTCTGCCGAAACTCTTCTATTCCATGCTCATTGGCGTCCAAAGCTTCACCATGGGCCTTGTGGTTGGTAAGTCCATGTCGTAGTTTGAAAGCGAAAAGCCATCCTTCGGATGCCTTGAAGTCCGGGGTGTTGTATAACCTTCAGAACATCTCAGCAGCAGCCTTCAGCTCCGTACCATGCACCAGCACACAAGCAGCACATTGTTGACGATACCAAATCAGCGTGGAACGGTCGACTTCTGCAAACCTGGAAGGGTACATAATCTTCCTCTGCATGTTGCGTTTGTCTTCGATCCGAAGTCTGCCATGTACTGGGTGAATTTGTCCCAGGACTTCTTGATATCGAACAAGGTAGAGCAGGCTAGGCTGAATTCACGGAGGATGCAGGAAGTCAACCATCCCACGTCCACCTTGTCCAATATCTCCTTCTTCTTCAGAGCCAGACCCACTCATTTCCTCTTCTCAGGTGGCGAGGCCATCATCACATACACAAGTAAGAGGAGCAGAGGAACAGCAGGGCCTGCAGCAGGTAGGCCACCACCACAAAAGTGAGCACATGGGTAGCCATTGCGACAAGTGTGCACTCACGATGGTAGGTCGGCAGGAAATGGGGTGGATAAAGGGAACTCTAGAGGATGTCGGAGGAACTACATGCCAAAAAACAGCTGTTCATCACCGCACAGCAAATTCAAAGTAGGGATCAAAACATGTCCTTTGTGTGTGTGTGTGTGTGTGTGTGTGTGTGCGTGTGTGTGTGTGTGTGTGTGTGTGTGTGTGTGTGTATTTACCTATTTGTAGTATACAGGAATTGAGCAATGCTCGTGTTGTTCTGTCTCCATATCCACATTTATCAATTCTACCTTTACACACATGAATGTTTTTCTCATGCACCACCTCTTTGTCTAAGTCGTTCCAAATATTTAATCTATCTATCTATCTATCTATAGCCCGACGCCCTAATCCCGCAAAGGGTGGCCGCAGACAAAACGCCTCCAAGTCACTCTGTCATCCACCATTTGACTACCCTCCCCCCAACTCACCCCCCCCCTCCCTCATATACCTCTCAACTCCATCCCTCCACCTCATTCTCGGTCTACCCCTCCCTCTCCCTCCCTCCACCTCACCTACATACACCCTCTTAGTCAGTCTTTCATTCTCCATTCTCTCCACATGTCCAAACCACCTCAGTGTATTTCTCCTAATCTTCTCAACCACATCCACATCTACCCCACAACGTACCTTCACTTCTTCATTCTTCAACCTGTCCCTCCACGTCACTCCACATGCTCCTCTCAAGTAACTCATTTCCACTGCTCTCACTCTTCACTTGTTCCCCTCTTGCAAGGTCCACGCCTCGCTTCCATACGTCAGGGTAGGGATCACAATACCATCATGCAGTGACTTCTTAACTTCCATACTCACCTCCCTATTTCTCATCACTGCTTTCAGTGTACCAACAACCTTCCTTCCCTGCTGTACCCTTTCACGTACTTCATCCCCCAAAGTTCCATCCTTACTCATCACACTACCCAAGTACTTGAATGCACTCACATTTTCCATATCCTCACCATCCAACCTCACTGCACACTCTGTGACTTCATTCCTCTCAAACACCATAACTTTACTTTTGTTTACATTAACTTTCAGCTTCCTCCTCCTACACACTGTCCCAAATTCATTCACCAAACCTTGCAACTTCCATTCATCTTCACTCAACAGTACTGTATCATCAGCAAACAGCAACACTGGAAGCTTCCAAATCTCACCCTCATTCATTAGGGCCAGCCCCACATCTACTGCCCTACCTTGCACCTCCTTTACAACCCCATCCATATATATATTAAACAGCCATGGAGACATCACACACCCCTGTTTCAGTCCCACACTGAGATCAAAGAACTCACTCAGCTCACCATCCACTTGCACCGTAGCCCTAGCTCCCTCGTACATACTCTTCACAGCACTCAACAATTTCCCCTCCACTCCATATATTCTTAATACCTTCCACATACCTTGCCTATCTATTCTGTCATAAGCTTTCTCCAAGTCCATGAAGGCAGCATACACTTTCCTTCCCTTCTCTAGATACTTCTCCACTAAACATCTTAGAACAAATATCTGATCTACACACCCTCTTCCCTTCCTAAATCCCCCTTGTTCTTCTCCAACTAGCTCTTCTGTCATATGCCTAACCCTATCAATGAGTATTCTACCATATATTTTACCAGTCACACTAAGAAGGCAAATACCCCTATGGTTACCACATACTTCTCTCTCCCCCTTTCCTTTGTACAGAGCAGCAATTATACCTGATTTCCAGTCCTCTGGAACCCTTCCCTCTTCCCAAGCCAATCTACACAACTTCCATATCCACTCCACAACAATCTCACCCCCATACCTAAGCATTTCACCACACACTCCATCAATTCCTGGGGCCTTTCCCAGCTTAATCTTCTTCATCGCTTCCACTACTTCCGCCCTACTGATCTCTTCCTCCCTCCTCTCATCTCTTCTTCTCCCAGCCATTCCCCAACCACTTATACTCACACTGCTCTCACTCTCTAAATTCAACAAATCCTCAAAGTGCTCCTTCCATCTCCTCAATTTCTCTCTCTTCTCCACCAACAATCTATTATTCCTATCTTTCACTCGCACAGGTGAAGAGCGCTGTGAAGAGGCTGAAAAATGGGAAAGCAGCTGGGGTTGATGAGGTGTATGCAGAGATACTTAAGTGTAGTGGAGAAAGTGGAATGAAGTGCTTGTTGGAGATATGTAAGAAGGCATGGATGAATGAAACTGTGCCTGCAGAGTGGAAAAAGGCTGTTATTGTACCCCTGTACAATAATAAAGGTGAGCGAAGTGAGTGCAAGAGTTATTGTGGCATAAGTTTATTGAGTGTGGTAGGGAAGGTATAAGGAAGAATTATTATGGAGAAAGTAAGAGAGATATCAGAAGTCCTAGTGAGTGATGAACATGGTGGCTTTAGGAGTGGCAGAGGATGTCTGGATCAAGTATTTGCAGTGAGACAGATAGCAGAGAAAGCTTGTGAGATGGACCATAAGGTATTTATGGTATTCATGGATCAGGAAAAAGCATACGACAAAATAGACAGAAAGGAATTGTGGAGTGTTTTGCGCATGTATGGTGTAGATGGTAAGCTGCTAGGTGCTGTCAAGAGTTTTACGATGGTAGCGAAGCATGTGTAAGGGTTAATGGGCATCTAAGTGAATGGTTCATGATCGGTGTGGGCGTGCGACAAGGTTGTGTGATGTCCCCATGGCTGTTCAATATATATATGGATGAGGTGATGAGAGAAGTTAAAACACGAGTAATGGATAGAGGGATGGCATTGATAATGAATGGTGATGGATGGAAAATCTCAAATTTGTTGTATGCTGATGATGCAGTTCTGCTTGCATGTACCGGACAAGAACTTGGTAGGCTAGTACAGAGTTTTGCTGATGTCTGTGAGCATTGTGCCTTGACAGTAAATGTAAAGAAGAGTAAAGTGATGGTTACTGAGAGAGAGGGTGACTCCCAGAGTGATGTCACAGTGAATGGAGAGAGACTGGAATTGGTAAGAGAGTTCAAATACTTGAGTACAGTGATAGGAAAGAGAGGAAAATGTGTAAAAGAAGTTGAAAGTAGAGTGACACAAGGAAGAAAAGTAGCTGGTGCAATGATGGCCTTCATAAGAAACAGAGGCTTGAGTGTTGTAGCTGCACAAAGCTTACATGAGGGAGTGTTAGTGCCAACTCTAACATATGGGTGTGAGACTATGAGGTGGCATGAAAACGAAAAGTCAGAGTAAGAGCAGCGGAGATGGGACTGCTGAGGAATGTATGTGGAGTACAGAAGGTGGATAGGATACGAAGTAATGTGATTCATATACTGTACTGTACAGTATATTTATATATATATATATATATATATATATATATATATATGCACTTTACTATGCCCTGCTAGATCTGATATTGCATTTAACAAACACTCTGAGGTCCCTGGACAAACCATCGTACATACTGGACACCATCCAGTAAATGTTAAAAACCACGTGGACTTTCCGGACAACTCTGGGCCCACTGGACATTTTTTTGCCTTTAACCCTCTCCACACTGGGCTATTTTTACCACAGTCTTCACCTTTGTATGGGCAATTTCTCAGAAAATGCTGAAAATTGCTTGTTTTCAAACCTTATTATCTCAGAAAGTATAGCACTTACGGAAACATATTAATGACCATTTTGTTCATCAACTCATCCGCTTGCGAATGAAAGTATCCCCAGGTCTGTAGGTCCTTGCGTTGATTAGTGATGTGAGGGAGAGAACTGATTTTCAGCGTGAGAGGAGGACATGTTCATGTGTCGGCCTGTGGCTCCAACTATGGCTTTGCTCTCAACGTGATACCTTCTCCACTATTAGATAACTAGACACTGTTGCATCCAAGGCATGCCTTATGGCATTATCACTGGGCCCCTTTCTAATATCCTTGGAAAGAGGCTTGGCAGGGGTGAATGATGCAATTAGCTACAGGGGGTCCAGATGGAATCAGACAAACAGGAACATGAAGACACTGTTGTACACCAGGCAAAGGCATGAGACAGACTGATTCGTGCATGTGTGCTATGGAGGGACTACTTCTCTATCCATTGATGCCGAGATGAAATGGCGGCCGGCTCTTATAGTGGTAGGAAGACAGTTGTGTGTATAGCCTCTACCCAACGGCCTACTGAAGCCCGATTGTGACGTGTATAGACGTAACCCGGTGGATGAGGGTAATGTAGACTATCCGTTACATAGGGCATATGATGCAGGCCTACTGGATCAAACCAGATCGCTATCCCATGTGTGGGGTGACTCAGAGGGCAGTTAACAAGGCTGGCAACAGTTTTTTCCACCCACTTGGGCTAGTCATGAAGACATGTTATGACATGGGTGTGAAATTATGGCCAAGTATGTGTAAATGGCTACAGTGTTCCTTTTAAGTACAAGTACTAGAATATCCTATTTCACTCTTTTATTTTCGATTACCGTATGTGCTTGATATCACACTTCAGGGAGGCCCAGACTTACCAGATCATTGACTTAATCAGATTGGGCTTCCTTCCAAATGATCCGGTACAGAGAGGGTCTACTGTATAAATATATGTGCACTGCACTGTCCTTCAAACATAGACCTCACGGCCCCTACACGCTCCCCATGGGTCAGATGGCAATTTCTGCCATTGCGTAAACAGTACAGATGCCCAATCCATACTTTCAGTCTCTCACATTCTTAACCACTCTACTTCTCAGTCAGTCCACATACAGCTATCCACTCTAGCATCTTCATGCAGCTACACAGTCTCTCTCTTATTTCATCATCTGCATCTCTAGTAATCCAAATTGCTATCCACAAACACTACTTTGTCCAGTCCATGGTCATCAACTGTTGGTCCATCCAATTCTTAGGTCATATATTCACTTTCTAGTTACATATTTTATATGGTGGGCTATTAAACTACCCCCTTCCACAAATCATTTTAGCTGCCTCTGAAACACAAACTACAAAAAAGTTTTTCAAATATGCTCACCCATGGCATGCTTGAGGAATTTATGGCAAATAGGTTGGAAGTCTTGTGTCGAGGCAGGGAAGGTTGATGCAAAGAAGAGATCTCCTTGCTGTGCAGCTTCAAGCCCTGAAGCCAGGGAGGCAAGGGAGCCAGGCAAAGTTGGGTCTGGGGATCGGAAATTGGACAGCACCACTCGTGAAGCCTGCACTTGCATACTGTGAGGACGGTCGCGTTGGTTGTTGTGGCTTGGGTCACTGTTGGCTGCCTCTACCAACAGCTGCAAAATTTAAGTAAAAGTAAGTGACAGCCTCAAGTTAAGATGCCTTTTAAAAGCCTCTAATTCAGGGGTTTAACCTTTTTCCCACCATGTACCCCATGAGTTAACTGACCATCGACCTGTACACCCATTAATCTCACTCTGAATACAGAATGGTAATATATTAAGACAAATTCTGTATGCAAAGGTACTACAATGAATATTATCAAATGGTTGAAATTATAATGGCTTTATTAAGCAGTTAAGCTTTAACTGCATGGTCAATGTACAGTCATGAATACAAAGGAGAAAAACTGTAGTTACATTAAGAAGAAAATAAACATTCACACTAATTCAACATAAGATGGTACCATACTGCCTACTGTAAGATTAACATAATTATAATATGATAACTTCATCTAGCAAGTAAGTATAACACCATGTTTTAAATATGACAGACTTCAGTATGAAGGCTATGCCTGTTGTGTGCAAACAAGTTTCTCACTTCAAGATGCAATATTAGACAGACATACTTGTAGGTTATACTCTACAATAAGTTGTGCTTAGTGTTTAGTTTTCATGTTTAACAGTGTTAAAAATCCTTGCTCACACAGGTAAGCACTAGGAAACACTAGCAAAGACCTCACAGCAACATCAACTACATCAGGATAAAGCTTACTCAGTTTAGACCAGAACTTGGTCAGGGGAAGTGTTTCAAATGCATCTTTTGCAACATAGTCAATCACTGTAGGAATTATTCTTGCATGTTATCTGGGAGAAGGTGTGCATTAACAATGGATGGGTTTCTAATCAATTTTGATTTTAACTATTTCAACTTGCTCAGTTTGGAGAAATAAAACTGCAACTCCAACCATAAGGAAGAAAGATGGGTTTGCACAAGGTGCACCAATTCTAATTTTCCAGTGGCTTTGCTTTAATCAGTGCCTCTAAGGTGTTCAAACATGCCAAGGTTTTCACCTTTGACCATCCCTTCCCACAGCTCTAGCTTCATGTTGAACGATCTTAGTTTCTCCATGAAATCAATCACTGTGGTAAAACAGCCTTGGAGGGATAAGTTTAATGAGTACAGACATAAGAATATGTCCTTCAAGTAGGCCAGCTTCTGAAGCTACTGAATGTCTGACAATTTCTTGGTGAACTCAACCAACTTTGTTCTGTTGTCATGATTGAAGAAATCGGAAAGCTCCTCCTCCTCCAACTGACTCTACTCTTGATACCACATTCCCCTGTGACACCAGTGAATCTCAGTGTGAAAGAGTAATATTTCTTCATCTGCTCCAATCTCCTGGCACCATAGGTGGAACAGCTGTGCACTTAGGCACCTGACTTGAGGGTATTTACCATTTGTACATCATCATGAAGTACTGATCAAAACTCTGGTGGGAGAGTTGTAGATGCCAGAGTACATCTATGAAGCAAACAGTGAATACGCATTGTTTCAGGATTCACATCATTAACTCTTCCTCGAAACCCTCATTGACAGCCAAGCACTCCCGGTGCTCTGTCAGTTTTGAACGCACATATATTATTTCAAGAAAGTCCTTCAGCCTCTAAAAAATTTGAGATTTCATGGAAAATGTCTTCACTTCTTGTAGTTGACTCCAAAGCATGATAGAACAAAAAAATCTCCACCACTGATCAATCTATTTATCTATTGCCAAATGCCTCAATCCCGTTCGGGGTGGCCACAAACAAACTGCCTCCACGTCGCCCTGTCCCGCGCCATTTCACTGCCCTGCTCCCAACTCACACCCCCCTCTCTCATATACCTCTCCACCCCATCCCTCCACCTCATCCTCAGCCTCCCCCTCCCTCTTCCCCCCTCCACCTCACTCACATACACTCTCATCATCAGTCTTTCACCCTCCATCCTCTCCACATGGCCAAACCACCTCAGTGTGTTCCTCATAACGCTTCCTATCACATCCATATCCACACCACAACGCTCCTTTATATCCTCATTCGTCAGCCTGTCTCTCCATGTGACTCCACAGGCTCCTCTTAAATAACTCATTTCCACTACTCTCACTCTTGACTTGTGTCCTTTCAACAATGTCCAAGATTCACTTCCATATGTTAGAGTTGGTATCAATATACAGTACTGTCATATAGTAACTTTTTCACTTCCATGCTCACTTCCCTGTTTCTTATCACTGCTTTCAAGGAACCAGCAACCCTTCTTCCCTGCTGTACCCTTTCAAGCACTTCACCCTCCAAACCTCCATCCTTACACATCACACCACACAAGTACTTCAACATACTCACATTTTCCAATTCCTCACCATCCAACCTCGCTGTACATTCACTGACTTCACCTCTCTCAAAGACCATCACTTTACTCTTCCCTACATTCACCTTTAGATTCCATTTCTTACACACTCTCCCAAACTCATCCACCAAGCCTTGCAGCTCCCCTTCGTCTTCACTCAACAACACAGTATCATCTGCAAACAACAGTACAGGGAGTTTCCAAACACTACCCTCTCTCACCAGGGCCACTCCAACATCCACTACCCTACCTTGTACCTCTTTTATTACCCCATCCATGTACATATTGAACAACCATGGAGACATGACACATTCCTGTTTCAACCCAACCTTCAAAGAGAAAAATTCACTCATTTCACCATCCACATGCACTACAGCCTTAGCACCATCATACATACTCTTCACAGCATTCAACAACTTCCCATCTACTCCATATATTCTTAATACTTTCCACAATCCTTGTCTATCAACCCTGTCATATCTATCTATCTATCTTCCTATCTATAGCCCGACGCCCCAATCCCGCAAAGGGTGACCGCAGACAAAACGCCTCCAAGTCACTCTGTCACCCACCATTTGACTACTCTCCCCCCAACTCACCCCCCCTCCCTCATATACCTCTCAACTCCATCCCTCCACCTCATCCTCAGTCTACCTCTCCCTCTCCCTCCCTCCACCTCACCTACATACACCCACTTAGTCAGTCTTTCATTCTCCATTCTCTTCACATGTCCAAACCACCTCAGTGTATTTCTCCTAATCTTCTGAACCACATCCACATCCACCCCACAGTGTTCCTTAACTTCTTCATTCGTCAACCTGTCCCTCCACGTCACTCCACATGCTCCTCTTAAGTAACTCATTTCCACTGCTCTCACTCTTCACTTGTTCCCCTCTTGCAAGGTCCACGCCTCGCTTCCATACGTCAGGGTAGGGATCACAATACCATCATGCAGTGACTTCTTAACTTCCATACTCACCACCCTATTTCTCATCACTGCTTTCAGTGTACCAACAACCTTCCTTCCCTGCTGTACCCTTTCACATACTTCATCCCCCATAGTTCCATCCTTACTCATCACACTACCCAAGTACTTGAATGCACTCACATTCTCCATATCCTCACCATCCAACCTCACTGCACACTCTGTGACTTCATTCCTCTCAAACACCATAACTTTACTTTTGTTTACATTAACTTTCAGCTTCCTCCTCCTACACACTGTCCCCAATTCATTCACCAAACCTTGCAACTCCCATTCATCTTCACTCAACAGTACTGTATCATCAGCAAACAGCAACACCGGAAGCTTCCAGATCTCACCCTCATTCATTAGAGCCACCCCCACATCCACTGCCCTACCCTGCACCTCCTTTACAACCCCATCCATGTATATATTAAACAGCCATGGAGACATCACACAACCCTGTTTCAGTCCCATATTGAGATATAAAAATTCACTCAGCCCACCATCCACTCGCACCGCAGCCCTAGCTCCCTCGTACATATTCTTCACAGCACTCAACAATTTCCCCTCCACTCTATATATTCTTAATACCTTCCACATACCTTGCCTATCTATTCTGTCATAAGCTTTCTCCAAGTCCATGAAGGCAGCATACACTTTCCTTCCCTTCTCTAGATACTTCTCCACTAAACATCTTAGAACAAATATCTGATCTACACACCCTCTTCCCTTCCTAAATCCCCCTTGTTCTTCTCCAACTAGCTCCTCTGTCATATGCCTAACCCTATCTATGAGTATTCTACCATATATTTTACCAGTCACACTAAGTAGGCAAATACCCTTATGGTTACCACATACTTCTCTCTCCCCTTTACCTTTGTATAAAGGAACAATTATACCTGATTTCCAGTCCTCTGGAACCCTTCCCTCTTCCCAAGCCAATCTACACAACTTCCATATCCACTCCACAACAATCTCACCCCCATACCTAAGCATTTCACCACACACTCCATCAATTCCTGGGGCCTTTCCCAACTTAATCTTCTTCATCGCTTCCACTACTTCCGCCCTACTGATCTCTTCCTCCCTCCCCTCATCTCTTCTTCTCCCAGCCATTCCCCAACCACTTATACTCGCTCTGCTCTCACTCTCTACATTCAACAAATCCTCAAAGTGCTCCTTCCATCTCCTCAATTTCTCTCTCTTCTCCACCAACAATCTATTATTCCTATCTGTCACGAATCAAATTCGCGACATTTCCCTTTTGTGAAAAACACGAACTATTAGTGGAAAACTCACTGTGTATCGTTCAGTTAACCATTTCTCTCTCCACTTCGGTGGTATACTTTTCTAAACATTCGTCACTGTTTCAAAAGTGACCGATTTAATGCACGTCACTATGTGCTCTACTGAGCGATAGTATTGTTTCTTTATTGTTCGCCCCTGCTTGCCTCGACCGTTAAAAAATGTGGCTTACTGCTCCCCTTTTTTCCCACGACTTACTCAGTCGAGTGTTCGCTCTGACGGAGAGAGGTTCTGTGCTCCAGCAGTGTGAGAGGTCAACCCAAGCTCCACAAGACACAGCTCCAAGCTCCCACCCTTGGGTGATACAAAGCATTCATCGACCAGTATTTCCTTTTGTATTTTCCTAGGTTTAAGAGTTTAATTAAGGTGTTTTTCCTAGGCGTAAGGATTTAGCTCTTGTGTGAGTGAGTGAGTGCGATCTCATTAATTTGATTTTGAATTGTAACGTTAAATTTATTTTGTAATCAATAAATTTAACAGTTCTTTTGCTTGAGCTTAATGTAATGTAAACTCTTGTTTCATTTCTCCGCAGTTAAGCCTATTTCTCTTATAGCTCCTAGCTTGCATAAACGTTTGCCTTTCATAACTGGTACTTAGGCCAGTCTTGTGCATTAAACTTAAAATCCGTTGTGCCTCCTAGGAGTTAAGCATCAGCAAGAACCTGATACTATTGTTAGTATTAGTTATTTATTGTCAGGGGTGAAGTAACTTTCTCCAGAGGCTACAGTACTAATAAACAGCAATTGAGTGATTAGTCTCTGCTGTGTACTGTCGAGAAAGTTTATAAATTCTCGTTCTTAGAGAATCGTTGCTTGATTTAGCAAGACAATCATTGTCCCTGCTCTTTAATATTACTGAATATTATTATCAATTAAATAATATTTAAGCATTTATTTTAAAAACCCCGTGATATTTTAAAAACCCCGTAACACTATCTTTCACTCCCCTACTATTTCCCCTTTCACACTGCCTTACTTTCTTTACCTCCTTCCAAAACAATTTCTTACTCTCCCTCCATTTCACACTCAGATTCCTTCCAAACTCTTCATCCACTTTCTTTTTACTCTCCATCACCAGTCTCTTAAACTCCCTTCTCCTGCTCACATATACCTCTCTCTTCTCTCTCTCATCTTCTCCCCTACCTCTACTCGCTAACCATTCACTATATGCCTTCTTCTTTTGTTCCACAGCTCATTTCACCTCATCATTCCACCATGCTGTCCCTTGCACACCCTTGCATCTCCTCCTTACTCCACAAACCGCCTCACCTCTTCCGTGAATATCTTACATACGTCTTCCACCCCTTCCATCTGCTCTAGCTCATACCTTCCCAATCTTTCTTCCACTATGCTCTTATACTCTGTCATTTTCTCACTATCTTGCAATTTCTCCACTCTTCTCACAGGAGTTGCTTCCTCCTGTCTTCCCCTTCGTCTCCTCAACCACTTTCTTTGCAGCTCTACCTTGGCCATCACTAAGTGATGGTCCGAGACTCCATTCCCCCACCCTCTCCACACTCTTGCATCCAACACTTGTCTTCTCATTCGCTCATCCACACACACGTAGTCTATCATTGCCTTTCGTTCAACAAGTTCACCATCCATCCTCCTCATTACTCTCCATGTGTACCGGTGGATCAACTTATGCCGAAAGTAGGTGTTGGCTATTGCCAACCCCTTTCCAGCACAGATGTCCACCAAAGCACTTCCATTCCCATCTACGTCAGCTGGCACACCCCACTGACCAACCACTCCATCCACTCGTACATTCCCAACTTTGCCATTCATGTCTCCAATCAACAGCACTCTCTCGCTCCTCTCAAACTTGTCCATACACGCTTCTACACTCGCCCAAAACTCATCTTTCACTCTTGCCACTTGATCCTCTGTCGGGGCATACACACATACAATCGCCAATGCTTGTATACCTACTTTCATCCTCACCCATAAAATCCTTGCACCCACTGTTCCATACTCTCTTATATTCTCCTTCCACTTCTTGCTTATCATCAGACATACTCCCTCTCTTGCCCTCTCATTTTCACTGACTCCCGCACAAATACCTACACCATATTCCCATTCTCTCACCCTATCACCTTACCATTTAGTTTCAGTCAATCCACATATATCCACTTTTGCATCCTCAAGCACCTGAACAATCTCTCTCTCTTTCACTTCATCATTCACTCCTCTCACATTCCACGTTCCCACCCTAAGAATGTCCTTTGTCCGTTCCTTAGTCGTCAACGTATGGTCCGTCCTGGTCCGAGGCGCTTTATTCGCTTTTTTAGTTAGTTCTTTTTACGGGGTGGGGCACTAACCCACCACCAACCCTTTTAGTCGCCTCGTACGACAAGCAGGGATACTGGGGGAGTCATATGCTTTCTTTAAATCCATGAAAGCCGCATACAATTTCTTTCCATTCTCCAGAAACCTTTCCACTAAAGATCTACGAAGGAATATCTGATCTAAACAACCTCTTCCCTTCCTAAAGCCTCCCTGTTCTTCTCCAACTAATTCCTCTGTTCTTTCCCTAACTCTGTCAATAAGTGTCCTACCATACACTTTTCCTATTATACTAAGAAGACAAATGCCCCTATGATTACCACACACTTCTTTTTCCCCTCTTCCTTTGTACAAGGGAATAATTATACCTGACTTCCAATCCTCCAGGACTCTACCTTCCTCCCAAGCCAATCTGCACATCTTCCACATCCATTCTACTACTCTCTCTCCCCCATGCTTCAGCATTTCACCACACACTCCATTAATTCCCGGGGCTTTCCAAAATTTAACTTTCTTCATTGCTTCCACAACTTCTATCCTACTGATTTCTTCCTGTCTTCTCACCTCCCTCCTTCTCCCAACCATTCCCCAGCCACTTATACTCGCATTACTTCCATCCTCTTTGTTCAACAATTCATTAAAGTGTTCTCTCCATCAGCTCACTTTTTCTCCCTTCTCTACTAGTAATCTGCCATTTTTATCTTTCACTCCCCTGCTAACTTCACTTCCACCCTGTCTTACTCTCTTCACCTCTTTCCAGAACATTTTTTTACAGTCCCTCCACTTTACACTCAAATTCCTTCCAAATTCCTCATCCACTCTCTTCTTACTCTCTCTTACTAATCTTTTCACCTCTCTTTCTTTCTTTCTACATATAACTCTCTCTTCCTCCTCTCAACTTCTTCCAAGCTCCTATTTCTCATCCATTCATTGCATGCTTTCTTCTTTTGTGCCACAGCCTGTCTCACCCCTTCATTCCACCATGCTGTTCCTTGCACACCCCTCCGTCTTCTCTTTATCCCACACACCACATCACATGCTGCACATATTTCTTCTGTGAATATCCTGCACACACCTTCCACATCCCCCATCTGCTCCAATTCATATTTGCCCAATCGTTCCTCCACTTCTCTCTTATATTCTGCCTTTTTCTCATCCTCTTGTAACCTTTCCACTCTCCTTGCAAATACTCCTTCCTCCTGTCCTTCTCTTCTATTTCTCCATCTTATTTGGATCTTTATTCTGGCCACCACCAAGTAGTGGTCAGAAAGTCCACTCCCCCAACCTCTATAAGCTCTTGCATCCATTACACATCTTCGCATCCTTTCATCCACACACACATAATCAATCACTGCCTTTTTTTCATTCAGTTCAACACCCACCCTTCTCATCACTAGCCATTTATACCAATGGATCATTTTGTGCCTGAAGAGGGTATTGGCTATCACCAACCCTCTCCCAGCACAAATGTCCACTAATGCACTGCCATTCTCATCTATCTCAGCAGGCACACCGCACTCACCAAGTATTCCATCCACCTTCACAATCCCTACTTTACCATTCATATCACCAATCAAAAACACTCTCTCATTCCTTCCAAACTTTTCCATGCACACTTCCACATTTGTCCAGAACTCTCCTCTCACTTTGCTTGCACAATCTTGCGTTGGCGCATACACGCACACAATTGCCCACATTTGTATGCCAACTTTCAATCTTACCCACACAATCCTTGAGCCAACTGATCCATACTCTCTTATGTTTTTCTTCCATCTTTTACTCACAACTATACACACTCCTTCTTCTGCCCTCTCATTCTCACCTACTCCTGCACATATACCCCATCCATACTTCCATTGTCTCACACTCTCACCTCTCCATTTAGTTTCAGTTACTCCACACACATCAACTTTCGCACCCCTCAAGTACCTGGACAATCTCTCTCTTTTTCACCTCATCATACGCACCTCTTACATTCCATGTTGCTATTACCATGTCCTTTGTCTGGTCCTTGGTCATCATCTTTTGGTCAGTCCTTGTTCGAGGCTTCTTGTTCGTCTTTTTAGTTAGTTGTTTTCCGGGGAGGGGCACTAACCCTCCGCCAACCCTTTTAGTTGCCTTGTACGTCAAGCAGGGATACTGGGGGAGTATTCTTTACCAAATTTACATCTTTGTAGGTAACCTGAGCTTAACTAAAAATAGTTCATAGGTTATACTAGCAACTTACAAAAAAATGTCAATATGATAAATCTTACAAAAATTATTGTACATGAAAGATTATCTTGTGATATGTTATTGAATCAAGTCCAGAGTGACTCTATAAAAAAATAATATGAATGGATGGAACCATCTGATGTACAAGTAGAAACTGAGACCCTGGGATACCAAAAAAGATGCAAAGGGTTTCCTGAAGAGGCCACACATCTAACCTCGTGAGCCTTGGAAGCAGAAATGAGGTTCATCCATTCTTATTACTGAACAAAATAGTCTGGACACTTTCGCGCAAAGAATAGGACCTCTTAGAACCTGAGGAGACCCATAAGGCACTAATGTCCTTAAGACTAGCTTCAGAAATCAAGATGCACACACTATTGAATTAAATGGAAGGTGATGACCTTACATGAGGACCAGGATCTTTCACAGCTTACATTTAACCCGTCCCGTCGTGACCGATTTTCCACCACTGACTCCCCCCAATCCTGACCAATTTTGGAAAAAAAATATTTGGCTCCAACCTTAGCTTCTGGTGAGAAACATCGAAAATTCATAAGGAAATCGCTCACCTAAGGTTTAAAATACTCGATACAGGTAGCAGTACTTCTTACCTTACTGGGTTTTCTATCAGGCTGGCTCCAAAGAACATGAATTCTATGGGAGGGTAACTATTCCACACCACTCATAAATGGTATTTATTTATTCATTTGGTACGAATATATATGTAGTATGAGAGTATATTGGTTTTCAAACAGTAATATAGGCATCATAAGCATTGTTTCACTCACTAACACATCAACATACCTGACCTTTTTTGGCAACATTACCTGATCATCATTTCTGACTGCTTCTTCCTCTAATGCTATGTAAACTTTGTCCTCCACATTGTCATCGATTGGGGAATCATTCTGGCCCTGAATGTCTTTATTGGCCAGGTCACTTGTAACAGGTGAATTGCCGAGACAATGGCGTGTGTGTGTGTCGGGGGGGTCATGCGGGGTAAGGCACTGTCCCTGCCTGGCATCTTGTAGAGGAAGGTGTCCGGTGCATACGTACCAAAAATTACGCATGAAAATTGAAAATTGTGCAAATAATGAACCTTGGAATTGCGCGATGTACCGCTACATCGACGGGTCTAGCTGTGAACAAACGTTGCGACGTACCCATACATCGATGGGACGCCTCGGGTTAAAAGACTTTGACTTATTACTTCTGAAAAGCTCAGGTGGTGAAAAGATGGTCCAATTCCTTCTGAAAAGCTCAGGTGGTGAAAAAATCGTCCAACAAGTCTAGACAAGGGAAAATCTAGTCATAATTTTGTGTATGGTCAAAGCTTGGAAATCTGAGACCCAAGCCTCAGAAGTTAAGCCTGAAAGGAAAGTCCTGAATGAGGTCCACAATTACAGTGTAACAGCACTGTGAAGAGGTGAGTAATGCCTCCGCATGTTTGGCAACTTTGTAACCACTGAGAAGAAAGCATTATAGGAAAAGGGTATAGAAATAAGAAGCCATGACTAGGGAGTGACTCTGTCCAATCTTAGAAAGATACTCAAAAAACCTAGTAAAAAGGCAAAGCCCCTAGCCTGAAAGAAGATGGTAAAGAGTAGGAAGCAAGGCTCAGTATGGCTAAAGGCAGAGGAATACCTCTCCTATAAGATTATGTCAGGCAAGCTGCTTGATACAAAATGATGAAGTGAAATTCTGTAACAGTCCCAGCCAGCCGAAAGGAGCTGAGGCTAAACTAGCAGGCCTAGGAACTGAGTTTCAAACAAGCCACAAATAAGATGCCCCATTGCAGCAACCTCATGTCCTGCAGAAAAGAAGGGCCATGATAGTATTCCCAACAAAGCAAGACCAAGAATCCCCTAAAATTGGTTCATAACTTACCACAATGTCATACTGCCGTACTATGGGTGAAGCATGGAGGTCCTGATGACCAAGCTCACAGGTAAGGACAACGAACCTCCCATGGAAGACTCATCTGAGAGGGACAAAATCTACTGAGTCTGGGATGAAAGCCTAGATGCAAGGAGGTGAATCGCCTGAGGAACAATGAAAGAATGTGAACTACCATCCCAGGGGTAAACTGTGTCCTTGATGTTTCAGTCCTTACTAC
This sequence comes from Coenobita brevimanus, assembly GCF_032717465.1. NCBI lineage: Eukaryota > Metazoa > Arthropoda > Malacostraca > Decapoda > Coenobitidae > Coenobita > Coenobita brevimanus. The sequence continues at coordinate 26,440,841 of NC_137004.1, forward strand.
TGTCTAGTGAATCTTCCTAAAAAACAAAGGCAGGAGAAGGACGAGTATCTTGGGGTTCCTTATCCACATCCTCAACAAAGCAACCACTGAGGAGAGTGATATGAAAGAAGAAGTGGAAATAAGTAAAAAGGCAGGAAATTTCTTCACAGTATCCTGAAGTAGCATTAAGAAAGTAATCTCTTTCAAGTGGACTACTAGAAATATTCCCTCAGACAACGACAGCTATTAATACAGCTCTAAAAGCACTCAGTGGAGCGCATCTCTCCGACAAGGGCAAGTAATTTCCAAACCATTCTTCATAATGTGTTAGGTTTTCTCATCATTGATTAAGGTTTCACAGAAATTTTTTTTTCCAGATCCAGAATTTGTAATACAATCCGGATCGGTCCCAAAAGTTAATCAATTGGTCTTTGGGACATGGGCTATCTACCCACCAAATTTGGTCCAAATCTCTTTTAGGATAATCCTGCTAACAGACAAACAAACAAACAGGGATGAAAACTTACTTTCCTTGTTGGAGAGAGCTATATGATTTGTAAAAGGCGACTAAAAGGGTTGGCGGAGGGTTAGTGCCCCTCCCCGGAAAACAACTAACTAAAAAAACAAACAAGAAGCCTCGGACAAGGACTGACCAAACGTTGACGACCCAGGACCGGACAAAGGACTTGGTAATGTGTACATGGAATGTAAGAGGAGCGAATGATGAGGTGAAAGAGAGAGAGATTGTCCAGGTGCTTGAGGATGCGAAAGTGGATGTATGTGGAATAACTGAAACAAAATGGAGAGGAGAAAGTGTGAGAGAATGGGAGTATGGATGGGGTATATGTGCAGGAGTAGATGAGAATGAGAGGGCAAAGGAAGGAGTGTGTATAGTTGTGAGTAAAAGATGGAAGAAGAGCATAAGGCAGTATGGATCAGTTGGGTCAAGGATTGTGTGGGTAAAGTTGAAAGTTGGAATACAAATGTGGGCGATTGTGTGTGTGTATGCGCCAACGCAAGATCGTGCTAGAAGAGTGAGAGAAGAGTTCTGGACAAATGTGGAAGTGTGCATGGAAAAGTTTGGAAGGAATGAGAGAGTGTTTTTGATCGGTGATATGAATGGTAAAGTTGGTAATGTGAAGGTGGATGGAATAGTTGGTGAGTGGGGTGTGCCTGCTGAGATAGATGAGAATGGGAGTGCGTTAGTGGACATTTGTGCTGGGAGGGTTGGTAATAGCCAATACCCTCTTCAGGCATAAAATGATCCACAGGTATACATGGCGAGTGATGAGAAGGGTGGGTGGTGAACTGAATGAAAGGAAGGCAATGATTGATTATGTGTGTGTGGATGAAAGGATGCGAAGATGTGTAAAGGATGCAAGAGTGTATAGAGGTTGGGGGAGTGGACTTTCTGACCACTACTTGGTGGTGGCCAGAATTAGGATGCAAGTAAGATGGAGGAATAGAAGAAGGGAAAGACGAGAGGAAGGAGTAGTTGCAAAGGAGAGTGGAAAGGTTACAAGAGGATGAGAACAGGCAGAGTATAAGAGAGAAGTGGAGGAACGATTGGGCAAATATGAATTGGAGCAGATGGGAGACGTGGAAGGTGTGTGTAAGATATTTACAGAAGAAATATGTGCAGCATGTGATGTGGTGTGTGGAAGGAAGAGAAGACGGAGGGGGGTGCAAGGAACAGCGTGGTGGACTGAAGAGGTGAAACAGGCTGTGGCACAAAAGAAGAAAGCATACAATGAATGGATGAGAAATAGGGCGTGGAAGAAGTTGAGAGGCAGAAGAGAGAGTTATATGTGGAAAGGAAGAGAGAGGTGAAAAGATTAGTAAGAGAGAGTAAGAAGAGAGTGGATGAGGAATTTGGAAGGAATTTGAGTGTAAAGTGGAGGGACTGTAAGAAAATGTTCTGGAGAGAAGTGAAAAGAGTAAGACAGGGTGGAAGTGAAGTTAGCAGGGGAGTGAAAGATAAACATGGTAGATTACTAGTGGAGAAGGGAGAAAAGTGAGCAGATGGAGAGAACACTTTAAGGAATTGTTGAACGTAGAGGATGGAAGTAAAGCGAGTATAAGTGGCTGGGGAATGGCTGGGAGAAGGAGGGAGGTGAGAAGACAGGTAGTAATCAGTAGGATAGAGGTTGTGGAAGCAATGAAGAAAGTTAAATCGGGAAAGCCCCAGGAATTGATGGAGTGTGTGGTGAGATGCTGAAGCATGGGGGAGAGATAGTAGTAGAATGGATGTGGAAGATGTGCAGATTGGCCTGGGAGGAAGGTAGAGTCCCGGAGGATTGGAAGTCAGGTATAATTATTCCCTTGTACAAAGGAAAAGGGGAAAAAGAAGTGTGTGGTAATCATAGGGGCATTTGTCTTCTTAGTATAATAGGAAAAGTGTATGGTAGGATACTTATAGACAGAGTTAGAGAAAGAACAGAGAAATTAGTTGGAGAAGAACAGGGAGGCTTTAGGAAGGGAAGAGGTTGTGTAGATCAGATATTCATTCTTAGATCTTTAGTGGAAAAGTTTCTAGAGAAGGGAAAGAAGTTGTATGCGGCTTTCATGGATTTGGAGAAAGCATATGACAGGGTGGATAGACAAGGATTGTGGAAAGTGTTAAGAATATATGGAGTAGATGGGAAGTTGTTGAATGCTGTGAAGAGTATGTACGATGGTGCGAAGGCTGCAGTGCGTGTGGATGGTGAACTAAGTGAATTTTTCTCTTTGAAAGTTGGGTTGAAACAGGGATGTGTCATGTCTCCATGGTTGTTCAATCTGTACATGGATGGGGTAATAAAAGAGGTACAAGGTAGGGTAGTGGATGTTGGAGCATTGGCCCTGGTGAGAGAGGATAGTGTTTGGAAACTCCCTGTACTGTTGTTTGCAGATGATACTGTGTTGTTGAGTGAAGATGAAGGGGAGCTGCAAGGCTTGGTGGATGAGTTTGAGAGAGTGTGTAAGAAACGGAACCTAAAGGTGAATGTAGGGAAGAGTAAAGTGATGGTCTTTGAGAGAGGTGAAGTCAGTGAATGTATAGCGAGGTTGGATGGTGAGGAATTGGAAAATGTGAGTACGTTTAAGTATTTGGGTAGTGTGATGAGTAAGGATGGAGGTTTGGAGGGTGAAGTGCTTGAAAGGGTACAGCAGGGAAGAAAGGTTGCTGGTTCCTTGAAAGCAGTGATAAGAAACAGGGAAGTGAGCATGGAAGTAAAAAAGTTACTACATGACAGTATTGTGATACCAACTCTAACGTACGGAAGTGAAGCTTGGACGTTGTTGGAAGGACACAAGTCAAGAGTGAGAGCAGTGGAAATGAGTTATTTAAGAGGAGCCTGTGGAGTCACGTGGAGAGACAGGCTGACAAATGAGGATATAAAGGAGCGTTGTGGTGTTGATGTGGATGTGATAGGAAGCGTTGTGAGGAACACACTGAGGTGGTTTGGCCATGTGGAGAGGATGGAGGGTGAAAGACTGACGAAGAAAGTGTATGTGAGTGAGGTGGAGGGTGGAAGAGGGAGGGGGAGACCGAGGATGAGATGGAGGGATGGGGTGGAGAGGTATATGAGAGAGGGGGGTGTGAGTTGGGAGCAGGGTAGTGAAATGGCGGGGGACAGGGCGACTTGGAGGCGATTTGTTTGTGGCCACCCCAAACGGGATTGAGGCGTCTGGCAATAGATAGATAGATAGAAGTATCTGACCTTAGGCCCTACAAAAATAAATAGCTAATCTATGGAGCTAGGACACTTATCCCCTTCAAAGTAGGCTCATTCTAACCTGACACACATAGCACAGTGTTCTATCCACTACCTAAAACATTTTTCAGTCGGTTTTCAGTACCTCCCGCGGGTGCTTTGTCGCATACGTCATGATCTTTTCTTTTGTCTCAAATTGGCAACCCTTCAGTGGAGTTTTGAGCTTGGGGAATAATCAAAAGTTGCATGGAGCCTGCCGGACCTGCAGGATGCTATGTTTGGCCAAAATTTCATGAACCAGTTGAGAGGAATGAGCAGGGGCACTGTCATGATGCAGATTCCAACTTGCCATTTTCCAAAGGTCAGGTCTCTTCCGTCAAACTGTGTCATGAAGATGACAGCTAGTATTGCGGTAGTAATGTTTGCTGACAGTCTGACCTTCTGGTGCATATTTGCAATGCACAACACCACAGTAGTCAAAAAAAAAAAAAAAAAGTCAACATGTGAGTGCATTTCACCTTGCTGCAGGCCTGTCGTGCTTTTTTCTTAGCTGAGGCGACCCTGCATGCTTCCACTGGGACAACTGTCAAACCCTTACATCAAAGTCTCATCTCCTGCGATAACAATCTTCAGAAAGTCTGGGTCGCAATTTGCACATTCCAACATGTCTTAAGCAACATTCTTCTGAGAGACAAGATCATGACAAATGCGACAAAGCACCTGCAGGAGATACCGAAAACCGTCTTAGAAAAATGTTTCAGACAGTGGAAAGAATGCTGGGCTATGTGTGTCAAGTCAGAAGGGGCCTACTTTGAGGGGGATTACTGTCCTAGCTCAACAGGTTAGCTATTTATTTTTTTACAGCATAAGGTTGTAGACTCTCTGAACAGACCTCACAAGGTGCCTAAATTAGTAGAGGTGGCCTGCAGGCCTAATGGACCCACATTCGAATCCAGGCAGGGGCAGAGAATACCTTAAGGATCTGAATTTCATAAAGCAGACTTTACTAATCCACCAGAACACCCACGGAGATGTCGTAAAAATACCCCTGCTAATACCAATACATCAGTACTGTATGAGGCAGCCCTAGCATGTATTCAAAATGGATGGTGGGTGTTAGCACCGGAGTGGTGACATGTGGAGGTGCATGGTGTGTAGGAGGAATACTGGGCCTTGGGAACGGGCTGTGAAACCTATGCCCACAGCCGAACACATGAAAAAAAAAAAAAAAAAAAAAAAAATCTGGGAGAAAAAAAAAAAATCTGGGAGAGACACTTCACCTCAGTTAGTCTAGCAAAATAGTTCATCCGGCAAGGCTCAAGAACCAAGGGTGCCAGAAAATTGGTGCTGTACCTGTATCACCTAATCTGTTGTCAGTGAGAAGCAAGTGAAGAACATCAGAGGTATTAAGAGCTCTGTTAATCATAGCTTTTACCTTATAATGTCACTGGTTAGAACTGACATGCTGAAGGAAAGAAGTTTATGATAAAATGTGGGTTACAAAGGTCAGCAGTCTTCCTGTGGTAATCAGAAGAGGTGACCAAAGAAAACTGGAGTGGTGGGAAAGTTAAATCATCTACAGTAAAAACTCCTTGAGTCTGACCAAAAGGCGTATGTTCGATGTAAATCTGGTTTAGGTAGGGGAACTAAGATATTTAGAACATCCCACTTGTCAAGAGGAGCCTGGGTTGGCTGCTTCATAGGAAGTGTCCGGAACCATGAATCATCACTTCCTAGTTACAATGGCAAAGAAGTCTATCCTGGTGTGCAAGGAAGGCAGGGAAGGTAAATGGAATGAAAGCTTTGTGTAAATCAGGTGTAAGCATAAAACAGTGAAACTGGGGAACTGAGTGAATTCCCCTAACTCGCCAATGAGATGAAGGACAGGATGCTAACAAAGTACAACACTGCAAGATTTGAGAAGCTTAATGCTGGGATATACTGAACTGTGGCATGAGCAAAGACTCATCTTTATCATCGATGTAACAGTCAGCCCCTGTGACTGATCACATCCTACCTTCCGCCACTACCCCATCCAGCTCCACCATCTTAAGTCCCACAAGCACCATACTGTCAACCAGCATCACTGAATGATTTCAGTTACTTGGAGGGGTTTCTGACTACCTCCGAGTGCTGTTGCAGAGGCAATGATCAGTCTCTGTCTCAACTCAGTCTCAGAGACCCTCCCCCATCATCCCAGAAGTTATCATCATCTGTTAAAGTAGGTGTCGCTATATGTTATTTTAAACCTCTTTAATGTCACTGTCCTGTGACGTTTTTACCTAGGTAGGGTATGCAAGCATAACAGCAGATAAATTTGGGTCAAACATGGTTATTAGTAGGGAAAGGCACAGGGAGATTAATGCACTGGCTTTATCATACTAGGCTAAAGGGCCAAGAATACGCAGTTTCAGATAGGTGGCACACCAGGTTAACACTCTTGTCACATATTTCAAGGGGTGAATGTGTGTTGTTTTCAAGGCAATGTTAGTCATACCACTGCCTTAGCTGTCTCTGCCATGATGCCCAAACCTACAACATTGGTGACCATACCAAACACATGTAGCACCGAGAGACCTTGATGTTACCTTCAAATGGATGTTAGAAATGCAATTAATCCAATACACTTGCAGTTCTATTTCTGATGATATGATGACAATCTCCCTTTTACTGTACACATTTTACAAATCCGTAACCATATTCTGTTTTACATGCTTTATCCTTTTACATCCAAGCCTCTCACTTCCTCTAATTTGTGTTCACTTCTAAAACAGCTTCCTCATAAGTTCATCATCTATCCTACCACTACTCTCTTACTGCATACTTAATATATTCTCATCTTGGCCAAATGAACTATACTCTTTTTTTCTGTAACATCTGATCCTCCTTTACAAACTTCTTCCATCTTTATGTGCTCAGTCTTTGCTTTCAACACTTACTTTTTTGCATTCCATCATGCAATAGCTTTCATTCTTCTTCTTTTTTTTTTTTCACTTATTTTTTCATCTTCAACCATTTTCTTATCATAATTTTCCTAATAACCCCACTTTCTATGAACTATTAAACCTCTCTGCTCTCATTAAAAAAAAAAAAAAAAAAAAAAAAAGCTATCAGGTATTTCTCTCTTGAATACTACAGCACCTTTACAATCATTGTTTTAACTTCGTTTCAGCAGCAAGCTGATTATGAACTTTTTATACTGGTCATAAATACATAACAATTTAGTGTTTATTTTCCTTACTGAGGTCATCTCTATGTAAAGAAATCTCACATCAATAATTTACTACTGGATATCATAAATACTGCCGCTACCAATCTACAAACCACTGCTGGACTGTTTTCTCAACCCCATCAATCTAATGACCTACTGTACCTTTATAGTTTTCCTTGCTTGCCTTCAGAAGTTTAACTTTGAAGCAACTGTGGGTGACAGGTTTTGAAACTGTCTCCCTTAATCCATTCACAACCTGATTTCTCTCCACCAGACAAACAAGATCATTTGACGGTAGAGGAATACAACATTAAAACATCACTAGCTTGCAAGGGTTAAATGACCTGACTGCATATACAGTTATTTGTGCATCTACTGACCCTTGGCATGATGGCTTCCACATGGACGTCCAAGTACGGAGGGGTGGGCTGTGGGGCAGAGGGAGGGGGAGCCAGTGCACGTTGTAAACTACGGGAGAAGGCATTGAGCCAGAGAAGGGAAAGCGGATCCAGTGTCACCTGCATTGGGTTTACTTGCATGTACAGTTTTGGAGGTGGCACTGAGGGAGACAGAAATGTTAATGTATGAGACTACAACCTGATAACAAACTCAGTGTATCAAATTAATGACTGAGGTAATGTAATGAAGTATTGCATTTTCAGCTATCAGTACAGTATCTTCATTTATGATCTGAAATTCTGTTTTTCTATAGATCAATGCATTTAAATGAAGTGGGTTCCCTATGAGAGAGCAAGGTGTCTGCAATAATGATGATGCATCATTGTCTTGATGATTTCTGAAAATAATCTTACTTAACAATGAATACAAAATATTCATGCAGTTTAGAATGACTAAAAATCAAGTCCAGTACACATTAGTAATTCTGTACTCTTGTTCCTCCTCACCCAACAAGTCACCATCATGCTAAGATTCTTTCTGCTGCTTTTCTTGGAAACCCTTCCCATACTCCACCTCTCTCAAGTCATTCCTAGCTACTGGTTTTGTTGGCACTCTTACTCACCTGGGAACTCTGATTCTGCTGGGTAGTAGTATGATGTGAACTCCAGGTGGAGGCTGGCCGTCTGTGTAGGAAGCTTCAGTCTATCCTTGTCCCCTGCATGTACAAAGGAGTTACTTTAATCTCAACAATAACGTTGAAGTACTCAGTGATTCTGCTATAACAAAAAATGGAATATCCTTTGAGTGCTTTCTTTCTCAGTCATGCACAGTGTGTGGAGCTTCAGCACTAAGAAATAAACAAATGTTAACTCCTTCAGCATGATGATATCTTTTATTCTATTCCTGATACCATCTGATGATTTCATTCACCTCAGGATCAACTTCTCCTACTGCAGGGGTTATTCTCTCCAGCAAGGAGAGTATGTTTTCACCCCCATTTCTTTGTTTGTTTGTCTGTTAGCAGGATTACTCAAAAAGAGATATTTTGTCCAAATTTGGTGGATAGACAGCCCATGTCCCTGGGAACAACCAATTTACTTTTGGGACTGATCCCGATCGTATGACAGATTCTGGGTATGGAAAACAGTTTTTGCGGAATCCAAATTAATGATGAGAAAACTTAACCCTTTATGAAGAGTGGTTTGAAAATTACGTTGCCTTTGTTGGAGAGATGTGCTCCACTGAGTGCCCCTCTAGTTGGAGTTTGACTCTAACTTCTTCATTATGGGCTGTCTCTTGTTTGATGAAAGAAATTATCTGGTAGCAGCAAGAATACAAATGAGAAGTGACCACATTCTATCTATCTATTGCCAGGTGCCTCAATCCTGTAAGGGGTGGCCACAAACAAACTGCCTTCATGCTGCCTTGTCCCCCGCCATTTCACTGCCCTCCCATCAGCCCCCCTCTCCTATACCTCTCCACTCCATCTCTCCATCTCATCCTCGGCCCTCCCCTCCCTCTCCCCCCTCTACCTCTCTCACATACACTCTCCTCATTAGTCTCTCACTCTCCATCCTCACCAAATGGCCAAACCACCTCAATGTATTTCTCCTAATGCTTTCTACCACATCCACATCCACACCACAACACTTCTTCACTTCCTCATTTGTCAATCTGTCTTTCCATTAACTTCACATGCTCCTCTCAATTAACCCATTTCCACTGCTCTCACTCTTGATTTGATTCCTTCGTACAAAGTCCAAGCTTCACTTCCACATATTAGAGTTGGTGTCACAATACAGTAATCACTTGATTATCCAGATGCTCCATATCCAGACGTGCTCCGTATTCGAACATTGGGCCTTGACTCCATCATTTCCGTATCAAGATTTCTTTGTCTGTATCCAAACATAAAATTTCCAACAACACTAGTTGGGCGGCCTACAATTTTTAAAAATTGGTTAGGCAGCTGGCCGGCCTCTCTGACCACGCACGGGTAATAGACCACAACCCACCACCTAAGCAAAAATGGCTGTCCGCCTCCTGACCAAACAGTCAAACTCCCTTGACTGCCCGGATCAATCGGATGCTCTTGGCCGTGTGCGAGTAATGCAGACCCAGATCCACCAGCAGAACAAAAATGGCCATCCACCTCCTCACCAAATGGTCAAAGTCCCCCAGCTGCCCAGATTGCTCGGAAGTTACTGGGCACACACGAGTAATACAGACCCTAACCCACAGGCAGAGCAAAAATGGCCATCTGCCTCCTCACCAAACAGTCAAAGTCCCCCGGCTGCCTGGATTATTCAGACGCTACTAGCCGTGCATGAGTAACATAGATTATAGCCCACAGGCTGAGAAAAAATGGCCATCTGTCTCCTCACCGAACGGTCAAAGTCCCCTGGTCGCCCAGATTACTCAGACGCTCCCGGGTACACGTGGCCATCCACTTACCTACTGAATGGTCAAAGTCACCCGGGCAGCCGGATTACTCGGAGGTTTCCTGAAACCATGATGTATGGGGATCCAGTGTTGCTACCACATGGCAACATTTGCCTGGCCGAGCAAAAATGACCCTTGCACTCACAGACCAGTTTGGCGCTTTTTACTTGTGTGCTCTCTTAATATTTTCAACATTCCCTGTCTATCCACTCTGTCACTGCTCTCTCCAAATCCAAAAAGGCCACATTTAACTTCTTTCCCTGCTCTAAGAAATTTTCCACTAAAAATCTTAGGGTGCATATTTGATTTACACAACCTCTTCCTGTTGTAAAACCTCCCTGTTCTTCTCCAACTAATTCCTTTGTTATTTCCTTAACTCTGACAATAAGTATCCAACCATATAATTTTCTTATTACACTGAGAAGACAAATGCCCCTATCATTACCACACACTTTTTTTCCCCTTTTCCTTTGTACAGGGGAATAATTATACCTGACTTCCAACCCTCTGAGATACTACCTTCCTCCCTGGCTAACCTTCCACATCATCCATATCCATGCTACTACTATCTCTCCCCTGTGCTTCTGCATTTCACTACACACTTCATCAATTCCTGGGGCTTTCCCATTTTGACTTTCTTCGTTCCTTCCACAACTTCCATCCTACAGATCTCTTCCTCCCTTCTATCTCCCTCTTTCTCCCAGCAATTCCCCAGCCATTACTCCCTCATTACCTTCATTCTCTATGATTAACAATTCCTTGAAGTGTCCTCTCCACTTGCTCACCTTTTCTCCTTGCTCCACTAGCAGTCTGCCATTTTTATCTTTCACTTCCCTATTACAGTACCTTCTTAATCACCCTGTCTAACTCTTTACCTCCTTCCAGAACATTTTTTACATTCCCTCCTCTTTACACTCAAATTCCTTCCAAATTCCTCACCCACTCTCTTCTTACACTCTCTTACTAATTTTTTCACCTCTCTCTTCCTCTCTACACATAACTCTCTATTCCATCTCTCAACTTCCTCCATGCCTCTGCTTCTCATCCACTCATTATCTGCTTTTTTTGTGCCACACCTTCTCTCACCTCTTCATTCCACCATGCCATTCCTTGCACTCCCTTTCGTCTTCTATTGATTTGGTTGGTGTGGCTCGATCAACAGTGCGGAGGAGGTGTGCCCGTTTTCGAGTGGAAAATAGTGGTGATATTCCTACAAAGAAACCACGTTCCGGTAGGCCCAGGAAAACTTCCCCGAGGTCTGTAAAAGTGTTAAAACGTGTAGTGGAATCTAATCCTCATGTGAGTGCAAGGAAAATTAAGGAGAGCAACCCGGAAGTGTTAGGTGAGGTTTCAGTGCGCACAGTGTCTTGAAGAGTCCATGAACTTGGTTACACAAGTCACAGGCCTGTGAGAAAGCCTCTTCTTACGCGTTACCAAAGACTTTGTAGGCTTGCCTTTGCTAACAAGTACCTTAACTGGGGTGAGAACCAATGGTTGTCAATGTTGTGGTCTGATGAGGCAACGTTTACCGTTACCTGTAATCGAGGAGCGTGCGTGTAACGGCACAGAGGTAGTGACCCGCTTGACTGCCGTTATGTGGAGAGCACAGTTAAACACCCTGATTCACGTATGGTATGGGGTTGTTTCTCTGGGAAGGGTTTGGGGAAGCTTGTTGTGCTTCCCAAGAACTGCAGAGTGAATCAGGACGTTTACCTGGAGTTTCTTTGTGATCATTTACCTGAATCCTTCAAGCTCACAGGTGCACGAGTGTTTCAGCAGGACGGTGCACCTGCTCATAAAGCCAAATCGGTCACCAACTGGCTTCATGACTGCGACGTCTCCTTCATGAAAGACTGGCCAGGCAATAGCCCAGACCTCAACCCAACAGAAAACCTCTGGTACCTCGTAAAGACGAATCTCCAAGGGAAGGATGTGAGCTCTCTGCCTAAGTTGGAAGCAGCCATCCGTGAGTCCTGGGCAAAAATACCACCCCAGCACCTGAGGAACCTCGCCCTTTCACTTCCACGATGTCTCAGGTCCGAGAAGAAGCGCAAATGATACCCTACCAAGCATTAAAGGTAAATATAATGCATTATTTACATGTTTTTTCAATGCTGAAAGGTTTGTTTCGTAGGAGGGAAGCAGGGCGCTTGATACTTCTGACGAGCACTGTGTATATATATGATTGGTAAAGTTGGGAATGTGAAGGTGGATGGAATAGTTGGTGAGTGGGGTGTGCCTACTGAGATAGATGAGAATGGGAGTGTGTTAGTGGACATTTGTGCTGGGAGGGGGTTGGTGATAGCCAATACCCTCGTCAGGCATAAAATGATCCACAGGTATACATGGCGAGTGATGAGAAGGGTGGGTGGTGAACTAAATGAAAGGAATCCAATGATTGATTATGTGTGTGTGGATGAAAGGATGCGAAGATGTGTAATGGATGCAAGAGCTTATAGAGGTTGGGGGAGTGGACTTTCTGACCACTACTTGGTGGTGGTCAGAATTAGGATTCAAGTAAGATGGAGGAATAGAAGAACGGAAAAACGAGAGGAAGGAGTAGTTGCAAGGAGAGTGAAAAGGTTACAAGAGGATGAGAAAAGGGCAAAGTATAAGAGAGAAGTGGAGGAACGATTGGGCAAATATGAATTGGAGCAGATGGGAGACATGGAGGGTGTGTGTAGGATATTCACAGAAGAAACAGGTGTAGCATGTGATGTGGTGTGTGGAAGGAAGAGAAGACGGAGGGGGGTGCAAGGAACAGCATGGTGGACTGAAGAGGTTAGAAAGGCTGTGGCACAAAAGAAGAAAGCATACAATGAATGGATGAGAAATAGGGGCGTGGAAGAAGTTGAGAGGCGGAAGAGAGAGTTATATGTAGAAAGAAAGAGAGAGGTGAAAAGATTAGTAAGAGAGAGTAAGAAGAGAGTGGATAAGGAGTTTGGAAGGAGTTTGCATGTAAAGTGGAGGGACTGTAAGAAAATGTTCTGGAAAGTGGTGAAAAGAGTAAGACAGGGTGGAAGTGAAGTTAGCAGGGGAGTGAAAGATAAAAATGGTAGATTACTAGTGGAGAAGGGAGAAAAAGTGAGCAGATGGAGAGAACACTTTAAGGAATTGTTGAACATAGAGGATGGAAGTAATGCGAGTATAAGTGGCTGGGGAATGGCTGGGAGAAGGAGGGAGGTGAGAAGACAGGAAGAAATCAGCAGGACAGAAGTTGTGGAAGCAATGAAGAAAGTTAAATCAGGGAAAGCCCCAGGAATTGATGGAGTGTGTTGTGAGGTGCTGAAGCATGGGGGAGAGATAGTAGTGGAATGGATGTGGAAGATGTGCAGATTGGCCTGCGAGGAGGGTGGAGTCCCGGAGGATTGGAAGTCAGGTGTAATTATTCCCTTGTACAAAGGAAAAGGGGAAAAAGAAGTGTGTGGTAATCATGGGGGCATTTGTCTTCTTAGTATAATAGGAAAAGTGTATGGTAGGATACTTATTGACAGAGTTAGAGAAAGAACAGAGAAATTAGTTGGAGAAGAACAGGGAGGCTTTAGGAAGGCAAGAGGTTGTGTAGATCAGATATTCATTCTTAGATCTTTAGTGGAAAAGTTTCTACAAAAGGGAAAGAAGTTGTATGCGGCTTTCATGGATTTGGAGAAAGCATATGACAGGGTGGATAGACAGGGATTGTGGAAGGTATTAAGAATATATGGAGTAGATGGGAAGTTGTTGAATGCTGTGAAGAGTATGTACGATGGTAAGAAGGCTGCAGTGCGTGTGGATGGTGAACTAAGTGAATTTTTCTCTTTGAAAGTTGGGTTGAAGCAGGGATGTGTCATGTCTCCATGGCTGTTCAATCTGTACATGGATGGGGTAATAAAAGAGGTACAAGGTAGGGTAGTGGATGTTGGAGTGGCCCTGGTGAGAGAGGATAGTGTTTGGAAACTCCCTGTACTGTTGTTTGCAGATGGCGCTGTGTTGTTGAGTGAAGACGAAGGGGAGCTGCAAGGCTTGGTGGATGAATCTGGGAGAGTGTGTGAGAAGCGGAATCTAAAAGTGAATGTGGGGAAGAGTAAAGTGATGGTACAGCGAGGTTGGATGGCGAGGAATTGGAAAATGTGAGTACGTTTAAGTACTTGGGTAGTGTGATGAGTAAGGATGGAGGTTTGGAGGGTGAAGTGCTTGAAAGGGTACAGCAGGGAAGAAAGGTTGCTGGTTCTTTGAAAGCAGTGATAAGAAACAAGGAAGTGAGCATGGAAATGAAAAAGTTACTACATGACAATATTGTGATACCAACTCTAACGTACGGAAGTGAAGCTTGGACGTTGTTGGAAGGACACAAGTCAAGAGTGAGAGCAGTGAAAATGAGTTATTTAAGAGGAGCCTGTGGAGTCACATGGAGAGACAGGCTGACGAATAAGGATATAAAGAAGCACTGTGGTGTGGATGTGGATGTGATAGCAAGTGTTATGAGGAACACACTGAGGTGGTTTGGCCATGTGGAGAGGATGGAGGGTGAAAGACTGACGAAGAGAGTGTACGTGAGTGAGGTGGAGGGGGGAAGAGGGAGGGGGAGGCCGAGGATGAGATGGAGGGATGGGGTGGAGAGGTATATGAGAGAGGGGGGTGTGAGTTGGGAGCAGGGCAGTGAAATGGCGGGAGACAGGACGACGTTAAGGCGATTTGTTTGTGGCCACCCCAAATGGGATTGAGGCGTCTGGCAATAGATAGATAGATAGAAATCACTCATCCACCAAATGAATTTTTCTCCACAAGTTATGTGTATCAATTAGTGCAATATCAAATAGTGCGCGCTTGCACATCCACCATATAGACGCATTCATTGGGACCAAGGTGTATATACATGTATAATATATATGTATATAGGCAAACCTCGATTTACTATACCCCTAGATGCAATACCATGGAATAATGATGGGGGTAGAAATACCACCCTATCTCATCTATCATGGCCCTACCCGCAGTTTTGCGATGGGGTTTGATAATTTTTTACTGATTTTGATTATATTTCAGACAAATTTTGTGTCTACGTTGATTTGTAAACTGTTTTTAGACTTAGATCAATGTGTTTTAGTCATAAGTGGGGAGCATACTGTCATTTGGGGTATGGATTCTCGTCCATCTGATGAGGTACAAGATGATGTGGACAACTAGGCAACTCAACAAAGAATATTTCATGTTTGACCATTACACTGTCATCTAGCCGATCATGGAATACCCCCCCGTGGGGGTAGGGGGGTTTCAAGAATACTCCCCCAGTATCCCTACTTGTCGTACGAGGCGACTAAAAGGGTTGGTGGTGGGTTAGTCCCCCCACCCCGTAAAAAGAACTAACTAAAAAACCGAATAAAGCGCCTCGGACCACGACGGACCATATGTTGACGACTAAGGAACGGACAAAGGACATTCTTAGGGTGGGAACGTGGAATGTGAGAGGAGTGAATGATGAAGTGAAAGAGAGAGAGACTGTTCAGGTGCTTGAGGATGCAAAAGTGGATATATGTGGATCGACTGAAACTAAATGGCAAGGTGAAAGGGTGAGAGAATGGGAATATGGTGCAGGTATATGTGCGGGAGTCAGTGAGAATGAGAGGGCAAGAGAGGGAGTATGTCTGATGATAAGCAAGAAGTGGAAGGAGAATATAAGAGAGTATGGAACAGTGGGTGCAAGGATTGTATGGGTGAGGATGAAAGTAGGTATACAAGCATGGGCGATTGTATGTGTGTATGCTCCAACAGAGGATCGAGTGGCAAGAGTGAAAGATGAGTTTTGGGCGAGTGTAGAAGCATGTATGGACAAGTCTGAGAGGAGCGAGAGAGTGCTGTTGATTGGAGACATGAATGGCAAAGTTGGGAATGTACGAGTGGATGGAGTGGTTGGTCAGAGGGGTGTGTCAGCTGAAGTAGATGGGAATGGTAGTGCTTTCGTGGAAATCTGTGCTTGTAAGGGGTTGGCAACAGCCAACACCTACTTTCGTCATAAGATGATCCACCGGTATACATGGAGAGTAATGAGGAGGATGGATGGTGAACTTGTTGAACGAAAGGCAATGATAGACTACGTGTGTGTGGATGAGCGAATGAGAAGACAAGTGTTGGATGCAAGAGTGTGGAGAGGGTGGGGGAATGGAGTCTCGGACCATCACTTAGTGATAGCCAAGGAAGAGCTGCAAAGAAAGTGGTTGAGGAGACGAAGGGGAAGACAGGAGGAAGCAGCTCCTGTGAGAAGAGTGGAGAAATTGCAAGATAGTGAGAAAATGACAGAGTATAAGAGCATAGTGGAAGAAAGATTGGGAAGGTATGAGCTAGAGCAGATGGAAGGGGTGGAAGATGTATGTAAGATATTCACGGAAGAGATAGGCGCAGCGTGTGAGGCGGTTTGTGGAGTGAGGAGGAGATGCGAGGGTGTGCAAGGGACAGCATGGTGGAATGATGAGGTGAAACGAGCCGTGGAACAAAAGAAGAAGGCATATGGTGAATGGTTGGCGAGTAGAGGTAGGGGAGAAGATGAGAGAGAGAAGAGAGAGGTATATGTGAGCAGGAGAGGGGAGGTTAAGAGACTGGTGAAGGAGAGTAAGAAGAAAGTGGATGAAGAGTTTGGGAGGAATCTGAGTGTGAAATGGAGGAAGAGTAAGAAACTGTTTTGGAAGGAGGTAAAGAAAGTAAGGCAGTGTGAAAGGGGAAATAGTAGGGGAGTGAAAGATAGGAATAATAGATTGTTGGTGGAGAATAGAGAGAAATTGAGGAGATGGAAGGAGCACTTTGAGGATTTGTTAAATGTAGAGAGTGAGAGCAGTGTGAGTATAAGTGGTTGGGGAATGGCTGGGAGAAGAAGAGATGAGAGCAGGGAGGAAGAGATCAGTAGGGCGGAAGTAGTGGAAGCGATGAAGAAGATTAAGCTGGGAAAGGCCCCAGGAATTGATGGAGTGTGTGGTGAAATGCTTAGGTATGGGGGTGAGATTGTTGTGGAGTGGATATGGAAGTTGTGTAGATTGGCTTGGGAAGAGGGAAGGGTTCCAGAGGACTGGAAATCAGGTATAATTGTTCCTCTGTGCAAAGGAAAAGGGGAAAGAGAAGTATGTGGTAACCATAAGGGTATTTGCCTTCTTAGTGCGACTGGTAAAATATATGGTAGAATACTCATTGATAGGGTTAGGCATATGACAAAGGAGCTAGTTGGAGAAGAACAAGGGGGATTTAGGAAGGGAAAAGGGTGTGTGGATCAGTTATTTGTTCTAAGATGTTTAGTGGAGAAGTATCTAGAGAAGGGAAGGAAAGTGTATGCTGCCTTCAAGGACTTGGAGAAAGCTTATGACAGAATAGATAGGCAAGGTATGTGGAAGGTATTAAGAATATATGGAGTGGAGGGGAAATTGTTGAGTGCTGTGAAGAGTATGTACGAGGGAGCTAGGGCTACAGTGTAAGTGGATGGTGAGCTGAGTGAGTTCTTTGATCTCAATGTGGGACTGAAACAGGGGTGTGTGATGTCTCCATGGCTGTTTAATATATATATGGATGGGGTTGTAAAGGAGGTGCAAGGTAGGGCAGTGGATGTGGGGCTGGCCCTAATGAATGAGGGTGCGATTTGGAAGCTTCCGGTGTTGCTGTTTGCTGATGATACAGTATTGTTGAGTGAAGATGAATGGGAGTTGCAAGGTTTGGTGAATGAATCTGGGACAGTGTGTAGGAGGAGGAAGCTGAAAGTTAATGTAAACAAAAATAAAGTTATGGTGTTTGAGAGGAATGAAGTCAGAGAGTGTGCAGTGAGGTTGGATGGTGAGGATATGGAGAATGTGAGTGCATTCAAGTCCTTGGGTAGTGTGATGAGTAAGGATGGAACTTTGGGGGATGAAGTACGTGAAAGGGTACAACAGGGAAGGAAGGTTGTTGCTTCACTGAAAGCAGTGATGAGAAATAGGGTGGTGAGTATGGAAGTTAAGAAGTCACTGCATGATGGTATTGTGATCCCTACCCTGACGTATGGAAGCGAGGCGTGGACCTTGCAAGAGGGGAACAAGTCAAGAGTGAGAGCAGTGGAAATGAGTTACTTGAGAGGAGCATGTGGAGTGACGTGGAGGGACAGGTTGACGAATGAAGAAGTGAAAGTACGTTGTGGGGTAGATGTGGATGTGGTTGAGAAGATTAGGAGAAATACACTGAGGTGGTTTGGACATGTGGAGAGAATGGGGAATGAAAGACTGACTAAGAGGGTGTATGTAGGTGAGGTGGAGGGAGGGAGAGGGAGGGGTAGACCGAGGATGAGGTGGAGGGATGGAGTTGGGAGGTATATGAGGGAGGGGG
Source organism: Coenobita brevimanus (assembly GCF_032717465.1). Lineage (NCBI taxonomy): Eukaryota > Metazoa > Arthropoda > Malacostraca > Decapoda > Coenobitidae > Coenobita > Coenobita brevimanus. The sequence goes on from NC_137004.1 coordinate 26,458,880, forward strand.
TGTGTGAGTTGGGGGAAGGGTAGTCAAATGGTGGGTGACAGGGTGACTTGAAGGCGTTTTGTCTGCGGCCACCCTTTGCGGGATTAGGGCGTCGGGCTATAGACAGACAGATAGATAGAATTTTAAATTAAGAAAACCTCAGAGTGTAAATATTTCATGAACTAATGAAAACTGTGACATTGAAAAACCATGTTTACATTGCAGCGGTTCGAGGGAAAATACAAGGAAATTTCTAAATAAATGTTGGAAAATATGAGAGAAGAAAATAAAGGAGCACAGCAACCAGAACAGCCTTGGAACAGGCTATCCAGATGCATCACTGATCGATAAATCACATGTTTACATTCAGGCTGTCCAAGAGAAAATCCTTTGAAAATACAGTAACCCCTCCAATATCCGGATCAATAGAGCCATCGGTAGGTTCGGATATTGGTTTTGTCCGGATATTGGGCCCCAGCTTATGGACTTGTACTTACGGACCCTAACACAGAGAAACACCTATACAACTCCCTCCGGACATGCATAGCACCTATTTAACACCCAAATCACACCAATAAGGCACATAAATGACTGAAATAAATGCAATAGACACATAAAATGTGGGTTTAGAAGTATGTTCATACATTAATAAACATTCTGGTACTTATGGACTCTAACCGAACCTAACCTAACTGAACCTAACCGAACTCTGAAAAACACATTCCTACTGCACATGCATGAGGTAAGTTTAGTATGGAAAGAAGTACAATATGACACTTTCTGGTAAGTATAGTATGGGAAAAAATACAATATGAAACATTCTGGTAAATATAGTATGGGAAATAGTACAACATGAAACATTTTGGCTACTTACAGCAAGTCCCTGGCCACCTTGATGAATAACCGCCTCCTCTCGGACTCTGACAGTAAGAACGATTTCCTGAAGCACTTGCACTACACTCTTCCTGAAGTCTTGCACTGAACTTAGTCACTAACACACAGAAGTCCGTTCTTTTCACAGTGTTCACTTTAGTCCAAATAATGTTCCATTAAATTTAAGTGTTGCACATAAACTTTTCCCAAGTTTTTTTAAGTTTCCAAAGCCAAAACAAAGAAGGTTAGTTACGTTAAATTTCTTTTCTACTTAGTCTTTTCTCCCAACTTGAAAACCTTAACACAACACACCGTTTTTTTCACTGCACAACACTCAAAATTCCCCTGTGGTCTAGTGGAGAAGTTCTTGCTGTTTATTCACTGTCAGAGCCCGAGAGTATCACTGGCAGGCGTCCAAGGGGTGCATCGGTGGGTAGTGGTGATGGCGTACCGACTACAGAAGACTCTGAAGACAGCCGCAAACTCACGTCGAGCGGTGACTCTTGTCGCGGTGAGAGACAGGCGGGAAGTGGGGAGGATGCAGCGGCGCTCTATCGGACGTCGGAGGAATGACGAACCAAAACAATGCTCTCACGCGGCGCGCGCGGCAAGTTCAAATTACGGATGGCAAAAAATCGATTTTTTTTTTCCAATTTTTTTGGATTTTCGGACCATTTTGGGAATGTTTGATCCCAGGACGATAAGGTTCGGTTAGTGGGGATGTTCGGTTATTGGGCGTCCGGATATTAGAGTGATTACTGTATAAAGGAATTTCTAAATAAATATTGGAAAATAAATCTATCTATTGGCAGATGCCATAATCCCGAAAGGAGTGGCCACTTGACTTTGAGTTATTTGTTTTACGGGGAGGGACACTAACCCTCCACCAACCCACTTGTTGACACGTAGGATGCACGTATGGTTTGGTTATATGGTTACCACCTAGTGTTATAAATGGTTTCTTGGCTTACAGAAAACCATTTGGCTTGTCATTCAATGTAAAGTCACCTGTAAAGGAAAGAAAAGCAATAAGAAGTGACAGGAAAGATGGGAGAAATAGGACGAGAGGAGGGCAAGCACAGAAAAAGAATGATAATGGCTAAGGAAGAAGTAGGCAGCACTACATCAAGTGAGTGGATGATGGTCACCACCCCCTAAGAGGGAAGAAAATAAAGGAGCACGGCAACAAGAACACCCTTGGAACAGGCTATCCCGATCGCATCATTGATTGATAAATCATGTGTTTACATTCGGGCTGTTCAAGGGAAAACCCTTTGAAAATACAAAGGAATTTCTAAATGTTGGAAAACAAGAGAGAAGAAAATAAAGGAGCTCAGCAACCAGAACAGTAACAAAAACAACATAATGAGGGGCCAATGAAAAGGCTTTCCCGATCACATCATTAATCGCATTCCCCGTCAAAACATCAGCAACTCTCTCTCACAACAATTCGCACCTTGGACAATTCTGTGTCATTCATACAATATAATTATGCATAACAGAAGTTTACTTAACTGTCCCGGGACCATCTGATGGTGGGATTGTACACAATGCTGCCGCTTCTTCTCTACCGAGTTTGAATACAGTTGACCCTCGATTCTACAGACCCCGAATCAACGGATTTATAAAGCAACAGACAATATCTGCTGGCAGAGAATTGCTCCTGACACCGGTCATTTGTCCGTTATTTGAAAAATTGTCATTTCTAACTACATACAGTATTTCTCTTTACAGGTATAAAAATAAATGATACTGTTGTTGAACATAAAAAATTACTGTAACACTACTGTACCCGACACACGTGACCCATATTCCATACCACCTGCCACTGCCTGCTTCAGTGTTGTGTGTATTGTCACTGTGATGAGAAGCGTCTATTTGCTTATTTCCTTGCTCCTCATTTCCTCTCAGAACTCTGAGCATGTGGTTTCAAACTAACTGTAGTTATGCCTAAGCACCCTGAAAGTGCTATGAACACAAGAAAAGCATTTATTCCAAAGGAAAATGTAAAACTGTTGGACGAAGTGGCTTGTGGTGTGGGAGCTTATATGCAAACGATCAGACAAATATGAGTCAGGTGTGTTTACAATGTGAACAGTTTTCTTTGTTGGGAAGAAAAAAAAAAGTTAATGATGAAGTGACAGTAAAATTCATGTTTTTGTCTTAAAAAAAAAAAAAAAAAAAACTTTGTCCCCAATGTTTGCTATGAACTGATGGTCTTTGGTTGAGAAAATTCGGATCTTACAATATGTGAAGACACTAAGTGTTGACATACATAGTTTGAGAAGTTAATTATGTGAGTTCAGTTCTTGTGAATTATACTGTCATACAAATTATACTGCTTGGCTGACTTGTTTATTATTCATGATTACTGCATTCTCGTGTATCTGAGGAGTGAGAAATATGCTATCACTCCATGCTGATGACTTCACTATAGTTTCTTTTTTCCTTTATTGTTGATGACTAATGACTCAAAAACAGTTTTGCATTTTTTTTTTTTTTTTTTTTTTTTTTAATGAGTGCACTGAAAGTGATTCTTGGCAAAATATGCATGATTCTGGGCAGCCATTATTCACATGTTGATTAGGTCAGAAGTTTTGGCTTGAATGGTAATGAGGACTTTCAAGAGGCTTTGTGGCAATCCTTGGTGGTTAAAATCTTCATGGGAAGTATTAGAGAGCAAAACTAGCCAGTAGGGTTAGGTTAGAATGCACTGATGTGTCAAGTCAGCGAGATCGTAATGTAAACATACATTTTGGATGTCTTAAGGAAGACATCTGTAATAACCTCAGGGCTCTTGTTTGGAGTGCCACAGCTCGCAAATAAGAGTATTTTTTCCCTTCAGCGAACAAAGTTTACATGCAAGTCGCCTTTTGGCGAGGAGAAAATACATCCACTTCATAACCCAGAAAACCGCAAAATAAGTAAATCTCACTTAAATGAACAAAAAAGCACGTTGTGATCGATTATTAAGTCTTTCCTTGTCGCCACTGTGAATGTTTAAAACCTCATTATATGATTCTAATTATCACAATGTGTAAATAAATAAATTCACTGCTCGTAAAATATTTTGGCTCGTAGTCAGTTTGGCTACTAAAAATTTATTTGGCTCATAAATCTGAAACCTTAGGAACCAAATGGCTCACAACCATC
>NC_137004.1:26465384-26872884 GCF_032717465.1 Coenobita brevimanus
GAGAGATTCTAGTTAGAGAACAACACAGATGAGGGGGTAAGACAGGGGGGGGGGAGAGAAATAGAGAGAGTAGTATAAGCTAATAGAGATTAGTTTATGGGGAAAATAATGAAGGTTGGGGATACAAGGTTAGTATGACTTTGCTACCACTCATTCAGTGCTGGAATTAAAGAATTACTTTCCCATGCACCTTTTAGCTTTTTCAGCGTTGTGCCTCTTATAATACATTTTACTAATCTCACAATGCATCCCTATTTCCACAAGGTTTAAGGCACCCTTCCAACTCCCAATTTCTGCATCTCTGTAACATTATGCATTTGAAGTGCTGTATTTCAATTTCTGTATCCATATGACAAACTGCCAACCTATAATGTAATCCCTTTCTCTACACTCATAGCATCCACAGTATCATTTTACAGAAAACTATGAAAAATTGCATTATTTAAAGATTAATAATACCAATGATATACAAGGATCCTTACAATTCATAATCATCAGTGCCCAGAGGATTTTATGACTGAACATCTTCAGGGTGTTATGACTTGCCCATGCTTGGAAAATCAATGTGTGATGGACACATATTATGAAAACCTAAAAATGTATTTGTGCAATTATCAATAAATATTTAGAGGAACTGCCAGCTATTCCTTTAGTAACACAGCATCTGTGCAAATATTAAAAAAATAGAATCTGTACAGATTACAAACTGACATCATAAAATAAGTAAGCTTCACACTTACAGATGTGCACTTGTAGAAACATTATTAGCATATAAAAATGATGCCATTGTTACCCAACAACAGATAGAACAGGTGCAGAGATTAATATAGAAGTTACATGATGAAGTACTGTGATATTAAAAGTGAAATTTAAATTATGCCCAGACATACTGTGGTGGAATGCAACAAATTATCAGCGAGCCAATACAGCCTCGCCTATTACAAATATAAAAGAACTAAGGGAAAATATGAAAGTATAGAAGACACAGAGAATCAACAAAGCATAACAAATCTAAACAATGCTGTACACACACCTGAGATGAACTCTTTTGGTGATTGCTTCCGGCGTGAGGTAGAAACTCGGTAAACACAGAAGTCGTTAATGCGGAGGACACAGCACGAAGACATCAGCTTACGGAGCTGTGCAGCCACCACCCCTTTGATAGGACTGCTTCCTCCCCCACCCTGTCCGGTCCCTGTTCCCCCCACACTCTCATTTGAGGATGATAGGCGGCCTCCTCCACCCTAGGTAAAATCAAACCTTATTTGTTTCAGCCTCCCAATACTCTGACTTTAGTTATTCTAGCCTCAGGTCCTAAAAAAAAACATATCTTAATATTTTGGCATACTGTGTTCATCTCTCCATCTGTCATCCAAAACTTTATTGCTCCTTTTTAGCAGCAGCACAGGGTCATGGGGCTGGACTAATCAGTCCAGACATTTAAAGAATGAGTCAGTTCCTGAAATTTAAAAACTTTTTATGGACAACATTATACTGTTTTCTCCTCTCCCTCATTTCACTCAATAAATTTCTTCATAGCATCTTCCATGGTTCCTTTCTCTCCAAAACATCCAGTAACTATAAGTCACGGACTCCGCCTCATATCAAATTCACTATCAATCACACACACTTCTAGTCGCTTAACCTTTTCCATTTTTTCCATATTTTCCCTACACAGGCACTCCTCACTATACAATCTTCTGGTTTACGACATTCAACTTTCTGACACCCTTTCCTGTAAATGATCAGCCAGTTCTCAGCTTCATGATTACCATGGTGGAGAAAAATTAGTCAATATATAGCCTGCTGAGAACAATGCTGATGTCTGAGAGGTGCACATCCTGATTGTCATCTGTTAATTACAGCCACTTTATTAACTCAACCAGTCAACCATCTACATACGTTCCTCTTGCCTATTTGTTCATGCTGATCACATTTGAGCATTGCTATCATACATCATTTCTCTTCCCTGCTTCTACTACGATCTATCTACAGTGTTGGGTGAATCTGTATTGTTGATTGATCATATATGAGTATTTCTGAGTTGGTAAAGTGACTATGAATAATAATAAATATGACAAAAAATACCACTAAGATAACAGCATCCTAGGCAATCATCACTGACCATGTTCAGCCTAACATAATAGCTTTGCTATAGTTATGTGAGTCATCTCATGGAAGCATGACTAAAAGTGAATGAAAACCACTGCTTCACAAGTTTTCAAGTAATAAAATGTGCTAAATACCCATTAAGCATGCTTAAACCAGGAACCACACCACATACCCGAAGATAGGGAAAATGGGTTTGGGTAACATCATTGTCAAGAATGAACCATAATTGTGGTGTATAACCATTATTTAAGTATTCATGTGAGTGCATAGCATTACTTTCTGACCTCTGATATATATAAAATGAGTGATTTATTTAACAAATGGGGAATGACTGCAACAGTTTGGTCAACTTTTGATGCTTATGGTAGTAGCTGTGTAGTATAAAACAATCAGTGAGATAGGATTAAAAACTACATTTGTTTTCAAGTTGCACAATAAAAGACTCTGAGTGATATAAGGCTAAAATAAATTACATTTTTGGTGCACACAAGTGACAGGTGTAGGCATACAAGGTCTATTCAGAAACCATCAGACCTTAGGCACTAAAAAAATAAAAAGAGGCATCTGAAACGCACTCTATATAACATTCATCGAGTGGCCCCATTCTTGGAATGTATAGCTTCATGTTGTCAGTCTTCACCCTTGCGATCACCTTGTTGAGCCTAAGCAAATCTGCTACGGTAGCTCGGTTGCTAGTCAGACTAAACTCACACACATCAAAGGCAATATCTGGTCAAGTATGTGTGGCAATCCAATTGAGCTGTCCAATTAACGCTTGGTACTCAGTTTTCTCAGACTCAGACAGCTCTCCTGATTTTATTTTTTCCAGTTTATTCCTTAAGCTTTTGATTTCGTTTTCCTGCTCTATGGTACGTTCCTGTAACTCTTTAATTACTGCCCATACCTTTTTTATCTCTTGAACATTCCTCTCCGCTGCTTTCTCTACACCTGCTGTTCTTGTTTGGTTCAACTTAATACTTCCATTTCCCACATCCTCTTCACAGAAGCCCTCGAACTCTTTTTCACCACTTGTAAACATTGCACTGTCCCTTTCCGCCATGAATCAACCATATGGAGACTTTCTATTTTCACTATATCTTGTTCTTTTTGTGAGCGAATCCATGGTTTTTTTACTGCTGTCTGACGGGACCACCACTCACGCACTCATTACATGATCACAAATAGGCTGGTCTTCTTTTCGTCGATGATTTTGCGATTATTTCTCCACGATCCAGGAAGAGCTCCGTCTCTGTCGGCAACCCGTGTGTGTGTGTGTGTGTGTGTGTGTGTGTGTGTGTGTGTGTGTGTGTGTGTGTGTGTGTGTGTGTGTGTGTGTGTGTGTGTGTGTGTGTGTGTTCTTACCTTCTTACCTAATTGTATCTTTACAGGAATGAGTCAAGCTCGTACTGTCCCGTGTCTTAGACCATATTTATCGTACATATCCTTAAATTTGTGAATTGTTTTGGCACACACCATTTCATTCGGTAGTGCATTCCATTGATCAATTGCTCTGTTTGGGAAACTGAATTTCCTTACGTCTTTATCACCTCTCTTCTTATGCAGTTTTTTGCTGTGTCCTCTTGCTGATGTTTCTCCATATGTTAAGTAATCATTTATGTTTATTTTCTCCTTTCCTGATATGCATTTATATAGCATTATCATGTCACCTCTTTTCCTTCTCTCCTGTAGTGTTGGTAGATTCAGTTTATTTAGTCTTTCTTCGTAGCTTAGGTCCCTTAAGCTTGGTATCCATCTTGTAGCGGCCCTTTGAACTTTTTCAATCTTGTCTATGTGCTTTTTGAGATGAGGACTCCAGACTACTGATGCATATTCCAGGGTTGGTCTAATGAATGATGTTATTATCCTTCTTAGCATGTCTTCATTTATGTATGTGAATGCTATTCTCATATTTGCAAGCAGTGTATACATGTTCCGTACCTTCTTGCTGATGTGGTCAGCCGGAGATAGTCTGTTATTGATAATCACACCTAGGTCTTTCTCTCTTTCTGATGTATATAGGGTTTTATTTCCTAACTTATAATCCCAATCAGGTCTTTTTCCACTTTTACCAAACTTGATTACATGACACTTGTCCACATTGAATTCCATTTGTCATGTACTACTCCATTCATGAAGTTTATTTAATTCTTCTTGTAGCTCTTTACAAGAGTCTGTGTTAGTAATTCTCCTTTGTATTTCTGCATCATCTGCAAACATATTCAAATAGCTCTCATTTCCAGTGTTACTGTTTATATCATTTATATACACTAAAAACATGATTGGTGCCAGCACTGAACCCTGTGGTACTCCACTAGTCACTTCTTTCCATGATGAGTAGTTTCCTCTTAGTACTGTCTTCATTTCTCTTTTTATGAGAAAGTCTTGCATCCAACAAAACAGTTTGCCTCGAATTCCTCCTTGATGGTACAGTTTCCATAAAAGTCTTTGGTGTGGTACTGTGTCAAAAGCTTTCTTGAAATCTAAATAGATACTGTCCACCCATCCTTCCCTTTCCTGTATTGTGTTTGTTACTCTGTCATAGTAGCTCAACAGATTAGTAACACATGATTTTCCTTTTCTGAAACCAAACTGTCTTTCTGTTATCATACTGTGTTCTTCTAGATGATTTACCCAAGCTTTTCCTATAAGTTTTTCTAACACCTTGCTTACAACACTGGTCAGTGATACTGGTCGGTAGTTGAGTGGATTCTGTCTATTTCCTTTCTTGAATAAGGGGACAATATTTGCTTTTTTCCAAATATCAGGCAGTTTACCTTGACTCAAGGATTTCTTGAAAATTAAAAATAATGGTTTACATAACTCCTTTGCACATTCTCGTAATACCCAACATGAAATTTCATCAGGACCACTTGCTTTTCCTCTGTCTAATCCACTTAACTCCTCCTGTATTACTTTTTCTGATATTTGTATATCTGGTAGTATGTGTGGACATGCGTGTTCCACATAGTCCCTCTCAAAATTTTTTTCTTCTGTAAAACTAATAGGAAATTCTTATTTAGTGCTTCACAAATATCTTTCTCTTGTGTATAAGTGATTCCCTCGTCCGTAATGGATTGTATTATATCTTTTACTTTAGTTTTGCTTCTGATATAGCTGTAAAACAGCTTTGGTTGATCACTACTTTTATTTATTATATCCTCCTCAAACTGTTTTGGGGCTTCCCTCCTTATTCTTGTATAGTCGTTTCTTGCCTGTTTGTAATTATTGTACGCCCTTTCACTATTGTGTCTTCTGTATCTATTCCACAACAAATCTCTTCTTTCTTTTGATTTTTTACATTCTGTATTGAACCATTTCTGTATTTTCTTATCTGCTTCTTTGTGCTGTGTGTGTGTGTGTGTGTGTGTGTGTGTGTGTGTGTGTGTGTGTGTGTGTGTGTGTGTGTGTTTGCAAAGCAGTGTGCCCAATGCATGAGGCCTGGGATGGCCGTTGTTAACATTTTTGTTTTACTGTCAACATCATAATGCATTAATTTCATGCTGAAGATATTGATAATTTTATTACATACTTTTTACATATCCTAGTGCTCTATTTCTCTAATAGTAAGTGGACCAAGAGTGTTAAGCATGAAATCAGCTTGAGATGTAACTGCCAGTTAAGAATGATGGGTAGGGGGGCTGGGTAGTCATATGGTGGAGGGTTGAGAGTTGCGGTAGAGGTGGGTGGGGCTTGTTTCGTCCCCCTCTCCCCTCTTCCCTGGGGATACAAGGGTAAGAAGGGGGCACACACACACACACACACACACACACACACAAAGTCCGAAAGACCCTCCGTCCCCTGCCATTCGAATTACATGACTTTTACTGTACTATGACATAAAACTTGAACCAGATAATGAAGGTAATGGAGAGATTCTAGAAGGTATGATCTGACAGACTGAAAGCTAATAAGATGCAGTTTGTGTTTATGTCAGGCAAAAGAACTACTGCTGCCATATTTATTGTTCGATAGCTTCAGGAAAAATATAATATACAGTATATTTGGTAGGTGAGGGTGCTCACCATCCACTCACACAATGCAGTGCTGCTTTGGGTGTCTGCCCTTTCCTCTCTTCCTTCCTTCCTCTTCTGTCTTTCTTTCCTTCATTCTTTCCTCTTCCTTATGCCTACAGGTGACTTTACACTCACTCTTCTGATTTTCTTTCCTTCATTCTTTTCTCTTCCTTCTGCCTATGGGTGACTCTACATTGAATGACAAGTCAAATGGTTTCCTGTACACCAGGAAACCATTTACTAAAATTATGGAACCTGGTGGTTTAGTGGGCAATTAAGGTGCTTCAATCGAACTGAGCTGGTGAAGGTTTATATCCAAGGGATGGCTGGAGTTTACTGCTCACGTAATGCCACTCATGGATGAGTGCGGATGGTCACTCTCATCTTAAATGTCAGGACTAACATGCCTAGCCCCGGGCTCCCAAGCTCCTCATGGGGCAACATAGGTTTAGATTATGTATGGATGGATAGATAAAAAAGAAAAGGGATCCGTACTTTGTTTTTGTTGCTTTGGAGAAGGCATTTGATAGTGTTCCTGGGGAAGTGGTGAACTGGGCAATGAGAAAGTCTGGGATCAATGAATGGCTGGTTAGAGTGGTTAAGGCTATAATATATGTGGGTACTCGCTCCCAGGTGACAGTGAATGGAGACTTGCGCGATGAGTTTTCGTGAATGCTAGTGTGTATCAGGGGTCAGTCTTGTGCCCTTTTCTAGTGCCTTCTGAAATACACTCCTGTGGGAATGTTGTTTGACAATGATTTGGTGTTGATTGCAGAGAATGAAAGGGAGGGGGAGGAAACATTCAAGAGGTGGAGAGATAGCATAGGGCAAAAGGGCTTGAGTGTAATTGCATAGAAAACAAAGGTGATGGTATCTAGGGTTGGCGGCGGTGCTGTCAAAGACAAGAGGAATGGCCATGTGTGGTTTGCCACAAGGGCATGGGAAGTAATTCCATCTTGGGCAGTGTTTCTGACAAGTTGGTGGACAAGAGATGTACAGTAATGGTATTAGAGGTACACTGCGAGATAATGCTGACTTCATGTGTGCGGTGTGTTGGTGTGAGTAGGTGGAGGTTGTCAGTCACTAATGCTGTGGTGTGTCTCTTGAGTCTGCAGAATTTTGCAACTTGGGAGACATGTAATGTGCTGGAGGTGGGGTTGGGGCTAGCTCTGTGGTTAGAGTGGGGAGTGGTTGGAAGAAGCTTAGGGAGCTGCAGTCTCTCATGACACAGAGGGCTCTCCCTCCATGCTAGGAGATCTTTGTATGCTGCAAGTGTTAGGAGTGTAATGCTGTATGGCAGTGAGATCTTGGCGGCAAAGAAAGGCTATATTAACAGACTCAAACATACAAAAATAACAATAATTGGGTGGATGTGCAGTACGTCCTTGAATGCGAGGCCTAAGGGGGCAAGGTTTGCAATGGTAGAGTTAAATGGAAGGATGGGACTGGTGTGTATTGTTCTTGTGATGAGGAGAAGTAGACTGAGATGGTCTGGGTATGTGGAGTGGATGGGGAATGACAATTGGATGGAGACAATGAGAAACGTTAACAATGAGGGTAGGGCTGTGAGAGGCAGACCAAAAAAGACATGGGATGAGGTCAAAGAATGTGACCTCAGGGATAAGGGACTGAACACGGAGACCACCAGAGATTATGCAGCATGGAGAGCTGCCATTAGGTGACCGAGGCCAATGCATGCAAGTATGTTGCAGCCTTTATAAACGAAACAATGTAAATGAAACAAAACATGACAAGCCAAAACATGAAGGAAGAGAATAACTAACTTTTGTCTACCAACACTGCCAAAGATAAAATCCCAGACTAGCTGATGATAGTTGGGTAGGTCTCCACTGTACTATGAACAGGTAAAAAGCTGCCTTACCTTGTAGCCAAGGTACCCCCAGCCCACTGCCAACTATCATATGATAGTCCAGGATACAATTCCTGGCACAGAACAACACAGGTTGATAAAAGTTGGTTGATCTTTCCTCTGGCATTACAGGTTTCTTATATTTTACTGACTCTACTGGATGAACTTTGGAATATTAACAGCATATACATATCCAAGTGTCAAGGAGTAACCTATTCCCTCCTGGCCAATGTGGGATAAGAGGTACCTTGGATACATATTTGTGGCAAGATGAGGTGACTTTTAATCTGATAATGGTATAATGAATAGCTCTTCTACTGTCTTATGACTGTCCATGATTTGATCCCTAGCACAGTACAGGTAGGTAAAGGTGAGCTGATTTTTCATGTGGCACTAAGAGTATTAAGAATATATGGAGTAGATGGGAAGTTGTTGAATACTGTGAAAAGTCGTCATGATGGTGCTAAGGCTGCAGTGCATGTGGATGGCGAACTGAGTGAATTTTTCTCTTTGAAGATTGGGCTGAAACAGGGATATGTCATGTCTCCATGGTTGTTCAATCTGTACATGGATGGGGTAATAAAAGAGGTACAAGGTAGGGCAGTGGATGTTGAAGTGGCCCTGGTGAGAGAGGGTAGTGTTTGGAAACGCCCTGTACTGTTGTTTGCAGATGATACTGTGTTGTTGAGTGAAGACGAAGGGGGGCTGCAAGGCTTGGTGGATGAGTCTGGGAGAGTGTGTAAGAAATGAAATCAAAAGGTGAATGTAGGGAAGAGTAAAGTGATGGTCTTTGAGAGAGGTGAAGTCAGTGAATGTACAGTGAGGTTGGATGGTGAGGAAATGGAAAATGTGAGTACGTTTAAGTACTTGGGGAGTGTGATGAGTAAGGATAGAAGTTTGGAGGGTGAAGTGCTTGAAAGGGTACAACAAGGAAGAAAGGTTGCTGGTTCCTTGAAAGCAGTGATAAGAAACAGGGAAGTGAGCATGGAAGTGAAAAAGTTTCTACATGACAGTATTGTGATGCCGGCTCTAGCATATGGAGGTGGAGCTTGGACGTTGTTGGGAGGACACAATTCGAGGGAGAGATCAGTGGAAATGAGTTGTCTGAGAGGAGCTTGTGGAGTCACATGGAGAGACAGGATGACAGGTGAGGATATGAAGAAGCGTTGTGGTGTGGATGTGGATATGATAAGAAGCGCTGGGAGGAACATACTGGGGTGGTTTGGCCATGTGGAGAGGATGGAGGGTGAGAGACTGATGAGGAGAGTGTATGTGAGTGACGTGGAGGGGGGGAGAGGGAGGGGGAGGCCGAGGATGAGATGGAGGGATGGAGTGGAGAGGTATATGAGAGGGGGGTGTGAGCTGGGAGCAGGGCAGTGAAATGGCGGGGGACAGGATGACGTGAGGCGATTTGTTTGTCACCACCCCGTATGGGATTAAGGAGTCTGGCAATAGAAAGATAGATAGATAGACTAAGAGTTTCTTATATGATGAAAAAATTTAACATTATTTCTTTAAAATAAATAACACAGTACAAAATTCCTCTATTCTTCTCTTCATTACTAGCCTGACCTGGTGAGAGGGCGTTGGAGGGTCATGGCGAGTATGGGGTGGAGCACGAGTGAGTGGAGTGTGGGCAGGCCGGGTGGGGTTGAGGGTGTCTGTGAGGAGTGTGCGGAACTGAGCCAGGGCAGACTGGACCCACGCTGCTGGACTACAGTCTGCTGTATACCTGAAGAGCAACATATTATAAGTAGAGTACTTTTTTTTTTTTTTTTAATCTCTTATTTCCATCTCTTGTGAGGCAATTTTCTCTCTCAAGATCATTCACTTCATTAATGTAATGTAGGCACTCTTAGGAAGCAGTCTTCCCTGGACTGCAGGGTTAGAAAGTGCATTTCATTCTAGTCACAGACTGTGGTGTAAGATGACCCAAAACTCTACCATACAGCAAACAATGAGAAACTTCCCTCAAAGTCTGGCTAAAGTGATAAAGTCTTCTAGTGTCCTGCCTTGCTGGGCTCACCAACTCCTAATTGGGGCAACACCATCCTTTTCTGGTGAGCCTGACCTCTCCCCACCCCACGGTTGCACTACAAAGTGATCCATTTTATGACTTTTCAGCCTTATTAGCTTTTTTTCTCTATGCTTTGTGTTAGATACTCCTAGCAATACGGTACAGTAAAGTAACTGGTACCAAATATGGCATAATAATGGAAATGCACAATAATGAAAGCACAAAACCTATTGGATTTATCTTGACTGGTACCAGGCACCTCCCTTGTCAATCCAAATTTTCACTTTTGTGACAATTTAGTGCCACTAAAAACATACATGCTGTTATAATAAGTATCAGAAACACACACAGGCATGGTTTAGTTAACAGGAAGTGATGAAAAAGGCACAATAAGGAAGAAACACATTTCAAAGTGTCCTGATGTCGACAGTATACTGTAAACAGGCAACCACCCAATTTACGATCAGGCAATGAAAATTCGCTTTAAAGAAGATTGCGTTATACTACCCTTCGCTCGCTTAATGAACACTAAAATTCGCTTTAACAAATTTTTTTATGTGGGCAAAAACCCAGTGCGCTCTCAGTCAGTTGATTCCATTACTATGTTGCTAATGGAGAAAACATGTGCCATTCACTCCTGCCCTACCATCCAAAACAGTCCACCCATATCCCAATATTTGGCAGTGTTGTGTACCAGCGGGAGTGTTTGGTTAGCAAGTATGTTGGATATCAACGCAATTTTCCCAATAAGATACTGAAGAAAAGCCAGAAATGCATTCCAGACCCAAACCCAAACCCTCATATACCTTACTTAATTAACAAACACACACAAACACCATAGGTAATGTAAATTATCCCAATAAACATTACTATTGCTAAAAAATTGCACATCAAACATCACATACAGGAGGGTAGGGTGGTGAGACATGTGGTGTTCAACACTGCTTCAGGGCAACTGTCTGACATTCAGCACCAGGTAGGGAACTGTCTGACAGTGAACACCAGGCAGGCAACTGGCAGTCCGCCATGTGGGAGTAAGGGAGGGTAGGAGGATGAGGAGGGAGACAAGCAAGGGTGAGGGAGGAAGACAGGGTGGGGGGACAAGGAAGGAGACAAGCCAAACTGCTCTGCTACCTCTCCTCCCCACTCTCACTCACTCACTCACTCACTCACACACACACACACACACACACACACACACACACACACACACACACACACACGAGTTTTTCCTAATGCAACATGTGAGGGAAACCACCAGAAAAAGAGGACTCGATGTACCCTCAATGCTAGATCTCATATTTTCTAGGCAGGAAAATGATACTGACAGTTTAATATATCACCCTCCACTTAGCAAAAGTGACCATGCAGTACTAAATTGCAACTTCAGTTTAGCATATGACATAGTTAACTGCAATGAAAGTTACAAAAAGAGCCTAAACTATAAAAAGGGAAATTATCATGATCTAAAGAAGTATTTCTAAGAAATTGATTGGGAAAATGAGCTTAGAGGACAAGATTTAAATGCTGTGTATAAAAAATTCTGTGAACTCTATGAAATAGGAGTCCAGAAGTACATCCCACAGCACAAAGAAGCAAAAAAGAAAATTAAGAAATGGTTCAATACAGAATGTAAAAAATCAAAAGAAAGAAGAGATTTGTTGTGGAATAGATACAGAAGACACACTAGTGAAAGGGCATATAATAATTACAAACATGCAAGAAACGATTATATAAGAATAGGGAGGGAAGCCCAAAAACAGTTTGAGGAGGATATCATAAATAAAAGTAGTGATCAACCGAAGCTGTTTTACAGCTATATCAGAAGCAATACCAAAGTAAAAGATAAAATACAATCCATTACTGACGAGGGAAATGCCTATACACAAGAGAAGGATATTTGTGAAACACTAAATAAGAATTTCCAATCAGTTTTTACAGAAGAAAAAAATTTTGAGAGGGACTATGTGGAACATGCATGCCCACACACACTACCAGATATACAAATATCTGAAAAAGTAATACAGGAGGAGTTAAGTAAATTAGACAGAGGAAAAGCAAATGGTCCTGATGAAATTTCATGTTGGGTGCTACGAGAATGTGCAAAGGAGTTAAGTAAACCATTATTTTTAATTTTCAAGAAATCCTTGAGTCAAGGTAAACTACCTGATATTTGGAAGAAAGCAAACATTGTCCCCTTATTCAAGAAAGGGAATAGACAAAATCCGCTCAACTACCAACCAGTATCACTAACCAGTGTTGTAAGCAAGGTATTAGAAAAGCTTGTAAGAAAAGCTTGGGTAAATCACCTAGAAGAACACAATATGATAAAAGAAAGACAGTTTGGTTTCAGAAAGGGAAAATCATGTGTTACTAATCTGTTGAGCTACTATGACAGAGTAACAGACACAATACAGGAAAGAGAAGGATGGGTGGTCAGTATATATTTAGATTTCAAGAAAGCATTTGACACAGTACCACACCAAAGACTTTCATGGAAACTGTACCATCAAGGAGGAATTTGAGGCAAACTGTATTGTTGGATGCAAGATTTTCTCATAAAAAGAAAAATGAGAACAGTACTGAGTAGGAATTACTCATCATGGAAAGAAGTGACTAGTGGAGTACCACAGGGCTCAATGCTGGCACCAATCATGTTTTTAGTGTATATAAATGATACAGACAGTAACACTGGAAATGAAAGCTATCTAAGTATGTTTGCAGATGATGGAAAACTACAAAGGAGAATTACTAACACAGACTCTTGTAAAGAGCTACAAGAAGAATTAAATAAACTTCATGAATGGAGTAATACATGGCAAATGGAATTCAATGTGGACAAATGTCATGTAATCAAGTTTGGTAAAAGTGGAAAAAGACCTGATTGGGATTATATGTTAGGAAATAAAACCCTAAACACATCAGAAAGAGAGAAGGACCTAGGTGTGATTATCAATATTGTCTGGCTACTCAGTGTACTATTATCATGGCTTCAACTTCAGGGACTGGCCCAAGTGGTGGTGGTGCCCCATGGAAATAAACAGGAAGTGCAGGTAGTGTAAATGTGACAAAAGGGGCCAGAAAATACATGCATGGCAAGCCAGAGAAACAATACAGCGTAGAGGAAAAGAAAAAGATAATCCAGATGATTGAAGACAGTGCAAAGACGTGAAATTGTTAAACTGTCGAATGCGCCTGAATCAAGTGTAAGAAACATAAGAAAGAAAAAGGATGAGATAGAGGCAACAATAAAAACCACAACAAAGTATTTTATGGGTGGTGCAGGTGGAGCTAGACGGGCCATGCACGACACTACCAAAAAAAAACAGACTCCAAGTGGTGACCGAACATTATGTAACGAAGTGGTTAGCATGGCAATTAAGAAAAGAAGCAAGTGTTGATGGACCAGAAATTCGTGCAAGGGCAATAGCAGTGTACCAGGGACTCTGTACAAAAAAACAAAATATCCAAAATCCTGCTCCTTTCAATGCCTCACGTGGGTGGCTACACAGGTTTAAAAAACGCTGTGGGGTAAAGCTGACTTTCTACCAGGGCGAGGTTGCACCTGCAGACACTACAGCTGCACAAGAACTTCCCCAAATTGCTGAGGCTATTATGGAGGAAGGAGGGTACACCCCAGATCAGGTATTTCATTGTGACGAGACTGGGGTGTTCTGGAAGAAATCACCCAAGTCCACCTATGCCCACAAAAACCTTCGTCGGGCTGCTGGAACCAAATGGCCAAGGATTGCTTCAATGTCCTGCTTTGCTGCAATGCTTCAGGGGACTTCAAAATGAAACCCGTTATTGTCTATAAATATGCCAAACCACGTTCCTACTGCCACTGTGATATGAACAAACTCCCCAACTGTGTATGATACTCAAACAGTACTGGATATATGACCTCAAGCCTTGCTATTAAGTGGTTAGATGAGATTTTTGTGCCCTAGACTCGCGAGTATTGCAAGAAGAAAAATATGACTGGAAAATATTGTTGTTCCTGAATTATGCACCCGGACACGCTCGCTTCGTGGTAGACAGCTACCCTAGCATACAGGTTGTTTTTATGCCTCCCACCACTACTGCCAAAATACAACCTTTAGATCAAGAGTTAATTGCTAACAATAAACTCTTCTTCTATGGCAAGCTCCACAGCAAACTGAGGGAAAAGACTGATAACTTTTGAGAACTGAAGGAGATCCAAGAGGCTAATTCTAGCGACAGTGAACCTGATCAAGAAGCAAGTCAAGAGGAAGAGGAGCAAGGGGAAATGACCGTCAAGCCCTTTTGGAAGTCTTTTAAGATAAAGCATGCAGTGGATTTGTTCTGAGAGGCTTAGGGCCAGATCAATCAAGCCACCATTGCACACGCTTGGGCAACCCTGCTTCCACATTTGAAACAGGCAGGCCAGACAGTCAGGCAGAAGCTGCAGGTGGTGGCACGTGAGACTGCTGATGTCATCAGAACTGTGCTGGGACTCTCCTCTGTGTCTGACAAAGAAATGTAGGAAGTGAAGATCGAGAAGAAACTGCTGATGAGATGCTGAACCAAGATGAGGAAGAGGAAGTGAAGAAGATAAGGAAGACGAAAAGAGACCAAATGAGCCAAGAGTGAAGGATTTGTCTGAAATCCTGGCCGTACTGTTTGAAGTTCAAGACAAGGTAACCTCTCTCCATTCTAACTGTCGAGACCAAGCCCTAATGCATATCCAAGATCTGACGAAAATCTTCACCAAGAACCTGAATGACAAAATAAATGCAAGGCACCAGACACTGATCACACGATTTTTAAGTCAGCAGCTAGAAAGGTTTGAGGCACAAAGACAAGCCATTTTGAATGCCTCATCAGACGAAGAGGATGATGTCGACATGCCCCCTGTTCAGCTCAAGGAGGACCTATATGATGGCTGGGAAGATGGGGAAACAGAGGCCCATCGCATTGAGAATGAAGTTCGTTTGCGTGTGTTACGATGTGAGGGACAAGAGGAAGACTAGGGACAAAAAATGGAGAGTGAGCAGAGTCAGGGCCGTGGTTGCTAGGCTGCTGCGGTACAGTAACCACCAAGCACAACAGAAATTTTAACAATAAATAGCAAAAGTGATTTAAAAGTTTGTTTATCCTTTTGCATGTTAAGTTTAAGTTTATTTTACAGTACAATCCCAGCTATCCGGTATCCAGAAAAACGGAATACTCAGAACAACGGGAAAATTCAAGGGCTGGTAAAAATGTCAGTAAGTTATAACTGTCCGCCAATTTGAATGGACCGCCAAACCGCCGTTTGATTGTGTCACGCGAGGCTGGGGGAAGTCAGACAAAGCGAGGTGAAGGCATTTCCGGCTGATGTAAATCCCTAGCAAATCCTCTTAACCACCCTTTCTCTCCCCCTCTTTCCCCTACTTGAATTCAGTCATCCTCCACACCCTCCAAAAATCACCAGTCTGCATTTTGCCACCAGACAGTAAACAAGGTCTCTTGCTATTGTGTTCCTCTGATAGACGGTAATTTGTACACTCCAAAATGCCTAAAGTGCAAACTAAACGTAAGCGTATCGTGCTTACCTTGAAACAGAAGTTGGACATATGCAAGAGACTTGAAAAAGGCGAACATTATAAAACACTAATGGCTGAATATAAATGTTAATTGGAATGAAAGTTTACTTTGTTGGAAGAAAAATAAATAAATAATATGCCTGCATTTCATACGTACATCATTTATTTTATTTTCTGCAAAACAGCTGAGTGGCGGGTGAGGGGTGGAGTGATGGAGATCAGGTAGGGAAGAAGAAGAACAGTCGGAAACGTAAACAAACTCACGTGGGGGCACATGTGTTGTGATAATTCTACAGTGCAGTCTTAACACATCATCAGTTCACTAATAAATGTTCAAGCTTTTATTTCTTTATTTTATTTTTCAATTTTTATGAGTACAGTACATATAATGAATACAGTAATTCGGTAAACAATGGAATGGTGTAATTTGCAATACTGCAAATTGCTAGACATTGCACACATGCGTTATGACCATGGTGTGTGTTTACAAGGCAGTTTTTCAGGCGGAATCTCTTAATGTAACCCCTAATGTGACTGGTGAGTACCTGAACTGTATTTACTGCTGTGATAGCCTTTGTATAGATTTCACTTGAAAATCAGAAATACGGGAAAAATCTGTAACCGGGAAGGTAAATTCCCCAAGCCACCCGGTTAACTGGGATTGTACTGTATTAGTGTTCACAGTAGGAATTTAGGGTTTAGTTGGAGTGCATGCAGTATTTATTTTTTAGCGGCTCCAGCAGGTTGCCACGGTATGATAACAACTGATAACTATATTTATCACTAAGAAGCACTCAAAATGAATTAAAAGTAAGTTTGTTAAACTTCTTTGAGTATGTAGTATACGTGTATCTTATTACTGAAGAAATATGATGTGATATTAATGGTTAATGGAGGAAAGTAGGGGTATAGCTGAAGGAGTCCAGGACCGTATTAATTTCTTTTGGTTTGAAGTTTGCCCCTCAGATAGCGATTTCATGGATAGCGGCCATTTTAGCAAACTAATAAGGTCGCTATCCAAGGGGCCCCACTGTACACACATATATCTATATCTATCTATCTATCTATTGTTACGGAACAGAGAAAGATAATGTACACTTTAAGTGAGAATACTAAAAATCACTACTGTCCCGTAAAGTTCCAGGTTCAAAACAAAAGAGTTAGGTAAAATTACAAGTTAAAGTTTAATGCTCAAACTAACAACAAAACATTCAGGACTCATAAGGATAATGTAATGGCAAAAAACAGGTTAAATATATGGTTAACTGCAATAGCCTCTAATTAACACAAAATTAGCAAGGGTAAATTTACCTAAGTCAGCCCTGATAAAACGAAAATACACCGGGTAATGCTCAGTTAATGCAAGATAAATTATTACAGATCCAAACTAGTATAAAAAATGACTGACATAAAACCCAACATCAATCAAAAAACCCCACCAGGCCCAAGAATTAACCTTATGCTACACAGTACAAGAAAAAATACAACAGTTATACTCAAATTACACACAGCTGCTAGATGTTTGGAGATTTCTTGAGCACTCACAATAATAATATCTGTACAGGGGAGGACAGAGATGTGAACAAAATGAGGAGCAGATCTAAGTGGCAATGATGCAGAGACTGAGCTCATTATATAGGGGCCAGCAGAGCTTGATACAACTTGTAAGAAGGACGCGCAAATGAAGCCATGGGGACAAAGAGTTGACAATCCCGCTCTGAATAACAGAGAGAACGACTTACTCTACTATAACGGTAGAAGGGGGGGACTGAGGCAGAACACGCTCGTGATCAAACATGCAGCAACTGTGCGTTAAAATTACACAAAGGATGATGAAATCATAGGCTATGTAACACCTCCCCACAAAGAAAAAAGAAATTTACAAAGGAAATTTCTTATTACTCTAAAACAATCTGTCTAAAGTCTAGATTAACAATCTGCAATAACATTTTCTTTCCCCTTGACATGTTGTATGTCTAATGAATACTCCTGAAGAAGTAGACTCCATCTTGTCAATCTCTGATTTTTATCTTTAAACTTACTAAGGAATTTCAGTGGGTTATGATCGGTATAAATGACTATGGGGTCAAAACCAGAACACAAATAAAATGAAAACTGCTGTAAACCCAAAATCAAGGCCAAAAGCTCTTTCTCAATAGTGGAGTAGTTCTTTTGAGGTGGAGTGAACTTCTTACTGTAATAAGATACAGGATGTTCAATACCCTGATCATCCTCTTGCAGCAAAACAGCCCCAGCTCCTGTATCACTTGCATCAACAGCCATCTTAAAAGGCTTAGCAAAATTTGGAGTAGCGAGCACTGGCTGACTTAATAGAATAGCTTTAAGTTTGTTGAAAGAGGATTCACAGTTATCGGTCCAGACAAATTTAACTCCCTTTTTCAGTAGGTCTGTAAGTGGTGATACAAGAATAGAAAAGTTAAGAACAAATCTCCTGTAATAACCTACCATTCCCAAAAATCTTTGTAGCTCTTTCCTACTTTTAGGTCTGGGAAGATCACTAATAACCTGAACCTTAGCTCCTGGTGGTGCAACATGTCCATCACCAATTACATACCCAAGGTACTGAACTTTAGCTTGACCAAACTCACACTTTGATAAATTAGCTACAAGATTAGCCTGAACTAAACGGTCAAGAAATTTACTGACATGGCATAGATGATCTTTCCAGTTGTCACTGAAGATTAATACATCATCAATATAAACAACACACCCTGCCAAACCCTCTGTTACAACATTCATGAGCTTCTGAAATGTGGCTGGTGCATTCTTCATGCCATATGGCATTACAGAACATGCAAAATTCTTTCCTAGCGTTACAAAACATGAGATCTCCCTAGCACGTTCAGTCATAGGTACTTGCCAGTATCCCTTTAACAAATCAAACTTACTTATGTACCTAGCCTTTTCGATCTTGTCTATGCAATCTTCCACGCGAGGGAGAGGGTAAGTGTCTGTTTTGGTGATCTGATTAACACGTCTGTAGTCGATGCAAAGCCGCTGTGACCCACCCGGCTTAGGGACCAGAGTGACAGGAGAACTCCACTCGCTCTGACAGGGCTCAATCATCTTGTGGTCCAACAGGTAGCCAAGCTCCTGCTGGATAAGAGGAACTTTCACTGGGTTCACACGGTAAGGAGGCAGTTTAATTGGCTTTGCGTCTCCAACCTCGACATCATGCATCAACACAGTAGTTCTTCCTGGAGTGGCACGGAACACTTGCAGGTACTCCTGCAGTAATGCCGAAAACTCCTGCCTTTCCTCGGGAGGTAGATGAGAAAGCTTAGTCTGGAGATCATTCATGATATCAGGATTCTTCCCCAAACTATCACTCAGGCTCATACTGCATGGGAGAGCTTCACTTGCAGACTCGGGTGGAACAGCTACAGTGCAGACTGGATTATTTTCGTCCCGCCTGTGATATAACTTTAGCATGTTGATGTGACATAGTTGCTTGCTCTTTCTACGATCTGGTGTGGCGATGACATAGTTGACATCACTGAGTTTCTTCTCCACGAAATAAGGACCACTAAACTTGGCTTGAAGAGGTTGTCCATGAACTGGTAGCAGAATCAAAACCTGATCTCCTGGCTGAAAGTGGCGTAACCTGGACTTCTTATCATACCAAGTCTTCATCTTCTCCTGAGCAGCTCCTAAATTCTCTCTCGCCAGCTGTAAAGCAGTGGACAGCCGTTCTTTGAACTTCATCACATACTCCAGCAGGTTGACGTCATCTTCCTCCGACAGCCAGCATTCCTTGAGTAGCTTAAGGGGTCCTCTTACTTCATGGCCAAACAGTAGTTCAAAAGGTGAGAAGCCCAGTGATTCATTTGGAGATTCTCTTGCGGCAAACACAACGAATGGAAGACCTTTATCCCAGTCTTTCTGATGTTCCAAACAGTATTTCTTGAGCATCGATTTGAGTGTTTGATGATATCTCTCCAACGCTCCTTGGGTCTGGGGATGGTAAGCTGAAGACGTGATCTGGGTGATGCCCAACTCTTTCAGAGACTGCTTGAAAACATTCGACATGAAATTACTTCCCCGGTCTGACTGTACCTCCTTGGGCAGACCAAACTTTGTGAAGAACCCTAGCATTTCCTTAACCACGTTCTTTGCTGAGATATTTCTAAGTGGAATGGCTTCAGGATGACAAGTAGCCATATCAATCAGGGTCAACACATAAGAAAATCCTGAAGAAGTCTTAGGAAGAGGGCCCACAATATCCACCAACACACGGGTGAAAGGCGCCTCAAAAGGAGGAATGGGAACTAGAGGTGCAACCTTTTCGGTCTGATTACACTTCCCCACAACTTGACAGGTGTGACAAGACTTACAATACCAGGAAACATCCCTGAAGATACCTGGCCAGTAGAAGTGTTTCAAAATGCGTGCCACAGTCTTCCTCACTCCAAGGTGTCCTGCCAAACTGGAATCATGAGCCACTCTAATGATATCCTGCCTACAAACACGAGGGATGACAACTTGATGTACAACCTCCCATTCACAGTCGGCTGATGCTGTTGGGGGTCTCCACTTCCTCATAAGTACTCCTGACTTTACATAATAACAAGTAGAAGCACCGGCTGACTCTTCTTCACTGTAAGCAGAGTTAGCTAGACCTTTCAACTCAGGGTCAGCAACCTGCAACTCAACCAACTCTTGACGAGACAAATTATCAACACTACGGGGTACTGCCTCATCTGGTGAGTGGTCCAAATTAGCAAGAAAAGTGTCAGCTAGGATAACATCATCATCATCATTATCCTCTAAATCACCAGTAACTTTAGACTTAGCCCTAGTGACAGCACATGCAGGGAACACATCAGGGACATCACAATCCTGGGTCGCAGCCACTGGCTCACCAGACAACTGAGGAGCTGGACACACTTGACTTCCACCAATATCATTTCCAAGTAAGAAAGTTACACCTGACATTGGGAGTGTCTCAACCAACCCAACCATAACGGAACCATTAACAAAACCAGACTCTAAATTCACTCTGCACAGAGGGACAGAGAAGTAATTATTCCCTACACCTTGTAAGATTACAGTTTCATCAGAGGAATTAACATTAGAGCCTAGAACACTGGTCAGCATAAGGGATTGGCAAGCACCTGTATCATGATATATTTTAACTGATTTTCTGTCATTACTGTCCAGAGGACTGACAAAACCATCAGACAGGAAATTAGCACATGAACTCTTGAGAGTGTCACCCACGTTACTGCTCAAAAGAGGAGCTCCATCATGAGAATTTAAGTTACCCCTCAAAGCAGGTTCAGTTAACTCAGTTAAAGAATTCTGGGAACTCTCAAGAGTGGACACTAGACCAATTGACTGAATATTTAAAGACTCCTTTTTGTTCACATCACGCTGTCTCCTGAAACATTTCTCTGTAGTATGACCAAGCTTACTACAATAAGTACATTTACTTTTCTGAAATCTAGAGGTGAAGCTGGTATTTACTTCCTGAGAAACATCATCTTTATTCTCTTTCCTGTTACCTGTACTCTGAGTAGAGGCAACGTACTTACTCTCAGCTTTCCCTTTTTCTCTAGAATAATTCTTGTGAGTGACAACATATTCATCAGCTAAAACTGCAGCATCAGACAAATTATCTATTCTTTTCTCATCAAGATATAGGCTTACATCTTTACTAATACACCTTTTGAAGTCCTCCAGCAAAATCATCTGCTTAAATTTGTCAAAATCAGAATCCACATTCTTAGAATTTAACCACTGCTCTAACAGATCTTCTTTGATTTTTGCATACTCAACATGGGATTGCTTATCTTGCTTGTAAGTTGTCCTAAATTTTACTCTATAGGCTTCAGGAACAAGCTCATAGGCCTTAAGAATCAAGCTCTTAACTACATCATAATTATCAGATTGATCCTGAGGCAAAGATGCATAAGTTACTTGAGCTTTACCGGTGAGAACAGTTTGAAGGAGTACTGGCCAATACTTTTTGGGCCAATTAAAACCTGTAGCTACCCTCTCAAACAACTGAAAATACTTTGTTAAATCAGATTCATTAAAAGGAGGGACAAGTTTAACATTTTTAGCCACATCAAAATCATCAGAGCTAGATGATCCAGTTCCACCTTGTTTCATGCGATACTCATGGTCTGCCTGAATCCTAGCAATTTCAACTTGTGCCTCAGCCTCCTTAGAACGGGCCTGAAATTCAGCCTCCTTAGCTTTTGCCTCCTGCAGGGCTAGCTGTAACTTAGCTAATTCAATCTGCGTTTGCTCATTTGGAGGAGTTACATTAAACAAGCTTTCATTAATCATGTCAACAATTTGATCTTTAGAATGATGAGAGCGAACAGCAATTCCCAATTGTTGAGCAACAAGCTTAAGTTCATTCTTTGTTCTGTTTTCTACATCACACACTGTTTGCACATTTGACAAAAAATCTTTGGCTTCATCAAGTGTAGTAATAGTAGCCATCATGAATATATCACAGTCACAAAATATCAAGCAATATCCTTATGATAATATCCTGAATATCCTGATATGAGGTCGCCAAATTTATGTTACGGAACAGAGAAAGATAATGTACACTTTAAGTGAGAATACTAAAAATCACTACTGTCCCGTAAAGTTCCAGGTTCAAAACAAAAGAGTTAGGTAAAATTACAAGTTAAAGTTTAATGCTCAAACTAACAACAAAACATTCAGGACTCATAAGGATAATGTAATGGCAAAAAACAGGTTAAATATATGGTTAACTGCAATAGCCTCTATTAACACAAAATTAGCAAGGGTAAATTTACCTAAGTCGGCCCTGATAAAACGAAAATACACCGGGTAATGCTCAGTTAATGCAAGATAAATTATTACAGATCCAAACTAGTATAAAAAATGACTGACATAAAACCCAACATCAATCAAAAAACCCCACCAGGCCCAAGAATTAACCTTATGCTACACAGTAAAAGAAAAAATACAACAGTTATACTCAAATTACACACAGCTGCTAGATGTTTGGAGATTTCTTGAGCACTCACAATAATAATATCTGTACAGGGGAGGACAGAGATGTGAACAAAATGAGGAGCAGATCTAAGTGGCAATGATGCAGAGACTGAGCTCATTATATAGGGGCCAGCAGAGCTTGATACAACTTGTAAGAAGGACGCGCAAATGAAGCCATGGGGACAAAGAGTTGACAATCCCGCTCTGAATAACAGAGAGAACGACTTACTCTACTATAACGGTAGAAGGGGGGGACTGAGGCAGAACACGCTCGTGATCAAACATGCAGCAACTGTGCGTTAAAATTACACAAAGGATGATGAAATCATAGGCTATGTAACACTATCTATATCTATATATATATATATATATATACACACATAGGCTATATGTATATACTGTATATGTAAAGCCTTACATAATCCCTCTCTGTTTACCATGTCACATGCTTTTTCCAGAATCATAAATACAGTACCACAAATACCTTACAGTCCTTTTCATAAATTATCTATCTATCTATCTATCTATTGCCAGATGTCTCAATCTTGTAAGGGATGGCCACAAACAAATTTCCTCCATGTTGCCCTGTCCAATGCCACTTCAACGCCTTGTTCCCAACTCACACCCCCCTCTCTCATAAACCTCCCCACTACATCCCTCCATCTTATCCTCGACCTCCCCCTTCCTCTCCCCCCCCTCTACCTCACTTGCATACACTCTCCTGGTTAGTCACTCACTCTCCATCCTCTCCACATGGCCAAACCACCTCAATGTACTGTATTTCTCCTAACACTTTCAATCACATCCACTTCCACAACACAGCATTCCTTCATTTCTTTCCAACACAATTTCACAAGTTCAAGAAGAGTATGCATTAATTTTTCTTTCATGATTGGTGGAGAAGGTATTACATGGAGGAAGCATGACATGTGCAAATACCGAGCATTCACTTTAAACAGAAAGACAAGACATGATTAACTTTGGAAGAGGGCCCACACACCTTATATGGCATTTTTATTAATGATAAAAAGTAATGTACCCTTCCTTCAGCTCTCTGAGTCTGGAATGATTCTTCCAGTTACCCCTTAATACTCTTCACCGGTGTTACAGGATAGCTGCAAGCCTTTTTCAGAGGAATACTTCCAAAGAGTGATTGTAGAGTGAAAAAGTTTAAATGACAAGCAGTCATATAACAGCGATTACAAGTATTTTACACAATAAGACATGGCACACAAAGTACATATTATATGCAGCTGTCAATATCTGAATGTTTAAATTCCAAGAATCAACACATGGAAATCTTCAAAGTTTCAAGATTTAGCACTCCTTAAACAGTAACCTACAAAACAAAACACCTTTTCATAGTCAGAGCCAAGAAAATACACTTGACAAGGGTACTCACTTGATCCAGTGAGTGCGGTCACCAGCTGCCAAGTGGTATGGGTAAAAGTCCACCTGAAGCTGCACCAGAGCCGCTTGCAGGGCCGCACCACTAGAGAGGTCAGGGTGAACTGATCGACCCGCTACATGGAGATCCCACAGCAGCAAGCAGAGGCAGGGCAGGCAGGCAGAAAGGAATCAGATATACAGTAGTTAATAAAACAAGAAGAGGGTTTTGAAAGATACTACAACATTCACTGATCAATATGAGATAAACATACACACATACATATATCTATCTACCTATCTATCTATACATATATATATACATACAGTATATATATAGAAAGTCCTCATATTTGGAAGCATTTTACTTCGGTGCCTCGTTTTTCGAGCAAGAAAAAAGTTTCCGAGCTGTCTCACACTTCACAAATTTCCCCACAATTTGATGCTCCCAGCCAGCAGCCGACACTCAGCAGACAATGGGTACCGATGCTCAATCTAGGCACTGTCCATTTTTCTATGCAACAGTTTTCCATGATCTTTATACAGCAGGTCCAGCAGGGCAGTAGACACACGTGAGTTTGTTATTGCTTATGATCGTAATGTATGATCTTCAGCCGTGTCGTAAATACACAGCAGGTCAAACTGGGCAGTAGACACATGTAAGTTTGCTATTGTTTGTGATCGTAACGTACGTTCTTCAGCCGTGTCGTGCAACTATTTCTTAACAAAGAATCGTTACATGTTTCTCGTAACGCTATTTATTTTTGTTCTGATGGACAAATACCTGAAATGGATGTAAAATAGAGCTTATCAATATTTAAGAA
This sequence comes from Coenobita brevimanus, assembly GCF_032717465.1. Taxonomy (NCBI): domain Eukaryota; kingdom Metazoa; phylum Arthropoda; class Malacostraca; order Decapoda; family Coenobitidae; genus Coenobita; species Coenobita brevimanus. Next base: position 26,490,158 of record NC_137004.1, read on the forward strand.
AGGAAAGAATAATAACCATCCCAATGCAGAGATGGTAGACTCAGCCCACTAATTTTTTATTCTATTTGAATATATTTCAGCCTCTCTTCCTTGTGGCAGTGAGTAAAATAATGTTGATATAATTTCTCCATTCCTTTTAGTGACAAAGAGGGCACATAAAATGACCGGGTTTAATTAACTGACTTTGATGTCGAAAATTAAATAATCTGGTGAAAAGTGGCAGTTTTTCCTTGGTTAGTGACACTGGGAACTAGCCCATCCACCCTCAACACACCTTCACTTGCCACTCAAACCAGACTTCACTTTATTTCTGGTAAGGATTTTTGGTGTTGCAGCTCTTTATAACAGTTTTAATGTCTTTTCAGGTACATGTTTATTGTGTTATGCTGTTTTAGCACTAGTAAACACTCTTCATTTAATTTTGGGTAGGGCCTGTTTGGTGTTATAGTACCTTCTGATAGGGTACGTACATGTCTCACCGAAACGCTCCTCTATTTTTCCCACTGATTCTTAACATCACACTTCGACGTTTCGTGTTTCGAGCGGTTTCGGTGGAACAACGAAGCTGCAAAAAACGAGGATTTACTGTATCTATAAATAAATATGTATATATATCTATATATATACAGTACATATATATATATATATATATATATATATATATATATATATATATATATATATATATATATATATACACAGGTAATCCCTTAATTCACGTGAACTTTTTTCAAGCAATTTCGGTTAACCACGAATTTTTCATTCAATAATTAAAACATAAAATTATAGTACTCAATAAATAATTTTAATATACATGAGAAATAAATAAAACATAAAAATGCCTACCTGCTGCCCGTGTGCATACATATATGTATGTGTGTGTGTGTGTATGTGTGTGTGGGAGGTCGTTCTACCACGCACCACAGTCAGTTTGAATCCGACGGTCGAACCATGCATGACTTGCAAATCGTTATTTATGGCTTATTTTTCTGCCTTCCAGTAATTGCTTGCCTTGTCTGCCAACATGGGGCATAAGCGTAGTGCTAGTGATGCATGTGGTAACACACCAAAAGTGACTCGTAAAGTGATGTTGCTGACAGAGAAAGTTAAAGTGTTGGACAAACTTCAGGGAGGAATGTCGGCGACAATTCTCCGTCAGGACGATTCCCCGTCATTTATTTACATACCAGTTTATTTAGCAAGTACAGTACACTAGTTTTTTACTTATATGAGTTATAAAATCCCCCTGAAAATTAGTTATTAAAGTATTAATTAATCAATAATAAGTATATTAATACAATGACGGGGAATTGTCCATGTTTTGATGGTGAATTGACTTGATGGTGAACTGTCTCAGAACCGTATGTTTGGGGTGAGTCAACTGTTCATACAATAAAGAAGGCAGAACGTAGCATACGGAAGGCAGTGAGGGCTAGTGCACCAGACTATGCTAAAGTGTCTCCACCTACGCCTGTGAATTGTCTTGTAACCGCATGTTTGGGGTGAATGAGTCAACTGTTCAAACAATAAAGAAGGAAGAATGTAGCATAGGGAGGCAGTGAGGGCTAGTGCACCAGACTGCTGAAGTGTCTCCACCTACACCTGTACTTGTCAGGTTTCAGTTTTAAATTTCTTACATTTTTGTTGTTTTTCATACTTTATGCTAGTTTATAAGGTGTATGTAGTGCATAAGCAGTATTATTCAGATGTAATATACTTAATAGACATGCGTCATTATGTGCACACAAGGGCAGAACATATACGCGAAGGGTCTGGGAACCTAACTCTCGATGAATTAAGGGCTTACCTGTATACAGTAATCCCTCTAATATCCGAACGCCCAATATCCGAACATCCCCACTAACCGGACATAATCCTCCTGGGATCCATTATTCCCAAAATGGGCCAAAAACCGCAAAAAATTCGAAAAAAATCTGACTTTTTTCCCTCCCATAATTTGAAATTCCCGCCTGGCGCCAAACAGCTGTTACACCATGGTCCCTTCACCCCTTCCTTCCTCCCCCTCCCCCCTCCCCTGTCAGGTTGCCATTTGGTAGTTTTCATTACCAAGTGTGGGCCAATTTGGTAATGAAAAATTCGTCTGGTAATGAATTAGAATAATGCATTACCAAATGGATTTTTCACATGTATGAGGATACACAGGATGGAGATGGTGGATTGTTTGCTCTCTCTGATTAATCTGCTACCCTACATAGTGTGAAAATAATCAACATGGTGTTAGTTATAAGGAGAGTGATTACATGCATTTCCACTTGTATATATAATTAGTGAAGAATATATGCTAGCTTTACGAATTTGGTAATGAAAAGTTATATTTGACAATGAAAGTTGAGGAGATTGGTAATGTGGCTGTTGCGATCTGGCAACTCTGTTACCCCACCAACATCAACAGTCACAGCTTAACTCCGATGGAGAGCAGATACTCATAACAGTGCAAGCCACAGGTGCTTGTTTTTTGTGAATAAACAGTGAATAAACTGCAATACCTTGCCACTAGAGCACACGGGAATTTACAGTGTTGTGCAGTGTTAAGAAATTAGAATTTAGAGTGCAGAGGCTTAACTGTGGACTGCAAACTGGCGGTTCAAACCAGTCCAAGAGCAAGGGACTTGTAAGTACCCAGAATGTTTAATATTGTATAAACTCACCTCTAAAACCTCATTTTATGGTTCTTTTGCATTTATTTCAGTCTTTTATGTCCCTTATTAGTGTGATTTGGGTCTTAAATAGGTGCAATGCATGTCCAGAGGGAGTTGTATAGGTGTTTTTCAGAGTTAGGGTCCATAAGTACAAGTCCATAAGCTGGGGCCCAATATCCGGACAGGACCACTATCCGGACCTGCCTATGGCTCTATTGATCCGGATATTGGAGGGGTTACTGTATATATATAAATATATATATATATATATATATATATATATATAGCACATACATACAGTATATATATAGCACACATATACAGTACCCTCGCGTCCAGCACGGTAATATTGTCATGCATGGGTCACGTGTTGGACCAAAAACGTGTTGGACTAACAATAGAGCTTATGGGGAAAAATGAATTATGTCAGCAACCATCGGAAAAGTCACCCTAAATACCTACCATATACCTTTGCATAAATTGGTACTATTGTAATTATAATAAATGGTACTGTGCTATGAATGACAACTAACCTTTTAGGATAGTGTTGGTGGGCTTGCTGGGAATGGAAGGTGGTATCCAAGGCTGTAGTTAGTCCTACTGGGTCCCCGGAGGATGGCTGCTGGTGTTACTAGCGGGTAATGGCTGTTGCTCCTCCTCAACCTCCCTCATAAATCCTTCAAAATCAAACCTCCCTCATAAATCCTTCGAAATCACACTCAGAATCACTATCTTCGTCCACAGCCATGGAAGGTCCTGCTTCTGCCTGTCCTAGCCCTGTAATCCTCGGCAAAGTGCATGCTTCTCACACTGTTGCCAAAGCCCCGTCTCGTGACTGTGGAAAGTGATCACTGTCGCTGACTCGGTAGAGAATAAGGAGAAGCAACTTTGTTTATAAACTGGTACGCACGTCGATGAGAAAGGTTTCAGAACGATTGATATTTATTCTAAAATATTAATATGTATTCAGTGTCAGGCTAAATGTTCAATGCTGTAGTACGATACATTCTCTGTCGAGTCGCCTGGGTTTTGGTCACACTGTTTTCAACGTTGTATGCTCGGCAGGAATCCATCCAGATGAATTCCAAATGCCCGTGGTATCGTCAGTAATTTTACCACGTTACCGTTCTGATTTACCATCGCATCCACGGCAAACCTGGTACGAAGTGCCGTGTGATAGCCTTTGGCTGCCAGGATCTTGTCTTAAGTTTTTTATTATGATCACATTGGCTTCATTCATGTTGTAGGCCTTGGCAATGTCAACTTTCCTCTCCCCTTCCTTCTTCCTCTCGATGCTTTCTAGCTTGGTGGCCTGAGGGAGGTGCCGACGCTTCTTGAGGTTCCCAGAAGGTTTCCTAGGCATCGTGAGGAGAGTAAAATGCAGTAACAAGGGCAGAAAATACAGCAAGAAAAAAGCACCTTCCAATGCAATTATGTGACTGAGTGGCTCTGTGGCGGGAGAAATGTAAACAAAACATCACATGACACCAGAAGCGTTTTTAATTGGACGGCATCACGATCACGTCACGATAGTGGGTGGGGAAGGCTACTTGATCAGAAGTTTTCATTGGCTATCATCATCATGGGAATGTCCAGTATGACCGTGTTGGACCGGGGGTGATCGTGCTAGAGTGAACTCTGCGGATTTCGCCCACTTCTCGAAGCTCTGTGCGTGTTATGCTAACACACTTGTGTTGCAGTAATTAAATCATATTAAATAATACTAATTAATTGCTCTCCGTGCTGGACCTGAATCGTGCTGGACTAACGCGCGTTGGATGCGAGGGTACTGTGTATATATATATATATATATATATATATATATATATATATATGTGTGTATACATATATATATATATATATATATATATATATATATATATGTGTGTATATATATATATATATATATATATATATATATATATATATATATATATATATATATATGAAGAGACATGTATACCAAATATATGAGTAATAATCTTTAAAACAATAAATGCTACAAATTTTAGATAAGATGCTACCCTGTTAGAAATTATATAGTTAGGAAGCTGTGACGATATATCAAGAAAAATTGTGAAAAGATAGCTACAATAATAAATGGGGTTGAACTTACAGTAAAAAGACACATGAAGGAATGCCATAATTTACTGACCATTTCCTACAGAGTGCATGGTACTTGCTTAACCCCTTAACCGAGGGGTGTCACTTTCGTGACGCTTGGGAGCAAGGGATCATACCGCGAGGCGTCACTTTTGTGATTTTGTGTTATTTTGAATTCCCCCGAGCTTTCAAGTGGTGGCTTGTATCATCTATCAGTACTGCCCATGTCCAACATTAGTCAGCACTCCTAATCTCATCTGTACTCCCATCCATTGCTGACGATTTAGCCATTTCTCCCCGTTCTTAACTCCCCTCCCTACCTCCCATCCATTACCCTCTCCTCTCGCCTGCCTGGCCGTGCTACGCTAAGTAAATCTTCCCTGGAATTTTCCATTGATTTCATCCATTGAAATAAGCTCTATGCCCTATTCTTATAACAAATAATATATACAAAAAAGAAATAAGGTAAGTGACAGTGGCATACACCTGGAATTGGCTAATTATCACCTGACAACACCTCACGTGCACTCGTTCGCTAATTTTCACTGTTTATTTCCCCTTGAAATATGCCATATAATCTATTCTCGTAATAAAAATATATATAAGAAAGGAAGGGAGAAGCGTAAGTGATATTTACATTCACCTGGAACTACCTAATTATTGCAGGCCACCACACTGTATTCTACGCTAGGTAAATCTTCCCTGGAATTTTCTATTGATTTCATCCAATGAAATAAGCCCTATGCCCTATTCTTATATCAAATAATATATACAAAAAAGAAATAAGGTAAGTGACAGTCCCATACACCTGGAATTGGCTAATTATCACCTCACAACACCTCACGTGCACTCGTTCGCTAATTTTCGCTGTTTATTTCCCTTTGAAATATGCCGTATAATCTATTCTCATAATAAAAATATATATAAGGAGGGAACTGGAGAAGTCTAAGTGATATTTACATTCACCTGGAACTACCTAATTTATAATGTATTGTCTAGATTTCCTGCCAATCATTTCATACCTATATATTAGCAGCTCTCACGAGGCTGATGTTGGCAGTAATGCACTCTCCCTATGGAGGCCACCCTGGCCCACCAGTATCAGTTTACTGTCGTCTGTCAAGGTGAAAGTACGTCGGATTCATGCCTGCTAAATTCCGCAGCTTTTTAGCCCCATGCAAAGGGCCCTGTGACCTCTACCCCCTACTAAACCTCGTGTGGAAAGAGGTAAAGGGCTGACAAATGATAGAGAGTGACTACGATCTTTCTTGTGAGTAAAACAGCGCAAGTGGAATTGTAAATAATGTGTAAACAGCAAGTGAAAGCAATGAATGTAAATATAAGTGAACAGTGGAAAATAGTTTCATAAGTTACTGCAAGTGACAGTGCCTAACACAGTGTAAATAAAATAGAAATGTAAATAATGTAAATAAAATAGGGAACGTAAATAGAAATGTAAATGAATAGTATTATAAGAATACGAGTATATATACTAGGAGTAATGAAAGTGAAAGTTTCACTCTAGCATGTATGAATACTATGAGTTATGATAGTGAAGGTGAAAGTGACATTCACTCTCAACGCTAGTATACAGGACGAGAAAGTGAATGCCACGTATTTTACTGAAAGAGAAATTGAATGCCTACAGTGACAATAAACTACTATTACTGAAGGAAACTTATGGATATACTGTAGATATATATAAGTGTTATATAGTAATAGAAATATAAACTGTGAGTGTTTTTATGAATAATAAATGACAGAACACCAGCGGCGAATGATGTCAAGTGAGAAGGTCATACGCCCTCGTAAATTTCATTGCTTTCACAGTAGTTTTTTTTTTTTTTGGAGTATGGATTCCAAACTATTTGAGAATCATAGAATAGTGTTTCTAGTGATAATATCAGGCTGTGGTAATCATATTACAGGTTGTCGGGAAGTGTAAAGTGGAGCCTTCGTTACCCAACTTCTGAGGTCTCCACAAGTCCTACGGTACTCGACGAAGGCTCAACAAACAGCCCAGGAGAAAGTTGAAGGTATGTGCCATAAGCATATGTGATTTTAATATTCTAGGACTAATAACTGATTTTTGGCAAATATTTTGAGAGAGTCTGTCAGAGCGCGAATATGCCTGCAGGAGCCGCAAGTCAATGCAAAACAAGCCCACAGTTAAGGGGTTAACCTGAGCTGACTCCTACACCAATTCCCAATGCAGGAGTTCACTTTGACAAGAAAAATACTGTCAAGGGAAATCTTTAGCTAAGTATTTATGTAAAAATGAACTGACTTCATTCTGTAAGAACACAGGCAACAAACAAACTTTATATATATTTTTTAAAATCACGCCACTGAAGAAGAAGCAAACTTCCTAATAATAATGAAACTATCTATAGCCTGATACCATAATCCCATTATCTATCTATCTATCTATGGCCAAAGGCCATAGGCCCAAAAGGAGTTGTAGTTTGTCTTTGAGTTAGCTGTATTATGGGGAGGGACACTAACCCTTCACCAACCCACTTGTTGACACATAGGGAACAGGTATGGCTTGGTTATATAGTTACCATCCCAGCGCTGTAAATGGTTTCCTGGTTTACAGAAAACCATTAGGAATGTCACTCAATGTAAAGCCACCTGAAAAGGAGAGAAAAGCAATAAAAAGTGACAGGAAAGAGAAGAAAAATAAGGAGAGAGGCCTGGAGACACTGAAAAAGAATGATAAAGATGAAGGAAGAAGTAGGTAGCACTACATCATGTGAGTGGATGATGCTCACCACCACCTACCATCATGTATAATATCCATAACCCAACATCCTAATCCCACATAGGGTGGCCGCAGACAAAACGCCTCCAAGTCGCTCTGTCACCCACCATTTGCCTACCCTCCCCCCAACACACTCCCCCTTCCTTCATATACCTCCCAACTCCATCCCTCCACCTCATCCTCGGTCTTCTCCTCCCTCTCCCTCCTTCCACTTCACCTACATATACCCTCTTAGTCAGTCTTTCATTCTCCATTCTCTTCGCATGTCCAAACCACCTCAGTGTATTTCTCCTAATCTTCTCAACCACATCAACATCCACCCCACAACGTTCCTTCATTTTTTCATACGTCAACCTGTCCCTCCATGTCACTCCATATGCCCCTCTCAAGTAACTCATTTCCACTGCTCTCACTCTTGACTTGTTCCCCTCTAGCAAGGTCCATGCCTTGCTTCCATACATCAGGGTAGGGACCACAATACTATCATGCAGTGACTTCTGAACTTCCATACTCACCTCCCTATTTCTCATCACTGCTTTCAGTGTACCAACAACCTTCCTTCCCTGCTGTACCCTTGCACGCACTTCATCCCCAAAAGTTCCATCCTTACTCATCACACTACCCAAGTACTTGAATGCATTCACATTCTCCATATCCTCACCATCCAACCTCACTGTGCATTCTGTGACTTCATTCCTCTCAAACACCATAACTTTACTCTTGTTTACATTAACTTTCAGACTCCTCTTCCTACAAGCTATCCCAAATTCATTCACCAAACCTTGTAACTTCCATTCATTTTCACTCAACATAAGGGCTTAGAGTTAATTGTTTTACAGGGAAGGGCACTAATCCTCCACCAACTCCACTTGACACGTAGGGATGCCAACAGCATCTGGTGTTCCCAGGCGGTCACCCATCCAAGTACTAAGCAACGTTGGGTCTGGTTAGTACTTGGATGGGTGACCGCCTGGGAACACCAGATGCTGTTGGCATCCCTACGTGTCAAGTGGGGTTGGTGGAGGATTAGTGCCCTTCCCTGTAAAACAATTAACTCTAAGCCCTTGGCCACCCCGTGTGGGATACATGGCGTCTGGCAATGAATGAATACTGTATCATCAGCAAACAGCAACACCGGAATCTTCCACATCTCACCCTCATTCATTAGAGCCACCCCCACATCCACTGCCCTACTTTGCACCTCCTTTACAAACCCATCCATGTATATATTAAACTGCCATGGAGACATCACACAACCTTGTTTCAGTCCCACACTGAGATCAAAGAACTCTCACCATCCTCTCACACCGTAGCCCTAGCTCCGTACATACTCTTCACAGCATTCAGCAATTTCCCCTCCATCCCATATATTCTTAATACCTTCCAAATACCTTCCCTATCTATTTTGTCATAAGCTTTCTCCAAGTCCATGAAGGCAGCATACACTTTCTTTCCCTTCTCTAGATATGTCTCCACTAACCACCTTAGAACAAATATCTGATTTACACACCCTTTTCCCTTCCTCAATCCCCCTTTGTTCTTCTTCATCTAGCTCCTCTGTTATATGCCTAACCCTATTAATAAGTATTCTACCATATATTTTACCAGTCACACTAAAGAGGCAAATACCCCTATGGTTACCACATACTTCTCTCTCCCCTTTTCCTTTGCATAAAGGAACAATTATACCTGATTTCCAGTCCTCTGGAACTCTTTCCTCTTCCCAAGCCAATCTACACAACTTCCATATCCACTCCACAACAATCTCACCCCCATATCTAAGCATTTCACCACACACCCATCAATTCCTGGGGCCTTTCCCATCTTGATCTTAATTGCTTCCACTTCTTCCGCCCTACTGATCTCTTCCTCCCTCCTCTCATCTCTTCTTCTCCCAGCCATTCCCCAACCATTTATACTCACACTGCTCTCACTCTCTACATTCAACAAATCCTCAAAGTGCTCCTTCCATCTCCTCAATTTCTCTCTCTTCTCCACCAACAACCTATTATTCCTATCTTTCACTCCCCTACTATTTCCCCTTTCACACTGCCTTACTTTCTTTACCTCCTTCCAAAACAATTTCTTACTCTCCCTCCATTTCACACTCAGATTCCTCCCAAACTCTTCATCCACTTTCTTCTTACTCTCCTTCATCAATCTCTTCACTTCCCTTCTCCTGCTCACATATACCTCTCTCTTCTCTCCCTCATCTTCTCCCCTACCTCTACTCGCTAGCCATTCACTATATGCCTTCTTCTTTTGTTCCACGGCTCGTTTCACCTCATCATTCCACCATGCTGTCCCTTGCACACCCATGCATCTCCTCCTCACTACACAAACCACTTCACACATTGCGCCAATCTCTTCCGTGAATATCTTCCATACATCTTCCACCCCTTCCATCTGCTCTAACTCATATCTTCCCAAACTTTCTTCCACTATGTTCTTATACTCTGCCATTTTCTCATTATCTTGCAGCTTCTCCACTCTTCTCATAGGAGCTGTTTCCTCCTGTGTTCCCCTTTGTCTCCTCACCCACTTTCTTTGCACCCTCTCCTGCTACCTCTGGGGTCGCCAGTGGTGTTGTCCCTGGCATACGACCTGCCCTTGTTGGGCTCCATGGTGGGTGGAGGGGTGGGGGAATGAAGGTTTTTGTTAAAGCACATGGCCACCAAAAAAACAAATTTCATTGACGACTCTGGTTCTGTCCCTGGCGACTCCCTTATTGGCACCTTGGGGCCTTACCAGGCCCCTGGTGAATGTCCTCCTTTGCCCCAGCATTCAACTGGGACTGGGAGGCGGTCACGCCAGGTAGGTACGGCTCTGGGGTTGAACGGAGAAGAGCTGATGCCGGCTTCTTACGCAAAGTATCTGGTGCTGAAATCCTCCATAGGAGGGTCAGTTCTAGATGATGACATCTTTGAACTGCACCATGCCATAGTGTCAGTTTGTGGAAGAGCCCAAGATCTCTTCCCAGGGGGATGGAAGCATTCTCATTGAGGTGTCCACCCCAGAGGAGAGCTCCCGGGTAATGAACTTGACCTCTGTTGCTGTTTCTGATGTTACCTGTGTTCCTCATGGAACCTTCAACCAGTGTAAGGGAGTCATTTTCTCTCGTGACATCCTCTGATACTCAGAGGAACGATTGTTGGAAGAGCTGTGGTCGTTTGGTGTGGTGAAGGTTGAGCGCCTTCAAAAAAAGATAGATGGGATCTTGACTCCGACTCCAACATTGTTCTTGACATTTAATAAATTGACATTGCCTAGGTCCGTGAAACTGGCATGGCTATTGCTTCCTGTGAAGCCGTATGTGCCAATCAAAGCGCTGTTTTCACTGCCAGGGGGTATGGACATGTTAGCCGATTTTGCCGCTGCTCACAGGCTGGCCTTCCTGGTGTCTGTACCTCCTGTGGCAGACCAAGTCATGCCAATGACTGTCCAGGACCCCTTAAATGCTATCACTGTGGGGGCCCCTCATGCGGTATCTTCCAAAAACTGTCCTCACTAATGCCTGGAAAAGGAGATTATATCGATTCGAACACTTGAGAAGGTTTCATTCCCTGAGGCTAAGAAGAGAGCCCAGACTCGCTTCTTTCAGCCTGGTGTTACTTATGCTTCTGTCCTTTCTGGAATACCAGTACACCGCCCTATGTCTCAGAGACAGCCTCAACCCAATCCAGTGCCCACTGCATCATCTAGTCCTTTGCGGGATGCTGTCCCTATCGTTCATACTGTTTGTGAAAATGAACCTCGCGCACCCCCTACTGTGACTGTTTCTGCCCCCATTTCGGTGGCTGATGACTTGCACACTTCTGTGGTGATGACTGATGTCCACATTGACCAGACTCCTTCTCCTGTCCTACCCAGTCTGCCCAAGGCTCTACCTGTACCTGGCAAATGTCACCGTTGTTCGTCAGAGTCCTCTGAGCATGAAGACCAGCCACCTAAGGTCTCTGTTGTCGACCCTTCTGTCGACACCTCTCCTCTTCCCTCTGCTCAGCAGGCTGAGGGACCTACCCAGGCGACATCCGAAACAGCAGGTTCACCTCCGGTCCCATCCCCACCTGGGGATGTTGTTGGACAGCTTGTTGGTGCTTCAGATCTGCAGGATAGGATGGCCTCCTCAAATGATTCGAGTCCTGTGGACTCTACTTCCACTTCTGGGGCTTCTGGTAAGAGCACTGGTCGTCTTACACCTTCAAAAACAGTCTCCAAGCCACCTTCCAAACAAACTGGTCTGCCCACTCAAAGAAGGAGTGTTATAAAATACTTCCTCAGCCTCTCGTTTACCCACGGATGTTTGACAGAGGGTGCGGGTTTCTGGTGCTGGGCAGGCCCCTGCGAGGGGCCTTCATAAGCATCAATCCAAACCCTCTCGCTTGTCAGGCATACAGTCTCGCACTTAGTCATCCTTCCTCCATTATCGGTTCTATCATCCAGTGGAACTGTCGGGGTTTACGCGCTAACTATGAGGAACTTTGTCATCTTGTTTCTCAAACAAAACATCACGTGACAGCAGAAGCGTTTTTAATTAGGCGGCATCATGATATATGAGGGAGGGGGGGGTGAGTTGGGGGGAGGGGAGTCAAATGGTGGGTGACAGAGTGACTTGGAGGCGTTTTGTCTGCGGCCACCCTTTGAGGGATTAGGGCGTCGGGCTATAGATAGATAGATAGATAGATCATGATCACGTGATGATAGCGGGTGGGGAAGGCTACTTGATCAGAAGTTTTCATTGGCTATCATCATCATGGGAATGTCCAGTATGACCGAGCTGGACCGGGGGTGATCATGCTAGAGTGAACTCTGCGGATTTAACCCACTTCTCGGAGCTCTGTGCGTGTTATGCTAACACACTCGTGTTGCAGTAATTAAATCGTATTAAATACAGTAATACTAATTATTTGCTCTTCGTGCTGGATGTGAATCGTGCTGGACTAACACGTGTTGGACGCGAGGGTATTGCATATACAGTATATATATATATATATATATACAGTAATCACTCTAATATCTGGACGCCCAATAACCGAACATCCCCACTACCCGGACCTTATCGTCCTGGGATCAAACATTCCCAAGAGGGTCCGAAAATCCAAAAAAATTGGAAAAAAAAAAAAAAAAAAAAAAAAAAAAAAAAATCGATTTTTTGCCGTCCGTAATTTGAACTTGCCGCGTGCGCCGCGTGAGCATTGTTTTGGTTCGTCATTCCTCCGACGTCCGATAGAGCACCGCTGCATCCTCCCCACTTCCCGCCTGTCTCTCACCGCGACAAGACCTACGCTGTTCGCCATGGCTGCCCACGTGCTCGCTTTTGTGGTGGTCCCGTACTTGCTGCAAGGCCTCCTGCTGCTCTCTGCCCTACTCTTAGTGTGTGTGATGATGGCCCCGCCTCCTGAGAAAAGGAAGAGAGTGGTGTTGACTCTGGAGAAGAAACGGGAGATATTGGAGAAGGTTGATGCGGGTTGGTCTTCCTCACGCATTCTCCGTGAGTTCAACCTGGCCCGGTCGACTTTGTTCGATATCAAGCGTTCCCGAGACAAGCTCATGCAGTACACGGCTGACTTCTCGTCGAGAAGCAAACGCAACGTGGAGAGGAAGGTTATGTTTACCCCCAAGTATGCAGAGATCGACCGCTCCACGTTGATTTGGTATAGACAGCAACGTGCAGCTGGTGTGATGGTACGTGGAACGAAGCTGAAGGCAGCTGCTGAGAAGTTTGCAAGGCTTCACGACGCCCTTGACTTCAAGGAATCCGAGGGTTGGCTCTTCGCATTCAAGTTACGACATGGCCTTACTAACCGTAAAGCACATGGCGAAGCATTGGACGCTAACGAGGATGGAGTGGACGAGTTTCGGCACAAGGTGAAAGGCTTGATTGACAGGGAGGCCTCACTCTCGGTCAAGTCTATAACGCTGACGAAACTGGCCTATTCTATCGCTCGGTGCCAATGAACACTCTAGCCGATGAGACGGAGAAGCGTGTACCTGGCCGCAAGCTTTCTAAGGAACGGATATCTGCTCTGTGTTGTGCCAATGCTAACGGCATGCACCAGCTTAAGCCCATTATTGTTGGCCGTGCAAAGCAGCCTCGGTGCCTTCGTGGGGTGATGGATGTCCTTCCTGTCGTATGGTACCATTCTTTGAAAGCATGGTTCACAGCTGTGATTTTCAAAGACTGGTTTCACCATCACTTCGTCAAGGAGGTCATACATTACCAGACGAAGACACTGGGAATTCCTCGCGACCAGGTAAAGGCTCTCCTTCTCCTCGACAATGCACTTGCCCACCCGTGCGACAAGGACTTGGTTGCTGAAAATGGCCGTATTAGGTGCATGTTTCTGCCACCTAATACGACTGCTCTCATTCAACCAATGGACCAAGGAGTGATCGTAGCAACAAAGCGCCTGTACCGTCAGAAGTTCCTGGACGAGGTGATGGTTGTCCTCGAGGACGAGGACGAGCGCAGGGAAGGACGTGACACTCGAGGCAAGCGGACGTTGGAAAACCTTCGTCGCTACAACATCAAGTCTGCGCTGTACAACTGGGCTAGTGCATGGAAGGAAGTCCCTGTGAAAACTCTTGAAAATGGTTGGTCCCGTCTGCTTCTCGGAACAGATATGGAGTACGATTTCCTAAGGTTTGACGTGGATGACTTCCATGCACGGCTACGTACGCACAGCGACGATGTTGATGTGGACGATGTTCGTGAGTGGTTGGATGACGACGAGGGCGATCCTGGGTATCAGACATTGTCTGATATCGAGATCGCGTCTTCGGTTGCTGGTGTCAGTCCCGAACTTGAAGATTCCGACGACGAAGGCGATGATGATGCAGACTCCGCTCAGCAGGACACTACTCCAGCCATCCCCAAGCTGAGCGCACTCCGGGAACATCTAGAGTTCGTCCTAGACTACCTGGAACACCCAGACTGCGACAGGGAGATGGGGCCCTTGGGACTCGTGGAGGAAGTGCGTGCTTTCCGGCAGTGCATCATCAATCGCCAGAATCGTCGGTCCTTGCGTCAGTCAACGATTGACAGTTTTTTCAGGCCCGTGACCTCCGCTGTGCCAAGCCCTGGTTCCACTCCGTTACCTCCCCAAGACAGGCCCTCATGCTCCGAGCCACAGCCCAGCACATCAGCTACAGTGGAGTCACCGCTCGACGTGAGTTTGCGGCTGTCTTCAGAGTCTTCTGTAGTCGGTACGCCATCACCACGACCCACCGATGCACCCCTTGGATGCCTGCCAGTGATACTCTCGGGCTCTGACAGTGAATAAACAGCAAGAACTTCTCCACTAGACCACACGGGAATTTTGAGTGTTGTGCAGTGAAAAAAACGGTGTGTTGTGTTAAGGTTTTCAAGTTGGGAGAAAAGACTCAGTAGAAAAGAAATTTAACGTAACTAACCTTCTTTGTTTTGGCTTTGGAAAATTAAAAAAACTGGGGAAAAGTTAATGTGCAACACTTAAATTAAACTGGAACATTATTTGGACTAAAGTGAACACTGTGAAAAGAACGGACTTCTGTGTGTTAGTGACTAAGTTCAGTGGAAGACTTCAGGAAGAGTGTAGTGCAAGTGCTTCAGGAAATCGTTCTTACTGTCAGAGTCCGAGAGGAGGCGGTTATTCATCAAGGTGGCCAGGGACTTGCTGTAAGTAGCCAGAATGTTTCATGTTGTACTATTTTCCATACTATATTTACCAGAATGTTTCATATTGTATTTTTTTCCATACTATACTTACCAGAAAGTGTCATACTGTACTTCTTTCCATACTATACTTACCTCATGCATGTGCAGTAGGAATGTGTTTTTCAGAGTTCGGTTAGGTTCAGTTAGGTTAGGTTCGGTTAGAGTCCATAAGTACCAGAATGTTTATTAATGTATGAACATACTTCTAAACCCACATTTTATGTTTCTTTTGCATTTATTTCAGTCATTTATGTGCCTTATTGGTGTGATTTGGGTGTTAAATAGGTGCTATGCATGTCCGGAGGGAGTTGTATAGGTGTTTCTCTGAGTTAGGGTCCATAAGTACAAGTCCATAAGCTGGGGCCCAATATCCGGACGAAACCAATATCCGAACCTACCGATGGCTCTATTGATCCGGATATTGGAGGGGTTACTGTATATATATATATATATAATCTGTATTACTGTACATACTTTAAGTGTAAAACAGCCCTCTTTGAGTGAGTACCTCATCTATTCATCCATCCATCATCCAATTCTAAGTTGCCCCATGAGGAGGGTAGAAGCCTGGGGCTAGGCAGTTTGGTCCTGACATTTAAGATGAGAGTGACCAGTCTCACTCATCCCTGAGTGGCATTACATGAGCAATAACCCCAACCACCCCTTGGATATAAACCTTCACTGGCTTAATCCGATTGGAGCGATGTAATTACCCACTAAACCACCAGGCTCCTAATTTGGTTATATGGTTACCACCCAGCATAGTAAATGGTTTCCTGGTGTATAGGAAACCATTAGGCTTGTCACTCAGTGTAGAGTCACCCATAGGCAGAAGGAAGAGGAAAGGATGAAGGAAAGAAAGACAAAAAAGGGAGTGTATAGTCATCCACAGGCAGAAGGATGAGGAAAGAATGAAGTATGGAAAGACAGAAGAGGAAGGAAGGAATGGAGAGAGGAGAGGAAAGGGCAGACACCCGAGAGCAGCACTACATCGAGTGAGTGGATGGTGAGCGCCCCCACCGACCACAAAGTGAGTACCTAATTATCATAATTTGTACATAGAGTATTAGTGATAAATCAACACATGTAAATAAATTACCTTAATTACCTTATGTACAGTCGTGGTCATTAATAATTACCTATCCTCCAGAACCCTGTGCCTCAGGCTGGCTATTTTATGCGTGGCAAGCCACAGTGAAGTAAGATGGGCTGAGAGGGAGGGGCCAGAGAGAGAAGGGAAGGTGAGTGCGAGGACGAGTGATGGTGCGGGGGTGGAGTGAGGTAGGAGAGGGAGAGCAGGCAGGGGAGGGAGAATGAATGTGAAGTGGTGGTCACATTATTTGTCCATTTTCTTTCATTCAGGGCATGATATAAAGGAGTTCATATGTGGTAGATAAAGCTGCAAGATCAAGCTGAGAGGAGTGAGGTGGACCAGGAAAGGGAGAAGCAGTCAGGGAGAAAGACTGAAAATTGAGACGCTAAGGATCAAAGAAATGGCCGATGAATACAGGCCCAAGGTAGGGGAGGAGCTAGAATCAGTGAACTGGAATGAAATGGATATGAATAGCCTGTGGAAAGAACACAGGGATTGCTTAATTAGGAATGCTAAAGCAGTGGGTGGAGTGGCAAGTGTAACAACAAAGAAGAAAGGTATGGCAAGGTGGGATGAAGAGGTTAAGAGAGCAGTGGAGGGAAAAAGGGAGAAGTGGCTAAAGTGGTTACAGGATAGGGGTTCAGTTGAAATAAACACTGAATACACTGAGAGCAAGAAGCACATAAAGAGACTAGTGAAGAGGAAAAAGAAGGAGGTAAATGATGATCTAGGAGGAAAAATGAATGCAAATTACTCTGAAACTAGGAAGTTATTATGGAAAGAGGTGTGGAAATGTTGAAGTGACAGCGGAAGAAATGTGAAAGTGTGAAGGATATAAGTCATAGATTATTAACCCATGGAGTTGAAGTAAACACCACATGGAAAGAATATTTTGAAAGCCTGATGAATGGGAATAGAGAGAGGAACCACTGTAAACATGATTGGTTTGGGGGGTGTGCAGAGAAGGAATGCAATGCCAGGAAATGTGACACTCGCACAGGTGAAGAATGCTGTAAAGCGTTTGAAAAATGGGAAAGCAGCTGAGGCTGATGAGGTATATGCTGAGATAATTAAGTGTAGTGGAGAGAGAAGAATGAATTGTTTGTTGGAGATATGTGAGAAGGCATGGATGAGTGAAACTCTGCCAGGAGAGTGGAAAAAGGCTGTGATTGTATCCCTGTACAAAAATAATGGTGAGTGAAATGAGTGCAAGAACTATCATGGCAAAAGTTCATGTAGTGTAGCAGGGAAGGTACAGTATACAAAAGAATTATTATAGAGAAAGTAAGAGAGATATCAGAAGTCCTAGTGAGTGATGAAATATGGTGTCTTTATGAGTGACAGAGGATGTGTGGATCAAATACCTGCAGTAAGACAGCAGAGAAGGCTTGTGAGGAGGACCATAAGGTGTTTATGGCATTCTTACACCTATCAACCCGACAAAATCTTCCACAGGTATACCCATTAATGTTTAATAATATTCAGCTTAATCCTGCATCATCCTTGAACATGCTTGGGGTTTCATTTACTCAGGACTTATCTTGGAAAGATCATATTACATCTCTTGTAAAATCTGCTTCCAAGAGATTGGGTGTGCTAAGCCGACTCCGCTCTTTCTTTACCCCTGCACAATTGTTGACTCTATACAGAGGTTTTATCTGCCCCTGTGTGGAGTACAACTCTCATGTGTGGGGAGGCTCCCCACATACAGCTCTTCTCAATAGGGTGGAGTCAAAGGCTTTTCGTCTCATTAACTCTCCTCCTCTTACTGACTCCCTTCAACCTCTGTCTCTTCGCCGCACTGTTGCATCTTTATCTCTTTTCTATCGCTACTTTAATGGTCACTGCTCCTCTGAACTGTCTGCTTGCATTCCTCCACCTCTACGACGGGCGCGTAGCACCCGTCTGGCAGCAAACTCTCATCCCTTTTCTGTCCAACTCTCTAATGCAAGAGTTAACCATTACTCCCAGTCTTTCATTTATGCAACAGGTCAGCTCTGGAACTGTCTCCCTCTGTCTGTATTTCCTGCTGCCTATGATCTCCAGTCTTTCAAACGCAGTGTGTCCAGGCATCTCAAAATGATCGGATCTTGAATTTGGCTCTCTATTGTATTTTGTTTTTCTCTTGGAAGGAACTGTTACTGTGGGCCATGGCCTTTGGTTCCTTCTTCCTCGCAAAAAAAAAAAAAAAAAAAAAAAAAAAATTCATGGATCTGGAGAAAGCATACGACAAAGTTGACAGAGAAGGATTTTGGAAAGTTTTGCGCACATACGGTGTAGATAACAAGCTGCTAGGTGCCGTCAAGAGTTTTTATGATGGTAGTGATGCATGTGTAGGGTTTAATGGGCATCTAAGTGAAGTGTGCACGATCAGTGTAGGCGTGCGACTAGATTGTGTGATGTCCCCATGGTCACTCAATATATACAAGGAAATGGGTGACAGAGAAGCAAAAACACGAATAATGGAGAGGGGGATGGCATTGGTAATGAATGAAATATCTCAAATTTGTTGTATGCTGATGATGCACGGCTACTTGCAAATACCAGACAAGAACTTGTTAAACTAGTGCAAAAATTTGCTGATGTCTGTGAGCATTGTGCCTTGAAAGTAAATGAAGAAAAGAGTAAAGTGATGGTTATTGAGAAAGAAAGTGGCACCCAGTGTGATGTTACTGTGAATGAAGAGAGACTGCAATTGGTAAAAGAGTTCAAATACCTGGGTACAGTGATAGAAAGGAGAGGAAAATGTGCAAAAGAAGTGGAAAGTAGAGTGATACAAGGAAGGAAAGTAGCTGGTGCAATGAAGGCCTTGATAAGAAACAGAGGCTTGAGTGTTGCGGCTGCCTGAGGCTTACAAGAAGGAGTGTTAGTGCCAGCTTTAACATATGGATGTGGGACTATGGTGTGGCATGTAAGCCAAGAAGAAAGTGGAGGAATATGGTGGATGAGTGTGTGAGGAAGAAAGGTTTGGAAGTCGGTGAGGCTAGGGAACCGACAAGAGATCAAACTGGCTGGATGAATGTTGTGAAGAGAAATGAATGATCAGGGATTTCGCACCCCTTTTTAACTTGATAGCATCCAGAATGACTATTGGGTATGTTTATGTGAAGCTACAGAATGTGGTAAATGTTTTTGGTATACCGGACAGAGCCTGGATTCTAGGGGATTGAATGATGAGTAAATGGAAGCGTGGCCCATTGGACTGGGCAAACGTGGGCTGTCTGGATGCTGCTACTCCTCACCTTGCCCTAGGATGGGAAAGGAGGATTGGATGATGATGATGACGATGATAAAGATAATGCTGCATTACACACTGTATAGCAGTGTTAGATAACAAGCTTTAGATAGGTGCTGAAATCAAAGGCTGTTCTTGAGAGAAATATACTGACATGACAGATGAATTATTAGTGCAGAGCCAGATATTCGTGTTTATCCATATATTTTTGACTTCAGACGCAGAAGGACCCTGGATGGTTTGACTTCTGTAATGTTTGTGTAAAAAACATCCTCTATCCTTACATGTATTTAATTTTTGGAACTAAATATCATATGCAACCCTAGACATGGCTGTGTCCACAGTATGATCAGCCTCTCGGTATACACTCCCTCTATACAGCCACCACCATGTCAACTATTTCATGGCATCTCTATATGAAAAGGCTACTTAAAATAATTGTGCAGAAAAGGTAAATAAATTTGATGTCTGTGCAGAAGGGTGGATATAATAATGATATCTCTAAAGAAATGTTAGAAGGAAAATGAAACAAAATCCTACCCAAGCTCCCACAATTTATCTGTGTCAATGTTTACCAACACTGGTAAAGTCAAAGCAACCAGGAAAGTCATAGTAAGTAGTCCAGTGGCTTCCTGCCTGAATAACCTCATGCAGTCTTTGCGTACCGAGGAAACAGTGCTGTTGATGGTATGCTGATTTCGTCTGAACAGCTCCCACTTGTCCCTGGTGTGCTGGAGGAGGTGGGCCCGTGTCCTCTCATTCTCTGGCTTCCACACATTGGCAATCTGGGCTCACAACGTCTCAATGGCTATGCACTAATGTTTCATCTGTCACATCAGTATATTTCTCTCACAAGCCAGCCCTTGATATCGAAACCTATCTAAAGCTTGTTATCTGACACTGCTATACAAGCTGTAATACAGCATTATCTACCAAATCTTAACTCCTTTATATCATGCTCTGAATGAAAGAAAACAGACAAATAATGTGACCACCACTTTGCATTCATTCTCCCTCCCCTACCTACCCTCCCTCCCCTCCCCTACTCTACCCTCACACCATCACTTGTACCCCCACCCACCTTCCCTTCTCTCTCTGGCCCCTCCCTCTCTGCTGCTCTTACTCCACTGCAACTTGCCGTGATTAAGGAGCCAGCCTGAGGCATGGGGAACCAGAGTACAGGTAATTATTTATGACCACAGCTGAACAGAATACAGAATCAACTATAACTTTTATTATTGTATAAAGGGTTAAAAATTACTTCAGGAATACAGATCAGCAATTGCCAACTTCTAAGACTTGCTAAACTAAAAAAATAAAACCAACTAATCTAAGTCAACAAGATTCTGCATTGTGCGGTACAATTACACGAGGTAACTCCAAGCAGCTGACTTGGCACAATGCTCTGGGAAGCAAGCAGGGAGGCTAACATGGGAAGTTTATGAATCTGTTGCAGCTGCCAGTATGTACAGGCCTCTGGCAGATACTTTGAGATAGAGAACACAGCAGAAGATGAGCCTCCACCCTCATAATGAACATTTTTCACTGTCTCTATCCACTCCCCTTTTCTCTCTGAACAACTAAGCACCTTAAGCAAGAAAAAACAGAGACCTGTTAAGAATCTAAACCTATCTGTTTCAAATGGCAGCTTGATGAAGACCAGAGTTCATTAACAAGGGTAGAGGATCAACTTGAGCTCAGTTTTGATAGTATGGTCCTAAGTTTTCACCATGACATGCAGGGGGAAACCATTTCCTCTACTAATGCTGCATTATACTCTCTTACCTCCTGCAAAATTCATAGAAGCATGTTCAAAGGAAAATTTTATTGTAATGCCTTCTGTAGAAAACACTGATATTTCTTATCAGATCTAAGTCTATGAACAGTACAACAACAAACAACAATAAAATTTATCCTGAATGTAATAAACATACACCAGAGAAGCTTAATAAAGTAAGTGAGAGGAGTGAAATCAACCTTAATATTAGTCCATAACCATCTACAGTGTTATTAATGCTGTGAGATTCATAAATCTATCACAAGAAGAAGAGATGATAAAGAGATTATCATTCAGTATGTGAACAGGCATATACAATACTTGTTTTTATTATAATCATGCAAAACATGAGCAGACTTCCAATGATTTTCAATATTTGCTGATATTCCAAGAAAAAATTTTTCATACTACTTTTCAAATGGTATGAATTGCTTACGGATTCCTGCAGAACTACTGGTATGATATAATCAATGGATGCCCTTTTTCTTTTGCTTGGAAAACAGGTCAAATTTTATTAACAGAAAAGTCAAATCATTCACTTTCCCAATTCCCTAAGGTGAATTACATAAACAATTGTACATATATCACACATAAATGTGCACTATACAGTTTAACAAAGCATCCACAAGTCATCCAATTTTTTTGTGGTTCTGACTTTGCCAGTCTTGCTTATTCACTGGTCAGTAAACCATCTCAAATACACTGTTTCAAGGTACAGTATATTCTGGGATGATTAAAAAAGTCTGACACCAAATTATCAGAAAATATAATTTGAAGAAACATTCTAATATCTGGTTGTTTGGGGGTGTTACCAAGGGATTTTAGGCAAACATATTGTTAAATTATGGCTGTGGGGGCCCTTTTAGGTGGATTTTCTTTATTCACAGGTGTCTGATCCTAAACATCTATGAAAAACCAATGACAGCTGTATATACTAATGAAACAAATTTCCAGTAATTTAGCACAGCATGACTTTTCCTGGCAACCTTATTCTTCCAGCAGACTCAAGAGCTTCTCAGACAAAGAACTAAAGTCCCCTGCATTTCATAAAAATGTACTGAAGCAAGTTTGTGAGACAAATAGTAACTAAAACTCACGGCCAGGGTCATCACAGAAGTGAAGGTCGATGCGCTCCGAGTAGAAATGATATGATGTTTCAAACACATCGTATTTACTGAACACCTTGACCATGCTGGACTGTGCTGCAGCTTGCTGTGACTGTCGACCTGAAGAGCCTCCCCCACCCCCACCTGACGTGCTGCCTCGTCCTCCACTACTGCTCCCACCTCTTGCTTGCTGGGATTGTTGGGCTTGGAACTCCGGCAAGGACTGAAAAATGTACACAGCTCATTCACCTTTCATTGATGCCAGTGAATCTGCAGTAATGAAGCTGTTAAGTGGGGTAAATATCATCATCAAAGTATTAACTTCATCATCATCATCATAACTCAAATTTTTCAGTACACAGGATCAGGAAACCATGAATGTGATTCCTTGATTTTGTCACGAATTCATGAGATCCTATTATTATGGGAACTCTTGAACAAAACTGAAACTCCACAGAACTCTGCTCAGTCAGTTAACTACTTGCATTTGCACTCATATGTGAAACAGAGTTTTTCATAATATTCGTCAGGTATCGTGAGTGATTGTCTTTATGTACAGACAGCACGTTTCATTGTGCGATATTTTTTGTGTAATTATCATTCCTCCACCTTGCCTCTCTAGCCGTTAAGTTTGACCTCTTTCCAGAACATTTTCTTACAGTCCCTCCACTTTACACTCAAATTCCTTCCAAATTCCTCATCCACTCTCTTCTTACTCTCTCTTACTAATCTTTTCACCTCTCTCTTTCTTTCTACATATAACTCTCTCTTCCGCCTCTCAACTTCTTCCACGCCCCTATTTCTCATCCATTCATTGTATGCTTTCTTCTTTTGTGCCACAGCCTGTCTCACCTCTTCAGTCCACCACGCTGTTCCTTGCAGCCCCCCCCGTTTTCTCTTCCTCCCACACACCACATCACATGCTACACATATTTCTTCTGTAAATATCCTGCACACACCTTCCACATCCCCCATCTGCTTCAATTCATATTTGCCCAATCGTTCCTCCACTTCTCTCTTATACTCTGCCTTTTTCTCATCCTCTTGTAACCTTTCCACTCTCCTTGCAACTACTCCTTCCTCTCGTCTTTCCCTTCTTCTATTCCTCCATCTTACTTGGATCCTAATTCTGGCCACCACCAAGTGATGGTCAGAAAGTCCATTCCCCCATTCTCTATAAGCTCTTGCATCCATTACACATCTTCACATCCTTTCATCCACACACACATAATCAATCATTGCCTTCCTTTCATTCAGTTCACCACCCACCCTTCTCATCACTCGCCATGTATACCTGTGGATCATTTTATGCCTGAAGAGAGTATTGGCTATCACCAACCCCCTCCCAGCACAAATGTCCACTAACGCACTCCCATTCTCATCTATCTCAGCAGGCACACCCCACTCACCAACTATTCTATCTACCTTCACATTCCCTACTTTACCATTCATATCACCGATCAAAAACACTCTCTCATTCCTTTCAAACTTTTCCATGCACACTTCCACATTTGTCCAGAACTCTTCTCTCACTCTGCTTGCACGATCTTGCATTGGCGCATACACACACACAATCGCCCACATTTGTATTCCACTTTCAACTTTACCCACACAATCCTTGACCCAAATGATCCATACTGTCTTATGCTCTTCTTCCATCTTTTACTCACAACTATACATACTCCTTCCTTTGCCCTCTCATTCTCACCTACTCCTGCACATATAACCCATCCATACTCCCATTCTCTCACACTTTCTCCACTCCATTTTGTTTCAGTTATCCACATACAGTACATCCACTTTCGCACCCTCAAGCACCTGGACAATCTCTCTCTCTTTCACCTCATCATTCGCTCCTCTTACATTCCACGTTCCGATAACCATGTCCTTTGTCCGGTCCTTGGTCATCATCGTTTGGTCAGTCCTTGTCCGAGGCTTATTGTTTGTTTTTTTAGTTAGTTGTTTTCCGGGGAGGGGCACTAACCCTCCGCCAACCCTTTTAGTCGCCTTTTACGACAAGCAGGGATACTGGGGGAGTATTCTTGAAAACCCCCCCTATCCCCAGGGGGTAAAATTTTTCTATGAAGAATTTCATTTTGATGGGGTGTAATGTCATGAATTCAAAAGATCATATTATGGCAATTTGTGACATTGTATATTATTATGGGAACTCTTGAACAATACTGAAACCACATAGAACTTTGTTCTGTCAGTTAACCACTTGCGTCTGCACTCAGAATTGAAACAGAGTTTTTCATAATATTCATCATGTATCATGAGTGACTCTTTATGTATAGACAGTATGTTTCACTGAACGATACTTTTTGTGTAATTATCCTTCCTCCACCCTGCCTCTCTAGCTGTTAAGTTTGGCTATGCCTACTTCTGGTGATCATGTATTCACTATGTGGCTGGCGTGAGAACATTAGTTAGCTGGTGTAGAGCTGCCACAGGAAGAGGACGTCACGAAGTGCAGAGAAGAAAGACCCCATCTTAGCGGCTACAGTCTCATGCAGTTCTACGGTCCCCGCATCTCCCCACCAAGTTGGTGATCGGCAACAGTGGACATCAGCAGTGTGAAGTGCAACGCCTTGAGTAGCAGAGTTGTCCAGTCTATTCACAGCCACGACTCCATTTTCTCCACTGACCAGTATTTTCTTTCCATGTTTTCTAGGCTTAAGATTATTAGCAAGTGTGATCGAGGAACGTGAGTGAGTGAATTTACTTTGCTTGATATTCTGAATTTACATGCTTAACCTCCAAGGTCCTAAATGGCCCTGTGGGGGTTTGCGTACTTTGACACCCTGGCCTACAAAGCCCGGTAGAACAATTGCAATAAAAAACAGCATTGAAATTTTCCTGTTTCTTACTTGATGTAACCTACTCCAAGACTATCCCAGGTACGAGTTGAGAGGGAGGGAGGAGGGCTCTTGACCACCAACAGAGTGCAGGGTGAGCCCGCCCCTGCCCTGTCTCTCCCAGTGCCTACCCCCTCAGTCAATGCCTTATGTGACGTGTCCTACTCTTTCTACCCTTCCTACTGCCATTAGAGCAAAAAGGTGAGGTTTGGCTGTAGCAGTAACTCCCCTCCTGCCCCCCCCTCCACTCACCTTACCCCCCTGGCTTGGCTGCCAAGAGACGTATCCCTTCTCCTTCCTACTTGAACGTGCAGATAAAGGTGATATTTCCAAACTCTACACTCCCTCCCTCTGGAGATTCCTCACCCTCCCTCCACCTTGCTCTTTTCCTCCTCTGTGTTACTCCCATACACCTTTGTGAGACGCATCAAATGAAGATTCATTTCCCGACTTTACTGCACTTTATAAATCTAAAATAAGATTTTGCTTTTATTGTAGCAATACCTAGTGTATGTACAGTAATATGTGTGTATGTTATTAGCCCAATATATTGTATATTATTGGAAATTTAAAATGCATTACCATTTTTTTCTGTGGGTTACGTCTCTATTCCACTGCTTTTTACATCTTTAGCATTGTAAGTATCTATTTTCCTAGGGTAAGTGGAGCATTTTTGCACATATAATGCCGCATTATACCTTTATGTTGCAGATATATCATGATTTTTTTATTATATTATCATGTACATAGTACTGAGTTCATTGATGAATGTATCATTCTATTTTTTGCATGAATTTTTTTCCAGGATTTTTTTTTTTTTTTCCAGGATATATTTTTCATTCAGGTTTAGTTAGGCAACGTTCATTCATGTCTAGGAACATAATTCACCTTGAATTTCGTGAGTTTTGACAGGTGAGTCATCGTAATGAGGACATTTTCTGTGGCATACCTCCCTTATCAGGCTGGGAAGGGTAACTATTATTTTCTTTGCTGCGCTGCTGTGCGAAAACTACTAGGACAATTTGGATGAGACTTACATCTTCGAGTGTGTAAATTCTTGCTCTTGAAATACATGCCATACACATTGACATTTACAATACATGAAAAAACACCCCCCCCTTTTTTTTTGCATGGGGGGGGGGGTTGAGCAAATTGCAGATTTTAGGGGTTAAGTTCCCTTACAACGTAATTTTGTTTTTGTAATTAATCTGGACAGCCTGTGGAATGCATATAGGGACAACTTAGTCAGAAATGCTAAAAGTGGTGTGTAGTGTGGCAAGAGTAACAACAAAGAAGAAAATACAGCATGGTGGGATGGTAAGGTTAAGAGAGCAGTCGAGGAAGAGGAAGAAGTGGTTCAAGTGGTTACAGGACAGGGGTTCAGTTGAAATAACAGAATATACTGAGAGCAAGAGGCATGTAAAGAGACTAGTGGAGAGGAAAAAGAATGAGGTAAATCATGATCTAGGAAGAAAAATGAATGCAAACTACTGTACTTTGAAAATAGGAAGTTATTCTGGAAAGAGGTCCGGCAATGTAGAAGTGAAAGTGGAAACATATGTGATGGTGTGAAGGATGTAGGTGGTAGATTATTAACCCATGGGGATGAAGTAAGGACCAGATGGAAAGAACATCTTGAAAGCCTGATGAATATGAACAGAGAGAGCAGAGAGGCTGTAAACATGACTGGTTTTAGGGGTGTGCAGAGAAGGAATGCAGTGCCAGGAAATGTGACACTCGCACAAGTGAAGAGTGCTGTGAAGCGGCTGAAAAATGGGAAGGCAGCTGGGGTTCATGAGGTGTATGGAGAGATGGTTAAGTGTAGTGAAGAGAGTGGAATGAAGTGCTTGTTGGAGATACGTAAGAAGGCATGGATGTGTGAAACTGTGCCAGCAGAGTGGAAAAAGGCTGTGACTGTACCCCTGTACAAAAATAAAGGTGAGCGAAGTTAGTGAAGAATAATCATGGCATTAGTTTATTGAGTGTGGTAGGGAAGGGATATGGAAGAATTATTATACAGAAAGTAAGAGAGATATCAGAAGTCCTACTAAGTGATGAACAAGGTGGCTTTAGGAGTGGCAGATGATGTGTGGATCAAATATTTGCAGAGAGACAGATAGCAGAGAAGGCTTGTGAGAAGGACTATAAAATGTTTAAGGCATTCATGGATCTGGAGAAAGCATACGACAAAGTGGACAGAGAAGAATTGTGGAAAATTTTGCGCATGTACAGAGTAGATGGTAAGCTGCTGCGTGCTGTCAAGAGTTTTGCTGATGGTAGTGGAGCATGTGTAAGGGTTAATGGGCATCTAAGTGAATGGTCCATGATCGGTGTAGGTGCAATAAGGTTGTGTGATGTCCCCATGGCTCCTCAATATATAAATATGGATGAGGTGATGACAGATGTAAAAACACAAGTAATGGAGAGGGGGATGGCATTGGTAATGAATGGTGATGGATGGAATATCTCAAATTTGTTGTATGCTGATGATGCAGTACTACTTGCAAATACCAGAGAAGAACTTGGTAGACTAGTGCAGAGTTTTGCTGATGTCTGTGAGCATCGTGCCTTGAGAGTATATGTAGAAAAGAGTAAAGTGATCGTTATTGAGAAAGAAGGTGACTCCCAGTGCGATGTTACAGTGAAAGGAGAGAGACTGGAACTAGTGAGAGAGTTCAAATACCTGGGTACAGTGATAGAAAAGAAAGGAAAATGTGCAAAATATGTGGAAAGCAGAGTGACACAAGGAAGGAAAGTAGCTGGTGCAATGAAGGTCTTGATAAGAAACAGAGGTTTGAGTGTTGCAGCTGCATGAGCTTTACATTCAGGAGTGTTAGTGCCAACTTTAACGAATGGATGTGAGACTATGGTGTGGCATGAAAATGAAAAGTCAAGAGTAAAAGCAGTGGAGATGGGACTGCTGAGGTATGTGCGTGGAGTACAGAGGGTGGACAGGATATGAAATAATGTGATTCGTGAAAGATGTAGACACCAGAATCAAAGAGATTGTACTGAGATGGTATGGTCATGTGGAGAAAATGGATACCAATAAAATGTGAAAAAGGTATATCCGAGCGAATTTAAAGGAGGGAGGAGGCGAGGTAAGCCAAGGAGAAGGTGGAAAGATATGGTGGATAAGTGTGTGAGGAAGAGAGGTTTGGAAGTCGGTGAGGCTAGGGGACTGACAAGAGATCGAGCTGGCTGAATGAATGTTGTGAGAAGAAGTGCATAATCAGTGATTTGGCACCCCTTTTTAATGTGGCAGCGTCTGGACTGACTCTATCGGATACGTTTATGTGATGCTGTGATGCTACAGAATGTGGTGAATGTTTTTGGCGTATCCAATTGAGCTAGGATTCTGGGGGCTTCAATGACAAGTGAATGGAAGCGTGGCCTATTAGACCGGGCAACTTTGGGCTGTCTGGACATTGTTACTCCTCACCCTGCCCTAGGGTGGGAAAGAAGGTTTGGATGTTGATGATGATGATGATGATGATGTAATCTAATATACTATAGCAGTAGCTATGTGTGTGTGTGTGTGTGTGTGTGTGTGTGTGTGTGTGTATTTTGAGCAGCTGAAACTATACATTCAAATTGCACCAAAACTGGCACAGAAATCGCAAAAAATTCGCTGATGTGAAAAAACTTGGTCCCATGATGATTGAAAAACGTTTACTATACAGTATTTAATGAGCAATCACATTTTGACCAAAAAACGCTACTCCCGGAGTCCGGGATAGGATTTCCGTAGATTTTTTTGCCCATAGGTAGCACTAAGATATACTATAGGCCTAGCAGTAGCCGTGTGTCTGTGTGTGTATTTCGGAATTGCGTTCGGACAACTTGGGTTCCATTCCCGAAGCTGCAAAAAACACAATCAATTGATTAGCTGCAAAAAATCCAAGTGACAATGTTACATTAGAACAGCATATAAACAGACCATCATGGGACCTTCTATGTCGCCTTGACAGCCAATAGTGACAACATTACACTAGAACAGCACATAAGTGCGAGAGCCCTCCGCAGGAGCAAGTGCGAGGGGCCCGAAGGGCCCACGAGCACTTGTTAATAAATTCACAGTTCTTTTCCTTGAGCTCGATTAAATCTAACAATCGTGTTTGACATCTCCATATTTTTATATAATTTGCTTACTCTCAGTTTGCACAAACGTTTCTTATATTAATCACAACTGGTAGTTATGCCAGTTCTTTGATATTAATTTATAAATCCATTGTGCCAGCCAGGAGTTAGCACCAGCAAGAATCTGTTTATTATTATTAGTATTAGTTACCAATTGCCAAGGGTAAGGACCCTTTCTCAGAGGTCAACAGTATTAATCCGCCACGTCCTGGCAGATTTTTCACCAATGACTCCCTCCCCCAATCCCGGCAGATTTTCGAAAAGTTTTTTTTTGGCTAAAACCTCCGATTTTTATGAGAAACCGAAAATTCAGAGAGAAAGTGCTCAGTCGAGTTTATAAATATGGTAGAAGTAAGAGTACCTTTACCTTGTTACCGTGTTCTCTCAGGCCAGGCTCAAGAGAAAATGTTTTCTATGGGAGGGGTAGCTATTTCAAACCATTCATAACTGATTAGATATTTATTTATTTGGCACGAATTTATAAGTAGTACAAGATTATACTGGTTTTCAGACAATAATATAGGTGATATAAACATTGTTCACTTACCAAAAACATCAACATAAAGCACCTTCTTTTATGACATTACCGCCTCATCACTTCTGCTTGTTTCTTCCTCTGACTTATTTCTTCCTTTGTCCTCCACCTCAGGAATCACTTTCGCCTTGAATTTTGTCATTGGAGAGAACGTGGTGCGACATGTCTTTACTGGCCAGATCACTGCTAACAGGTGAGTTGCCGAGAAAATGGCATGCGGGGGGGAGGGGGGTCAGGTGGGGCCAGGCATTATCCCCACCTGGGGTTGGGTAGAGGAAGGTCTCTCACATAAGCCTACCAAAAATCACCCAAGAAACTTGAAAAGTGTGCAAATGACGGACCTCGCAACTGCAAAACATTTGGATACGTCGTTGGGTGTCACCATGACAAAACGTGGTGACATATCCATACGTCGTCGGGATACCTCGGGTTAACAATTCAGCATTCGTGAGTGATTAGTTTCTGCTGAGTACTGCTGAGAAAGTTTATGAAATTCTTGTCTTTAGAGAATCCCTGAAGTAAGCCATATATAGTAAAAACTTATTACAGTACTTGATTCTGTATGTCGATTCCTTTGTGACAACTGATGATTTATTTACAATTTATTCATTAAGTGAGTCTTCAATATATGAAAGGGATAGGGATAAAAAAAAATAACTTTCATAATCCAATATTTCGTATATCAGAACGATTTTCCCCATTGAAATATACATAGAAATAGGGGGATGCATCCCAGGACCCCCTCAGACCCCCCACCCAAAATTTACCCTTCCTATTTAATGAAAATGTTAGTGGTAGGTGATGGCGACCATCATCCACTCATTTGATGTAGTGCTGCCTACTTTTTCCTTAGCCTGTATCATTCTTTTTCTGTGCCTGCCCTCCTCTCTTCCTATTTCTCCCATCTTTCCTGTCACTTCTTATTGCTTTTCTTTCCTTTACAGGTGGCTTTACATTGAGTAACAAGCTAAATGGTTTCCTATAACCCAAGAAACCATTTACAACGCTGAATGGTAACCAAATAACCAAACCATACGTGCTCCCTACGTGTCAGCAAGTGGGTTGGTGGAGGGTTAGTGCCCCTCCCCATAAAACATATAACTCAAAGTCTAATGGCCACCTCTTACAGGATTACGGTGTCTGGCAATAGATAGATAGACTATTTTGAAGTAAGTAATACCTGTTGATGTAGAGAATGAGGTGGCCATTTTCTTGTACAGTACCCTCGCGTCCAGCATGCCTTAGTCCAGCACGATTCGAGTCCAGCACAGTGAACAATTAATTATTATTATTTAATACGATTTAATTACTGCAACACGAGTGTGTTAGCATAACACGCACAGAGCTCCGAGAAGTGGGCCAAATCCGCAGAGTTCACTCTAGCACAATCACCCCCGGTCCAACACGGCCATACTGGACATTCCCATGATGATGATAGCCAATGAAAAACTTCTGATCAAGTAGCCTTCCCCGCCTGCTATCGTGACGTGATCGTGATGCCGCCCAATTAAAAACGCTTCTGGTGTCATGTGATGTTTTGTTTACATTTCTCCCGCCACAGAGCCACTCAGTCGCATAATTGCACTGGAAGGTGCTTTTTTCTTGCTGCATTTTCTGCCCTTGTTACTGCATTTTACCCTGCTCACGATGCCTAGGAAGCCTTCTGAGAACCCCAAGAAGCGTCGGCACCTCCCTCAGGCCACCAAGCTAGAAAGCATCGAGAGGAAGAAGAAAGGGGAGAGGAAAGTTGACATTGCCAAGGCCTACGACATGAATGAAGCCAACGTGATCATAATAAAAAACTTAAGACAAGATCCTGGCAGCCGAAGGCTATCACACGGCACTTCATACCAGGTTTGCCGAGGATACGATGGTAAATCGGAATGGTAACGTGGTAAAATTGCCAACGATACCACGGGCATTTGGAATTCATCTGGATGGATTCCTGCCGAGCATACGATGGAGAAAACAGTGTGACCAAAACCCAGGCGACTTGACAGAGAATGTATCGTACTACAGCAATGAACATTTAACTTGACACTGAATACATATTAATATTTTAGAATAAATATCAATCGTTTTGAAACCCTTCTCATCGGCGTGCGTACCAGTTTATAAAAAAGTTGCTTCTCCTTATTCTCTACCAAGTCAGCAACAGCGATCACTTTCCACAGTCACGAGACGGGGCTCTGGCAACAGTGTGAGAAGCATGCACCTTCCCGAGGATTACAGGGCTAGGACAGGCAGAAGCAGGACCTTCCATGGCTGTGGACGAAGATAGTGATTCTGAGTGTGATTTCGAAGGATTTATGAGGGAGGTTTGATTTTGAAGGATTTATGAGGGAGGTTGAGGAGGAGCAACAGCCATTACCCGCTAGTGACGCCAGCAGCTATCCTCCGGGGACCCAGTAGGACTAACTACAGCCTTGGATACCACCTTCCATTCCCAGCAAGCCCACAAACACTATCCTAAAAGGTTAGTTATCATTCATAGCACAGTACCATTTATTATAATTTCAACAGTACCAATATATGTATAGGTATATGGAAGGTATTTAGGGTGACTTTTCCGAGGGTTGCTGACATAATTCATTTTTCCCCATAAGCTCTATTGTTAGTTCAACACGTGACCCATGCATGACAATATTACCGTGCTGGACGCGAGGGTACTGTATATCTCCTTTTTCTTGGTCACAGTCCCAATGGTGGAAGCTGCAAGGCCTAAAGCACGGCCAATCTCCGAGACTCCCTGTCTCTCCTCGTGGCGTCCTATAATTTCCAATTTCCTCTCCAGAGTTAGAGTATGGTACTGCTTTCTCTTTGCAGCGGGCTCCCCCGATGCTGGAGGTGATGCAGGATGCTTGGGAGGCATGTCTATACAGTACGAAAGGGTGTAGAGCTGCGAAAATATCCTCACGTACAGCAAAGCTATGACGAGGAACATGGACTCAGTTCCGGGACAATTCGCAAAGAAGTCAATTCGCCATCAAAACATAGATGATTCCCCGTCAGGACAATTCACACCCAAGACGATTCTCCGTTATTCTATAAATACAGTATACTTAATATTAATTGATTAATACTATAATAACTATTTTCATGGGGAACTATCAAGGTCTATGTTCATTCAAGAACATAGGCTTTGGATATTATTTATAATTTGCACTTGCAGTCAATAATTAACTTGCTTCTGCCTTGCTGTAGTCAACTTTGAATTATAATCTGGCGTCTCCCACAGCTGTCCTCAGTAATTTTTATTGTAATTTTTGGATGCAGTTTGTTGAGACTGATTGATCAGTTGAGAATGTACAAGAAATATGAAGATTATTTGTATAATTTTAGAGTATGTCAATTGTTCACTTGAGGTTTTTAGGCATTTATATAAATGCCAATGTCTCATATGTGGCCTTATGTTAAACGATGAATTGAAGCATCGTACGTCACCTTTCACATTTCAATACAGTACATTTATGTATATTTTTTTCCATTAATACCAACTATTTGATGCCGTATTTTACACTTATTATAAAATGAATATACCATCATCACCTTTATAACTCATTTAATCAAAAACTAATATACTTGCTAAATAAACTGATATGTAAATAAATGACGGGGAATCGACCTGATGGCGAATTGTCCCAAAACCATGGACTCAACTAAGAAGCGTGCGAAAAACTGTTTACCAGAGAGGGGTTAGTTCGTTTCCTCACAGCAGGCAAGCACCCATTTTGAATTGTATTTCCTTTCGTATCGCTTTTCGTATCATTGAGAAATATTTTCGTATTGTGGAAGTTGTCCTATATTCAACGCTTTTGTAACGTCAAAAATTCATACTTCAGGTTTTTGTTTATCAAGGACTCACTGTATTTCCATTTCCCCCTTTGACATCTGGTGACCTTGCCAGGATAATAACTCCTAACATTAAAGTTATTAATGAAATAATATACTCACTCACTCATAGCTAGTTATTAGTTATAATCATTAAAGTTTATGGCAACTATCTTACTGGTGGTTATTGATTCTATCTATCTATCTATCTATAGCCCGACGCCCTAATCCCGCAAAGGGTGGCCGCAGACAAAACGCCTCCAAGTCACTCTGTCACCCACCATTTGACTCCCCTCCCCCCAACTCACCCCCCCCTCCCTCACATACCTCTCAATTCCATCCCTCCACCTCATCCTCGGTCTACCCCTCCCTCTCCCTCCCTCCACCTCACCTACATACACCCTCTTAGTCAGTCTTTCATTCTCCATCCTCTCCACATGTCCAAACCACCTCAGTGTATTTCTCCTAATCTTTTCAACCACATCCACATCTACCCCACAACGTTCCTTCACTTCTTCATTCGTCAACCTGTCCCTCCATGTCACTCCACATGCTCCTCTCAAGTAACTCATTTCCACTGCTCTCACTCTTGACTTGTTCCCCTCTTGCAAGGTCCACGCCTCGCTTCCATACGTCAGGGTAGGGATCACAATACCATCATGCAGTGACTTCTTAACTTCCATACTCACCTCAATATTTCTCATCACTGCTTTCAGTGTGCCAACAGCCTTCCTTCCCTGCTGTACCCTTTCACGTACTTCATCCCCCAAAGTTCCATCCTTACTCATCACACTACCCAAGTACTTGAATGCACTCACATTCTCCATATCCTCACCATCCAACCTCACTGCACACTCTGTGACTTCATTCCTCTCAAACACCATAACTTTACTTTTGTTTACATTAACTTTCAGCTTCCTCCTCCTACACACTGTCCCAAATTCATTCACCAAACCTTGCAACTCCCATTCATCTTCACTCAACAATACTGTATCATCAGCAAACAGCAACACCAGAAGCTTCCAAATCTCACCCTCATTCATTAGGGCCACCCCCACATCCACTGCCCTACCTTGTACCTCCTTTACGACCCCATCCATATATATATTAAACAGCCATGGAGACATTACACACCCCTGTTTCAGTCCCACATTGAGATCAAAGAACTCACTCAGCTCACCATCCACTCGCACCGTAGCTCTAGCTCCCTCGTACATACTCTTCACAGCACTCAACAATTTCCCCTCCACTCCATATATTCTTAATACCTTCCACATACCTTTCCTATCTATTCTGTCATAAGCTTTCTCCAAGTCCATGAAGGCAGCGTACACTTTCCTTCCCTTCTCTAGATACTTTTCCACTAAACATCTTAGAACAAATATCTGATCTACACACCCTTTTCCCTTCCTAAATCCCCTTGTTCTTCTCCAACTAGCTCCTCTGTCATATGCCTAACCCTATCAATGAGTATTCTACCATATATTTTACCAGTCACACTAAGAAGGCAAATACCCTATGGTTACCACATACTTCTCTCTCCTTTTCCTTTGTACAGAGGAACAATTATACCTGATTTCCAGTCCTCTGGAACCCTTCCCTCTTCCCAAGCCAATCTACACAACTTCCATATCCACTCCACAACAATCTCACCCCCATACCTAAGCATTTCACCACACACTCCATCAATTCCTGGGGCCTTTCCCAGCTTAATCTTCTTCATCGCTTCCACTACTTCTGACCTACTGATCTCTTCCTCCCTCCTCTCATCTCTTCTTCTCCCAGCCATTCCCCAACCACTTATACTCACACTGCTCTCACTCTCTACATTCAACAAATCCTCAAAGTGCTCCTTCCATCTCCTCAATTTCTCTCTCTTCTCCACCAACAATCTATTATTCCTATCTTTCACTCCCCTACTATTTCCCCTTTCACACTGCCTTACTTTCTTTACCTCCTTCCAAAACAATTTCTTACTCTCCCTCCATTTCACACTCAGATTCCTCCCAAACTCTTCATCCACTTTCTTCTTACTCTCTCCTTCACCAGTCTCTTAACCTCCCTTCTCCTGCTCACATATACCTCTCTCTTCTCTCTCTCATCTTCTCCCCTACCTCTACTCGCCAACCATTCACCATATGCCTTCTTCTTTTGTTCCACAGCTCGTTTCACCTCATCATTCCACCATGCTGTTCCTTGCACACCCTTGCATCTCCTCCTCACTCCACAAACCGCCTCACACGCTGCGCTTATCTCTTCCGTGAATATCTTACATACGTCTTCCACCCCTTCCATCTGCTCTAGCTCATACCTTCCCAGTCTTTCTTCCACTATGCTCTTATACTCTGTCCTCTTCTCACTATCTTGCAATTTCTCCACTCTTCTCACAGGAGCTGCTTCCTCCTGTCTTCCCCTTCGCCTCCTCAACCACTTTCTTTGCAGCTCTACCTTGGCCATCACTAAGTGATGGTCCGAGACTCCATTCCCCCACCCTCTCCACACCCTTGCATCCAACACTTGTCTTCTCATTCGCTCATCCACACACCGTAGTCTATCATTGCCTTTCGTTCAACAAGTTCACCATCCATCCTCCTCATTACTCTCCATGTATACCGGTGGATCATCTTATGGACGAAAGTAGGTGTTGGCTATTGCCAACCCCTTACCAGCACAGATGTCCACCAAAGCACTACCATTCCCATCTACTTCCGCTGGCACACCCCACTGACCAACCACTCCATCCACTCGTACATTCCCGACTTTGCCATTCATGTCTCCAATCAACAGCACTCTCTCGCTCCTCTCAAACTTGTCCATACATGCTTCTACTCTCGCCCAAAACTCATCTTTCACTCTTGCCACTTGATCCTCTGTTGGAGCATACACACATACAATCGCCCATGCTTGTATACCTACTTTCATCCTCACCCATACAATCCTTGCACCCACTGTTCCATACTCTCTTATATTCTCCTTCCACTTCTTGCTGATCATCAGACATACTCCCTCTCTTGCCCTCTCATTCTCACTGACTCCCGCACATATACCTACACCGTATTCCCATTCTCTCATCCTTTCACCTTTCCATTTAGTTTCAGTCAATCCACATATATCCACTTTTGCATCCTCAAGCACCTGGACAATCTCTCTCTCTTTCACTTCATCATTCACTCCTCTCACATTCCACGTTCCTACTCTCAGAATGTCCTTTGTCCGTTCCTTAGTCGTCAACGTATGGTCCGTCCGGGTCCGAGGCGCTTTATTTGCTTTTTTAGTTAGTTCTTTTTACGGGGTGGGGCACTAACCCACCACCAACCCTTTTAGTCGCCTCATACGACAAGCAGGGATACTGGGGGAGTATTCTTGAAACCCCCCTACCCCCAGGGGGGTGCAGGAAAGCGGCGCACCATGTTGGAAGACTGAGCCTCACCAGCGTCGGACCAGGGACCTTCCCATAACGAGGTGCAGGGAAATATGAGGAGGTTTCGTTCGTGGACCCCGCAGCTGCTCAGCCCACGGTTCACAGTGCCACCAAGTTATGTAAAAGTTTTCCCAGCCAGTTGCAATTTTTTATTTCTTTTTCCTTACCAGTTTAACAAGATAGAACTGGTCACCACCAGCCTGTGCCTATATTCTTAAATTTTTTATTACTAGCATTCGACCGTGAAACAGCAGTCAGTACGTCAGTCTTTAGTTCGCTCGATCTCAGTTTGAGTTAGCACCATGGCTAATAGTTCATACAAAAAGGAAGCCAAGGATATAGGGCTTACCAATCCCCAGGAAATTAAAGACTATGCGCTCTTGCAGTACAATTATGAACAGAATTGTGAGTGATGTCCGTGAAGAGCGTAAAATTCAGCATAAGGAACGTGAGGGAGAATGTGAACACAAGCATGCTGAGCACAAGGAATGTGAGAAACACGAGCTTAAGATGTTAAAAGTTCAAGCGAGACTCCTTGGCTTCAGGCACATCTGGTGCACCTGAGCTCCACGAGCGCTCTCCCAGCACCTGTTCTAGCAACCCCGCACCTCAAGCTTCCTTCATACATGGAAGACGTGTGAATCAAGCCGTTCATAGCTCGTTTCAAGGACATGGCGCAACTGTACCAGCAGGACGAGGTAGCTAAGCAGCTTCAATTTCTCAGCTTGTTTGAGGGCCCTTCCCTCAATATTCTCCACAGAATTCGTGGAGACAATCTCACCTATGAGATGATGAAAGCTTCACCCATCAAAGCATATGGTCTCATGGCTGACAACACCATGAGTCAGTTCAAGAGGGCACATCTCCAAGAAAAGAAGACTGCTGCCCAGTTCCTCGACTGTCTCATTGCTTACTTAGACGAGAGAATAGAGAAAGACAGGACCCCTAGCACGCGAGAGGGGATAATTTACCTTATGCAGCGTACGCAGTTAGAAAAGTCGTGGCCCACTGAGCTCATTGCTAAGTTAAAGATTTGTCAAGTAAAGGATGCCAGCAAAATAGTGGAAAAGGCTGACGCATTCTTCACCACGTATGGGTACCAAACTCGTAAGCAACAGCCCTGGAACAGGAAAGATACAGTGAACTTTCACATTTGGCGTGTTTTTATTTGGTGAATTCACTTTTGGCGATGAGATGGGATTGTGCACAACACTCTAATTTGGCAACAGACATCTCACATTTGGCGAGTTCTTTATAATAAAAATGTACTGTAACTGTATTCTATAATTTTATGCCAATTAATTTCAACAATTTTTTTCTTAATCTGAATTTTTAAAAAAATTTAGTTTGTATTGTGCAATTCAAGTCTCGTCTTCTTGAACCTCTTGAAGTTTCGACTTTCGAGACATCTTTGTTAACACTTCTCTGCCAGCCACTGTCATGTGCGGTACACTTGTCTGCCAACCACCATCACGTGTCAAGTATTTTGTCTGTTATATTGTTATTCCTACCTGTGCTGAGGACATGAGAACACATAACGGCTGATGAAACACAGAATGGTGCAATGGGTGACCATGGCAGACCACCAAATCGCCCAGATGTGAAGAAAGGTCCAAAACGTGAGTACAGAGTTGGGAAGAAATTCAACAAGTACACTTTAAACTGAATCATGTTATGTGTGTTTATTAAATGATTTACACCTGGTAATGTTATAATATAGGTGGAAAATCAGTCCAGTCATGTATGCCCAGAAACAATTTATTTTTTTCCAATTAGTTATTCTGTTCATATTTTGGCGAATTCCAGTTTGGCGAGGTTTTTTTCGCACCTATTACTGTACTCACCAAACGTGAGAGTTCACTGAACTGCCAAGTTTGGGAAGTGATCTCAAAGTGAACCCCAGCATCAAGGCCATTTTCAGAATAATGGCCACAGTTCAGACAAACTGCAGAAAATGGACCAAGGGCAGTATGTTCAGCAACCTGCCTGAAAGAGGTACAAAAAGTACCCTAACCAGCAGCAGAATCA
The DNA here is from genome assembly GCF_032717465.1 of Coenobita brevimanus. Classification (NCBI taxonomy): domain Eukaryota; kingdom Metazoa; phylum Arthropoda; class Malacostraca; order Decapoda; family Coenobitidae; genus Coenobita; species Coenobita brevimanus. Next base: position 26,529,405 of record NC_137004.1, read on the forward strand.
GCCACACAGTCAACATTCAGGACAATCTTTTACAGCATCAGCACCAGCGTTTTGGAGGCACCAGGCAAATGCAGCCTTCATTCCCCAACAAGAGCACAATGGTGCTGTCCCTAACAGCACAGGTCCTCCCTCACAAGCAACTAGTCCTCCTCAGACAGTGAGCCCTCCTCCAAAGGTAGCCAACATTCCAACTCCCCAGATGGTAAGTACTACCCCTCAGGCATCTAGTCCTCAAGGCATCACATTCACAGAGTTGTGCACTATGCAGCCTTATCAATGGCTGGCTGCTTCCTGCACAGGGCCTCCCACATGTAACAGTGCCTTCTTGTTCAGCCAGGGAAGGGAGGTGTTCCTCTAAATGTCCTGAGAGACTATGGTTCCCCAGGTTGCTCTGTCAGGCAGAGTCTAGTTCGGCCTGAGGAGTACACAGGTAGACAGATCCAAGCTCAGCTTATTGATGGATCAGCCAGATTGTTTCCTGAGGCACATATCCAGGAAGCACCTCCCTGTTATACTGGTTCAACTGCTGCAGCTGTCATGCCAGAACCTTTGTTTGACCTTATTATAGGTAACATACCAGGTGCCAAATATAGTTGCATCGTAGATGTCGCTACTTAGACTTTGGCAGCAGTAACAGGAGCCATGGTCAGGGCTCCTAACTGTGTCACCCTGCTGACCACTGCATCACCACAAGATCTGATTTGTAGTCAAGATGTTGTCCTGGAACAACAGTTTGACCCAACACTTGCTGTTGTGCGGAAGAAACTAATGGGTAATGTGATTAAGTATTCACGGGGAGGTCAAACTAGGTTCCTTCATAAACAAAGACGGCTGTACTGTGAGTCACACACCCCAGGGCAAGGTTCAATTGCAGTTTGTCATTCCTGCAAAGTATCGCCAAGCAGTGTGTGAATGGGGTCATTGTTTGGCATCAGGAGATCACAAGGGCAAAAAGAAAATCCAAGGCTGTATCCATGCTGACTTTTTTTGGCCAGGATTGGGACAGGAAATAGATAGGGCTGTGCGTTCCTGCAATGTGTGTTGACGTACCACCAATCAGGGACATGTCCTTCCTGCGCCATCTGAATCCACGCCCATAATCTTAGAGTCATCTGAGAGAGAGGGCAGTGGCAATGTGCGTGCAGACCTGACGTTTCACTCGTTGGTCCCACAGGACACATTATGTCCTGGGCCTGCACGCACATATGTACCATAGGTTAAAGGGGAAGTTCGAGACCCCCGCAGAGGATATGCGAGGCTGTGTCTGAATTACCTTGTGGTGCTTCTCGAACTGTGGGCCTTTCTGAGGATTCCCGGAGAATACATGCTATCCACATTAGTGTTCACATCCATGCTGGGTGTTAAAATGTGACCTGCCCGAGTCTGTGTAGGGATTCTTAACCTACCAATATTAGTCGTAAGTGTAGAATTATAAGGGTAAGTATGCTTTTATGACGTCCGAATGCGTAGGAACAAATACCGAAGGACAGTACTTGGACAAGGAGCATATGCACAGAGCCCTCTGAGTTAACGGTCACTACTCATACCTTCGACCTGTGATGGGCTGCGGGTCACTGAGGGCCCTGTTAGTTAATCGGTACCCGTCGGGATCCTTATAACGTACCAGGGGTCGATGCTGCAGGGGTTGAATCAGCCGAAGTGAAGCATGTTCTCGCAGATGAGAAAAGGAGCTGGTGCCTGACTGACTGCTGCCTTCCTTGAAAGCACCTGGCAAGGCTCTGGACCTTACCCCTTACATACACACTGTGCCTATGCATTAACCAGGGAATGCCTTGTTCTCCATTTAATAGAGATATAGGTTTAACCAGTGAACTACAAGCATCCTTAGCGAATTGGGCAATCCAAGGACTAGCACGTTTCCTGGTTAATAATCTACCGGTAAGAAATTAATGGTGATCCTCAATGTACGAAGCTTTGGATGTCAGTTGAATTTTCAGTTAGGGCATATCTCTTGTAGTATATGCATTGACTACCTGGCAGGGGGTAACTGTAATATAATACAAATTGTTTGTCACACTGACACTTTTGATGCTCCATCCATATTGATTTCACAGTTACAGTCGGCAGGTTGAGCAGTTCTGCTGTGCAGGTACAGGAATAGGTGTAGCAGTTTTGCCGTGCGGGTCAGCTGATCGTCTCTGCCACACACTGCCACCTCCTCCCCTCTGCCCTCATCGCCTCCATATTTTTATAAATTTGTATTATATCACATTACATGTAGGTACAGTTTCGGTACAACTGTTACACCTACACCATGTATTACATACACCATGCTACATAACAGTTAGTTGTTTAAGAAAATGTAGTGAACTTTCGCTCAGTTTGACCTAAGTACAGGGTTTTTCACTGTCGTCATGGAGCTTTCTTCCCTTAAGCTTGCTTCCATTAATGTAAATACAAGGTTTTATGCTCACTGATGACAGTGTTCTTCTCCTGTAGCAGGATAGTACACACACCACAGTGTGACTGAGTTAGGATGTACAGTATATATTACTATCTATCTATCTATTTCCAGACGCCTCAATCCCGTTTGGGGTGGCCACAAACAAACTGCCTCCAAGTCACCCTGTCCCCTGCCATTTCACTGCCCTGCTCCCAACTTACACCCCCCTCTCTCATATACCTCTCCACCCCATCCCTCCATCTCATCCTTGGCCTCCCCCTCCCTCTTCCCCCCTCCACTTCACTCACATACACTCTCTTCGTCAGTCTTTCACCCTCCATCCTCTCCCCATGGCCAACCACCTCAGTGTGTTCCTCATAACGCTTCCTATCACATCCACATCCACACCACAACACTCTTTTATATCCTCATTCGTCAGCCTGTCTCTTCATGTGACTCCACAGGCTCCTCTTAAATAACTCATTTCCACTGCTCTCACTCTTGACTTGTGTCCTTTCAACAAAGTCCAAGCTTCACTTCCATACGTTAGAGTTGGTATCACAATACTGTCATGTAGAAACTTTTTCACTTCCATGCTCACTTCCCTGTTTCTTATCACTGCTTTCAAAGAACCAGCACCCTTTCTTCCCTGCTGTACCCTTTCATGCACTTCACCCTCCAAACCTCCATCCTTACTCATCACACTACCCAAGTACTTAAACGTACTCATAATTTCCAATTCCTCACCATCCAACCTAGCTGTACATTCACTGACCTCACCTCTCTCAAAGACCATCACTTTACTCTTCCCTACATTCACCTTTAGATTCCGTTTCTTACACACTCTCCCAAACTCATCCACCAAGCCTTGCAGCTTCCCTTCGTCTTCATTCAACAACACAGTATCATCTGCAAACAACAGTACAGGGAGTTTCCAAACACTATCCTCTCTCACCAGGGCCACTCCAACATCAACATCCACTACCCTACCTTGTACCTCTTTTATTACCCCATCCATGTAAAGATTGAACAACCATGGAGACATGACACATCCCTGTTTCAAACCAACTTTCAAAGAGAAAAATTCACTTAGTTCACCATCCACACGCACTGCAGCCTTCGCACCATCGTACATACTCTTCACAGCATTCAACAACTTCCCATCTACTCCATATATTCTTAACACTTTCCACAATCCTTGTCTATCCACCCTGTCATATGCTTTCTCCAAATCCATGAAAGCCGCATACAACTTCTTTCCCTTCTCTAGAAACTTTTCCACTAAAGATCTAAGAATGAATATCTGATCTACACAACCTCTTCCCTTCCTAAAGCCTCCCTGTTCTTCTCCAACTAATTTCTCTGTTCTTTCTCTAACTCTGTCAATAAGTATCCTACCATACACTTCTCCTATTATCCTAAGAAGACAAATGCCCCTATGATTACCACACACTTCTTTTTCCCCTTTTCCTTTGTACAAGGGAATAATTATACCTGACTTCCAATCCTCCGGGACTCTACCTTCCTCCCAAGCCAATCTGCACATCTTCCACATCCATTCTACTACTATCTCTCCCCCATGCTTCAGCATTTCACCACACACTCCATCAATTCCTGGAACTTTCCCCGATTTAACTTCCTTCATTGCTTCCACGACTTCTATCCTACTGATTTCTTCCTGTCTTCTCACCTCCCTCCTCCTCCTAGCCATTCCCCAGCCACTTATACTCGCATTACTTCCATCCTCTATGTTCAACAATTCATTAAAGTGTTCTCTCCATCTGCTCACTTTTTCTCCCTTCTCCACTAGTAATCTACCATTTTTATCTTTCACTCTTCTGCTAACTTCACTTCCACCCTGTCTTACTCTTTTCACCTCTTTCCAGAACATTTTTTTACAGTCCCTCCACTTTACACTCAAATTCCTTCCAAATTCCTCATCCACTCTCATCTTACGCTCTCTTACTAATCTTTTCACCTCTCTCTTTCTTTCTACATATAACTCTCTCTTCCGCCTCTCAACTTCTTCCACGCCCCTATTTCTCATCCATTCATTGTATGCTTTCTTCTTTTGTGCCACAGCCTGTCACCTCTTCAGTCCACCATGCTGTTCCTTGCACCCCCCTCCATCTTCTCTTCCTTCCACACACCACATCACATGCTACACATATTTCTTCTGTAAATATCCTACACACACCTTCCACGTCCCCCATCTGCTCCAATTCATATTTGCCCAATCATTCCTCCACTTCTCTCTTATACTCTGCCTTTTTCTCATCCTCTTGTAACCTTTCCACTCTCCTTGCAACTACTCCTTCCTCTCGTCTTTCCCTTCTTCTATTCCTCCATCTTACTTGAATTCTAATTCTGGCCACCACCAAGTAGTGGTCAGAAAGTCCACTCCCCCAACCTCTATTAGCTCTTGCATCCATTACACATCTTCTCATCCTTTCATCCACACACACATAATCAATCATTGCCTTCCTTTCATTCAGTTCACCACCCACCCTTCTCATCACTCGCCATGTATACCTGTGGATCATTTTATGCCAGAAGAGGGTATTGGCTATCACCAACCCTCTCCCAGCACAAATGTCCACTAACGCACTCCCATTCTCATCTATTTCAGCAGGGACACCCCACTCAACAACTATTCCATCCACCTTCACATTCCCAACTTTACCATTCATATCACCGATCAAAAACACTCTCTCATTCCTTCCAAACTTTTCCATGCACACTTCTACATTTGTCCAGAACTCTTCTCTCACTCTTCTAGCACGATCTTGCGTTGGCGCATACACACACACAATCGCCCACATTTGTATTCCAACTTTCAACTTCACCCACACAATCCTTGACCCAAATGATCCATACTGTCTTATGCTCTTCTTCCATCTTTTACTCACAACTATACATACTCCTTCCTTTGCCCTCTCATTCTCACCTACTCCTGCACATATACCCCATCCATACTCCCATTCTCTCACACTTTCTCCTCTCCATTTTGTTTCAGTTATCCACATACATCCACTTTCGCACCCTCAAGCACCTGGACAATCTCTCTCTCTTTCACCTCATCATTCGCTCCCCTTACATTCCACGTTCCGATAACCATGTCCTTTGTCCGGTCCTTGGTCATCATCGTTTGGTCAGTCCTTGTCCGAGGCTTATTGTTTGTTTTTTTAGTTAGTTGTTTTCCGGGGAGGGGCACTAACCCTCCGCCAACCCTTTTAGTCGCCTTTTACGACAAGCAGGGATACTGGGGGAGTATTCTTGAAAACCCCCCCTATCCCCAGGGGGTAAAATTTTTCTATGAAAAATTTCATTTTGATGGGGTGTAATGCCATGAATTCAAAATATCATATTATGGCAATTCGTGACATTGTATATTATTATGGGAACATCACGAATTCAAAAGATCATATTATGGCAATTCGTGACATTGTATAATATTATGGGAACTCTTGAACAATACTGAAACCGCATAGAACTTTGTTCTGTCAGTTAACCACTTGCGTCTGCACTCAGAATTGAAACAGAGTTTTTCATAATATTCATCATGTATCATGAGTGACTGTCTTTATGTATAGACAGTATGTTTCACTGAACGATACTTTTTGTGTAATTATCCTTCCTCCACCATGCCTCTCTAGCTGTTAAGTTTGGCTATGCCTACTTCCGGTGATCATGTATTCGCTATGTGGCTGGCATGAGAACATTAGTTAGTTGGCATAGAGCTGCCACAGGAAGAGGACTTCGTGAAGTGCAGAGAAGCAAGACCCCATTTCAGCAGCTACAGTCTCTAGCAGTTCTACAGCCCTCACATCTCCCCACCGAGTTTGTGATCGGCAGCGCGAATTGCAGCACCTTGAGTAGCAGAGTTGCCTAGTCTATTCGCAGCCACGACTCCATTTTCTCCACTGACCAGTATTTTCTTTCCAAGTTTCCTAGGCTTAAGATTATTAGCTAGTGTGATCGAGGAATGTAAGTGAGTGAATTTACTTCGCTTGACATTCTGAATTTACTTGCTTAAGTTCCCTAAGCAACGTTGGGTCTGGTTAGTACTTGGATGGGTGACCGCCTGGGAACACCAGATGCTGTTGGCATCCCTACGTGTCGAGTGGGGTTGGTGGAGGATTAGTGCCCCTCCCTGTAAAACAATTAACTCTAAGCCCTTGACCACCCCATTTGGGATACATGGCGTCTGGCAAGGAATGAATGAAAAAGTTCCCTTGCAAGTAAATTTATTTTATTGTAATTAATAAATTTACAGTTCTTTTCCTTGTGCTCCATTAAATGTAACAATCGTGTTTGATTTCTCCATATTCTTACATCATTTACTTACTCCCAGTTTGCACATACAGTATTAATCATGACTGATATTTAAGCCAGTTCTTTCATATTACGGTAATTCATAAGTCTGTTGTGCTACCCAGGAGATAGCACCAGTAAGAATCTATCTATCTACAGTAATCCCTGTACTTTCCGGATGCCCACTTTCCGGAAATTGTGGGCCTGGACCTTCGGAACCCAAAAACGGCCGAAAAAAGAAAAAAAAAAATCCCTCCAAAATCCGATTTTTTCCCCACTCATAATTTGTAACTGCCATGCGATGCCGAACAGCTGTTTGCATCATGGCCCCTTCATCCCTTCCTTCCTCCCCCTTCCCCCCTCCCCAGACACGGTCGCCATTTGGTATTTTTCTTTACCAAATGTGGGCTAATTTGGTACTGAAAAGTTTGTTTTTTTGTGAATCAGCATGATCCATTACCAAACAGATTTTTCACATGTATAAAGATATAGAGAATGGAGAAGGTGGACTGTCTGCTTTCTTTGATTAATCTGATAGCATACATAGCACAAAAATAAAAATGCTGCTGATTAGGTATAAGGTGAGTGATTATTTCCACTGTATATATAATTAATGATGAATAAATGCTTCCTTTAAGAATTAGGTAATGAAAAGTTAAATTTGGTAATGAAAACTGAGGAGTTTGGTAATATGGCCGAGTTCAGATCTGGCAACCCTGTCCCCAGTTACTGCCTAACCTCCATTCAGGGAAGACGTCCATCGTAATGGATGCTGCATGTGCTCGATTCTTATGAATAAACAGTGAATAAACTGCAATACCTCACCACTAACCACATGGGAATTTACAGTGTTGTGCAGTGTTAAGAAATTGGAATTTAGAGTGCAAAGGATTAAGTGTGGAGTGAGTGTGGAGTGCAAAGTGGCAGTTGAGTGTGGAGTGCAAAGTGGCGGTTGAAACTGGTGGCTGAAACTGGCATGATTCAATTAAGAAGAATGTGCAGTGTTAAACAATTATAACTCACAGTGCAAAGAATTAAGTGTAGTACAACACTGGATTATTGTACGTGCTTCAAGAGCATTTTCACAACTACCACAGCCTTAAAGAGTTCGAGAAGGCGGCCACAGATGTGCTGTAAGTACAGTACCCTGTACACTGTTAGACCTAAGTAATTTCCATACGTCTAACTCCACATTCTCTGGTTCCTTTTCATTTATTTCATGCTTTATGTCCATTACTAGTGTGAATAGAGTCTTAAATAGGTTTAAATAAGTGCTATGCATGTCCGGTAAGGAGTTATTTAGGTGGCTTTCAAAGTCAGGCTGGGTTAGGGTCATAAATACCAGTCCAGCAGTCAGAGGTCCACTTTCCGGACAGGACCATTTTCCGGACGTGTCTTTGGCTCTATTACATCAGATAGTGGAGGGATTACTGTATCTATTTATTTATTGCCAGATGCCTCAATCCCGTAAGGGGTGGCCACAAACAAATCGCTTGCATTTTGCCCTGTCCCCTGCCATTTCACTGCCCTGCTCCCAGCTCACACACCCCTCTCTCATATACCTCTCCACTCCATCCCTCCATCTCATCCTCGGCCTACCCCTCCCTCTCATCCCCTCCACCTCACTCACATACACTCTCCTCATCAGTCTCTCTCTCTCCTTCCTCTCCACATGGCCAAACCACCTCAATGTGCTTCTCCTAATGCTTCCTATCACATCCCCATCCACACCCCAATGCTCCTCAAGAATCTGTTTATCATTATTAGTATTAGTTATCAACTGTCAGGGGTAAGGATACTTTCTCTGAGGCCAACAGTATCAACAATTCAGCATTCGTGAGTGATTAGTCTCCGCTGCGTACTGTTGAAAAAGTGTATGAAGTTCTCGTCTTTAAAGAATTGGTGAAGTAAGCCACATAAAGTAAAAACTTACAACTTGATTCCATAATTCAATTCCTTTGTGACAAAAGACAATGTATTTGCAACTTACTGGTACAGTATTTTCACTTCCCCCCTTGACAGATTTCCTTCATTACAAGAATTGGAGAATATGATCCCAGATGATAAAGTCAGGTCTACACATTAACATAATGTTCCATTCATGAATTACAACATTCACAACAATGTCAAAAACTCAACAATCATCAAAGTTGGTCTGACCTGCATTACCCCTACAATATTCCGATGATGCTTTTTGGCGTCATTTCAAATCCAACCTCAGAGATTCTGATGATGAATTTATTCGTCATTTTAAGATATATCTATCTATCTACCTACTGCCAGATGCCTTAATCCCATAAGGGGTGATCACAAACAAATAGCCTCCATGTCACACTGTCCCCCACCATTTCACTGCCCTGCTCCCAGCTCATATCCCCCCCTCTCATATACCTCTCCAACCTATCCCTCCATCTCATCCTTGGCCTCCCCCTCCCTCTCCCCCCCCTCCACCTCACTCACATACACTCTCCTCATCAGTCTCTCACTCTCCATCCTCTCCACACTGCCAAACCACCTCAATGTGTTTCTCCTAACGCTTCCTATCACATTCACATCCCCACAACAACGTTCCTTCACTTCCTCATTTGTCAGTCTGTCTCTCCATGTGATTCCACAGGCTCCTCTTAAATAACTCATTTCCACTGCTCTCACTCTTGACTTCTGTCCCTCCAAAAAGCTTTACTTCATTATGTTAGAGTTGGTATCACAATACTGTCAGGTAGTAACTTTTTCACTTCCATGTTCACTTTCCTGTTTCTTGTCACTGCTTTCAAGGAACCAGCAACCTTTCTTCCTTGTTGTACCCTTTCAAGCACTTCACCCTCCAAATTTCCATCCTTACTCATCACACTACCCAAGCACTTAAATGGATTCACATTTTCCATTTCCTCCTAATCCAACCTCACTGTACATTCACTGACTTCACTTCTCGCGAAGACCATAACTTTACTCTTCCCTACTTTTTAAGATACTTTTGTAAAATATTCACCATAAATCATGTTTATGGGTCATAACAAAAAGACTCGGGCATAATGTCGTGGAATGCATGCTCTGTGAGTTTTGCATGGTTTAAACCAGATTTATATCTTTATTAGCTTTCTGGGGGGGGGGGCCAAATATTTTTCTACAGCAAGAATTGAAATTTATGGTTTTCACCTAATTTCTATTTATCTATCTATCTATTGCCTGACGCCATAATCACGTACGGGGTGGCCATTTGACTCTAGAGTTATTTGTTTTACAGGGAGGGGCACTAACCCTCCACCAACCCACTTGACACGTAGGGAGCACATATGGTTCGGTTATATGGTTACCACCCAGTGTTGTAAATGGTTTCTTGGCTTACAGGAAACCATTTGGCTTGTCACTCAATGTAAAGCCACCTGTAACGGAAAGAAAAGCAATAAGTAGTGACAGGAAAGATGGGGGAAATAGGAAGAGAGGAGGGCAGGCACAGAAAAAGAATGATAAAGGCTAAGGAAGACGTAGGCAGCACTATATCAAGTGAGTGGATGATGGTCACCACCACCTACTACTATATATATATATATATACATATATATATATATATATATATATATATACCTGTATACCTCCATTAGATAGATTATTTTTGAAACACAGTGAGACAACGATAATGCTAGGAAACACCTGATCAGATCCCAGCAGAAAACACTCATATTTTGTATACTGGCGCTTTATTCTAGCATTGCACATATACTAACGGTTATCTATATGCAATGAGCTTGATGTTATTTAGATAACTAGCATAAATCTTACCTGAAGGAGGCTAAAAATGGAGTCCAAAACAGAACTCGAGCATGTGGGTGGTGCATGGGTGACCAGCCACGAGTCAAGGCAGGTTGGATGTTTACAAGTGCTGCCACCCGATGCTGGTGGGTGCTTGAGCAACTAGCATCACGGCCACACTCAAGCAAGAGTGGTAGATAGAAGTCATACAGGTAAAAAAAAAAAAAAAAAAAAAAAAAAGGAAAAAGTGGACTGAAGTCGAGTCATGGCATATGGACTTTTTTTTCTCTCTCTCAACCATGAACGCACAATGTAGCCAAAGGGTTAAACACTAGCTCAATTGTACAAGGAAATGTTAAGGTGTTACATGCAAAATACATCACTATGAGGTGCTATTAAGCCTCCCATACCACATGGAAAATGGTTTTACTCAGATTTTATACTTAATACTATTTTTTGAACAGTGCTGCAACTTGCCTAAACATAGGAAAACACATGAAAAAATAAAATATGGTAATAATAAACATCAACAAAACTGACCTCCAGCTTTCTAACAGCTTTGGTTTTTTGTGACTGCTGTGTGGCTTGTTTGAGCAAGTCTGAAAGGGAGTCCATGAAGTGAAAAGCTGCAGTGAGCTGAGAGTCTGTTAGCACCCACAACAGGTCATCCATTAGCACTACCAACCGACAGCCCACCACTGAGCAATCTGTCAAATGGAGGAAAAAAAAAAATGATAAGGATTTATTGTACCAATCAGTGAGTGAGTGTGAGAGAGAGAGAGAGAGAGAGAGAGAGAGAGAGAGACAGACAGACAGAGAGCTAAACTATGTAACCTCTACGACAGCCGTATAAAGGACAAAATCACCTGTGTGGGCTTGTGTAAACATCATCTGAGTAATAACAGGGCAAGAGCTGCAAATTTCTTGTATACGTCTTCTCTTATTGTTTTCTTTTATAATCTTTCAATGCGAGAAAGAGAGAGAAGTAAGAGGATGAGGAAAGGAAAGAGGAAAGGAGTAAAGAGGAAGAGGAAGAGTGAGAGAAAAATAGAGATGGGGAAAGAAAGGAGAGGAATAAAATCGTGGTCGGCCAATGTGAGGTTCTGTAAAGCAAAAAGATATGCCAGTGCATAAAGAAATGGTTTGCACAAGATCCTGAGATTAACTACTGTGTAAACTGGTTACTTTACAAACACCTAATCATGGAACTCTTAGAATAAATACTGCTGGCACTCACTGTACTTGGTATAAACATTACCACTTGCATTTTATGTACTTTGTTGGTAGATTATTTTACATATCTGTGAGTTCTGAGTGGAGACTTGAATGCATCTTCACTATTTCTTACGAAAGTTATGGAAAAAACTGCTTTGAAATCCAACAAAATTGATATCTTACATGTTACCATATTTTGCAGCATCTAAGATGCTGTATTGTAAAAGACACACCCTAATTTTGGAAGGGCAGTTCTAAGAAAAAAGTTTTTATCATCACCAACACTGCAGAAAGAAAGTGTTGCTTGATATGAGTCATTTTCACCCAAACATACAATCACCATTTAGAATCTCCATTTAGTACTGTTGATCAGTCATCCATTTCTTTATTTTTATATAAAGATCCATTAAAATTATACAGTAATAATAAAAATAATAATAAAAAAAAAAAAGCAACGGCCCCTTTCTTACAAAAAGTTCCTTATCAAAATGCCACCATCTTAACATAATTAGTGTTCATGAACTCTCCAACTCCATTCGTACAGTAACTACAGATATAGGGCCATTTTCACAGTCGTCCCCAATGCAGTCCCCAACAGCCTACTCGCCTCCGAACGCACATTTTCGTTTTCACATTCGCCCCCAACCAGCCTTCCGAGGCCTCTGTTGGGGACGGCATTCATGATGGCCCGAACAAATTACTGGAACATTCTTGGGGGACCTGCAGCCTCCCCAACAGACGGTCCCGAAAGTAAAAAAGTAAAAGAATAATTACATGTTTCATATTTTCATTATCATTTCAATATTATGTACCCAATATAATATTTCTGGGGTAAAAAACACACATGATATTGAAAAAATATATATGTTTGTGTATTTTTATGAGACTTTCTACTACGTATCCGAATACAGTAATCACTCCAATATCCGGATCAATAGAGCCATCGGTAGGTTCGGATATTGGTTTTGTCCGGATATTGGGCCCCAGCTTATGGACTTGTACTTACGGACCCTAACACAGAGAAACACCTATACAACTCCCTCCGGACATGCATAGCACCTATTTAACACCCAAATCACACCAATAAGGCACATAAATGACTGAAATAAATGCAATAGACACATAAAATGTGGGTTTAGAAGTATGTTCATACATTAATAAACATTCTGGTACTTATGGACTCTAACCGAACCTAACCTAACCGAACCTAACCGAACTCTGAAAAACACATTCCTACTGCACATGCATGAGGTAAGTTTAGTATGGAAAGAAGTACAGTATGACACTTTCTGGTAAGTATAGTATGGGAAAAAATACAATATGAAACATTCTGGTAAATATAGTATGGAAAATAGTACAACATGAAACATTTTGGCTACTTACAGCAAGTCCCTGGCCACCTCGATGAATAACCGCCTCCTCTCGGACTCTGACAGTAAGAACGATTTCCTGAAGCACTTGCACTACACTCTTCCTGAAGTCTTGCACTGAACTTAGTCACTAACACACAGAAGTCCGTTCTTTTCACAGTGTTCACTTTAGTCCAAATAATGTTCCATTAAATTTAAGTGTTGCACATTAACTTTTCCCAAGTTTTTTTAAGTTTCCAAAGCCAAAACAAAGAAGGTTAGTTACGTTAAATTTCTTTTCTACTTAGTTTTTTCTCCCAACTTGAAAACCTTAACACAACACACCGTTTTTTTCACTGCACAACACTCAAAATTCCCGTGTGGTCTAGTGGAGAAGTTCTTGCTGTTTATTCACTGTCAGAGCCCGAGAGTATCACTGGCAGGCGTCCAAGGGGTGCATCGGTGGGTAGTGGTGATGGCGTACCGACTACAGAAGACTCTGAAGACAGCCGCAAACTCACGTCGAGCGGTGACTCCACTGTAGCTGATGTGCTGGGCTGTGGCTCGGAGCATGAGGGCCTGTCTTGGGGAGGCAACGGAGTGGAACCAGGGCTTGGCACAGCGGGGGTCACGGGCCTGAAAAAACTGTCAATCGTTGACTGACGCAAGGACCGACGATTCTGGCGATTGATGATGCGCTGCCGGAAAGCACGCACTTCCTCCACGAGTCCCAAGGGCCCCATCTCCCTGTCGCAGTCCGGGTGTTCCAGGTAGTCTAGGACGAACTCTAGATGTTCCCGGAGTGCGCTCAGCTTGGGGATGGCTGGAGTAGTGTCCTGCTGGGCGGAGTCTGCATCATCATCGCCTTCGTCGTCGGAATCTTCAAGTTCGGGACTGACACCAGCAACCGAAGACGCGATCTCGATATCAGACAACGTCTGATACCCAGGATCGCCCTCGTCGTCGTCCAACCACTCACGAACATCGTCCACATCAACATCGTCGCCGTGCGTACGTAGCCGTGCATGGAAGTCATCCACGTCAAACCCTAGGAAATCGTACTCCACATCTGTTCCGAGAAGCAGACGAGACCAACCATTTTCAAGAGTTTTCACAGGGACTTCCTTCCATGCACTAGCCCAGTTGTACAGCGCAGACTTGATGTTGTAGCGGCGAAGGTTTTCCAAAGTCCGCTTGCCTCGAGTGTCACGTCCTTCCCTGCGCTCGTCCTCGTCCTCGAGAACCACCATCACCTCGTCCAGGAACTTCCGACGGTACAGGCGCTTTGTTGCCACGATCACTCCTTGGTCCATTGGTTGAATGAGAGCAGTCGTATTAGGTGGCAGAAACATGCACCTAATACGGCCATTCTCAGCAACCAAGTCCTTGTCGCACGGGTGGGCAGGTGCATTGTCGAGGAGAAGGAGAGCCTTTACCTGGTCGCGAGCAATTCCCAGTGTCTTCGTCTGGTAATGTATGACCTCCTTGACGAAGTGATGGTGAAACCAGTCTTTGAAAATCACAGCTGTGAACCATGCTTTCAAAGAATGGTACCATACGACAGGAAGGACATCCATCACCCCACGAAGGCACCGAGGCTGCTTTGCACGGCCAACAATAACGGGCTTAAGCCGGTGCATGCCGTTAGCATTGGCACAACACAAAGCAGATATCCATTCCTTAGAAAGCTTGCGGCCAGGTACACGCTTCTCCGTCTCATCGGCGAGAGTGTTCGTTGGCACCGAGCGATAGAATAGGCCAGTTTCGTCAGCGTTATAGACTTGACCGAGAGTGAGGCCCTCCCTGTCGATCAAGCCTTTCACCTTGTGCCGAAACTCGTCCACTCCATCCTCGTTAGCGTCCAATGCTTCGCCATGTGCTTTACGGTTAGTAAGGCCATGTCGCAACTTGAACGCGAAGAGCCAACCCTCGGATGCCTTGAAGTCTAGGGCGTCGTGAAGCCTTGCAAACTTCTCAGCAGCAGCCTTCAGCTCCGTTCCACGTACCATCACACCAGCTGCACGTTGCTGTCGATACCAAATCAACGTGGAGCGGTCGATCTCTGCATACTTGGGAGTAAACATAACCTTCCTCTCCACGTTGCGTTTGCTTCTCAACGAGAAGTCAGCCGTGTACTGCATGAGCTTGTCTCGGGAACGCTTGATATCAAACAAAGTCGACCGGGCCAGGTTGAACTCGCGGAGAATGCGAGAGGAAGACCAACCCGCATCAACCTTCTCCAATATCTCCCGTTTCTTCTCCAGAGTCAACACCACTCTCTTCCTTTTCTCAGGAGGCGGGGCCATCATCACACACACTAAGAGTAGGGCAGAGAGCAGCAGGAGGCCTTGCAGCAAGTACGGCACCACCACAAAAGCGAGCACGTGGGCAGCCATGACGAAGAGCGTAGGTCTTGTCGCGGTGAGAGACAGGCGGGAAGTGGGGAGGATGCAGCGGCGCTCTATCGGACGTCGGAGGAATGACGAACCAAAACAATGCTCTCACGCGGCGCGCGCGGCAAGTTCAAATTACGGACGGCAAAAAATCGATTTTTTTTCCAATTTTTTTGGATTTTCGGACCATTTTGGGAATGTTTGATCCCAGGACGATAAGGTTCGGTTAGTGGGGATGTTCGGTTATTGGGCGTCCGGATATTAGAGGGATTACTGTACTATCCTTTCGCAGACAGGTGGAGGCTCCACAACAAACGGACCCGAAAGAAATACAAGAATCGTTGTCTATTGCATATTTTCATGAAAATTCTAATATCTGATGCCCGATGTAAAAGTTGATGTAGCTAACATCCTGTTTAGAAAAGAAAATGTTCATGTATTAATAGTATATCCGTTAATAAACCACACCATCACTCATTAGACGTTGTACATGTTGCTTCATGGTTATTTTTACTTAAGCCTTTTTTACAATACTTAAGGATTCAGCTTACTTCCGATTTCAAGTAGAGCGTGGTGAGGTTGCCATTAGTTAGCTCTTCATTCCGATGACGTTTCCTATTCGTTATTTTTGCTGCATTCTTATGAATATCATCACTCCTGAATATATTAGTAAGAACTGTGTGAAGTGGATTTTCCAGCCATGTTATTCATCACATTCATTACATTCCAATTTCTAAATATTCTCTACATATGGAAAGTGTTTTCGCCACCCAGAACTACCAAACCTACCGCATCAACACGGGCAGACGTTCCCACATTAGTAAGCTCCCGAAAGCCATTTGGAGCGACTGTGAAATCCAAAGGTGCTTTTGGTTAGGGCCCGACACACGTTCGGGCCCAAAAGGTTAGGGACGACTGAGAAAACAGCCCATAAGGTTCACCTCTGTTAACGTATAATAAATACAGTGGAATCTCCTAAACTGAGCGATTCTTAACCCTTTGAGATTCCGATGATGATTTTGAGGGTCATTTCAAATCCAACCTGAGAGATTCCGATGACGCTTTTAATCGTCATTTTAAGATATTTTTGTAAAATATTCACCATACATTGCATTTAAGTGTCATAACAAGAAACTTGGGCAAGGTGTCGTGGGATGGTTGCTTTGTGCGTGGCAGGCAGTGCACATGTGGTATGACTCATGGCTTTGTCTCAGGGTAGGGAAGAAATGCAGTTGCACTGTAGCTGTCGTGACGGTTGGAGGTCATGTAATTGCCCTGCGTATATATTTCCCATTTAGCCTTTTTAGTTTCTTTGCTTTCCTTTTTTGAACATTCTACTACAAACTACAGCTATTCAGCTTCAAAATAACATCACATAAAGCATTCTATAGTGAAAAGTGTATCTGCACAAAGCAATCAAAGACAAAGAATATGCAGCTAAGAATCATAATATAATTATGCATCGTTTTCCTTTTTGCTTTACCGTGCAATAAAATGCATAAATAACCAAAATCTATATAGCACTGAAAAATTAATTTATTGTAGTTTTGCATGGTTTAAACCAGATTTATATATCATTATTAGATTTTTATTGCCGGAAATTTTTCTACAGCAAGGTATATTGTCTATTTCACCTAACTTCATCTCATTTTGACTTTTATTTTCTTTGTTTTCCTTTTTTGAATATACTATGATAAACTACAACTATTCGTTTTTAAAATAACACCACAACCAGCATTCAATCATAAAAGATGTATTTACATTGACTGATCAGAGAAAAAGATTGAGAAGTGAATATGTGGCCGAGAATCACGAAAAAATTGGATCTTTTTCCTTTCACTTTACCATCCATCCATCCATCATCCAATCCTACATTGCCCCATGAGGAGCATAGGAGCCCAGGGCTAGGCAGTTGGTCTCAAGATTTAAGATGAGAGTGACCAGCCTCACTCATCCCTGAATGGCATTACATAAGCAATCAACCCCAACCACCCCTTGGACATAAACCTTCACCGTCTCAATCCAACTGGAGTGCAATAATTACTGGGTATCCCTTTACCTCTTTCCACACAAGGTTTAGTAGGGGGTAGAGGTCACAGGGCCCTTTGCATGGGGCTAAAAAGGGGCGGAATTTGACAGGCGCGAATCAGATGTGCTTTCACCTTGAAAGACAACAGTAAACTGAATACAGTGTGGTGGGTGGTCTGCCTAGGGGAACTGCAATGCTGCCAATGTCAGCCTGGTGACAGCTGCTAATATATACACTATGAAATGATTGGCAGGAAATCTAGAAAACACATAATAAATTAGGTAGTTCCGGGTGAATGTAAATATCACTTAGGCTTCTCCCTTCCTTTCTTATATATATTTTTATTACGAGAATAGATTATACGGCATATTTCAAGGGGAAATAAACAGTGAAAATTAGCGAACGAGTGTACGTGAGGTGCTGTCAGGTGATAATTAGCCAATTCCAGGTGTATGGCACTATCACTCACCTTATTTCTTTTTGGTATATATTATTTGGTATAAGAATAGGACATAGGGCTTATTTCAATGGATGAAATCAGTGGAAAATTCCAAGGAAGATTTACTTGGCGCAGCACGGCCAGGCAGGCGAGAGGAGAGGGTAATGGAGGGGAGGTAGAGAAGGGAGTCAAGAACAGGGAGAAATGGCTAAATTGTCAACAATGGATGGGAGTACAGATGAGATTAGGAGTGCTGACTAGTGTTGGACCTTGGTAGTACTTATAGATGATACAAGCCACCACTTGGACACCCGGGGGAATTCAAAATAACACAGAATCACAAAAGTGACGCCCCGTGGTATGATCCCTTGCTCCCAAGCATCATGAAAGTGACGCCCCGCGGTTAAGGGGTTAATGAATGAACGTAGAGTATAATAGAGTAATGAGCATTAGCAATCTGTAAAGCCTAACTGGCAACATAGCACGGAAGGGCAGCACGTCAGCTGGTAGGTTCGTTTATTCATGATTTTTGAAGCTGTTGAAATGAAGTCTAGTGACTCAGACTAATATATATTGACCTCTGATGAAGAGAACCAGCAATGCTTTCTTGACCAAATCTACTATTGATATTACATTTCATCAATTTCTAGGGTTATTATGCTCTATGACGCATGTCTTAAAACACATATTCAGTAAATTAATACTAAATCATTTGTTGCCATATTACCCATCCCCGTTCCAGAGGAGCTCGGGGATGGGTATTGGTTTCTCTCGATTTGTCTGTTTGTTTATTTGTCTGTCTGTCTGTTTGTTTGTTTGACTGGCTGTCTGTCTGTCTGTCTTTTAACAACTTTACGCAAAAACTACTGATGCGATTTGGACTAAAATTAAAAAGATGATGGGTTAGGACCCTCTGATCACCTAATTAAATTTTGGGCCAAATTGTGCCAAGGCCCTGGCTGTATGCCCCCCCCCCCAAAAAAAAAAAAAGTTTTTTTTCCCAATAACTTCTTTCAAATTCGTCATATCGACATGAAACCAAAACCTAAACGTGCATCTTTCAAATCTGCATCCAATAGCATGTCTCCTTACATCAGGGGGGTTACCCCCCCCCAATTAGAGCTACAGGGGTCGGTGTCAGTTGGGTTGGGTCTAAATTTTCAAATGGGCATAAAATCATCAATTATTTTCCTATATATTTGAAATTTGATATGTGACATCTTTGACAAGATATCCTGTTATGTTTATACTTGAGCACTAAAATGACTGCCAGGGACGGGCTTGCTGTGCCTTGGCACTGCTTCTTGTTGCCTTTTATATACTTTCTCAATATACAGTAAAAGTCCAATATTTCGGCATCCAATTCCCCGGCAAATCTGACATTTCGGCAGTTTTGAGAAATAGTCCCATTTACAAATATCTCCGATCGTTCGGCAGATTCTCCGATTTTTTTCGTCAGTCTTGAAATTCTCCATGAGGCTCGCCAGCTAGCTACCCGCCTTTACCCGCCTTAGTGAGTGAGATAGTGAAAGTGATGGAACGAGTCTACCACTGCCATGAAGCTCAGAGGCTAGCTCTTTCTCCTATAGCATAAAGAGAGGACAAACATGTAGTGAGTCTAGCATGGGAAAGAGAATCTGTTTCGCCATTCTTCCGAGTTGTTGCCGTGCTGCTGCCGACCTCTCTTGCTTCTTCTGTGTGCTTTGTGAACTTCGTACCGAAATACCTCTGAAATTACTATTCGAGTGTGCTGTAAGCACCGTAACATCAGACAGGAGCTTTGTAACACCTGAGTGGACCAGCCGTGTGTTGTGAACAGTATAAACATCTTCTGCGTGCTTTGAAAATGGCCTCCACGTGTGGAAAGTTAACTGGTGTTAGCAAGAAGCGTACACATAAGATGTTGACTATTGCTCGGAAAATTGAGCTGTGGAAAAGATTAGAGGCTGGCATGAGTAGGAAACAGATTATGGATGAGTTTAACGTAAGCTCCTCTGCTCCCTCCTCTCCATCACCAACAGCAGTCTCTGAACCTCAAGCTCTACTGCCGCAGCAACAGGGAGAAGAGTCCTTAGAGCCTGTTGCAGGACCCTCCACTGCTGGGGACTTCTTCCAGCAGTAGCAGACTCCAATCAACCCCTTCTATTGTACATATGTAAATAAGGAACCTACTATAAGTTTAGGTAAGTGCATGTGAACTTGTAGGCCTACTGTACCATTACATTTATATACAGTATGTTCACTAATTTCTTTATTTTTCATATTCATGTATAGTACTGTATTCATTACAGTATTGTACAGTATCAAACAGTATACAGTACTCTCTCCAAACATATTTGTAATGATATGAGTAATGATGATAGTGTTCACCGAAACATATAAGGTACTGAGTGGGTAGGGTTTTCGATAATTCGGCAATTTTGATATTTCGGCACTTGCCTGGTCCCATAGATGCCAAAAAATCGGACTTCTACTGTAATATGCTGAAACAGAAGAGAGAAGACTGCACTAGGCCAGAAAGTCCTTGTAGTGCAAGGGAGAAGGAGACAGAGGGGAGGGAAAGCAAGCAGAAGAAGGAAAGTAGGGACAGTTGATGAGCTGATATGGATTGACTTGGGACTGAAGGGGTGCCAAAACCCTTTAAATATTCCCCACATTTCTGCAGGCAATACCTTCCTATGGGGTTCATCTCAGTATAAATGCATGCACTGGAAACATAAATATAATCAGGTAGCCATTAACATTCATATATTATGTGGCAGTTACCTTAAAATTCTTTCCAACAGCTCCACTTAATTACTTTCACATCCAAGAGGTCCATACATCATTTGTAACATCAAACAGAGACGAGGTAACCAAATATTCAGTTATAATTTGCAACACCCAACCAACACAGATCTCTCCTCCACAATGTTTGGAGGAAAGAGTAGGAAAGAGAAAGCAATTAAGATAGTGAAATGAAGAGGTTACCAGATGGATAACTACTATCAATCAACACTAGCAACCGCGGTGCTGTTCTCTGATTTGAAGACGTAATTATATTGCTTGACGCTAGTCATTCCTCGGACTGAGCTTGTTAAGCCCAGTCCACATTATCGGGCAGTGACTGGCGGACTGTGCCCTCATTGGGCACTGGGCACAGTCTGTCGGAAATGACTGAGATGTTCAGACTGCTGAGTAGCTCGTCACACAGTAAAGTCGCCCAGTTGTCAGTAGGTGGTCGGCAGCGCTTGACAGCGGTATCACCAAGTGCAACACAGTTGAAAAGAAAAAGCAATAGCTCAGTATGGCATATAAAGTGTTGCAATTGTAATATATTAAATAAAGGAGAGAGTGCAGAAAAACAATCTAGTTAAAAAGCCAACTTTTTGAGGATGGCAGAGTTGTCGGCCAATGTCCGGCGCCAAACCACTGGGAAGTGTCTGATGATTTTGCTCAACTAAGGGCACTGGCTGTTCGCTGGCTTGTCCATCAAAGTTGCCACAAAGTGTTCGATGACGGGCTTATCACTTGTGCCCGCCAGGCACTGCCCGATAGTGTGGATCATATGCTTGTTTTGGTATGCTGCATAAGTTATTTGTGTATAACTTACAGGCATTCACTATCGATTGTCAGGATGTTTAATGTGTGCAATACTGCTGTGAGATGAGCACAGCGCTGATTCCAACACATATCTCAAAACAGTTTTACCTCCTTTTATCTTTTCCAAAAAAATTCTTAGCAATAACTCAATGGGACATGTTTTCTAACATAGTGGGAATGAATACAGGGATGGCATGGTAATCAATTATGAGGACTTGTTTTTGCCTAACATATATTTGTCACTAATGTTGATTATGTTTCAACTCAGATATATCTCATCATCGGCAGGCACAGAACAAAATGATAATTTACAATAAGTTTATTTCCTTTGACAAAATATTCATTTCTAGTTAAAAAGCCAACTTTTTGAGGATGGCAGAGTTGTCGGCCAATGTCCGGCGCCAAACCACTGGGAAGTGTCTGATGATTTTGCTCAACTAAGGGCACTGGCTGTTCGCTGGCTTGTCCATCAAAGTTGCCACAAAGTGTTCGATGACGGGCTTATCACTTGTGCCCGCCAGGCACTGCCCGATAGTGTGGATCATATGCTTGTTTTGGTATGCTGCATAAGTTATTTGTGTATAACTTACAGGCATTCACTATCGATTGTCAGGATGTTTAATGTGTGCAATACTGCTGTGAGATGAGCACAGCGCTGATTCCAACACATATCTCAAAACAGTTTTACCTCCTTTTATCTTTTCCAAAAAAATTCTTAGCAATAACTCAATGGGACATGTTTTCTAACATAGTGGGAATGAATACAGGGATGGCATGGTAATCAATTATGAGGATTTGTTTTTGCCTAACATATATTTGTCACTAATGTTGATTATGTTTCAACTCAGATATATCTCATCATCGGCAGGCACAGAACAAAATGATAATTTACAATAAGTTTATTTCCTTTGACAAAATATTCATTTCTCATAACATTATAAAATAATGTTCTCTCCAAAATAACATGTGTGGTCTAAATACGACAAGCAGATAAATAATACTCCTGTTTTATTCAGCTCATCAACTGTCCCTCATTTCTTTCTTCTTCCTTTTTGCTTGCTGTCCTTACTCTCTATCTCCTTCTCCCATGCACTACAAGGACTTTCAGGCCTAGCACAGTCTTCTCTCTTCCTATTTCAATATATTATATTGAGATGTATAAAAGATAATAAGGTAACAAATAATTTAGTATTAATTTACTGAATACACATTTTAAAACATGCATCACAGAGTGTAATAACCCTAGAAATTTATGAAATATAATATCAATAGTAGATTCGGTCAAGAAAGCATTGCCGGTTCTCTTCATCAGAGGTCAATATCTATTAGTCTGAGTCACTAGACTTCGTTTCAACAGCTTCAAAGATCATGAATAAATGAACCTACCAGCTGCCATGCTGCTCTTCCATGCTATGTTGCCAGTTAGGCTTTACAGATTGCTAACGCTCATTACTCTATTATACTCCACATTCGTTCATTAAATAATGTAGTACTCTATAAAAAATGTTTCTACTACTACTACTACTATTGCCAGACACCTCAATCCTGTTCAGGGTGGCCACAAACAAATCGCCTCCATGTCGCCCTGTCCCCCGCCATTTCACTGCCCCACTCCCAACTCACACACCCCTCTCTCATATACCTCTCCACCCCATCCCTCCATCTCATCCTCGGCCTCCCCCTCCCTCTTCCCCCTTCCACCTCACTCACATACACTCTCTTTGTCAGTCTTTCGCCCTCCATCCTCTCCACATGGCCAAACCACCTCAGTGTATTCCTCCTAACACTTCCTATCACATCCACATCCACACCACAACGCTCCTTTATATCCTCATTTGTCAGCCTCTCTCCATGTGACTCCACTTATTAGTTATTAATATTAACCTGCACTACATATAATGAGACTATCTGCTTCACCACCACTCAAAGGGTCAGTCAATCACGTTCCATCTGACACAGGCTCTAGGTTCTTATGGATTCATTCATAAAGATCCGTGGGCTTGCTACAGGGAACTGCCAGATGTCTCCATATACTACAATATTTTTTTCGCATATTCTACTTGCGCAACTGTACACATCGCATGTACACACTACATGCAAGCACTTGCTCATCACTGAACTTACAGTAAGGGTACTACACAAGTCACACTTTTGGGGAAATGGTTACTTCATAATCAGCCACACTGATTAAATCATGTTTGGTTATACAGCATCAGTAATGGTTGTACAGCATCAGTAATGACCACACAAGCAAACATCATCAGATGAACGGCAATTAATATCTTTAGCACTTTATCTGTCCTAAAAATTGCACTTTATTCACCCTTAGTACGATGTATTTCCTTTGAATAAAACCATCTGGCAAGCAAGAATAAAGGCCCAATAAAAGACACTACTTGGCTGAGTGATAATGGAAAGCGGCTTATCATTGTGCGTCTACCTGGCTTTGTCTCTCTCCTCCCTCCTTAACACTTTCACATCGAGCGACACAAGGACGTGCCACTAAAAAATGTCTGTAGCCACTGGATGGCACATATATGTGTTCTGGACTTTTTATATTTGCGAGCCAGTGCTGGCCCAATAGAGGTTCACGGATCAGAAGGAGGCCAAACTGAGGTGTTACCATCACTGGAGGACTATTTTATTGTCAATTATTTCGTCTCTTACCAGAAGTATGGCAAAGTGTGCAGTATGAGATGTTTTCACTGCCACAGCAGCCTACTTGGATCTGACGGAAGCGATCTCTGATATGTTGTCAGGTGAAAGTGAGAGTGAAAATGAAAGAGCTATTAAAAGAGAGAGAGAAAGAGAGAGAATCATTACACCAACATTGCAGGTTTTGACAGCTCAAAACACAAGTAACTATTATTTTTTTCTTACATTATGCTGGACATCATTTTACACAAAAAATTATGGTCTGTTTTTTTGGTGTGGATTATTTTATTGAAAAAATTTTCTTTATATACAGCATCTCAAAACTCATGTGTGTGGGACATCCAGCCAAAAAAAAACACCCCTCAAGTGGAAGGGTTAACTACATCCACACCCGTACTCTTAAATAACATCATTCATTAGACCAACCCTGGAATATGCATCAGTAGTCTGGAGTACTCCTCAAAAAAACACATAGACAAGATTGAAAAAGTTCAAAGGGCCGCTACAAGATGGATACCAAGCTTAAGGGACCTAAGCTACGAAGAAAGACTAAATAAACTGAATCTACCAACACTACAGGAGAGAAGGAAAAGAGGTGACATGATAATGCTATATAAGGGTATATCAGGGAAGGAGAAAATAGACATAAATGATTACTTAACATATGGAGAAGCATCAGCAAGAGGACACTGCAAAAAACTGCATAAGAAGAGAGGTGATAAAGACGTAAGGAAATTCAGTTTCCCAAACAGAGCAATTGATCAATGGAATGCACTACCGAATGAAATAGTGTGTGCCAAAACAATTCACAAATTTAAGGATATGTACGATAAATATGGTTTAAGACACGGGACAGTACGAGCTTGACTCACTCCTGTAAAGATACAATTAGGTAAGAATTAGGTAAGAACACACACACACACACACACACACAAATGCAAAATCAGTTAATCAGTGTATTCACACAGGTGTTCACTAGATGGGTGGATCTGACATAATGATCATGGAAGAAGGTTATCGAGCTTTTTAAGGCAAAGCAACTTAAGACAAGAAGCAATGCATTCTAATTTCATCTTCTAAAATCTGAAATGATTCCTTCTACCACTATTTCTAACATAAGCATACTGTCAAAAGTCAGTTGAAGTACCTTCAAAAGGGTGCCTCCAAATGACAAAATAGTGAAAAAAAAAAAAAAAAAAATCATACCGATGGGGTTAAGATTCTACAGCCTCCTTGAGTTTCCCAATTTATTTTGGTCCTTGTATCAAAATGCTACATTATTACATTTTTACTCAATCAGTATTTGGCTTAGCCTAAGTACAGTGGAAGTATCTGACCTGCAAGCTTTTTTTTTATGGTGATGCGACAGCGAGCCTGGTTGGTTATCAGGCGAAGTGGGGTGAGTGCCGGATCCTTAGTTGATCGTGCTTCCACACGTAATGTCTGCCATGATAACTGCACCCATACAACCAAGCCACAGAGGGAAGGTTAATAATGTATATTATTATCATATTCTCCAACCAAATACTAAAAAGATAAGTATATGGAACCAACCACTAACTCAAAGACAAACAACCACCCCTTACGGGATTATGACGTCTGGCTACACACAGATAGACAGGAGGAAAAGCATTAATATGTTTGAAACAAAGATATGAACTACAGTAATCTTAATGTCATACATCCTTCCATATTGTTTCTGTGGTCTTTTAGTCCATCATCCATCCATCAGCCAATCCTATGCCGCCCATGAGAAGCGTACAAGCCCAGGGCTAGGCAAGTTGGTCCTGACATTTAAAATGAGAGTGACTGGCCTCACTCATCCCTGAGTGGCATTATGTGAGCAATAAGCCCCAATCACTCCTTGGATATAAACCTACACAGGCTCAATCAGATTGGAGCGCCTTAATTGCCCACTAAACCAACAAGAGCCATAATTTGGTTATATGTTACCACCCAGCATACTAAATGGTTCACTGGTGTACAGGAAACCATTTGGCTTGTCACTCAGTGTAGAGTCACCCACAGGCAGAAGGAAGAGGAAATAATGAAGGAAAGAAAGATAGACGAGGGAGTGTAAAGTCACCCATAGGCAGGAGGAAGAGAAAAGAATGAAGGAGAGAAAGACAGAAGAGGAAGGAAGGAAGGAAGAGAGGCAAGGGCAGACACTCAAAGCAGCACTACATCGAGTGAGCGGATGGTGGGCACCCCCACCTACCAACTAGGGTGTGGTCTTTTAGACCCTGGAAAAATCTATCTATCTATCTATATACCTAGGCTGCTTCCCCCAAGGAAAGGGAGGTAGCCGAGACAGGACGACTCACTCTCCATTTACTCATCCATTCAAACACATTCATTCGCATCTTAGCCCCAAAGGGGCCAAAAATACCAATAAAGGGATTAGTTACAATGGAGACAAAATTGTGCCAAACTTAAACAATGGATATCTCAAGGATACATATAGAAATTTAAACAGGGGTGGCAAAGGGTTAAACTTAAGCTGGAAAAATGAACATTTGATGAAGAGTCTTCAGTGAATCCTCGGTGATGCTACAAGATATTGTTGCTGAGATGAAAAGAATGAGCCTGAAAACAGATTTGATAAGTACAAATGATTTTAATAATGAATAACCTTAGGAACTTATGGCAGTTTGCTTACTAACATTATTGACAATGTTAGTAGTCCCGCAGTTAGCATGGGATCAGACCTCAGTGGTTAGACAGGTCTGACCTGACTACAAGTTGCCTACTAAGGGGCAGTCAGTCACACAGTAATGTGGATCGTAAAAGAATGGGTGGCAGAATGGATTATGAGGTGGTTTGTTACTGTTAACCAGTTCACTCAGGTGGGGTGTTGAGTATGAAGGAGGACAGTGCAAGTCATTAACTGGTTCTCTAACTCTCCTGCAGAAGT
Source organism: Coenobita brevimanus (assembly GCF_032717465.1). Classification (NCBI taxonomy): domain Eukaryota; kingdom Metazoa; phylum Arthropoda; class Malacostraca; order Decapoda; family Coenobitidae; genus Coenobita; species Coenobita brevimanus. The sequence continues at coordinate 26,556,449 of NC_137004.1, forward strand.
GTTTCTACAAAACTTCTGGCAGCATGTACAAATCAGTTATTTTCACAATTTAATACTCTAATTAATTTCTAAAATGAAAGTGTCCTCCCAAACTAATAGTGATGTCAGTAGAAAATAGGGAAAAAAGTTGGCAAAGTCGAAGGCTCTAGTACGACTTATCATTTCGTTTCACTTAGTTTTTGAAGGCTCCAAAGGGCTTGCATGCACTGGCTTTGGTCACCTAATGGCAGCTCTCCATGCTGCTCAATCTCTGGCAGCTTCCCTATTTAGTCCCTTATCCCTGAGGTCACATTCACTGACATTGTCCCAGGTCTTTTTCGGTCTACCTCTCACTAGCATATCCCCATCATTAATACTTCTCACTTTCTGCACCCAATAATTATCAACCCCCATCCTCTCCACATGTCCAAACCATCTCAATCTACCCCTCCTCATCACTACACCAATACACTCCAGTCCCATCCTACCTCTCATTATCATTTATATAATACATAAAGATTACCATGCCCACATTTTTGTTCTTTGCATTAGTTTTAACAGTTAATAATAGGCACCAAGACTGAGATCATACTATACAAACTTGAATATCCTTTCCTCTCATGTTTCAGAGCCTACTGATAACATAAGCCATACACCACTTTATGTGCTCAAGTGAACTTTATAAAATAACACAAAGATATTAACCTGCGGAATGCACAATTACCTTTTTTTATCCCATCCCGTGGTGCGCAAAAAATGAAAACAAAAAAATTTTTTTTTGTCTTTGTCTATTATAAACCTAAACATCCAGGGCATTACCTGGAAAAAAAAAAAAAAAAAAATCTTTCCGTCTTTGCATAGTGTCATGCGTAAGTTTGCATAAGGGTTTACTGAAAAATTATTATTTTTTTTTAGTTTTTGTTTATTACAAACATGAAAATAAACATCCAGGGCATCATCTGGTAAAAAAGAAAAAATCTCTCTCTCTGGTTTTAAGTAGCACTATGAGTAAGTTTGTGTAGGGATGGAATAGTTAGCGGTGATGCACGGCCACTGGAAGGTTTGCACAGCCTGAGCTGTAGCTCGCAATGCAATGCTACCCAGCCCAAGCTGTGGCTCACAATCCACAGGTTAATAGGCATCAAATCTGGCTCAATATTCTCAAAGTAAGAATGACCTTGAAATTGATTACGTATCTCTCACTCAAGAACATTTGTAGTTCCCCCATTTTTTTTTTTTTTAATTAATGTACACTCATCATCCATAGTTTTGGCGGAGAGTCTAAAACCTACCTCTGGCTGGAGGAAAAGCCACATCTGAGGTTTCACACTGAACGAAGACAGACTGTGGTAGTTCAGTCCACTTCTAGACTGCCTGGGTAACTTTGTTATCATGATCTGTTTCACATGCAGTCTAGCAAATCTCTGAACAACCATATTAATACTGAAAATCAGGTCTTGTTCTGATGAGAATCCCTACAACTTATCTCCAGTCAGGGATGAGATTAGAATACGAGCAGAAACTACAGCTCACAACTGTACAGTACTGACAGTCCTCAGGCTAGATATGGGTTACACCAACACCTCAACATTCACGGGGGATGTATTCCTTAAACTTTATGGAAAGTAGAATTTTGTAAATAAGCTGTCTGCTCTCCATGTCTTATTTTCATAGTTGTCACATCCTAGATAGAAGTCACGTATATGGGCCACCTGCTCTTGATTCCCTTTTAAGTTTAACAGATGGAGTCCCATATAATGTCCAACCTTAAATTTGGCTTAAAAAAAAAAAAAAAAAAAAAAGTTATGCAGCATAAAGCACAGTACTGTTAATCTATCTATCTATCTATCTATCTATTTATTGCCAAATGCCTCAATCCCTTATACAGGGTGGCCACAAACAAATCGCCTCCACGTCATCCTGGCCCCCGCCCCTTCACTGCCCTGCTCCCTATAAACACCCCCCTCTCTCATATACCTTTCCACCCCATCCCTCCATCTCATCCTTGGTCTTCCCTTCCCTCTCTCCCCCTCCACCTCACTCACATACACTCTCCTCATCAGTCTCTCACTCTCTATTCTCTCCACATGGCCAATCCACCTCAATGTGTTTCTCCTAATGCTTCCTATCACATCCACACCACAATGCTCCATCACATCCTCATTTGTCAGTCTGTCTCTCCATGTGACTCCACAGGTTCCTCTAAATTAACTCATTTCCATTGCTCTCACTCTTGTGTCCCTGCATCAACATCCAAGCTTCACTTCCATACGTCAGAGTTGCTATCACAATACTGTCATGTAATAAATTTTTCACTTCCATGCTCACTTCCCTGTTTCTTATCACTGCCTTCAAGGAATCACCAACCTTTCTTCACTGCTGTACCCTTTCAAGCACTTCATCCTCCAAACTTCCATCCTTACTCATCACAATAGCCAAGTACTTAAACATACTCACGTTTTCCATTTCCTCACCATCCAACCTCACTGTACATTCACTGACTTCACCCCTCTTGAAGACTATAACTTCACTCTTCCCTACATTCACCTTTAAAGTCCGTTGCTTATGCACTCTCCCAAACTCATCCACCAAGCCTTGCAGCTCCCCTTCGTCTTCACTCAACAACACAGTATAATCTGCAAACAACAGTACAGGGAGTTTCCAAACACTGCCCTCTCTCATTAGGGCCACTCCAACATCCACTGCCCTACCTTGTACCTCTTTTATAACCCAATCCATATACAGACTGAACAACCATGGAGACATGACACATCCCTGTTTAAACCCAACCTTCAAAGAGAAAAATTCACTCAGTTCACCATCCACATGCACTGCAGCCTTAGCACCATCATACATACTCTTCACAGCATTTAACAACTTCCCATCTACTCCATATATTCTTAATACTTTCCACAATCCTTGTCTATCCACCCTGTCATATGCTTTTTCCAATTCCATGAAGGCCACATACAACTTCTTTCCCTTCTTTAGACACTTTTTCACTTAATATCTAAGAATGAATATCTGATCTACACAACCTCGTCATTTCCTAAAGCCTCCTTGTTCTTCTCCAACAAATTCCTCTGTTATTTCCCAAACTCTGTCAATAAATATCCTACTGTATACTTTTCCCATTACACTAAGAAGACAAATGCCCCTATGATTACCATAAACTTCTTTTTCCCCTTTCCCTTTGTAAAAGGGTATAATTATATCAGACTTCCAGTCATCTGGGACTTTACCTTCCTCCCAGGCCAATCTGCACATCTTCCACATCCATTCTACTACTATGTCTCTCCCATGCTTCAGCATTTCACCACACACTCCATCAATTCCTGAGGCTTTCCCCATTTTGACTTTCTTCACTGCTTCCACAACTTCTATCCTACTGATTTCTTCCAGTCTTCTCACCTCCCTCCTCCCAGCCATTCCCCAGCCACTTATACTCGCAATACTTTCATTCTCTATGTTCAACAATTCATTAAAGTGTTCTCTCCATCTGGTCACTTTTTCCTCCCTTCTCCACTAGTAATCTACCATTTTCATCTTTCACTCCCCTACTAACTTCATTGCCACCCTGTCTTACTCTCTTCACCTCTTTTCAGAACATTTTCATACATTTCCTCCATTTGACACTAAAATTCCTTCCAAATTCCTCATCCACCTTCTTCTTACTCTCTCTTACTAATCTTTACACCTCTCTCTTCCTTTCTACATATAACTCTGTCTTCTGTCTTTCAAATTCTTCCATGCCCCTATTTCTCATCCATTCATTTTATGCTTTCTTCTTTTGTGCCACAGCCTGTCTCACCTCTTCAGTCCACCATGCTATTCCTTGCACCCCCTTTAGTCTTCTCTTCACCCCACACACCACCTCACATGCTGCACATATTTCCTCTGTGAATATCTTGCACACACCTTCCACATCCCCTATCTGCTCCAATTCATATTTGGCCAATCGTTCCTCCACTTCTCTCTTACATTCTGCCTTTTTCTCATCCTCTTGTAACCTTTCCACTCTCCGTGCAACTACTCCTTCCTCCTGTCCTTCCCTTCTTCTATTTCTCCATTTTACTTGGACCTTGATTCTGACCACCACTTGGTGGTAGTCAGAAAGTCCACTCCCCCAACCTCTATATACTCTTGCATCCAATACACATCTTCGAATCCTTTCATTCACACACACATAATCAATCACAGCCTTCCGTTCATTCAGTTCTCCATCCACCCTTCTCATCACTTACCATATATACCTGTGGATCATTTTGTGCCTGAAGAGGGTATTGGCTATCACCAACCCCCTCCCAGCACGAATGCCCACTAAAGCATTGCCATTCTCATCCATCTCAGCAGGCACACCCCACTCACCAACTACTCCATCCACCTTCACATTCCCTACTTTACCATTCATATCACTGATCAAAAACACTCTCTCACTCCTTCCAAACGTTTCCATGCACACTTCCACACTTGTCCAGAACTCTTCTCTCACTCTGCTTGCACGATCTTGCGCTGGCGCATAGACGCACACAATCGCCCACATTTGTATTCCAACTTTCAATTTTACCCACAAAATCCTCGACCCAACTGATCCATACTCTCTTATGTTCTTCTTCTATCTTTTACTCACAACAGTGCACACTCCTTTTGCCCTCTCATTCTCACCTACTCCTGCACATATACCCCAACCATACTCTCATTCTCTCACACTCTCTCCTCTTCATTTGGTTTCAGTTACTCCACATACATCCACTTCCACACCCTCAAGCACCTGGACAATCTCTCTCTCTTTCACCTCATCATTTGCACCCCTTACATTCCATGTTGCAATTCGTACCGTGTCCACTGTCCGGTCCTTGGTCTTCATCTTTTGGTCAGTCCTTGTCTGAGGCTTCTTGTTCGTCTTTTTAGTTGGCTGTTTTCCGGGGAGGGGCACTAACCCTCCGCCAACCCTTTTAGTCGCTTCGTACGACAAGCAGGGATACTGGGGGAGTATTCTTGAAAACCCCCCTATAGGAAAAAGTGATCGTGTGGTCATTGAGTTCCAGATGAAAAAGGGGAACGTGGTGTCAAGAGATGAGCTTTATAGGCAGGGAGATACAACTTTGGGAAAGCAAACTTTACAGGATTGAGGAAATTTTTTGAAAATGCGGATTGGAAAAAATTCAGAGAAACGAGAGATGCAAAAGAAGTGGGATATCTTTCTAGACCTCTATAATTTGGGAGTGGAAAAATATGTTCCAAGAGTAAGTGGGAAAGAGAACAGGAAAAAGGATTGCTTTAAAGGAATTGTTCGAATGTTGACCTTGACTTGGACTGTTAAAATACTTTGTTGACTCATATTTCTATCTTCTTACATATATTTCATTGTTGTTAAGTATACAACGGATTTCTTATTGCTTTTGACGATTGTATTTTCGATAAACTCAGTATCATATCTGATAATAAAGAGAGTATCGGTTTAAGCAACAACGAAATTGAACAAACATCTCCGCCAATCAGAATCTCGGCAGGAACAGTGTTGCCATATATGCCTGGCCAGATTAATTGGTATGAGGTATAGGGGTGTAATGCTGTATGGTAGTGAGACCTGGGCAGTGAAGGAGGAAGATATTCGCCAGTTCAGACGTACAGAAATGACAATGTTTAGGTGGATGTGCAGTGCGTTCCTGCGTCCAAGGCCTGGAGGGGCTGGGTTTACGATGGAAGAGTTGAGAGGTAGGATGGGACTGGAGTGTATTGGTGTTGTGATGAGGAGAGGTAGATTGAGATGGTTTGGACATGTGGAGAGGATGAAGGATGATAATTGGGTGAGGAAGGTGAGAAGTGTTAATATTGGGGGTGGGGTTATGAGGGGTTGACCAAGAAAGACATGGGACGAGGTCATCAAGTGTGACCTCAGGGTTAAGGGACTGAACAGGGAGGCTGCAGTGGATTGTGCAGCGTGGAGAGCTGCCATTAGGTGACCAAGGCCGACACATGCAAGCATGTTGGAGCCTTTAAAAAACGAAAAATGAAAACGAAGGCTCATGAACTTCTGCAACTAGGCATATGCTTACCTCTTGCAAGGTGTTGGCAAAATTTTGCATTAGGATGGTGAGCAGTTACATAAAGGTAAGCTTTACTCTTGAACAACATTTGTTCTCACTGCAGTTTTGTTATTTTCCTCACCAGTTTTCCGTGTTTTTTATTAGCTTATCATATAAACACCAGCAAAGATGATGGTACACCATTTTTACCAATATAACCAATTTCTGGTGATATATTTGGTCATGGATTTCCCCCCCTCCCCCTCTGGGAGCAGCTATCACTTGTGTCCCTGAAAGATAACTGATTTTCCAACCGTCTTCATTTTTTTTTTTTGGATTTTTGTTGTTTATGCAATGTTTTCTTGGTGTTTTGCATTAATTAGGATATTCCTATGTGTGTTTTGATGTCTGAATATGGCAGAATGACCGGAAAACACTGCCAAAATCTGGAGGGATACTGTTCATATAGTTTTTTTTTTTTTTTTTTTTTCATGGTTCTCTTGGTGTTTAGCATTAATCTGCATATTCCTATGTGTGTTTTGATGTCTAAATATGCCAGAATGACCAGAAAACACTGCCAAAGTTAGAAGGGGTACTGTACATATAGTTTTATTTTATTTTTATTTATTTATTTTTTTTTGTGCATGGTTTTCTTGGTGTTTTGTATTAATCTGCATATTCCTATGTGTGTTTTGTTGTCTAAATATGCCAGAATGACCAGAAAACACTGTCAAAGTTATGAGGAGTACTGTACACAAAGGCAATTTTTTTTTTCTTTATGTTTTTCTTGGTTTTGTATTAATTTGCATATTCCTATGTGTGTTTTGATGTCTAAATATGCAAGAATGACTGGAGAACACTACCAAACTAAGAGAGAGGTACTGTACAAATAGGTTAGGTAAAGTAGGAGGTTGGGTACAGGTAGGATATGGGTATAGTTGGGAGATAATCATTATCCGGACATCGGCACTACCAGGACATGCCTTTGGCTCCAATACATAGGATAATGGAGGGGTTACTGTATGTCGATAAATAGGGTACATACAGGTTTTTAAATTCTGCAAAGCTTTAAAGCTGTGTTTCTCAAAACTTCGCATTTATTGAGTTCGGTGTTTTGGTTCTTATTCCTCATTTTATCTTTTGATACCTTCATGTTTGCTATGACATCATTTAAGTGCAAGTGTGGCCATGCCCTACAAACCAGCTAAAAAAACTCTCACACTGTGAACTTTCACTCATTTGAACTTATGTCAGGGATGGAAACTGGAAGTGGTACATCTACATATCAAGTGTGCAAAGAAAAAATAATAATATAGTGAATGAATCTCAAGGCATCTAATTCACTAGATGACTAGACCCTGCCCAAGGGGTTATGTCCCTCTTCTCCCCAACATGGCACAAAGAAAGACTAAGTCATTATGGCAAGATCAACATCCACAAACACAACTGACAACTGCATGGATACCATACATAAACACTCAAATATTCAATTGTTTGCTCACTTGTGTGGACATCAGTGACATCAGAAGGTCATCATGCCTCATGAGGCATTATAAATGTAAACAAGGGGTGCACTTTCTCATCAGCTGTCAATTGATTCCTTCCAACCCCATCTCCAATGACCGTGTGATGTCAAAAGTAGTATAATGCCTCTTCCTACAGGTTGCCCCAATTTATACTTATTAAGAATGGAAAATGAGTTTTTGCCTTTGTAAAAACATTTTTTTTTTTTTTTTTAGAATTCACATGCTAATCTTATTTTAAATAAATATGGTAAGACTGTACTACTGTGAACATATAATGCCTCACCTCTTTAAATATAAGTAGTTCTCCTCTATCGGCATCTTTAAGTCGAGTACTTCGCAGGTCAGCTTTCTGCCAGAGTGGATTTTTTGAGTCCAGCACAATTCGGGAAAGCTGGTGAATAAAAAGTTACATATAAGTACAATATAAAAACTGAATCATTCACTTATAATGACCAGGGAATGGTCATTAAATTTTCACCAAACCAAAATTACTTCCCCTTCGCCATTAAACTGTATAATGAGGCAAGTAAAGAACATAATGACAACACTTTTCCTTTCTATATATCTGACAGTTTCTATATATCTAATAGTTTATATTTAACAGTTAATTATGAACTAATGTTAAAGAAAGTTGGTTTAATTAATAATGACCGTATTTCTTTTTCCATTTATTTACTGATTTATAGCCCAACTACTTGGTCCCTCGGGAAGAGGCCATGCTAAAATAACTCTGGCTACCCCTCCCTCCATCTCACACTGTTCATTCATTACCACTCCACTCTGTGCTTCCATTTCATCCTTACCCTCCTTCTTCCCCTCTCCCCCTCCATCTCACTCACATACACACTAAATGGCCTATATTCTCATCCAGTAAGAGGTTCTCTAAGATCTCTTCCTTAGCAATTTCTTCTGGATATACAGTATCTTATAACTGTAACATTCTTCTGTGCATTATTTATGCAGACTATGGTGACATTAGAAATATTTATAAAACACAGAACAGGAAAGTAAGATGTCTATCTATCTATCTATTGCCAGACACCTCAATCCCGTTTGGGGTGGCCACAAACAAATCGCCTCCACGTCGCTCTGTCCCCCACCATTTCACTGCCACGCTCCCAACTCACACCCCCCTCTCTCATATACTCTCAACCCCATCCCTCCATCTCATCCTCAGCCTCACCCTCCCTCTTCCCCCCTCCACCTCACTCACATACACTCTCTTCATCAGTCTTTCACCCTCCATCCTCTCCACATGGCCAAACCACCTCAGTGTATTCCTCCTAACGCTTCCTATCACATCCACATCCATACCACAACGCTCCTTTATATTCTCATTTGTCAGCCTGTCTCTCCATGTGACTCCACAGGCTCCTCTTAAATAACTCATTTCCAATGCTCTCACTCTTGACTTGTGTCCTTCCAACAATGTCCAAGCTTCACTTCCATACGTTAGAGTTGGTATCACAATTCTGTCAAGTAGTAACTTTTTCACTTCCATGCTCACTTCCCTGTTCATTATCACTGCTTTCAAGGAACCAGCAACCTTTCTTCCCTGCTGTACCCTTTCAAGCACTTCACCCTCCAAACCTCCATCCTTACTCATCGCACTGCCCAAGTACTTAAATGTACTCACATTTTCCAATTCCTCACCATCCAACCTCGCTGTACATTCACTGACTTCACCTCTCTCAAAGACCATCACTTTACTCTTCCCTACATTCACCTTTAGATTCCGTTTCTTACACACTCTCCTAAACTCATCCACCAAGCCTTGCAGCTCTCCTTTGTCTTCACTCAACAACACAGTATCATCTGCAAACAACAGTACAGGGAGTTTCCAAACACTACCCTCTCTCACAAGGGCCACTCCAACATCCACTACCCTATCTTGTACCTCTTTTATTACCCCATCCATGTACAGATTGAACAACCATGGAGACATGACACATCCCTGTTTCAACCCAACTTTCAAAGAGAAAAATTCACTTAGTTCACCATCCACACGCACTGCAGCCTTCGCACCATCATACATACTCTTCACAGCATTCAACAACTTCCCATCTACTCTATATATTCTTAATACTTTCCACAATCCTTGTCTATCCACCCTGTCATATGCTTTCTCCAAATCCATGAAAGCTGCATACAACTTCTTTCCCTTCTCTAGAAACTTTTCCACTAAAGATCTAAGAATAAGTATCTGATCTACACAAATTAATTACTTAGAAAAAGATTTTAGGGAGCTTCCTTAACAAACAAGAATTTCATTCTTGCGAATGAAAGCAGGTCTGCAGGTGATCGTGTCAATGAGTAAGGACGTGAAGAAGATGAGTAACTTCTGGCTCTTGAAGCAGGATGTCTTCGTGTGTGTGCAAGCGGCCCCAACTTTGACTTTGTTCTCAATATCATAACTTCTCTAGCACATACCTTCAGCTTTCTCCTGGGATGTTTGTTGAGCCTTCATCGAGTACCGTAGGACTTGTGGAGACCTCTGATGTTGGGTAACGAAGTCTCCACTTTACACTTCCCGACAACCCGTAATACAATTACCACAGCCTGATATTATCACTAGAAACACTATTCTATGATTCTCAAATAGTTTGGAAGCCATACTAAAAAAAACACACACACACACACACACACACACACACACCCACACACACACACACACACTGTGAAAGCCATTAAAATTTCGAGCGCGTATGACCTTCCCACTTGTGATCGTTCGCCGCTGGCGTTCTGTCATTTATTATTCATAAAAACACTCACAGTCTATATTTCTATTACATCCAGCAGATGAAATGTTGAAAGCAAATGATCCCCGGTGCACCGTGGCTGGAAGTCAACTGAGTACACTTCACTAGGAGAACTGCTGTCTAAATCACTTCTTATGAGAGATATCCTACTTGTAAAAAATGAAGCAAAATCAGAAGCCAATTGGGCATCAGATACAGAAGTTGGTTTAACAATTACAGTCCTCCGACCAACCAAACTGTTCACAACTGCAGACAGTTTTTTTTTATCATCACCACATGAATCAACTTTATTTTGATAATATCTAGCATTCTGAGCTCTTACAGTGTGAACGACTGCTCTTCTCATAAAAACATAACACAAACGAGTTACTTCGGTCCACTGCAAGCGCCACTCACGTTCTGCCCTTCTACGTTGTCTACGCAAAGAATTAATGGATGGACCATACCACGCAGTATTATCATGTACAGTGATTGTTTTTACTACTTCAGGACAATAATGGTCAAAAATTGACCTGAGCTCGTTGTTGTAGATATCAACCAATTCACCAGAAGAAAGACTTGAAGAATCGATGGAGTTTAAACGTTGATCAATTTCAAAACACATCAACTGGCGGTCAACATTGTTGTAATTTCTGAACCTGATGACCTTTTTATATGAAGGGGATTTCGGGACATCAAAACTAAGAGTGATCAGAGCATGATCAGAGATGAGGGGGTCAAATGAGTCAACCTCCACATCTGATATGCGCCTGCAACCAACAGGGGACAAGATCAAGTCAAGGACATGTCCTGAGACATGAGTTGGATTACTCACATGATTGAAAAAATTGTTCTGGGTGATAAACTCAAGGAATTCTGAAGAAAATTGTTTTGACTCTGGACTGTCAACCCAATAATTGAAATCACCACAAACAATAAGTCCTCCAGGTTTAAGAGAAAACCCTTCAAGAAACTGGCCAAACTCCTCCATAAAACCTCGATCTCTGCCCGGATGACCTGGTCCATAGACAATTGCAATTCTAATGGTATTCTGTTGGAAATTTATTACTATTTCCATAAATTCAAATGATGATGGGGTCAGGTCTGAGTCAATGAGAGAAACGTTTGCAAGTGCTGCTGAGTAGATGAGTGCTACGCCTCCTCCCGGATAGTCAGCAGCAGGCCTGGGAATACTAATAATAGAATGTGTCTTAAGCAAAGCATTACAAATAATATCGATATCAATAAAGAGAAATGTAAATGAGTAGTAATATAAGAATACGAGTATATATATCCTAGAAGTAATATGAAAGTGAAAGTTTCACTCTAGCATGTATGAATACTATGAGTTATGAAAGTGGAAGTGAAGGTGACAGATTCACTCTCAACGCTAGTATACAAGATGAGAAAGTGAATGCTACGTATTTTACTGAAAGAGAAATGGAATGCCTACAGTGACAATAAACTACTATTACCGAAGGAAACTTATGGATAAAGACCGTAGATATATATAAGTATTATATAGTTATAGAAATATGAAGTGTGAGTGTTTTTATGAATAATAAATGACACCACCAGTAGCAAATGAGTGCAAGTGGGAAAGACATACGCACTCATAATTTTCATTGCTTTCATTTTTTTTTTTTTTTTTTGGAGTATGGATTCCAAACTATTTGAGAATTATAGAATAGTGTTTCTAGTGATAATATCAGGCTGTGGTAATCATATTACGGGTTGTCGGGAAGTGTAAACTGGAGACTTCGTTACCCAACTTCCGAGGTCTCCACAAGTCCTATGGTACTCAACGAAGGCTCAACAAACATCCCAGAGAAAGCTGACGGTATGTGCCATATGCATATGTAATTTTAATATTCTAGGACTAATAACTGATTTTTGGCAAATATTTTTAGAAAGTCTGTCGGAGCGCAAATATGCCCACGAGACACACAAGGAGCGCCAAAACAACCCCGCGGCTTAGGGGTTAAAGATAGAAAAGATGAAGTCTTGTTCACCAGGTCGATCAGTGAAAGGAGAGGAGAGCCAAAGGTGGTGGTGAACATTGAAATCTTCTAGAATGGAGATTTCAGAGAAAGGAGAAATGGATAGCATGTGTTCCACAGTAGAAGTAAGATAGTACAAGAATTTTTAATAGTCAGTAGAATTAGGAGACAAGTAAACATCTCAGATATATTAAGTCGGATAATGACTGGAGAGCAGAAGCCAGAGAGTAGAGATCAGAAAAATCAAGTTCAGGAACATGAGAGCAAGATAGGTCATTGCACACATATACGGAACATCCATCTTTGGCTTTGAAATGAGTATAGAGAAAGTAGGAGGATACAGAAAAGGGTTTGCTGTCAGTTGCCTCAGTCAGCTGAGTCTCAGTAAGGAAGAGAAGGTGAGGTTTAGAGGAGAGGTGGTGTTCAACAGACAGAAAGTTGGAGGAAAGGCCACAAATGTTGCAGAAGTAAAGAAGTGAGTCAGACTGTGGATCCAGGCAGCTCAAAGAGTCGTCACCAGGAGAGGGACAGATGGTGGGGGCATTTATGGTGATGCCCTACAAAGAGGAAATTGTAGAGGTATGCAACTTTTGGACCAGATAATATAAGTAATAGAGAGAGTTCTAGAAAGTATGATTAGAGAAAGAGTGATGACTGATGAGATGCAGTCTGGGTTTATGACAGGCAAAGGAACCACTGATGCCATATTCATTGTTCAACAGCTTCTAGAAAAGTATATAGGAAAGAAAAGGGATCTGTAATTTGTTTTTGCTGATTTGGAGAAGGCCTCTGAGAGTCCCTAGGGAGGTGGTGAGATGGGCAATGAAAAAGCTTATGATCAAGGAGTGGTTAGAGTAGTTATGGCTATATATGTGGGTACCTGCACCCAGGTGAGAATGAATGGAGATTTGAATGATGAGCTTTCCGTGAATGTTGGTGCGCTTCACAGATCAATCTTGGGCCCTTTGTTGTTTATCATGGTGCTTGAAGCCCTCTCACATGGCTTCAGAAATGGACTCCTATGGGAGATGCTGTATGCTGATGATTTGGTGCTGACTGCAGAGAATCATAGGGAGGCTGAGGAAAGGTTTGGGAAGTGGAGAAATTGTATGAGGTACAAGTTCTTGAGAGTAAATGCAGATAAAACAAAGGCGAAGGTATCTAGGGTTGGTGTCAAAGAAGCAGGACAGTAGCCATGTATGGTTTGCCACAAGGGGATGAGAAGTAATTCCATACTGTGCAGTGTTTATGATAAGTGGGTGCAAAAGGGATGTAGTGGTATCAGAGGCAGACTGCAAGATAATTCTGATTTCAAGTGTGAGGTGTGTCGTTGAGAGCATGTGGAGACTCTCAGGCATGAAAGGACTGATCTTGGTGGTGAGTCTCTTAAGTACATGGAAGTGTTTTGTTACTTGGGAGATGTTATGTGCTGGAGGTAGGGCTGGAGCTAGTTCTGTGGCTAGAGTGAGGGGTAGCTGGAAAAACTTCAAGGAGCCGTTGCCTCTCCTGAAACTGAGACGGCTCTCCCCCCTTGTTAAGGGATCCTTGCATGTGGCATGTGTTAGGAGTATAATGCTGTATGGTAGTGAGACCTGGGCAGTAAAGGAAGAGGGCAATAGCAGGCTCAAATGTACAGAAATGACAATGATTAGGTGAATGTGCAATGTGTCCTTGAATGCAAAGCATGGGGGGGAGGGAGGTTTATGATGGAAGAGTTAATAGGAAAGATGGGACTGGAATGTCTTGGTGTTGTGATGAGGAGGGGTAGACTGAGATCATTTAGGCATGTGGAGAGGATGAGGGATGACAACTGGGTACTGAAAGTGAGAGGTGTTAGTGTTGGGGGTAGGGCTGCAAGAGGCAGACCGAAAAAGACCTGGGACGAGGTCATACAGTGTGACCTCAGGGATAAGGGACTGAATAGGAAGGCTTCCAGCTATCGAGCAGCGTGGAGAGCTGCCATTAGGTGATCAAGGCTGATGCATGCAAGAATCTGGAGCTTTATAAATTAAATGAAATGAAATGTGCACAGGTCTTCTTCTCCATTCACTCCTTAAGCACTATGTCACATATCAATAATTTGTATTGTTGGACACACTGTTTGCTTCGCCTAGCATTAACATGTTTACACAAGGAAGAGTTGAGAGGTAGGATGGGACTGATGTGTATTGGTGTTATGATGAGGAGAGGTAGACTGAGGTGGATTGGGCATGTCGAGAGGATAGGGGATGATAACTGGGTGCAGAGAAAGGGAAGTGTTAATATTAGGGGTGGGATTGTGAGGGACAGACCAAAAATGACCTGGGATGAGGTCATTAAATGTGACCTCAAGGTTAAGGGACTGAACAGGAAGGCAGCCAGATATCGAGCAGCATGGAGAGCCACCATCAGGTAACCAAGGCCGACGCATGCAAGAAACTTGGAGCCTTCAAAAATGAAACGAGATGAAACACAAGGATATTTGGTAATGCAACCCTTGGTTAAGCAAACGATACCTGCACATAATTACCTTTCCCTTGTAAACTATGGAAAAGGGTAATGTTTTTTCAATCATGCCCAAAGGTGCATGTGTAATACAATGCTTGATTACAGAACCATGCAAGAACATTCAGGATCTCACAGAGGTCAATGTCACTGTATATATGTATGGTACAGAATGCCAAAGACAACAATTACTCAAAGTAATATAATGATTTCTTATTATCATGACCGAATAAATTAGTGATTATCATACTTGGAAAGAAGCGAGGAAAGCATGTGATCTGAAGGTGACGAGGACAGCATTGACGGTGACCGTCATACCATCAATGACTTTGTCTGGGAAGCCGTAGCGACCGCCTGAGCTATACGAAGGCAGAACTGTGTGGCTTGGCTGGGACCGCAGCTCACGACATGTCTCCATTTCCACCTGAACCTCATCTAGGCTCTGTGGGTTACAAGGAATCTAGCTCACCATCATTGTGCATCATTTTGCATGGGGTACAAATAAAACAATACTTGTTTAAGAAGCAAATATTTACAGATCAATACCTCTATCTATCCATCTATCTACCTATCCATCTACGTGTGTGTGTGTGTGTGTGTGTGTGTGTGTGTGTGTGTGTGTGTGTATTTACCTATTTGTATTTACCTATTTGTAGTATACAGGAATTGAGCAATGCTCGTGTTGTCCTGTCTCCATATCCACATTTATCAAGTCTACCTTTACACACATGAATGTTTTTCGCATGCATCACCTCTTTGTCTAAGTCGTTCCAAATATTTAAGTATTTACCTAATATACCTAATTGTGATATACACGGAATGTACTATGCTCGTGGGTTTCCGTCGCTGTTTCTCAATAAGTCGAATTTAACTTTAAACTCATTTAAGTTTTTAGACTGGACGATCTCTTTGTCCAGGCTATTCAATATGTCTATACTTCTGTAAGGAAAGCTATATTTCTTGATATCCTTCAAGCAGCTTGACTTTTTCAATTTCATTCCATGTCCTCTTGTTGCTCTCTTATCCCATACAAACAGATCTTCTTTGTCAATTTTATCTACTCCCACTATGGTCCTGAACACCGCAATCATGTCTCCCCTCTTTCTCCTTTCCTCTAACGAAGGCAAATCCAGTTTTTCCAGCCTCTCTCTGTATGACAGGTCTGTCAGACTGGGGACCATCTTGGTTGCTGTTCTTTGTATTCTCTCAATCTTGTTTATATCTTTCTTTTTGTGTGGGGACCACACTACCGCTGCATATTCTAACCTGGGGCAGATCATGGCCACTATCAATTTTTTCATCATTTCCTCATCCATATAATGAAATGCTACTCTTATGTTAGTCAAGAGCTTATAAGTCTCTCCAACTATCTTGTTAATGTGCTTTTCTGGTGACAAACTATCTTGGACCAGCACTCCCAAATCTTTCTCTTCCCTACTTTTTGTGATTAATTCATTACCCAAAAAATAATTCAGTGATGCTCTCCTGGTACTTTTACCCATTTCCAATATTTTACATTTCTTTACATTAAATTTCATTTCCCACGTCCGGCTCCAATTGTGTATCCTATCCAAATCCTCCTGCAGTATTTTACAATCCTCCTCAACCTCTATCTTCCTCAAGATCTTTACATCATCAGCAAACAGACTTGCATAACTGTTCACTCCATCTACCATATCATTTACGTAAATCAGGAACATTACTGGCGCCAACACTGAGCCTTGAGGGACTCCACTTGTTACTTCCCTCCATCCAGACATCTTTTCCTTTATTACTGTCCTCATTTGTCTGTCTCTCAAAAAGTCTCTCATCCATTCCAGAAGTTTCCCTTTTAGTCCTCCAATATATTCTAGTTTCCACATTAGTCTCTTATGAGGTACCTTGTCAAAGGCCTTCTCTAAGTCTAAGTACACACAATCCACCCAACCATCTCTCTCCTGTACCACATCAATCGTTCTTGAGTAAAAGCTCAACAAGTTTGAAACACATGACCTTCCACTTCTGAATCCAAACTGACATTCAGCCAAAATATTCATCTCTTCCAGATATTTTATCCATCTGTCTTTCAGGATTCTCTCACACAATTTTGCGACCATGCTGGTTAGAGACACTAGTCTATAATTCAGGGGTTCTTCCCTGTTTCCTCCCTTGTAAATTGGTACCACATTTGCCCTCTTCCATTCTTTTGGCACTTTCCCCTCTTCCAGTGAGCATACAATTAAGCTGTGAATTTTATCCGCCAGTTGTTCTCTGCATTCCTTCAGTACCCAATTAGAAATTCCATCAGGTCCTGGGGCTTTCCTTACATCTTGAGTTTCCAGTAATTTATACACTTCCTGTACCTCCACTTTTATATCTTTCATCACCGGAACATTTCTAATCACTCCCTCCCCTTCCACAAGCTCCTTTTCTTTAGTGAAAACTGACTGGAAACGTTTGTTCATTATTTCTGCTTGCATTGCCGCATCCTTAAAGTCCTCTCCTTCTACTTTCAGCTTGGTGATTCCTTCCTTTTGTTTCAGTTTGCCATTAACAAATCTATAAAACAGTTTGGGTTCATCCTTGCATTTGTCAATTATACCTTTTTCAAAATTCCTTTCTTCTTCTCTACGTATTCTTGTGTATTCATTTCTTGTTCTTTTATATTCTTCCTTTGTTCTGTCGTTACCTCTCTTTCTCCAATTGCTCCACGCCTTATCTCTCTCTTTTTTTGCTATCATACACCTTCTATTAAACCACTCCTTTTTCCTGTTTTCTTTCCCTCTTACTCTTGGTACAAATTTTTCCACTCCCAAATTATAGAGGTCTGGAAAGATATCCCACTTCCTCTGTATCTCTCTTGTTTCTCTGAATTTTCTCCAATCCGCATTTTCAAAAAAGTTTCTCAATCCTGTAAAATTTGCTTTCCCAAAGTTGTATCTTCCCTGTCTATGAAGCTCGTCTCTTGGCTCGACGTTTCCTATTAACATCTGGAACTCAATGACCACGTGATCACTTTTTCCCAAAGGACAGAGATATTTCAATGATTCTATTACATCGGGTTCTTTGGTGAACAGTAAATCTAACCTTGCTGGTGTGTCCTCACCTCGAAACCGTGTCTCTTCTTTGACCCATTGCGTCATCACATTATTCATTATTATATTTAATAACATAGTGCCCCACGAATCCTCGCCGCCTCTCGAGTACCATTCCTCCCAGTTCACCTCTTTACAATTAAAGTCACCCACCAAAATTATATTATTGCTTTTCTCAATTATTTTTTGCAAGTAGCTAGCCATATCTGACAACATCTCATGGTATTCGTTATCCTTCCATGCTCTCGTCTTTGGGGGAACATACACTACCGCCATATCTCTCTTAACATTCTCTCCAGTTTCTAATTTCATATATATCACTTCAGCCCTGCCTTCTCCCATTTCCACAGTATCTACATTTATGTTGTTCCTCACTGCTATCATCACTCCTCCTCCCTTTTTTTCTTTTCTGTCTTTTCTCCACAGTTTGTATTTACCATCTCCAAAATGAACATCAATATCTTCTTTTAATTTGGTCTCTACAAAGCACATGACATCAGGTTCATGTTCTCTCAAGAAATCATTAATTTCAATCCTTGTCGATATGAAACCATCAACATTAGTATATATCACCTTCAAATTATTTTTGACATTTTTAATACCCTCTTCTCTCCTACTCTCTATCCGTACCACTTCCTCAACTTCTGATCTTTCACAGCCATCCCCCTTAGTTTCCTTCACTTCTATTTCCTTAAATACCATTTCCTTACTTTCATATCCAATACTCTCCAAAAAAAAGTATTACGTTCTTCCTCTGTCCTCTTATCATTTTTTTCCTTTACTTCTTCCTTTAATGATTTTAAAACTTCTCCTTCTTCTTCATTCAGATCTTTTCTTATTATAATATTTTCCATCCCCGCCTCTTTGCTTAATTTCCAGGTCACTTTAAGTATCTCATTTATTACACTTTCTGATGTAAACTTGACTCTCATTGGTCTTGTTTCCCCTTTCTTATAAGGCCCTATCCTCCTTACTTCCTCAATTTCTTTTACCCACTTGTCTCCTTCGGGGTCAATTTTGCCTAATATTCCTCTCACCATGTTCGTGTCTCTCTCGAGTCTTACGAACCTAACCTTTTCTTCCTCTTCCCTGTTTCCAAATACTACCACACATCTGTTCCTTTCTACAGTTTCTCTCACTATTTTCTCTTTTTTCTTCAGTATTTTCACTACATTTTCTTCCATTTCTTTCTTGTTCATTTCCCTTTCTTCCTGGATGATCTCTCTTAAGCTGACCACTTCTTTCTGTTCTTCTTCTACGTGTGCCCACTTTGCCTTATGTTCTTCTAATACATTATTCACCTTCTCCGTTTTATTAGTACTCTCTTCTAGTTTCCTCCTCAGTTCAACATTTTCCCGCTTCAAATTCCTAATCTCTTCATTGGCTGTTTCATTGGACTGGATCAGACTCTGTATGGTGGTTTCCGTATTTACTGACACATCCTTTATCACTAGATTCTCTACTTTCTTTTTGAGTTCACTAATCCTCATAATTAATGTTTTCACCAGGTCCATGACATTAGTATTAGCATCAAATCCTTGAAATTCCATTCCCTCACTGTTTACATTTTCGGCCATGTTTAATGTCAAGTACCAAAACAGCTGTTACCGAATAAACTACAAACATTCATGTATACTATAGCCAACAAATCTTTACATTTTTGGTAGTCTACTAACTTTCATTATTTTACAGAAAGACCCTAGGAGACAGGACAGACAAAATTCCTGAAACTACTCAAGGTTAGGAGTGATGGCTGGGACGTCTGCTCTATCCGGCTGTTCGTTCGTGTGTGTGTGTGTGTGTGTGTGTGTGTGTGTGTGTGTGTGTGTGTGTGTGTGTGTGTGTGTGTGTGTGTTTACTTAATTGTGATATACAAGAAATGAGTTATGCTCGTGGGGTCTCATCTCTATTTCTCGATGTCAAATTTTGCTTTGAACTAGTTTAAGTTTTTAGACTGGACAATCTCTTCATACAGGCTAGTCCACAGGTCTATGCATCTGTATGGAAAGCTATATTTCTTGATATCCTTCAAGCAACTTGGCTTTCTTAGTTTCATTCCGTGTCCTCTTGTTACTCTACAATCCCATATAAACAGATCTTCTCTGTCAATTATTTCAACTCCCATCATGGCTCTGAACATTGATATTATGTTGCCTCTCTCTCCTTTCTTCTATGGAAGGCAGATCTAGCTTTTCCAGCCTTTCCCTGTACAACAGACCCGCCAGGCATGGGACCATCTTGGTTGCTGTTCTTTGTATTCTCTCGATCTTGTTTATATCTTTCTTTTCATGTAAGCATCTCACTACTGCTGCATATTCCAACCTGGGGTGGATCATGGCCACTATCAAATTGTTCAACACCTCATTCATATAATAAAATGCTACTCTAATGTTAGTCAAGAGATTATACATCTCTCTAACTACTGTACCTTGTTGATGTCTTTTTTTGGGGTGACAAATTATCCTGGACTCCCAAGTCCTTCTCTTTTCTCGCTTTAATGATTGGTTCATTACCCATCAAATAATTCAGTGATGGTCTCTCGGAAGTTTAACCCGTTTCCAATATTTTACATTTTTTTGTGAGGGGACTGACAAGAGAGCGAGATGGCTGGATGAATGTTATAAGAAGAAGTGCATAATAAGGGATTTGGCACCCTTTTTACTGTGACAGCATTCAGACTGACTCTATCGGATATGTTTATGTGAAGCTACAAAATGTGGTGAAAGTTTTTGGTGTATCAGATACAGCCAGGATTCCGGAGGTTTGAATGACGAGTGAATGGGAGCGTAGCCCACTGGAGTGGACAAACTTGGGCTGTCTAGACACTGCTACTCCTTACCCTGCCCTAGGGTGGGAAAGGAGGTCCAGAGGATGATGATGATGATGATGTTAAATTTTTTTGTGTTGGATTTCACTTCTCACATCCAGCTCTAATCATCAATCCTTCCCAGGTCCTCCTGCAGCATTTTATAGTCTTCTTCAATTTCTTCTCTCCTCATGATCTTTGCATTATCAGCAAACAGACTTGTATAACTGTTCATTCCATCTATTGTATTATTTACGTAAATCAGGAACATTACACGTGCTAACACTGAGCCCTGTGGGACTCCACTTGTTACTTCCCTCCATCAAGACATCCTGTCCTTTATTACTGTCTTCATTTGTTGTCTCTCAAGAAGTCTCTCATCCACTCTAAGAGGTTCACCTTTAGTTTTTTTATGTGTACCAATTCCCATATTAGTCGCTAGTAGGGGTACCGTACCTTGTCAAAGGTTTTCTTCAGATCTAAATAAACACAATCCACACAACTATCTCTCTCCTGTAGCATGTCAATCACTCTAGAGTAGAAACTCAACAAGTTGGAAACACACGACCTTCCACTTCTGAATCCAAACTGACTTTCTAAATGCTCTCAACTCTCATATTCAAATTCTTCCTGCTCTTTCTGGCACCTTGCCAAAAACCTTTCTAACAACTTTACCTCATCATCCTTCCCTCCTCTTTTGTACTCTGATGGCTCTGTAGCTATTTCTTTTACTGATAAAGCAGATCTCTTTGCTCAGACTTTCTCCTCCAATTCCACCTTACGACGATTCCGGTGCTGTTCCTCCATCGCTTCCCCCGTCTGACTTCCTCATGGCTGACATTAAAATTTCTCCAGCTGATGTATTTTCTGCCATCACTGGCCTTAATACTAACATGGAATATGGGCTTGATGGAGTCCCTCCTGTTGTCCTCAAGAACTGTGCTTACACCCTGCTTAGGTACACTCTTTTGCCTTTGACAACTTGTACCTTTCCTTTGTGCTGGAAGTTTGCTCTTATTCAGCCAGTCCCAAAGAAGGGTGACCATTCCCAACCCTCTAACTATTATCCAATTGCTTTAGCATCCTGTGTCCCAAAAGTTTTCAAGTCTATTCTTAACAGAAAAATTTTAAAGCATCTTTCCTATCACAACCTTCTTTTTGATCGTCAGTATGGGTTCTGTCAGGGACACTCCACTGGCGATCTTCTCACCTACCTCTCAGACTCCTGGTCATCCTCCTTTTGGGACTTTGGAAAATGCTTTGCCATTACACTTTACATCTCAAAGGCTTTCAATTGAGTCTGGCTTAAATCTTAAATTTCCAAACTGCCCTCTTACAGTTTCTATCCTTCTATCTGTGCCTTCATCTACAGCTTCCTTTCTGGTCTTTCTATAGCCGCTGTCGTAGACAGCCATCGTTCTTCTCCTAGATCTATCAACAGCAGTGTTCCTCAGGGCTCTGTCCTATCATTCATTCTCTTCCTTTTATTCATCAATGATCTTCTAAGCTGTACATCTAACTCCATCCACTTGTACGCTGATGATTCCACCCTTCATCTTTCCATTCAGTTCCCGCAATGTCCATCTCAGAAGGACTTCAACAAACAAGGGATGAGGCTATGGCACACCTAATGTCTGACTTGGCTCATATCTCTGACTGGGGTAAAAATAATCTTGTTGTTTTTAATGCATCAAAGACTCAGTTTTTACACCTATCAACCTGACAGAATCTTCCACAGGAGTACCCACTAATGTTTAATAGTATTCAGCTCAATCCTGCATCATCCTTGAACACGCTTGGGGTTTCATTCACTCAGGACTTATTTTGGAAAGATCATATTGCATCTCTTGTAAAATCAGCTTCCAAGAGATTAGGTGTGCTACGCCGACTCCGTACCTTCTTTACCCCTGCACAGATGTTGACTTTATATACGGGTTTTATTCGCCCCTGTGTAGAGTACAACCCTCATGTGTGGGGAGGCTCCCCACACACAGCTCTTCTCAATAAGGTGGAGTCAAAGGCTTCTCATCTCATTAACTCTCCTCCTCTTACTGGCTCCCTTCAACCTCTGTCTCTTCGCCGCTCTGTTGCCTCTTTTTCTCTTTTCTGTCGCTACTTCCATTGTCACTGCTCTTCTGAACTGTCTGCTTGCATCCCTCCACCTCTATGACAGGTGCTATGCACCTGTCTAGCAACAAACTCTTATTCCTTTTCTGTCCAACTCTCCAATGCAAAAGTTAACCACTACTCCCAGTCTTTCATTTATGCAACAGGTCAACTCTGGCACTGTCTCCCTCTGTCTGTATTTCCTGCTTCCTATGATCTTCAGTCTTTCAAACGCAGTGTGTCCAGGCATCTCGAAATGAATGGATCTTGAATTTGGCTCTTTTGTATTGTTTTTGTTTTTTTCTTGGAAGGAACTGTTTTGCAGGCTCTTAGCCTTTGGTTCTTTCTTCCTCGTATTAAGAAAAAAAAAAAATGTACACCTCCAGATATTTTAATCATCTGTCTTTCAGGATTCTCTCACACAATTTTGTAACCATGCTGGTCAAGAACACTGGTCTATAATTCTGGTGTTCATCCTTCCCTCCCTTATAAATTGGTACCACACTGGCCCTCTTCCATTCCTGAGGCACTTTCCCTTCTTCCAAAGAATAAAGAATTAAACTGTGAATCTTATCCGCCAGCTGTTCTCTGCATTCCTTTTGTATCCAGTTAGATATCCCATCTGGTCCTGGGCCTTCCTCACATTTTGAGTTTCAGTAATTTGTAAACTTCTTGCACTTCAACTTCTACTTCTTTTAACACTACATTTCTAGTCACTCCCTCCTGCTCCACAAAATCACTTTCTCTTGTGAAGACTGATTGGATGCATTTGTTCATTATTTCAGCTTGCATAGCTGTATCTTTATAGACATTTCCTTCTACTCTCAGCTTATTGTGTGTGTGTGTGTGTGTGTGTGTGTGTGTGTGTGTGGGGGGCTTTGGAAACAGACATACCTTTAAGAACAGAAATTTGTGAAGATAGCCCACTTACAGTACAATGGCTCCCATAGCCTAAAAGCTTTTTGCAGTGCCCCTAAACATAACCAGACATCAGAATCTACTTGCTTAAAGTGTATTTCCAGATGATTTAATAACAAACTCTGTTAAATCATCAAAAAATACCCCTTACACTAATCATCATCATCATCATCTTCGTTTTATGTCCTCCTGTTCCCATATTCAAACTGGGGTTGGATATGCGACGGCTTTTCTCCACTGTTTCCTATCCTGGATTAAATCTTCTCCAATACCCAGTCTTTCCATATCTTACATTACAACACTTTTCCAGGTCTTCTTAGGTGTTCCTGGTGGTCAAAATCCCACTACCTCCAGTTCCTCTGGTATTCTTACACTGCTCCCTTCCTCACTCCTCCTCACGTGACCACACCATCTAAGCCGCCTCTGCCTCAAGATGATATCGAGATCCTTCACCCCACATCTTCTGGCTACCTCACTCAGAACTCTTTCCTCCCATCTCACTCCTGCCATGTATCTTAACATTCTACGATCAGTACTTCTCAGAATATTCATCAGTCTATCTGTCAAAGCCCATGTTTCAGCACCATTTATCAACACTGGTCTAATGCAGGCCTCATATATTTTACTTCTGTGTCTCAGTAGTATGTGTTTGTTGACCAATAGACTAGCTATTTCCGTCCACTTTAACCGTGCTGATGCCACTCTTGTTCTAACTGATCTCTCCACCCCTGCTTCACAGTCAAATACATCTCCTAGATAGCAGAACTGCTGCATTTCCTGTAGTGTGCCCCCATTCACCTCTAGTTCATACTCTGCCTCACCCTTCACCTCTCTTCTTATGCAAGCTGGGCAGCAGAAATTTTGCACTCCTCTCAAATTCTGCAGACCTGAACACCTTTTATGGCACCAGTTATTACACTCCATGCACAACACTGAGTTCACTCCTGCTCCTCTGCCACAGCATCCACATGGCCATTTTCCTGACTGAATTCTTTCTACTGGTTTCCTGCCTGTCACCATTACCTTCGTCTTATCCATATTTATTTTCATTTCCCTTTTCTCCATTCCATTTTTCCACCTATTAAACATTTCCACCACTTCTTCCATAGTCTCTGCTGTCAGCACTAGGTCATCAGCACACAGCAATTCCCATGGGCCTTCCCCCATACATTCCCGTGTTGCCTCCTCCATTGCTGTCTTGAACAGCAATGGACTGAGTGCTGAACCTTGATGTACCCCAACTCCATTTCCAAAATTTCCTGATGTTCCTGCTATTGTCTTGACTTTTGATCTTGTATCAATAGCAATGAGTCTCTCAGGCACATTCTGTCTTCTCAAGGCCTACTCTATAACTCTCCTTGGTACTCTATCAGAACCTTTCTCGAGGTCTACAAACACATGATACAAGCATTTCCTCCTCTGTTGAAACTTTTCCTGCAACTCTCATGATAAATATTGCATCTATTGTGGATTTACCTGCACAAAATCCAAACTGTTGGTTATCTATCTTCACTATCTGCTTCAGCCTTCCTTCCAGCACCTTTTTGAATATCTTCATTCTATGCTCCAACAGTCAGACCCCTCGGTACTTTCCACACAGAAGGGCATCTCCTTTGCCTTTATAAATTGACGTTGTCCAGCTATCTCTCCAGTCTTCAGGTGGCTGTCCTCCTGCTATGATGTTATTAAAAATCCTTATTGATTCTTTTATCCCAGTACTTCCAGCTTTTTCATATCAGATCAGCTGTTATACCTGTTGGGCCGGGAGCTTTCCCGGTCTTCATTTCCTTTAAGACTATCTTCACTTCAGCTTCGGTTATCACTGCAATTAGCCCTTCAACTTTTCCCACCTCTTCTTTTGTAATGGTTTACTTATCTACAAAGAAACGAAATTGGCAAAAATGAAGGATGTCTATATGTCAAGGCTCACTAACTATCATTACTAATCATTCTCGTTCCTAAAGAAGCCTAAATTTCAAACTGCGGAAACTTTTATCCAAATCACATCAGCTGAACATCAGCACAATGTACTGAAGACCATGCTCATTATGCTCGGACATTATGACATTCATTTGTGAATGGTGTAAGGAAACAAGAGCAACAGGAAGACACTTATTCCTGACCAGTTTTGCACAGGGGCTTCTTCAAAGGAATTAGACTTTTCTCAGGTTGACCTTACATGTGGACTGTCTAACCTATCTATCTATCTATCTATTGCCAGACGCCATAATCCCTAAGGGGTGGCCATTTGACTTTGAGTTAATTGTTTTACGGGGAGGGGCACTAACCCTCCACCAACCCACTTGTTGACACGTAGGGAGCACGTATGGTTTGGTTATGTGGTTACCACCCAGCATTGTAAATGGTTTCTTGGCTTACAGGAAACCATTTGGCTTGTCACTCAATGTAAAGCCACCTGTAAAGGAAAGAAAAGCAATAAGAAGTGACAGGAAGGATGGGAGAAATAGGAAGAGAGGAGGGCAGGCACTGAAAAAGAATGATAAAGGCTAAGGAAGAAGTAGGCAGCATTACATCAAGTGTGTGGATGATGGTCGCCACCACCTACCACGATCTGTCTAACCTGCTGGACATTAATTGACCCATTTTCTCTCCCTCTCAGATATTGCTACCTGGGCTTTGCTGGATCAACACATGTAGACTGTCTAACCTGCTGGACATTAATTGACCCATTTTCTCTCCCACTCGGATATTGCTACCTGGGCTTTGTCATGTGACCATACCACATTTACGCTTTTGTTGTTATCGTTGTTTATGGTAGTGGATAGGTACAGTACCTCCAGAGCATTTGTATGTAATTTTGCTGGATTTCTTTCTGCTGCTGCAATGCCTTTCTATTTAGGTAGGTGACCTTTTTCATCAAAATGATTCATCAGGGCACTACATATGATGACTATTTCATCCTTTTTTTCAGTGTTCGTGATGAAAGAACAAAATTAAGGGTAGTGATTTTTTTTTTTCTTAACGCCTTTAGGATATGCAGTGAAGAGTACCTTGGGAGTGAGCTGCAATACAATACATTATATCAGTGCATTTACATAAACAGGATACCCTGAGCGTCTCCTGATCGCTCTGAAAGAAAGAAAGAAGTCAATGATGGAAAAAGGAAAAACAGAGAAAACACAGATGAAATATACAGGGTGTCCTAGGAAGTTAGGGCATATTTTTGGGATACGATAGATGATGGAATTCCATGCAAAAAATGTTTCATGAACAAGTGTCTAAATCTCAGGTGTTACAACGTTACAATCACTGATGACCTTATGGGCAAAAATAGTCTTCTTCATATTGCACCCATAGGGTCATAACTGTTGTTCTGTAATGCCTGGGATTTGGACACAGGTTGATACAGCATTTTTTGCTCAGAATTCCCTCATTTATCATTTCCCAAAGCTATGCCCTTCCCTCCTGGGACACCCTGGATAGCTGTACCAAGTTCAGATACAGTTACAGTCCTCAGGAAGATACTATGCCACACTGACATCAATACTGTAACATCGGCTGGTAAAAAAATGTGACATTTTAGGAGAAAAGGCTAAGAATCCTCCCAATGAGAACAGTGTTGGTTATAAAATCCCATGAAGTGACTGCAAAGCAGGTTACTATGGGGAAACAAGAAGAGGTCTAGAAACTACAGTAAGGGAACACAAGGCAGCTGTGACATATCATTATGCAATCAGTGCCCTGATGAATCATACAGAGTATAGACAATAAAAGCTGCCTACCCAAACAGAAAGACATTACAGCACTAAAATGCAATTTTAATTACATACAAATCCTCTGGATGCACTGTACATGTCCACTAACATAAAAAACAATAACAATAACTGTGTAGGTGTGGTATGGTCACATGACGAAGCCCAACCAACAATATCCAAGAGGGAGAGAAAATGGGTCAATTAGTGTCCAGCAGATTAGAGTCCACATTCGTGGATCCAGCAGTCAGGTATGTTGGGTCCGGTCAGCCCAAGAAAGCTTTAATTCCTTTGAAGATGACCCTGTGCGAAACTGGCCTGTGGCTCTTGTTTCCTTACAACACCCACATGCAACTAATGCTAATTACCAATAATACCAGATCTCAATGTACTGTGATTTCACAAGTCAGAGGATAAATAGAACCTTAATAAGTCAATAACAAAAATTATTCTTACCATGATCCTCCATAATACTGTACTTACCACAAGTATAGGAACACTCTTGAGTTTTGTCCATTGTATTTTGAGGTTGACTCTGTTGACCTGAGCCCGTGTAATTCTCAGCCAGGTGGGTAGCTCCAGTAAGTCTGTGAGTACTGTTTCATTAAGTTCCAAATTTGTGAGTTCTCCCTCTCCCTTCAGTGTACTAACATTGACACTGTCTGAGGACACATTCTTGGCAAATCTGAAAAAGAAGTGTTACCTAATTTAACAAGAGTATCATAAAGCACATGTCCACCATGCAGGAAGCTTACTAGTAACTAATACATTCTGCACTGTTGTAGTGAAATATAATATGAAATCATATGAAAGGGGAAACAGTAGGGGAGTGAAAGATAGGAATAATGGATTGTTGGTGGAGAAGAGAGAGAAATTGAGGAGATGGAAGGAGCACTTTGAGGATTTGTTGAATGTAGAGAGTGAGAGCAGTGTGAGTATAAGTGGTTGGGGAATGGCTGGGAGAAGAAGAGATGAGAGGAGGGAGGAAGAGATCAGTAGGTCGGAAGTAGAGGAAGCGATGAAGAAGATTAAGCTGGGAAAGGCCCCAGGAATTGATGGAGTGTGTGGTGAAATGCTTAGGTATGGGGGTGAGATTGTTGTGGAGTGGATATGGAAGTTGTGTAGATTGGCTTGGGAAGAGGGAAGGGTTCCAGAGGACTGGAAATCAGGTATAATTGTTCCTCTGTACAAAGGAAAAGGGGAGAGAGAAGTATGTGGTAACCATAGGGGTATTTGCCTTCTTAGTGTGACTGGTAAAATATATGGTAGAATAGTCATTGATAGGGTTAGGCATATGACAGAGGAGCTAGTTGGAGAAGAACAAGGGGGATTTAGGAAGGGAAGAGGGTGTGTAGATCAGATATTTGTTCTAAGATGTTTAGTGGAGAAGTATCTAGAGAAGGGAAGGAAAGTGTATGCTGCCTTCATGGACTTGGAGAAAGCTTATGACAGAATAGATAGGCAAGGTATGTGGAAGGTATTAAGAATATATAGAGTGGAGGGGAAATTGTTCAGTGCTGTGAAGAGTATGTACGAAGGAGCTAGGGCTACGGTGCGAGTGGATGGTGAGCTGAGTGAGTTCTTTGATCTCAATGTGGGACTGAAACAGGGGTGTGTGATGTCTCCATGGCTGTTTAATATATATATGGATGGGGTTGTAAAGGAGATGCAAGGTAGGGCAGTGGATGTGGGGCTGGCCCTAATGAATGAGGGTGAGATTTGGAAGCTTCCGGTGTTGCTGTTTGCTGATGATACAGTATTGTTGAGTGAAGATGAATGGGAGTTGCAAGGTTTGGTGAATGAATTTGGGACAGTGTGTAGGAGGAGGAAGCTGAAAGTTAATGTAAACAAAAGTAAAGTTATGGTGTTTGAGAGGAATGAAGTCACAGAGTGTGCAGTGAGGTTGGATGGTGAGGATATGGAGAATGTGAGTGCATTCAAGTACTTGGGTAGTGTGATGAGTAAGGATGGAACTTTGGGGGATGAAGTACGTGAAAGGGTACAGCAGGGAAGAAAGGTTGTTGGTACACTGAAAGCCGTGATGAGAAATAGGGAGGTGAGTATGGAAGTTAAGAAGTCACTGCATGATGGTATTGTGATCCCTACCCTGACGTATGGAAGCGAGGCGTGGACCTTGCAAGAGGGGAACAAGTCAAGAGTGAGAGCAGTGGAAATGAGTTACTTGAGAGGAGCATGTGGAGTGACGTGGAGGGACAGGTTGACGAATGAAGAAGTGAAGGAACGTTGTGGGGTAGATGTGGATGTGGTTGAAAAGATTAGGAGAAATACACTGAGGTGGTTTGGACATGTGGAGAGAATGGAGAATGAAAGACTGACTAAGAGGGTGTATGTAGGTGAGGTGGAGGGAAGGAGAGGGAGGGGCAGACCGAGGATGAGGTGGAGGGATGGAGTTGAGAGGTATATGAGGGAGGGGAGGGTGAGTTGGGGGGAGGGTAGTCAATTGGTGGGTGACAGAGTGACTTGGAGGCGTTTTGTCTGCGGCCACCCTTTGCGGGATTAGGGCGTCGGGCTATAGATAGATAGATAGATCTTCTGAAACTACGTATGACTTTAATAAAGAGTTCATCATCAGCATCACCACCATCGCCATCATCATCATCGTCATCTTGACCCTATTTTCCACCTAAGTTGGCACAAGATATGACTTACAAAATTAACAAGTGTGAGAACGATCACCATGCATGTCCAGCAAGAGGAGACACACAGTCATTCACACGCTATTCAAACTTCTGTAATCTTTGCTCCACCTCACAAGCCTAACCATCTCTACATATCATTCTTCATTTTTCCTTACAGATGTGGTTCAAATACTCCTGTCAAACAGTCATGCTGTCATATTTCAAGTTAAAATCTGGGTGCCAAATATTTGTCCTGAGCATCCTAACAAGTACTTTATTCAACCAACTAAATTCTATCAACTCCACTGTTTATGAGATGCATTTACATTAATGTTGCTTGTGTGCTGGGAATAAGTTATATGTGTATCCGGTGTAAGTTCAAGGGTCTCGGGATGTCTTTCAAATGGAAGTGGTTGGTAACAGAGAAGGACAAAGGGGTATGTTTGAGACTCATGGCATTTTGGAATATAGTGATGGTTGGTTTAGTCAAGGCAGCCATTCTGCTCTGTGTAAACCAGTGCTTTAGTGAATATAGGTAGCTACTGTTGGAGCTGGCCTGCTGTTTGTTGAGTTACGAAGTGATGTGAAGGTAGTACTGTCAGCAGCATAGAGCAATCCTGTTACTAAGAGGGAAGGTTGATAAACTGTACAGGGAGAGGTCAAAAGGCAGGGGTGGAATCTCAATGTGCGAAACACCTAATATGCGAACCTGACTCAGGAATAAAAAAAAAAATAAAAAAAAAAATAATAATAATATGCTAATCGTGATTCTAAAATGCGAACTCATCATCCGAAAGCAATGGAAAAATGGTGTTCCTGCTCAAAATGGTAGTAACCGAGGCCACCACCAGATGGATAAACGGTTACCCCCCCTTCCCCCCACTCACGGCGTCTCTTAAGTCTCAAGACTCTCAGTCTGTGTCTGCCCATGCCACACTCACTTATTGTGGTATTTCTAACACTGCAGAAGACCTGCTTTGGCTCACCTGTTACATCATGGCCCCAACACTTCATTCCATGAATAAGAGGATCACCTTGGAGCTAAAAATGAAGGGTACTGTATAGAGTTGAATAGCAAGGTGAAAGGAATTCAAACATTGGACGTGAACTTAGCTTACATGAACTGACAGTGAAGAATGTTCTCAAGAACAAGGAGCAGATTTCATGAACTGTCAAGCCTTATGGAGGTCGACAAGTGGATGGGTGTAATAAGGTTGCTAATTCCACAATTATATATACTGAGCATTACCTGGCAAATAACATTCACAGATCTAGTATCTTTCTTTGGGCAAAAGTCTTTCTTAAACTGACAGTCAATACTGGGGATGTACTGTAGGTGACAAAATTAGGGAAGGTAACGACCATACATATTTATTTCCACTGCTTCAACGGTTTCTAATATGCCAAATTTCCAATATGTGGTGCATTTTGACGACCATACTCTTGCACACTGGGAGACACCACTGTCATGTGGGCCACCACTGGGTATTAGTTCAAATTTGGAAATATTTTGACTGAGTACTCGGCCATGCCTGTGTGAAAGGAAATTAGCTTGCCATTTCTTGTCAATGGCTGTCATTGTGTTGTTCATATTGTATTATTTATAAGGCTCCAATATGCTTGCATGTGTCAGTTTTGGCCACCTAATGGCAGCTCTCTACACAGCTCCATCTCTGGCTGCCTCCTTATTCAGTCTCTTATTCCTGAAATCACACTCTATGACCTAACCCCAGGTCTTTTTTTGGCCTCCTTCTCTTAACCCAACCCTCAATGTTCAAACCACTCACCTTCTGCACCCAGCTGTCATCTTCCATCCTCTCATTATGCCAAAAACCATCTCAATCTACCCGTACTCATCACAACAGCAGTATTTCAAGTTCCATCATTCCTCTCAACTCTTCAATCACAGTCTTAGCTCCCTAGGCCTCATATTCAAGAATGCACTACACATCTACCTAACAACTGTCATCTCTGTACATTTGAGCCTATGAATATCATCTACCTATACTGCCCAGGTCTCTATACCATACAGCATTGAACTCCTAAAACATACTGCACACAAGGATCCCATAGCATGGAGGGAAAGCCCTCTCAATGTTGTGAGAGGCAATAGCACCCTGAACTTCTTCCAACCACTCCTTACTCTTGCCACAGAGCTAGCTCCAGCCCCACCTCCAGCACAACATGTCCCCCAAATTAAAAAAAAAAATCAAGAGAATCTCCAGCATGATCAATCCTTTTATGCCTCCGAATTTATACTGTACATGCTCTTAACCAACACACCACACACACGAAATAACATTACTTCCCAGTCTATATCTAAT
Organism: Coenobita brevimanus; assembly: GCF_032717465.1. Lineage (NCBI taxonomy): Eukaryota > Metazoa > Arthropoda > Malacostraca > Decapoda > Coenobitidae > Coenobita > Coenobita brevimanus. Next base: position 26,588,785 of record NC_137004.1, read on the forward strand.
ATTATTACACCTCATTTGCATCCATTTATCACAAACACTGAACAACAATGAGTTACTTCCTACACCCTTGTGGCAAACTGCATAGGGTCACACTCCCTCTGCTTTGATTGTACCACCACCAGCCCTAGATGCCATTATTATTGTTTTATCCATGTTTAAAACCCTTGTGCCCCATTCCATCTCCCCACTTTCATGTATAAGATTTTATATACCAAGCTATGTCTTGGTACTGTGGATATGTGTTTTTAAAGCTAGTGTGGTTTCTAACGGTGTGTGTGTGTGTGTGTGTGTGTGTGTGTGTGTGTGTGTGTGTGTGTGTGTGTGTGTGTGTGTGTGTTCTTTCCTAATTGTATCTTTAAAGGATTGAGTCAACCACGTATTGTCCCGTGTTTAGAACCACTTTTATCATAAACGTCTTTGAATTTATGAACAAGTTTAGCACACACTATTTCAATCAGTAGTGCATTCCATTGATCAACTTCTCTATTTGGAAAACTGGATTTCCTTATGTTTTTATTACCCCTCTTTTGTGCAGTTTTTTGCAGTGTCCTCTTGATGTTCTTTCCCCATAGGTTATATACTCATCTATGTCTATTTTCTCTTTTCCTGTGATGCATTTACATAGCATAATCATGTCTCCTCTTTTCCTTCTCTCTTGTAATGTTGGTATGTTTAATTTCTCATCTTTCTTCAAAGCTTAGATCCCTTAAGCCTGGTGCCCATTTTGTGGCGGTCCTTTGTACCTTTTCAACCTTATCTGTGTGTTTTATGGGATGTGGATTCCAAGCAACAGATGCATACCACAGAGCTAGTCTAATGAATGATGTAATTATCTTTCTCAGCATGTCTTTATTCACATACTGTATATGAATGCTATTCTCCTATGTCTGTCTGTCTGTCCATCTATTTGTCCAGATGATATCTCCAAAGGCTCTGTATGAATTTCAGTGAAATTTTGAGGAAGGGTGGGCCATGGGCCAAGAAGAAGTTATTGAATTTGGGGGTGGATCTGGAGTCAGTGTATTCTGCACAATACAGTATATCCAAAAGTTCCCAGTGAATTTTAATGAATTTTTGTGGAAGGGTAGGCCATGAGCCAAGAAAGAACTGATTGAATTTTGGGGTGGATCCGGATCCAGGTCCGGATCCTTTTAAATGGCAATGGCATTGGTGGAGGTATGCACTCAAATGCTCTTTAGTTTACATTAAGTGTTTATATCCTGTCTCAGCTCCAGCTTTCAAAGGGAGTTTTTCTTTGTAGCCATGGTGGTAACTGGTGGTGACCATCATCCAATCAACTGATGCAGTAATGTCTATTTCTTCCTTCACCTTTATCAATCTTTTTCTGTGCCTGCCCCTTTTCTTCCTATTTCTCCCATCTTTCTTGCCCCATTTTATTCCTCTTTTCCTAGCCTCACATTTACCTCGGATTTCACTACAGTCAATATAAATTCTATGACAGCCTGCTATAAGACAATCTTGAATTTGGCTCTCTGTTATCTTGTTTTTGTTTTTTCTTGGAGGGAACAATCTGTGGACTCCTGGCCCTTGGTTCCTTCTTCCTTGCATTAAAAAAAAAAAAAAAAAAAAAAAAAAAAAAAAATCCAGCTTTAAAGGGTTTGACCATGGCTCTAATGCTCTAACTTGGCTAATAATGCTTTTATCATTTTCAAGTGTCCTTATTTATTACATACAATAAATATACCCTACTGATTTTTTGTCCCTTTTTTCATCAATGTTGCACCACATATCACATAACAGCTTTATCGTGCATAGCTTCAAAATTTTAAGTACACCCCATAGATGTAAGTTTTGCAACCATCCATCCCTGTTTGGTCTTCTAAAAACTGGGGTGGGGTCCAATCACATTAATGGCAGTGTGAGATATTGAGGAAAAAATGGTGTGTAAACATAGTGAAATTCACATTTTTTGTGTGTGTGTAGTGATGACCAACATAAGTATGGGATATATTGTCTAATATCAGGTTTAGAAGCTGTCACTGAAAAATAAGGGAAACTTAGTTACCTTTAGAAGCCTACAGTCAGCAGGTAGGAGGGTACCCCACCTCAGAAAATCAGGGCTAAAGAAATACGAGAGTGAGTTTTATCACGCATATGACTGGTATTCCGGGTTTGGCGTTTTACTCTAGTGCAATAACCATGGGATGAATGAGTAACAACATAGCCATTGACAATTATCAAATGGTACCATTTGCAAATACAGCCTTGTTCCTAAGGTATCTTCTATCACTAATGTTTCTCAAGACCTTACTTTAGATTTCTAGAGTATCTTTCCCCAGCAATAGCATGATTTACTCCCTATTCACCCTATATTTATGAAATTGCCCTGATGATCAGGGTCAGTTTATAGTATCGGTCCCACAATGATTTTTTCATCCAACGTAGGTGTTTCCAATGGTTTTCGTGTGATTCGTTCGATTCTGATCTTGGTTTTTGGTGTGATTCGTTCGATTTTGATCTTGGTTTTTGGTGTGATTCGTTCGATTTTGATCTTGGTTTTTGGTGTGATTCGTTCGATTTTGATCTTGGTTTTTGGTGTGATTCGTTCGATTTTGATCTTGGTTTTTGGTGTGATTCGTTCGATTTTGATCTTCATTTCTATTGGAAATCAATAGTTTCTGAGATGTGACCCATTTTCTGTCATCACAGAAACTACTGATTTTTTATAGAAATTTAAGTCAAAATCATCAATAATCACACCAAAAACCACTGGAAACACCCATGTTGGATGTCGTTTCAATACTGAAGCCCCGGAATGAGAGCAGGGCTTGAAGTAAGTAAAACAATCCTAACCTAACCTAAACTGTTGCTGTTATCAAGGAATGTTCTCTTGTGGTCAGACACCGAGTAGAGCACTGCTTTCTCCGCTTGGTGTTGGCGATAGGCGTTCACTGGCAGCACACCCAGAGATGCTTTTCTTGTCGCACATCACAGTGAGGACACTCTACCTGACTTGGAAGGACGCTGTGGCGATGTAGAAAATCAACAGATGCCTCAGGTTCTTGATAAAATGCCTTGAAAATCTCCCAAGGCTTCAGCACACACCCAGTACAAGAGTAAGACATGGCGGGACTGACTTTTGAATCTGGCGGAGTGCGGGAAACTTCACTCATTGGCGGAAGGAAATTAAATGTGATTGGTTGTTGAAGAGGGAGGGATAGCTGTGACTGGCTTTTATAAGTCACATGATTCCAACGCTGTCATGTCAGTGTAAAACATCATCAAATGCATATAAAATGGTATTAAATGTACATAAGAAACTGACAACAATGTAAGAGGGACTGCTGCCACTGCTGCTGGTAAACATGGCTGAACAGCGGCACAGCCCAGGCTTTTGCTGTATTCATGGAAAAAAATCAGTAATCTCATAAACCGTTCATTTGTGAGAGCAATGACACATCCTGGTGAGTACAGCAACATGAGGTGCATAGGCTGATAGGTAGAATAAGTTTGAGTTTTCTGTGGGACCGATACTAAAGTTTGACCATGATCAGCACCAATGGAAGAAATTATGGTAAATTTTTAAAGTAACCAAAGTTTTCTTTTATTATTTTTTTTATGGTTTCCAATGCAAAATACTGTGTTTTAATTAATTTTGACCTTCATTTTTTGGGGAAAATCCCCCTTTGGAATTTTAAGTAAGATTTCCAAAATTGGGTTTATCCCCCAAAATCAAGATCAAAAGTAAATAAAAACACACTATTTTCCATTAAACTAACCACAACTAACCCATGCTGAAGCATGGGGAAGAGATAGTAGTAGAATGGATGTGGAAGATGTGCAGATTGGCCTGGGAGGAAGGTAGAGTCCCGGAGGATTGGAAGTCAGGTATAATTATTCCCTTGTACAAAGGAAAAGGGGAAAAAGAAGTGTGTGGTAATCATAGGGGCATTTGTCTTCTTAGTATAATAGGAAAAGTGTATGGTAGGATACTTATAGACAGAGTTAGAGAAAGAACAGAGAAATTAGTTGGAGAAGAACAGGGAGGCTTTAGGAAGGGAAGAGGTTGTGTAGATCAGATATTCATTCTTAGATCTTTAGTGGAAAAGTTTCTAGAGAAGGGAAAGAAGTTGTATGCGGCTTTCATGGATTTGGAGAAAGCATATGACAGGGTGGATAGACAAGGATTGTGGAAAGTGTTAAGAATATATGGAGTAGATGGGAAGTTGTTTAATGCTGTGAAGAGTATGTACAATGGTGCGAAGGCTGCAGTGCGTGTGGATGGTGAACTAAGTGAATTTTTCTCTTTGAAAGTTGGTTTGAAACAGGGATGTGTCATGTCTCCATGGTTGTTCAATCTGTACATGGATGGGGTAATAAAAGAGGTACAAGGTAGGGTAGTGGATGTTGGAGTGGCCCTGGTGAGAGAGGATAGTGTTTGGAAACTCCCTGTACTGTTGTTTGCAGATGATACTGTGTTGTTGAGTGAAGACAAAGGAGAGCTGCAAGGCTTGGTGGATGAGTTTAGGAGAGTGTGTAAGAAACGGAATCTAAAGGTGAATGTAGGGAAGAGTAAAGTGATGGTCTTTGAGAGAGGTGAAGTTAGTGAATGTACAGCGAGGTTAGATGGTGAGGAATTGGAAAATGTGAGTATGTTTAAGTATTTGGGTAGTGTGATGAGTAAGGATGGAGGTTTGGAGGGTGAAGTGCGTGAAAGGGTACAGCAGGGAAGAAAGGTTGCTGGTTCCTTGAAAGCAGTGATAAGAAACAGGGAAGTGAGCATGGAAGTGAAAAAGTTACTACAAGACAGTATTGTGATACCAACTCTAACGTACGGAAGTGAAGCTTGGACATTGTTGGAAGGACACAAGTCAAGAGTGAGAGCAGTGGAAATGAGTTATTTAAGAGGAGCCTGTGGAGTCACGTGGAGAGACAGGCTGACGAATGAGGATATAAAGGAGCGTTGTGGTGTGGATGTGGATGTGATAGGAAGCGTTATGAGGAACACACTGAGGTGGTTTGGCCATGTGGAGAGGATGGAGGGTGAAAGACTGACGAAGAGAGTGTATGTGAGTGAGGTGGAGGGGGGAACAGGGAGGGGGAGGCCGAGGATGAGATGAAGGGATGGGGTGGAGAGGTATATGAGAGAGAGGGGTGTGAGTTGGGAGCAGGGCAGTGAAATGGCGGGGGACAGGGCAATTTGGAGGCGATTTGTTTGTGGCCACCCCAAACGGGATTGAGGCGTCTGGCAATAGATAGATAGATAGAACTAACCCAACCTAACCTAAACTAGGCCTAACCTAGGGCCTGACATAGACCGAGTGCACACGCCTGCACCAGCCAATGTGGCGCGACATTCATCCGCTACTAAGTGATAACCTAACCTAAGCCACTACATGACAACCCCAACAAAATTTGCTCCCCCAACTCAAACTAGGCTTAAATGGTAAGTCTTAGTTAGAATAGTTCAGGGACAAAATATAATGAAAATCGGTAACGTTGGTTACTTCTAAACTTATACCGAAATTATCAAACTATCAACCACCGATGAAGAGCTGGACATGAGGGAGTGATCCTTCATCCAGTAGAGCACCTACATAAGTAATGACATGTACTGGAAAAACCAAGAACTGGAAATGCAGTACTAACGGCCGTATTCTTAAACATTTCCTTCCCTTGTAGAGGCATGGGAAGGAAATCTTTAGCTGGATTGGTATTCTTTAAAAATTCCTTCCCTTTCTGAGCCGTGCGAAGGGAAAGATTTTTCCTCTGGGCAGCAGAAATTATTGGAACTTGAAGGAATTCCTTGACCCTTCTCTTCAAAAATTCCATCCATCCATTGCCAGACGCCATGTATCCCAAACGGGGTGGTCAAGGACTTAGAGTTAATTGTTTTACAGGGAGGGGCACTAATCCTCCACCAACCCCACTTGACACGTAGGGATGCCAACAGCATCTGGTGTTCCCAGGCGGTCACCCATCCAAGTACTAACCAGACCCAACGTTGCTTAACTTCGCTGATCGGACGGGAAGCGGTGTACTCAACGTGGCTTCAAAAATTCCTTCACAAATTTTGTGCTTTCTGTTGTGGTTCATTGTCTTATATATATTTAAAATGTTGACGGAAGTTACTGTATAATTTTATTTATGCAGTTTACAATGCTATACTAATGTTTAAGCACTATTTGTGTCTCTTTAAAAGTGTTACCCATGTCAGCTGAGACATTTAGCCAGACATAAACAGAGCAGACAACGTACTACCTCCGATATTTATCCAGTCTTTTATGATCTGACACTGACAAATCTTATACATTATGGCCAGAGTCAAACGAGGATTCATTTCAAGAAACATTTTGGTTGTTAATTTGCCCGAAAAAGGAAAATCTGCCGTCAAGGTCACACGAGTGGTTCGGCTCATGTCTTCCAGCTGGAAAAAAACAAGTGAGCGCCGCCATGCGAGGACACGAGACGGACGTTAACAGGTGATTCTTTACACTTACTAATAACAACATTAAGTGTAATAATATTCCTCGAATATAATTTATTATCAAAATATTGTCTTGAGGAGTGAACACCGCTGCGGTGTTGGCCAGAATGGCATTTATGGCTGAATACAAACCAACAGTATACCGTAGATGTGGTGGTGACCTCCCACATCTCAAATGTGTTGTGCTTTCATTATCCAGCACAAGATATGCGTGTTTTGATGTATTAGTTTATAAATTTAATGCTCCACCATACCAAATATCAGCAGGGTGGGTCATTTTAGTTTAACAGGGCTACCAACCTGAACATTTTTCCTTCCCTTCCAAGGAAATCTTTACACATACTGAAGGGAAAGAAAAATCCTTTGAAGGGAAGGAAAAGTTTAGGGAAGGAATTATTTTTAAGAATATGGCAGTAAGACAGTTATGTTAAATGACTCAACATGGTATTCTATTGACAAACACTCAGCACTAGTCAAATGCAGACGATATGTATATATTGTACATACATACATACAGCACCTACAGAAATAAGCATAGGATGTTTAAGTTCCGTTCTGCAACTTCAGTCTGGTTCCTATGTGCGAAGTACCGTTCCTCATTCTCTCACTACCTTATCAGTGTTTTAGATACAACCCATTCATGAACTTACTTTGATAAGTGTTTGAGGATTTGGTTTTTGATCAGCCCCGCCATTCTAGGATTATTGCAAGAAGGAGAGAATACACTTCTAACGATCAATCAACCTCATATTTACTACGATCAGCAGAAGAGGACGGTTGTTTACTGAATTCATTTTCGTGAACCTGTCCCCTGTACCTTGACAGTCGGAAGTTTCTGGCATTTATAGTGTTGTGATGCTATCTGTGGTTGTTTTCCCTGTTATAGGTAGTTTGATGGTACATTTAGATTAATATATATGATTAGAAATGAAATTATTTCTACTCTACACTAATTCAATTAGGCTTAATGTAAGGTTTCTTTATTTCCGAGTGAGTATGGGAGAGATTTCCAAATACTTATAAGTATTGGCAATGAATGATTTATTTCCTTCCAAAAGTATTTACTCTTTATTGCCTCCAAATGACGAGTCACTGCTGCAAGTAGTAAATTACAATGGGTATTGAACGAATTATTTTGTTTATAGATGTCATTAAAAACATAAACAAATGTTCTATTTCAGAGTAAGGTATTTGAGAAAAAAAAACATCGGTAGTAACGAGCTATAGTATTTGGTAGTTTATAGAACTCAGGAAAGTACTTATGGTGAACAAACGTTTATGGCTCAGGGAAGACTCAACTCGTTTATAGACCGCCAACATTAACGTTGTCTACAGAACAGCTGCATGTGGGTCGTGTTTTTTATGTGTATAGATGCATACTGATGCGTGACGGCCTGGGATTTTTGAGGTTTCCAGCCTGTTTTTTCACATCCTCTTGGAGTGAGGTGATGGGGACCCTCGGTTGGGACAACTCATAGTGCGGTACGTTCACCATACCCTAACATGATTTGGTGCCTCACGAATTCCCTCCTTCTCCACGGTCCACACTAGGAACGTATCCTTTCTGTCCACATCTGGAGTTGGCATGATGGTGTATACCTACTTTCTTGGAATGTTGCCAGCGTGTAGCATTTTATGACCGAATGCCCTTCCTGATGTCTACCGATGACCCTTGGGTGGATTCGATCCTCCGACCCTTCGATCAGAGCGGAGCGCCCTAACCCACTGAACCACGGCTGCTTTTGTTATCGTGCAGTCCCATTATCATGCTCTATGTTTGGTACCAACTATCCTTGATAACCAAGGGACCACTGTACTAACTATTTCCTGTAACTGTCCCCTACAGAGGAGGTATGCCTTTCTAGGCCTACACCTGGATGGTCCTACATTGACATGGGAGAGTCACATGGACTACCTACAGTCATCTTGCCTCCATCGGCTGGACATCATGTGCTGTTTGGATGGCTTAAGTTGGGGAACTGGGAAACACCTGTACTCTGCATTTATTTTTAGTTCCACATGTTGTGAGTTCTCTAAGTATGGCTCTGCCTACTTCTTTCAGTTGCAGAACATGGAAGTTATTCACAACACTACCCTTCCATAACACCTCTGGGGCAATCAAGCCCTCTCTGGTCAGTCCCTCCAAGCAGAATCTGAAGTGCTACCCCTCTCCCCTTTGTGCACTTTTCTTGACTGTCAATGACTCCATTGTCTCCATGGTCATCCACCTTGCCACCTCCTCTCTCACACCCCACTTTATTGTCCTCCCCTGCACTGGCCTTGGTCAAGCAAGCCATTTTTCATCCATTTCTTGCAGGCCAGTGGCACTCTGTTCATTGCACCTCCTTCTTCTTCAGCAACCCTTGTCTCTTCCACTCCTTCTTGGTTTGACCTGTCTTCTATGATATTCCCTGATCTCCTACTCCCATTCTGTAAGTCCTCTGTTGCAGTGCTGGCCCACCAATATTGCAGTACCTGGATATAGATGCCTCCCTGTATGGTGGCTTCACTGACAGTTCCAATTCCCCACCCATTTCCTTTGCCATACTGGCATACTTCGAGGACCTCTCCCTTTGCAAACCTGGACCTTTTCTAGCTCACACACTGTCCTCACCACAGAACTCTGTATTGTCTTCTAAGATCTAGATGCGTTCGTGAAACATTTCATGCCCCACCCCAAGCAACCATCAATACACCTTCTCTCAGGATAGCCATCCTAACGTACAGCTAGTCCATGCAGTCCACTCTTCTCATCTTCTTTGCCTCACCTACCTTTATCATACATGCTTTCAATGGACCCCTTTCCATGGCATCCATGGAAAGAAAATTATTGACCATGCAGCACAGTGGGCTCCACTATCTTCCATTCTTGCATCTGTTATACCTGTTAGTTTATGCAGGAGCCACACCTCTCGTTCAACCTGGGTGCAACCCCATAGGGCCTCTTCCATACTGATGCGGCCGCCCACCATCCCAAATGTCTTCTGGATATTGCCCTTGCCTATCTGCGCACTGATCACACAAGTCTAAACAGTCACCTACATTGGTTAGGTATTGTGCTGACTCCCTGTTGTCTCTGGTGTTCTTGAACAACAGAGACAGTTGAGCACTTCATACAGTGGTTCCCTAGATTCCTCTCCCTCTGGGTCTTCCTATGGGACTGCCTGATTGCCCTTGAGTTTCCCCACCTATCCCTCCCTGGTCTTGGAGGCAGCGTTGGAGATCCTGCTTTTCACCAACTGATTGAGTGGAACACTTGTGAGTTCCTGCGGTCATCGGAGCAATAGCCCGCCTATGATACAGTACCACACACTGTTGGACGAGGAAGAGCATTGGGTCATCTTTTGACCAGGGCCCTTTATAATGTACCCACAAGAAGAAGATAAACATACGAATGAACTGTGTGTCTACTGCTTCAGTTTATCATTCGCAGTAAATACAGGTAGTGTAGATCATCAGTAGCCATCAGATGAAGAAGGTTGATCCATATGGCTATTATACTAATATTAATTTCTAGCAGCAAACTCAAACAGAAAGCCACAAAAATACTATCTATCTATCTATAGCCCGACGCCCTAATCCCGCAAAGGGTGGCCGCAGACAAAACGCCTCCAAGTCACTGTGTCACCCACCATTTGACTACCCTCCCTCCAACTCACCCCCCCCTCCCTCATATACCTCTCAACTCCATCCCTCCACCTCATTCTCGGTCTACCCCTCCCTCTCCCTCCCTCCAGCTCACCTACATACACCCTCTTAGTCAGTCTTTGATTCTCCAAACCACCTCAGTGTATTTCTCCTAATCTTCTCAACCACATCCACATCTACCCCACAACGTTCCTTCACTTCTTCATTCGTCAACCTGTCCCTCCACTTCACTCCACATGCTCCTCTCAAGTAACTCATTTCCACTGCTCTCACTCTTGACTTGTTCCCCTCTTGCAAGGTCCACGCCTCGCTTCCATACGTCAGGGTAGGGATCACAAGACCCTCTAATAATTTAGGATACTTCTAGTTCAGCCTTGTGGTTGCCTTTGCTGTTGTAAGTTTCAGTTATTAGGCTCGGCATTTGTTAGTTACTTTAAAATTAAATAGCTGTCAGTTGTATATTGCATCACATTTGTCACCGAATTACTGTATTTCACTTGCTCATCATAGAAGGACTTATTTGGTTACAAGGACAAGTGCTGTGATAGTGAAATATTTCTAAGAAATCAACAGCAGACCTGAGCTTTGCATGTGAAATGTTCGAACTTACACTATTTTGTATTTCAGAATGGAAAATGTGCTGTCCAGCTCATTTTGTTTGATGGAAATACTTCCTGCAGTGAAAAACATCAGAATGCAAGCCTGTAAATGGGAATAACTATGGTAATAAAATTTTTGTTAACTTTTTCATTTCATAGATTTTTAGTTTGCTCAGCTGACCTGTTTTTTTCCCCTCTCTTACTGTAGCAGCTCAGCTGGTATTGAATAATGGCACTAGAATGTTGAATATCCATAATTCTAGACTTGGAAAGCTGAAAATTTTCAGGAGAGTTCATTTGCATACAGATTGCGATCCAGGCAAGGAGAGTATATGTACACAGATTATTTGTTTGTACCCTTCTTTTCTACAGACCCATAATGCTGTAGACCCTTGCTGTAATCAGCCTCGATATAATGGATTTCAGACATAACAAACACCTCAGAGCCTACCAAACTTTCTCTGGCTATGATGAACAGTGGTTGTTAAATGGGGTGCAATACATGTGTTTCCTTCCCTTTTTACTCCAACCTGCCTGAAATTGACCTCACCCCTTTATGATTGCTGATTTGTAATAATAGATTATAACAATACTCTACTAGCTATGAAGATGTATTATGATAAGGATGTACAATAAGCTGCAGATAGGCAAAATTATGGGCCAAAGTAGTGTAAAAAGGGTATAGTTACCTTATAATGCTAGAATATGGTATAGTTCTCATTTATTTTCAAACATGTGCTTGAATTCCCACCTGAGGGGGGGACCTGAGGATTGAATGAACTTGCGACTTAAATGAACCTGGCTTCTCCCCAGTAGTTCTTTAAAGGGAAGGTCTACTATACTACTTAGCATGCCATCGAAGATAACGAATTGCCTCATTCCTAAAGTAACACTTCATGTTGCCCTTGCTTCCTCATAAAACAGCTTTAATGCACTACTCTCCACAAACTTCTTACTAGCCAGCCTTACACAACACATATTGGGGCTGAAATGGTTCAGTGGTAATGCTCGCGCTTCACAACTGTTGGGTTGGCAGTTCAGGCTTACATCAGAGTAGTGTATTTCTGGTGAGAGATATAGCAGTCTCTCCAAGGATCTCTCCTTGCCTTGTAGAGTTATATGGTCCATTGATCCTAGGTAAGGGGATTTACCCCAAAACTAACACACACACACACACACACACACACACACACACACAGGGGCGCACCAAGGGGGGGGGCCATGGGGCCCCCCCTCCCGAAATTTACTTCCTTGTAAGAAATGAAATACTGTACACTAATAGTCACTTAAAAAAATCATACATCAATACACTAATAGTCACTTTAAATCTGTGTATATCAAATGCACGGAAGTAAATAAAAGTGACATGAACTAGATTTTTTTTCTAGCCACAATTTTCATTTACAGCCCCCCCCCCCTGCACACACACACACACTAAGGGGGATGGCTGTGAAAGATCAGAAGTTGAGGAAGTGGTACTGACAGAGAGAAGAGGGTATAAAAAACATCAAAAATAAGTTGAAGGTGATATATACTAATGTTGATGGTTTAATATTGGCAAGGCTTGAAATTAACGATTTCTTGAGAGAACATGAACCTGATATCATGTGCTTTGTAGAGACCAAATTAAGAGAAGATATTGATGTTCATTTGGGAGATGGTAAATACAAACTGTGGAGAAAAGACAGAAAAGAAAAAACGGGAGGAGAAGTGATGATAGCTGTGAAGAACAACATAAATGTAGATACTGTGGAAATGGGAGAAGGCAGGGCTGAAGTGATATATATGAAATTAGAAACTGGAGAGAATGTTAAGAGAGATATGGCGGTAGTGTATGTTCCCCCTAAGACGAGAGCATGGAATGATGACAAATACCAGGAGTTGTCAGATATGGCTAGCTATTTACAAAAAGTAATTGAGAAAAGCAATAATATAATTTTGGAGGGTGACTTTAACTGTAAAGAGGTGATCTGGGAGGAATGGTACTCAGGAGGCGGCGAGGATTCGTGGGGCACTATGTTATTAAATATAATAATGAATAATGTGATGATGCAATGGGTTAAAGAAGAGACACGGTTTCGAGGTGAGGACACACCAGCAAGGTTAGATTTACTGTTTACCAAAGAACCCGATGTAATAGAATCATTGAAATATCTCTGTCCTTTAGGAAAAAGTGATCATGTGGTCATTGAGTTCCAGATGATAATAGGGAACGTCGAGCTAAGAGACGAGCTTCATAGACAGGGAAGATACAACTTTGGGAAAGCAAATTTTACAGGATTGAGAAATTTTTTTGAAAATGCGGATTGGAGAAAATTCAGAGAGACAAGAGAGATACAGAGGAAGTGGGATATCTTTCTAGACCTCTATGATTTGGGAGTGGAAAAATTTGTACCAAGAGTAAGAGGGAAAGAAAACAGGAAAAAGGAGTGGTTTAATAGAAGGTGTATAATAGCAAAAAAAGAGAGAGATAAGGCATGGAACAACTGGAGAAAGAGAGGTAAAACAGAACAAAGGAAGAATATAAAAGAATTAATAATGAATACACAAGAATACGTAGAGAAGAAGAAAGGAATTTGAAAAAGGTATAATAGACAAATGCAAGGATAAACCCAAACTGTTTTATAGATTTGTTAATGGCAAACTGAAACAAAAGGAAGGAATCACCAAACTGAAAGTAAAAGGAGAGGTCTATAAAGATGGAGCAATGTAAGCTGAAATAATGAACAAATGTTTCCAATCGGTTTTCACTAATGAAAAAGAGTTTGTGAAAGGGGAGGAAGTGATTAGAAATGTACCAGTGATAAAATATATAAAAATGGAGGTACAGGAAGTGTATAAATTGCTGGAAACTCAAGATGTAAGGAAAGCCCCAGAACCTGATGGAATTTCTAATTGGGTACTGAAGGAATGCAGAGAACAACTGATGGATAAAATTCACAGTTTAATCCTGTGTTCTCTGGAAGAGGGGAAAGTGCCACAAGAATGGAAGAGGGCAAATGTGGTACCAATTTATAAGGGAGGAAACAGGGAAGAACCCCTGAATTATAGACTAGTGTCTCTAACCAGCATGGTCGCAAAATTATACGATAGAATCCTGAAAGACAGATGGATAAAATATTTGGAAGAGATGAATATTTTGGCTGAATGTCAGTTTGGATTCAGAAGTGGAAGGTCATGTGTTTCTAACTTGTTGAGCTTTTACTCAAGAGCGATGGACGTGGTACAGGAGAGAGATGGTTGGGTGGATTGTGTGTACTTAGACTTAGAGAAGGCCTTTGACAAGGTACCTCATAAGAGACTAATGTGGAAACTAGAATATATAGGAGGACTAAAGGGGAAACTTCTGGAATGGATGAGAGACTTTTTGAGAGACAGACAAATGAGGACAGTAATAAAGGATAGGATGTCTGGATGGAGGGAAGTAACAAGTGGAGTCCCTCAGGGCTCGGTGTTGGCGCCAATAATATTCCAGATTTACGTAAATGATATGGTAGATGGAGTGAACAGTTATGCAAGTCTGTTTGCTGATGATGTAAAGATCTTGAGGAAGGTGGAGGTTGAGGAGGATTGTAAAATGCTGCAGGAGGATCTGGATAGGATACATGATTGGAGCCGGACGTGGGAAATGAAATTTAATGTAAAGAAATATAAAATATTGGAAATGGGTAAAAGTACCAGGAGGCCATCATTGAAATATTTGATGGGCAATGAACCAATCACAAAAATGAGAGAAGTGAAAGATTTGGGAGTGCTGGTCCAGGATAGTTTCTCACCTGAAAAACACATTAACAAGGCAGTTAGAAAGATGTGTAAACTCCTGACTAATATAAGAATAGCTTTTCATTATATGGTTGAGGAGATGATGATAAAATTGATAGTGGCCATGATTCGCCCCAGGTTAGAATATGCAGCAGTAGTGTGGTCCCCACACGAAAAGAAAGATATAAACAAGATTGAGAGAATACAAAGAACAGCAACCAAAATGGTCCCCAGTCTGGCAGATCTGTCATATAGAGAGAGGTTGGAAAAGCTGGATTTGCCTTCCTTAGAAGAAAGGAGAAAGAGAGGAGACATGATTGCAGTGTTCAGGACCATGGTGGGAGTAGATAAAATTGACAAAGAAGATATGTTTGTATGGGATATGAAAGTAACAAGAGGACACGGAATGAAACTCAAGAAACCAAGCTGCTTTAAGGGTATCAAGAAATATAGTTTTCCTTATAGATGTATAGACCTGTGGAATAGTCTGGACAAAGAGATCGTCCAGTCTAAAAACTTAAACGAGTTTAAAGCTAAATTTGACTTATTGAGAAACAGAGATTGGACCCCACGAGCGTAGCTCGTTTCCTGTATATCACAATTAGGTAAATACACACACACACACACACACACACACACACACATTACATAATTATCTGATTGCATCAACTCTAAGCGACCTGCTGAACATACACTTCTTACAACAATAGACATGAGTAATGCCTCTGATGGCATCCCTCAATGCAAACTAATTCCCAAAGTCTACAATATAAGATATTATTCTCCTTTTGGCCTGTACTCCATCCGGTTGTTTTGGGGGTATTCTGTAGTCAACAATGATGGTTCTAGCCATCTTGGAGGCCCTTCCCTTATGTATCTTACTTGCATTTTACCTAGTGTCAGTTCACTAATACAAATAATGTAATATTATTATTCATCAGTATTAATAGCCCTTATAATTTATATAAACAGGTATGAAAAGATAAGCTGAAAAGCCTGAAATTTAGCCAGATACATGTACCAAAGGTTTTTATAGTTCTTTATATAGCAATTATATTTCAGTTATCGAGAGGGAACTTAAATATTTCGATAGATTTTTTACCAACAGAATGTAATTTTTTTTTTTTCCAGTGACTGACTCTTGCCCAGGCCTATATCAGACATGAAATATGATTCCTCTTTATAATTATTCTGATATATGTTGATCGTCTAAGCTGAATTTCTGATCCAGTGAAATTTATTTATTATTTATTTATTTATTTATTTTTCCACAGTACTTTATATTAGGGGCCCCTAGAGACAGAAGGGACCCCAAGTGGCCACTTGTATCTAAAATCTGATAGTTCAGATCTAATCTGTTCAATTGCCCAACAAATTGACGACTCACTTTCTTTAAGTTTTGGACAAACTCCTTGGGTCTGGTAACATTCACTTACTTGAGAGTTAGGAGACAGAAACAGTCTTTGCCTGCCCTGTAAATATTATTTATGGTGTAAAAAAACTATCTATCTATCTATTGCCAGACACCTCAATCCTGTTTGGGGTGGCCACAAACAAATCGCCTCCACATCGCCCTGTCCCCCACCATTTCACTGCCCTGCTCCCAACTCACACCCCCTTCTCTCATATACCTCTCCACCCCATCCCTCCATCTCATCTTGCAAAAATATTAGTTAAGTTTAGCAGGCAGTGGGACAGGGCTACGTGGAGGCGATTTGTTTGTGGCCACCCCGTACGGGATTGAGGCATCTGGCAATAGATAGATAGAAATAAGAAGCGATATCTGGCACATTTCCACTCATTGTCATGATTCATGCAAGCAGTGTTACCAGTGTAGCAATTTTCACACTAAATTTAAAGTTTTTAAAAGCCATCTAGCTGGTAAAAATTAAAATATTGTCTGTGTATCTGGCATTCTTTTAAAGTCCTGTCTAGCATTGTTTTCCTTAATTTCCCTGTCTAGCAGATTTTTGCTACTTTTGAGACCAATCTAGCAGATATCTATGGTTTTCCTTTAGCATCAGTGCACGAAAGACCTTACGTCAGTCAGTATCACGCCATGGTTATGGGTGGGTGTCTCGGCCTTTGTCACGATCCACCCCCTTTTATACGATCATTTTCATCAGAAGTTCTCTTCATTGTCGCACTCTTGCTTTTGAATGTCCTCTCCCTGTTTGGTTGTTTCATGAAATTGCTCTACATATTTTATTACATGTTGAATATTCATCGTGTGAATAAAATGACCAATTTTCTCCCAGTAATTGCACTGGTTTCACAAACTTAACTGAATACCGGCAGATTAATTTGCTTCTTGATAACAACACACGTGGTTAGGGGTTGATTCTTTGGCATATGCAATAATTTGTCTGTCTTGGTCTTGTGCTAGGAGGGGCTTCAGTTGGCAAATTTTCTATATCCTCCTCTCTATATCGCTTATTTATCCGTTAACTGTCTTCTCGATATCAAGTTGCTGGGATGTCTGTCTTGCTGGACTATTTACTAAATAAAGAGCAAGAATTTGCTTGCACTGACAGGCTGTAGTATCGTGTTCACGATGCAGCTTGCTTACAGTGCTCGTGGGTTTTCTCACATAAATATTTTCCTGCATAGGGAATTAAATGTGGATAATAATATATTTTTAGATGTTTATTTATCTGATTTGGTGGCACTCGTGATTTCAACATTACCATTATCTGTGTGTGTATTTTATGGGACATTTTTCCTTCAGTATTGTTGATTTAGGATGTAAAATAAGTATTAAGAGAGTTTTTTTCCGCATTTTAATCCTGAAACCATTGAGCGATAGGGTGTGCATTTCACATTCTTTTGTAATGCTAAGCCTCAACTTTAGTATGCATGTATTGTGGTTTCCTCTCATGTAATGCGAGATATACAGGGTAAAAATACTTATATATTGCTTTTTGTTGTTTACCTAAATGCTGCTCTTTCCGGTGTGCAATATAGGAAACATAACTGGGCCGTGGCAGTTGCCAGATACCACTTTCTGGGCGAAAGGTACTGGGAATCTGGTCATCACTTCTTTGGGCATTTGTACATAGAGTATAAACCTCTTTTGTTCTATGACTCTTCTGCTGAAAAATAATCATGACACAGATATTATATAGCACTTGTAAATAAAACATGAATACAGTGCTGTACTAGTATCCTATCAGACTCCTTGTCATGCTTATTGTACAGTATGTTGACTCCCATCTTCTTGTGTTGGCAGTGCTGCCACTACTTAGCAACTTCATATAAAATCAGTCAACAGGGTGGGTCTTTGTCTGTCATGTATTGTAGTTGGTCAATAGCAGAGTTGTTCTGATAAAGTTCCTATCTGATTTTCAAAGACAGTCCTCCATGAGTGCTCCTTGTAACAGGTGCTCTTCCATTCCTGCTGTAAGTTTGTCAGGAATGTTGAAATAACAAAGTAAGCATTGACCCTGAGGCTGCGGATTAAGTAAGGTTTGAAGGTGGTAGGTGGTGGTGACCATCATCCACTCACTTGATGCAGTGTTGCCTTCTTCTTCCTTAGCCTTTATCATTCTTATTCTGTGCCTGTCCTCCTCTCTTCCTATTTCTCCCATCTTTCCTGTCACTTTTTATTGCTTTTTTTTCTTTTACAGGTGGCTTTACATCGAGTGACAAGCCAAATGGTTTCCTGTAAGCCAAGAAACCATTTACAACTCTGGGTGGTAACCATATAACCAAACCATACGTGCTCCCTACATGTCAACAAGTGGTTTGGGGAGGGTTAGTGCCCCTCCCTGTAAAACAAATAACTCAAAGTCAAATGGCCACCCCTTACGGGATTATGGCTTCTGGCAATAGATAGATAGATAGATTGAAGTGATTTTGGTTGCTCACTTCAGGGTTAAGTAAGTGGGGTCAAGATAGGTTAATGCCTTAAATGGCTGATCATTATTCACCTCCCCTTCCCCATGAGGCTTGAATTGCTTGGCTCTAAGTCAGGATAGAGTAATGCCTAAAATGGCTTATTGATATGCACTAAGTTTTCATATATTAAAAAGAACGAGGGAGCTAGGTTGGTTATCTACTTTTTTTAAAAATTTTTTATTCTTGAATTACCAAGGTACATTTCTGTTTGAAATGACCAGTTTCTACCACCCAAAATCCGTTTCCCACCATTTCCCCATTATTGCTGGAAAATGGGGGGGTGGCATATATATCTCAAAAACTTACCATATCTGATGGAAAAAGTCATAAAATCATGCAAAACATATTTTTAAAAAGTCATAAATTTATCTCCAAATAGAGTACAGGTATAGGCAGAAATGAGGAAATTACCCAACATAAACATGGTGAGCAAAAATGGCTGGTTTGCAGTCTATTTATTTGTTAGACAAGCACATGTTACACTCCAGGGCATGAGCAAAAAACTTTCTGAACAGAGTTCCATAGGTCTTTGTTCTTGCACCCACATTTTTCAACTTATATATGACATGCGTACAACCTCATTGCCCACAGTCATTGCCTCATGCGCAGATGACACTTATAACAACCACACACCACATCACAGACAGGGTGCGCACTGCAACAGAACTACCTTGACACACTTCAGTCATGGGTCAAGGACTGCACACTGATAGTCACTCCAACCAAATCTATAACTGCACTTATCACCAGCAGCATTTATGAGCACAAGGATACCCTTAACATCACACTTAAAAATGTACTAGTACCACACACGCCCTTGAAGATCCTTGGAGTGACATATGGCACTAGATTCACTTTCAGAGACCATTAATGAAACACTAGGAGGCATTATACTCCCAGACTCAAGGCAATTGCAGTGACAGACTTTGGGCAACAAAAAATAACTCCTCCTACAGTATATTAGATAAGTGATCAATGCCTTCCTGTTATGGGTCCCTATCCTACCTAACACCCACTACAACACCTTGCAGACCATACAGAATGACTGCACATCACACTGACTACACCAGTACCACTTCCATCTCTTACACTTTGAAACCAGAGTCTTCCCTGTTAGAGAATGTTTTGACTAGAGCAGCACACACTTCTGTGCAGCAGCCTGTGCTGACACACAACTGCACTGTCATTTTATAATGGAACCCTCTACACAACTACAGTAGACACAAAACAGTCCCCACAGACATTGCCTGACCCTCTTCAACAACAACCCACATCCAGACACTCCAACACTGGCACTGAACATAAATCTACATAACAGTTTCATGTGCAGGGCTGCACAGCACCTTGAACAGAGTACTGTACTACAAAACCCCACTTCTAACATCCACCCATTAGATGTATCCTTGCACAGAGCTGATTGAGTTCATCCAGCTAGACTTAGATTAGAACATCACCTAGCCCTCCTCAGTTACCAACTTTGATGTGGGTTAGGTGGAATCACAGATATGTTCCCCACTTATAGAATAGGCTCATACAACATAGCTCATATTATGGAGCACTGCACAGCACATGCCACACCAAGACACAGACACACCATCAATGGTTCAGGGAATGCATAGGGTGGCCCCATATGGGTAGTTGCTTACCTGTGATTGACGGGTCTGCTGGCCCAGGCATGCTTAGGGTTGAACAGCAACAATACTGTGTCAAACAGAATTTTCTGTCAGGCAGTTTTAACTGATTGGTACTCCCTAAAAGCAGACTGGACAAGTGGGATTATCTTGTTACTCTCTCTCTTGTATTTTGTTTTTCTCTTGGAGGGAACAGTTATTGTGGGCTTTTGGCCTTTGGTTCCTTCCTCCTAACATAAAAAAGAAAGAAAGAAAAAAAAAAAAAAGGTAACCATTAACCTGTCCAGAATAGTATACTCAATGTTCTTTGGTAAGAAGGATAAATTAGAGACTGTTAATGGCCATGCCTGTGAGGGGAGATAGAATTGTGGAGTCTTTAATGGTTAGTGAATGGGCATGTGACTCATTTGATTCACTGGGCATGCTGATAATCAGTTCTCCTTCTATCTTTTTTTTTTTTTTTCTATTTCAGTGCCTTCTGAATATTGCCTAGCCCGTCCACAGTTGGGCAAGCATTGTCATGATGATGATGACAGTGATTTTGCTTTTGGTATGGTGTTTGTTAATGATACATCCTTTCATCCTTCAGCGGCGTAGTCACGTTCCCAGTCAGCTTCAGAAACGTGGCCTCGGGCATGCTGTGTCTGGGAAAGCCAAAATTGTGGATCCTGTCCTTGGAGCCAAGAGAAAACATGAGGAGAGCTCAGAAGAGGAAGAGGAGGAGGATTCATCAGTTCAGCTCAGTATGGCTCCTCTTTCATCTATAGTCAACACAAAGCCAGTTTCATGCCATAGGCCAACCTCAGCACATGTAAGTTTTGTTGTGTGTTGTCAGAACATGAATCCTGTCAGCTAGAATAATTCAGTACAGTATGAGATTGTTCCATCTACAGTACTTCTGCATCCTTTCATATTCTTTATATCCTATTACTGTATCACATTTCAGTGGTTTCCTTCACATTTTTTACCATGTATAATCAAAGACTCTTTGTGTGCATTCCACAGATTTTATGTCTGTTTGTTCCTAGTTCATTGGGTCTAACTCCTCACCTTTCCATATGGTCGTGTGATAATGTTTTGTTTCCTGGTAATTTAACTTAAGGTGTCGAATGATTGAGTGTCTGCTGAAAATATACACCCTTACTGTTTCACCAAAAATCAGATGTATTTTGCAAAAAACATGCCTGACCTGACTGCAAGCTCTGCAGACACTGTGAAGAAGAATGAATCAATATCCTTCCACCCTAAACTATAGCATATTCCAACTCTTATCTCAAACTCTGTCTGTCACCATTTGTCCAGTTCTGGCAATTAGAAACAATATTTGGCAAAAGCCAACAGTCCCATTTACTTCCTTATAGATTTAGCTTGACTCTACATAACTGGCAAAAGCCAACAGTCCCAGTTACTTCCTTATAGATTTAGCCTGACTCTACATAACTGTATTTCACAGCTCAGATTTCTATAGTAGGAGAATGGTCATCCAGATTTTTTAAATTAGTAAATGGATTTGACCCAGAAACAGGAAGAGAAGGGCAATGATAGTAGGAAAAATTATTATCAGTGTCCAGTGAAATGAGCCACACATCCATTCACTCACTGTTTGAGCCTTTTAAATTCTTATCTGCACCTCCTGTGCTTCTGATCCCCACACTTCTTTTGTAACACATCTCTGACTAATGAGGAGAACTGCCTGTGTCTTTGATGACGGCATTCAGTACTATGCTATCACATTGGAAGTGTTAAAATTCACAAATTAATCATTGTGAGAAATTAATGGCCAAAGTAGTGGTGGTGGTAATGGAAGTGGTTGCAATGCCATGCTCATCAGAATATGAGCCTGGTGGACTGCAGGCCAAAGTTGCCCTTCTGCAGTTCAGCATCTTCCTTTCAGGGTTAGTGATACTATGACATGAAGGAAAACCCAGGAACATGGTAGTCAGGTGGAGTATTTCTTGTAATTCTGTGACTACATTGTGCACTGAGATTCATAAAGCCTTGATTTGGTTCCTATCTCTGACTTTGATCAGTTTATCAAGTTTCATTTCATTTATTCCAGTAGGGTAGGTTATACTGTATATATTTTACCTCAAGGGTGATCCATATGTACTGCATCTCTTCTACTCTGCCTGGCAGTTTCTCATGTGTTGTGGGGATGGTTAAGTCAGCATTGTTAGTGTTTCTCTTGTGTGATTTACTAATTTTGTATACCCATTTGCACAGCCATTCCCATATTAGCAAATTGAGTCCCCCTTTCCCTCTTTCCCACACTCTCTCTCTCTCTCTCTCTCACTTCCTCTGTCTTCCCCATCCCTCCCCTCTCTCCCCTTCCATTCCTTCCCACTCCCACCCATCCCCTCTCTTCTTCCAACACCCATCCTCTCCCTTTCTTCACACAGTGTGAAGCATACCACCAGGTGAGATTCAGGTGGAGTATGGATCACTTTGTATAAGCAATGAGTCAGGTTTTGTCCATGAACCCACTACTTGACAATCCTCCAGACTGACTGAAAACCCTTCATTGTACAGTTTAGCATTTACTCTTCCTCCTGATTCTATGGCAGTTTATATTTGATGTGGCATTTTTACACTGTGATGGTAGAAAACATAGTTGGATTGTTCTGTGTTCAGTGTGTCATGGAGAAATATGAGAGTATTTTCTGTTGTTAGTCCTTTTACCAGTCTGTAATTAGTGTGTTATTGCTTTTCTTTCGTTTACTGGTGGCTTTACGTTGAGTGACAAGCCAAATGGTTTCCTGTAAGCCAGGAAACCATTTACAATGCTAGGTGGTAACCATATAACCAAACCATACGTGCTCCCTACATGTCAACAAGTGGGTTGGTGGAGGGTTAGTGCCCCTCCCCGTAAAACAAATAACTCAAAGTCAAATGGCCACCCCTTACAGGATTATGGCATCTGGCAATAAAAAAAAAAAAAATAGATTTCTGTTCAGTGGTAATAGAGTTAGTGGTTCCTGCTTTGGCGCTTATGGCTCTTGATGTAAATTGGCAGCTTGTAGAATAATGCCTTCTCTTTGCAGACTTTAAATTGTGTAGTATTTCAAAGATATGTATCCTGTGCCAGGCTTAGAATAATCATCCAGTACTTCACATCACTATGCAAATACAATGAATTTATAAGGAAAAAAATTCAGCAAGCCCCCTCCCTTTTTATTTTTTTTATGCAAGGAAGAAGGAACCAAAGGCCAGGAGCCTGCAAATCGTTCCTTCCAAGAAAGAAGCAAAAACAATACAAAAGAGAGCCAAATTCAAGATCCTTTCATTTCGAGATGCCTGGACACACTGCGTTTGAAGGACTGGAGATCATAGGAAGTAGGAAACACAGACAGGGAGCGACAGTTCCAGAGTTGAACTGTTGCGTACATCAAGGACTGGGAGTAATGGTTATTCTTGCATTAGAGAGTTAGACAGAAAAGGGATGAGAGTTTGTTGCTAGCACCGCATGCATCATGGAGGTGGAGGGATGCAGCAGACAATTCAGTGGAGCAATGACTATTGAAGTAATGATAGAAAAGAGATAAAGATGCAGCAGTGCAACAAAGAGACAGAGGTTGAAGGGAGCCAGTAAGAGGAGCAGGGTTAACCCCTTAACCGCGGGGCGTCACTTTCATGACGCTTGGGAGCAAGGGATCATACCGCGGGGCGTCGCTTTTGTGATTCTCTGTTATTTTGAATTCACCCGGGCTTCCAAGTGGGGGCTTGTATCATCTATCAGTACTGCCAACGTCCAACACTAGTCAGTACTCCTAATCTCATCTGTACTCCCATCCATTGTTGACAATTTAGCCATTTCTCCCCGTTCTTGACTCCCCTCCCTACCCCCCCTCCATTACCCTATCCTCTCGCCTCCCTGGCCGTGCTACGCTAAGTAAATCTTCCCTGGAATTTTTCACTGATTTCATCCATTGAAATAAGCCCTATGTCCTATTCTTATACCAAATAATATATACAAGAAAGAAATAAGGTAAGTGAGAGTGCCATACACCTGGAATTGGCTAATTATCACCTGACAACACCTCACGTGCACTCGTTCGCTAATTTTCGCTGTTTTTTTCCCCTTGAAATATGCCGTATAATCTATTTGCGTAATAAATATACATGTAAGGAGGGAAGGGAGAAGCCTAAGTGATATTTACATTCACCTGGAACTACCTAATTTATAATGTATTGTCTAGATTTCCTGCCAATCATATCAGTGCTAGACAAAGCTGTTTCAAGATCTAACATTGGTAGCTCTGAATATATATCTCCTAAGTAGGCCTCTAATCTATTTTCGTAATAAATATACATGTAAGGAGGGAAGGGAGAAGCCTAAGTGATATTTACATTCACCTGGAACTACCAAATTTATAATGTATTGTCTAGATTTCCTGCCAATCATATCAGTGCTAGACTTAGCTGTTTCAAGAAGTAATATTGGTAACTCTGAATAACCCCCAAGCAGGCCTCCACGCTGGCCCTTCGTTGTCAGTTTACTCTCATCTTCCGAAGCGAGGGTACGTATGTTTCTTCTTGCTGACTTCAAGGCCTTTTTTCACCCCCATGCAAATGGCCCTGTGACCTTTACCCCCTACTAAACCTCGTGTGGAAAGAGGTAAAGGGCTGACAATTGATAAAAGAGTGACTACGATCTTTCTATTGAGTAAAACAGTGCAAGTGGAATTGTAAATAATGTGTAAATAATGTGTAAACAGCAAGTGAAAGTAATGAATGTAAATATATGTGAACAATGGAAAATAGTTTTATAAGTTATTTCAAGTGACAGTGCACAACACAGTGTAAATAAAATAGAAATGTAAATAACGTAAATAAAATAGAGAACGTAAATAGAAATGTAAATGAGTAGTATTATAAGAATACGAGTATATACCCTAGGAGTAATGAAGGTGAAAGTTTCACTCTAGCATGTCTGAATGCTATGAGTTATGAGAGTGAAGATGAAAGTGACATTCACTCTCAGTGCCAGTATACAGGACGAGAAAGTGAATGCTATGTATTTTACTGAAAGAAATTGGATCCCTACAGTGACAATAAACTAATACTACTGAAGGAAACTTATGGATAAAGACTGTAGATATATATAAGTGTTATATAGTAATAGAAATATAAAGTGTGAAGGGTTTTATGAATAATAAATGACAGACTACCAAGAGCGAACTAGTGCCAGTGCGACGATCAGACGCGCTCGTAATTTCCATTGCTTTCACAGTGTTTTTTTTTTTTTTTTTGAGTATGGATCCCAAACTACTTGAAAATTGTAGAATAGTGTTTATAGTGTTTGTATCTGGCTGTGGTAATCATATTACGGGTTGTCGGGAAGTGTAAAGTGGAGACTTCGTTACCCTACTTCAGAGGTCTCCACAAGTCCTACGGTAACCGACAAAGGCTCAACAATCATTCCAGGAGAAAGCTGAAGGTATGTGCCATAAGCATATGTAATTTTATTATTCTAGGACTAATAACTGATTTTTGGCAAATATTTTTTGAGAGTCTGTCGGAGCCCAAATAACCCCGCGGCACACACAAGTCATTGGTAAACAAGCCCGCGGTGTAGGGGTTAATGAGATGTAAAGCCTTTGACTCCACCCGATTGAGAAGAGCTGTATATGGTGAGCCTCCTCACACATGAGAGTTGTACTCTACACAGGGGCAAATAAAACCCATGTATAAAGTCACCAACTGTGCAGGGGTAAAGAAGGTATGGAGTAGGCTTAGCAAACCTAATCTCGTGGAAGCAAATTTTACAAGAGATATACAGTAATATGATCTTTCAAAGATAAGTTCCGAGAGAATGAAACCACAGTTATAAATTGCATGTTAAAGGATGATGCAGGATTTAGCTGGATATTATTAAACATTAGTGGATACTCCTGTGAAAGATTCTGTCAAGTTGATAGGTGTAAGAACTGAGTCTTTGATGCATTAAAAACAACGAGAGTGTTTTAACCCCAGTCAGAGATACGAGCCAAGTCAGAGGTGTGCCATAGCCTCATCCCTTGTTTATTGAATTAGCTGCTGAGATGGACGTTGTGGGAACCGAATGGAAAGGTGAAGGGTGGAATCATCAGCGTACGAGTGGACAGAGTTAGATGTACAGCTTAGAAGATCATGATGAATAAAAGGAAGAGAGTCCCCATTTAAGTGGGTAGGATTAGATGTACAGCTTAGAAGGTCATTAATAAACAAATGGAAGAGAGATGGCGATAAGACAGAGCCCTGAGGAACACCACTGTTGATAGATCTAGGAGAAGAACAATAGCTGTCTACAACAGCAGCTGTAGAACGACCAGAAAGAAGCTGTAGATGAAGGCACAGATAGAAGGATAGAAACCATAAGAGGGCAGTTTGGAAATTAAAGATTTATGCTAGACTCGATCAAAAGCCTTTGAGATGTTAAGTGCAGTGGCAAAGCTTTCGCCAAAGTCCCGAAAGGAGGATGACCAGGAGTCTGAAAGGTGGGTGAGAAGATCGCCAGTGGAGCGTCCCTGACGGAACCCATACTGACGATCAGAAAGAAGGTTGTGATAGGAAAGATGCTTTAAAATTTCTCTGTTAAGAATAGACTCGAAAACTTTTGAGACACAGGGTCGTAAAGCAATTGGACGATAGTTAGAGAGTTGGGAATGGTCACCCTTCTTTGGAACTGGCTGAATGATAGCAAACTTCTAGCAAGAAGGAAAGGTACAAGTTGAAAGACAAAAGCGAAAGAATTTACCTAGGCAGGGTGTAAGCACAGAAGCACAGTTCTTGACGACAACAGGGGGGACTCCATCAGGCCCATATGCCTAGTTAATATTGAGGCCTGTGATGGCAGAAAATACATCAGCTGAAGAAATTTTAATATTAGTCTTGAGGAAGTCAGAGGGGGGAAGTGATGGAGGAACAGCACCGGAATCGTCTAAGGTGGAATCGGAGGAGAAAGTCTGAGTGAAGAGATTTGCTTTATCAATAGAAGAAATAGCTACAGAGCCATCAGAGTAGAAAAGACGAGGGAAGGATGATGAGGTAAAGTTGTTAGAAAGGTTTTTGGCAAGGTGCCAGAAGTAGCGGGAAGAATTTGAGTCAGAGAGTTGAGAGCATTTAGTATGGATGAAGTTATTTTTAGCAGAGCAAAGAACAGACTTAGCATGATTCCAGCAAGAAAAATAAAAAGATGGGATTCAGGGGTGGGTTGGCTCTGGTACCTTTTATAGGCCCTCATTGCGGACAGCATTAGAACAAGCGTGATTAAACCAAGGCTTTCGTGCATTAGTCAAAGGATATGGGAAAGGAATGTATGCTTCCCTGCCCGAGAGAATAACCTCCGTAATGCGCAGAGCACACTCAGATGGCTCCCGGCCATGGAAGCAATAATCATTCCAGGGAAAATAAAAAAAGCACTGCCTGAGGGCCTCTCAATCTGCAGCTCCAAAGTGCCACAGACAACGTTTCTTTGGAGGATCCACAGGCCGTACCAGAATGATAGGACAGGTTAAGGTGATATGGTTGTGATCGGAGGAGCCCAACGGAGAGAAAAGATTGACAGTGTAAGCAGAAGCATCAGTTGTAAGGAAGAGGTCAAGTATGTTGGAGCTCCCTCCAAGGTGGTCAGGGATACAGGTAGGGTGCTGTACAAGCTGCTCTAGGTCATTAAGGATAGAAAAGATATAGACTTGTTCACCAGGTGGATCAGCGAAAGGAGAGGAGAGCCAAAGGTGTTGGTGAACAATGAAATATCCAAGAATGGAGATTTCAGAGAATGGAGAAATGGATAGATTGTGTTCCATCGTAGAAGTAAGATAGTCAAAGAATTTTTGATAGTCAGTAGAATTAGGGGATAAGTAAACAGTGCAGATCTATTTAGTCAGAGAATGACAGGAAAACCGAAGCCAGAGAGTAGAGAATTCCGAAGAATCTAGTTGAGGAACACGAGAGCAAGATAGGTGTTTGTGTACATATACACAACAGACACCTTTGGCTTTGAAAGAAGAAAAAGTAGGAAGATACATAAAAGTGCTTGCTGTCAGTTGCCTCAGACAGCTGAGTCTCGGTTAAGAAAAGAAGGTGACGTTTAGAGGAGGAGAGGTGGTGTTCAACAGAAAGAGTGTTAGAGGAAAGGCTGCGAATGTTGCAGAAATGAAGAAGAAGTGAGTTAGACAGTGGTTCCAGGCACGTTTAGTCGATACTGGGAGAGGGGCGGATGGTGGGGGCATTTATGGTCCCCACCCCCCTGGGGACTCCGAGGCATGGTTATAGAGTGCCATTTTTCTTTTTTAATTTTTAAAAGGTAGTGTAGTGCGCATGTAGATTGATATTATTGGTTAGAGAAACTTGTATTGGAGAGCATGCTGGCCTACTCTTTGGGTTACTGAAACACTGAAAAAGTTCAGCAAAGGGGGATGGTCAGTAACTAGTCCCGAGGGCTGATGAAATGGGAGCTCCGGCTCTTTCTGTCATCAGCTTTCCATCCACTTTGGGAGTACTGCCCTTCTCGACTGGTGCTACAGTCTATCGCAATGCATTGTAACTGTGTTCGAGCAGTACTGTGAGTAGAGCAGTGATACTAATCGTGTGTGGAGTGCAATATTGTGTGATTTTGGGCCCAAATAATTGAGATAATGTCTGGTAAGGGTGCTGCATGGGGCTAGTGGTGGTGCTAGTGAAGGCCCTAGTCATGGTGGTAAATGGCCTGCTAGTGGTGGTGCTGTTCATGTTCCCGCGAAGCGTGTATGTAAGACTGTGTCACTGGAGGTGAAATTGGACATCCTTAAGTGGCACGACAAAGGCGAAGGTGCGTGTTCTATCGCCTTGGCTCTCCACCTGACCCAGTCAACTGTCTTCACCATCATAAAGAAGAAGGAGGCCATTAAGGCTGCTTCTGGGGAGGTTGCAACCCTATCCACCTCCTGTATCACCCGCCAACGAGAGCCTGCGATGGAGGAGCTGGAGCGGATGCAGCACATGTGGGTGGAAGATCAGAACTGGTGCAAGGCACCCATGAGCCAGGCTATTATTGTATTTGCACTAAGGCTTTCTTGCTCTGGGACGAGCTAAAGGTCAGATGTGAGCTTGATGAAAGCGAGACCTTAAAGGTAAGCCACGGGTGGTTTGACTGATTTAAGAGGCGGGCAAATCTCCATCACATGAAGATGTAGGGTGAGGCAGCGAGTGCAGAAACAGTGGCAGTGGCAGCATTTCCTGATGAGCTGAAACGCATCACTGCAGAGGATGGCTATAGTGCGAAGCAGGTCTTGAATTTTGACGAGAGTGGGCTCTTATGGAAGAGAATGTTCTCCAAAGCACATCTTGCAGCAGAGGAAAGGTCTATACCAGGATTCAAGGCCTCGAAGGACTGGCTGACTCTGCTACTGGGGGGCAGTGCTGAAGGCAACCTCAAGTTGAAGCAGCTCCTAGTCAACCACTCTGAGAAACCTGGGGCTGTGGTGGGGTATGTTAAGGAAAACCTTGGGGTTATCTGGAAGTTGAACAAGAAGGCTTGGTTGACTTCAGATATCTGTTCATTCTATTTCCATTCGTACCTCTCTCGTGTGCTGAAGAGGTATGCATCATGTGAAAATTTGGCTAACAGATTTTTCCTGGTGGTGGATAATATGCCTAGCCACCCGCCCGCAATGAAGGAATGGGCTAGCAATATTTTGGGTGGTGTTCCTGCCCCCCAACACCACATCTTTGTTGCAGCTAATGGACCAAGGGATGATCACCGCCTTTAAGGCCTACTACCACGCTGCACGATCAAGCAGTTGGTAAGGGCCTGCAACAGTGACAACAGGACAACAGTGCAGCAGTTTTGGAGGGGGTATAACATACGCCACACGCTGGAGAATATAAGTAATGCATGGGACAGGGTTAGCCAGGCGACGATGAATGGTGTATGGTGGAAGCTGTTGCCAGTGTGTGTTCACTCCTTCCCCGGCTTCCCCAAGGGAATGCAACCTCCGCCTGTTGAGCATGTGCGGCAGGACGTTGTCGAGTTTTCACACGAGGTGGGATTCGCGGAGGTCGACGAGGATAACATGGAGGAGGTTCCTGAGAGCCACAGGGAGGAGCTCAGCAACAAGGAGCTCCTCAGTATGGAGATCCAGCAGGTGCACCAGGAGGCAGAGGAGGAGGAGGTTGTGCCTGAGGTCTGAGCTCTCAACATCAGGATCCAGAAGGAGATGCTAACGAAGCTGGATGAAATTATAGACCTAATGAAAAAACATGACCCCATCCCAGGACAAAGCAGGGACATATGTAATTGGCTCGAGGAGGGTATGAAAATCTACAGGACAGTGTTGAAGGAGAAGAAGAGGGAAGCCAGGCAGATAACAATCACAGCCTTCTTTAAGCAGGCCCCCACCAGGCCAGCAAGTCACACAGGATCTCCAGCCCTCAACGAGCAGAGCATCTCCCCATCTTTCAACCAGTAGATCATCTCCCCAGCCATCAACCAGCAGAACAACTCCCCAACCGTCAACCAGCAGAGAAACACCAAGGGACACCTCTCGCTGAGGACGTGCACGGCCCAATGTGCTGGACCTAACCTCCAGCCGATCGCCGTCTCCCGTGTCACCTGTGTCTCCACTAAGGCACTCCGCTATTCCTTCTCTGCCTTCCTCGTCCCAGCCTCCATCTCCCACACCACTTCGGCCACTGTCTCTGTCTCCCTTGCCATGGCAAGAGCCACCGCAACTGACTCCATCGCTACCCCATCATTCATTGCAGTGGTCTCCCTCACCACCTCACTGGACATTGCAGCTGTCTCCCACACCACCTCCTCTATCATCGCATCACACACCATTGCCACCCCCAGAGCCATTGCATCTGAGCTCATCACCACCACCTGAGCCAGCGCATCACACCTCATTGCCTCCGCCTGGGTTATCGCATCGCACTCCATCGCCTCCGCCTGAGTCATCACATCGCACTGCATCGCCACCCTCCTCTGACCCTCCCCTGGAGATCGGGTTTGAGGGCTTTGAGGAGGAGGATTATTTGTTTGGGAGCACCACATGTCCCCTAGCCTCCGGGGGGATAGCAAGGATGATGACCAGGACTGGGCATGGACTTACAAGAAGTAAGTGATGAGAGGTGTTTGATATTTTCTAACCTATTCCCTATGATTTTCAGGCTTTATTTGTTGCTTTTAATGAGTTATTTACAGGTGTTAGGCTTGGGTTAGCTTCCTCAGCAGCTATTAGGCCACTTAGATTGCCTTTAAACTTGTTTTGGGGCTCATCTGGATGGGTTTTGGACTTGATCATGGGGGAAACCCAAGGCTGGTAAACTGTCCACATTGAAATACTGGTTAAGTAAGACCCCTTCCTAACGATGGGGTCTTACTTAACCAGTTAGATTGTTAAACCGGGGTATGCCTGTACTCATTTCAAGGCCAAAGGTGGCTGTTGCATATATGTACGCAACGACATAATCTTGCTCTCATGTTCCTGAACCAGACTCCTCTGAATTCTCTACGCTCTGGCTTCGGCTTTCTTGTCATTCTCTGACAAAATATATCAGTTCTGTTTACTTATCCCCAGATCCTGCTGACTATGAAAATTTCTTTGACTACAGTATCTTACTTTTAAGATGGAACACATCCTATCTATTACTCCTTTCTCTGAATTCTTCATTTTAGGAGATTTCAATATTTACCACCAACTTTGACTCTCCTCTGCTTTCACTGATCCACCTTGTGAACAAGCCTACATTGTTTCTGTCCTTAATGACCTAGAGCAGCTTGTACAGCACACTACCCGTATCCCTGACTGCCTTGAAGAGAGTTCCAACATACTTGGCCTTTTCCTTACAACTAATCCTTCTGCTTATGCTATTAATCTTTCCTCTCCGTTGGGCACCTCCCATCACAACCTTATCACCTTAACCTGTCCTATTGTTCCAGTAAGTCCTGTGAATCCTCCCAACAAGCTGCTGATTGGGAGGCCCTCAGGCAGTACTTCTTTGATTATCCCTGGAATGATTATAGTTTCCATGGCTGGGAGCCATTTGAGTGTGCCATTTGCATTGCGGAGGTTATTCTTGGCATGGAAGCATGCATTCCTTCCTCATGTCCATTGATTAATCCAAAAAAAAACTTGGTTTAAGCACACTTGTTATAATGCTGTCCACAGCAAGGAGAAGGCCTACAAAAGGTACCAGAGCCAACCCACTCCTGAATCTCATCTCTTTTATGTTTATGCCCAGAATCGTGCTAAGTCTGTTCTTCGCTTCCCAAAAAATAATTTCATTCGTACTAAATACGCTGAAAGTCCTGCTTCTTCTGGCACCTTGCCAGAACTCGTTCTGACAACTTTACCTCATCATCCTTCCTTCTTCTTTTCCACTCTAATGGTTCTATGGCTAGTTCTTCTACTGATAAAGCAGAACTCTTTGCTCAGACTTTCTCCTCCAATTCCACCATAGACAAATCTGGTTTTCTTTCTCTTTCACTTCCCCCCTCTGACTTCCTCATGGATGACATTAAAATTTCTTCAGCTGATGTATTTTCTGCCAGCACTGGCCCCAGTACTAACAAGGCATATGGGCCTGATGGGGTCCCTCCTGATGTCCTCACGAACTGTACTTCTGTGCATACACCCTGCGTGGGTAAACTCTTTTGCCTGTGTCTAGCAACTTGTACCTTTCCTTCTTGCTAGAAGTTTGCTCTCATTCAGCCAGTTCCAGAGAAGGATGACAATTCCCAACTCTCTAACTATTGCCCAGTTGCTTTAACATCCTGTATGTCAAAAGTTTTTGAGTCTATTCTTAACAGAAAAATTTTAAAACATCTTTCCTATCACAACCTTTTTTCTGATCATCAGTATGGGTTCTGCCAGGAACAGTCCACGGACGATCTTCTCATCTACCATTCAGACTCCTGGTCATCCTTCTTTCAAGACTTTGGCAAAAGCTTTGCCATTGCACTTGACATCTCAATGGATTTTGATCGAGTCTAGCATAAATATTTACTTTCCAAGCTGCCCTCTTACGGTCTCTGTCCTTCTGTCTTTGCCCTCATCTATAGCTTCTTTTCTGGTTGTTCTATAGCTGGTGTTGGAGATGGCCACTGTTATTCTCCTAGAGCTATCAGTAGTGGTGTTCCCTAGGGATCTGTCATGTAACCAACTCTTTTCCATTTATTCGTCAGTGACCTTCTAAGCTGTACATCTAATCCTATCCACTCACATGTTCCACCGTTCACCTTTCCATTCATTTCCCTCAGCGTCCATCTCAGCAGTTACTTCAACAACAAGGGATGAGGCTATGTGCACACGTAATGTCTGACTTGCCTCATATCTCTGATTGGGGTAAAAGTTATCTTTTTGTTTTTAATGCATCAAAAACTCATTTCTTACATCTCTCAACAGTGGCATGCCCAGAAAATTGAAAGTTTTTTTTTTTTTTTACTGTGCAGCCCTTGACTTTGGCGAGCGCAGTGAGCCCATACAGCCTGGTGGGTTCGAGGGGTGCTGAAAGCCCACCCCACCCCCAGAAAATTTTGCACTTCGGCCAATTTTATGATCATTTTGAGGCCATATGGAATGGGTATACAACTTAAATATAGCATACAGTGCTCGTCAGAAGTATCGAGCGCCCATGGGCGGGCGGGCAATACTTATGGCCTAAAAAGAATCACCCATTTTTGGTAGTAAAAATTGAGCCAGAAGTTTGCGGTGCTAGCATGACGTCACGGTACCCTGAGGCCTTCCTACGCGCTGGTTGGTTCCCTCCTCAGTTGCCTATGGGCTGCCTGAGAGAGAGGAACTCTGCCGCATCTCCCTCTCTTTTTGCACCATTTTTTACCGAGTGTCCCGCAGTGTTTTGGCTTTCACCACTTTGTTATGACACCTACCCGTGAACTCTCGAGTGAAATCATATCCCAGATCATTGCCCTAAAGGAGGCAGGCCACCAAATGAAGGAAATTAGTGAATTGGTTGGTGTGGCTCGATCGACAGTGTGTAGGTGGTGCGCACGTTTTCGAGTGGAAAACAGTGGTGACGTTCCCACAAAGAAACCGCGGTCTGGTAGGCCTAGGAAAACCCCCCTGAGGTTTGTTAATGTTTTAAAATGTGCAGTGGAGTCTAATCCTCGTGTGAGTGCAAGGAATATAAAGGAGAGCAACCCGGAAGTGTTTGGTGAGGTTTCTGTGCGCACAGTGTCTCGAAGGGTCCATGAGCTTGGTTACACAAGTCACAGGCCTGTGAGAAAGCCTCTTCTCACTCGTTACCAGCGACTTCGTAGGCTTGCCTTTGCTAACAAATACCTTAACTGGGGTGACGAGCAACGGTTGTCAGTGTTGTGGTCTGATGAGGCAACGTTTAGTGTAACCCGTAACAGAGGAGCATGTGTGTACTGGCGCAAAGGTAGTGACCCACTTGACCCACGGTACGTTGAAAGCACAGTTAAACATCCTGATTCACTCATGGTATGGGCTTGTTTTTCTGGTAAAGGTTTGGGGAAGCTTGTTGTGCTTCCCAAGAACTGCAGAGTGAATCAGGATGTTTATCTGGAGCTTCTGTGTGATCATTTACCTGAGTCATTCGAGCTCACAGGTGCACGAGTGTTTCAGCAGGACGGTGCACCTGCTCATAAGGCCAAATTGGTCACCAATTGGCTTCGTGACTGCGAGGTGTCATTCATGAAAGACTGGCCAGGAAATAGCCCAGACCTCAACCCGATTGAAAACCTCTGGTACCTCGTAAAGAAGAATCTCCAAGGGAAGGACGTGAGTTCTCTGCCTAAGCTGGAAGCTGCCATTCGTGACTCCTGGACAAAATACCCCTCCAGCACCTCAGGAACCTCGCCCTTTCACTTCCAAGACGTCTCAGATCCGTGAAAAAGCGTAAAGGATACCCTACGAAGCACTAAAGGTAAATAAAATGCATTATTTATATGTTTTTTCAATGTTGAAAGGTTTGTTTCGTAGGAGGGATGCAGGGCGCTCAATACTTCTAATGAACACTGTATTCTAGTCATTTTTAAGTACTGTACAGTACTCTGTGCCACTAAGTTATGATTCATTCCGTCCAAAAACCATATACTGCACTACTAAAATTCAGATGCTCACATTTTGATCAAACAACTTCACAACAGTTAGAAACTAATAAATTATATGTGTGTGTGTGTGTGTGTGTGTGTGTGCAGTGCACTCGCATAACTCACGGACTTCTAACTCGCGAATTATCAAATTCACGGTGTCCTTATCGAAGTCACCATTATCATCAAACTCACAGAAAATGCTTTAACTTGCATTTTTCCACTAGAAAATTGTTTATTTCTGAGATGTTTAGCACATGGTATTGTTGCCACAACTCGCGTCTGGAAGCCAATCATATGTAAGCACACAGTCATTGTGATTGTGCAGCCAATCAGAACAATGCTTTCTCCACCCATGCCTCCTACACCTAGTGGCCAGTATTGCAACTAGGCTAGTGTGCCGAAACAACTACCTATCTCTCGTCGACGTGAGCATTGTCATCGGTAGGATTTAGGAAAATGCTTTTCAGTATTTATTATTATCATACAAGGATATGTAATGTCTTTTAATATTGTTTATTATCATTAAAAGATATGCAGTACATACTTCTGAGACAGGATGTTAGTGTTGTGTTCAGAGGATTTCTGTTAATGTTATACTAGGCTACCTGACACCATGGCAGAATCAAATATATTTTTCCCTATAAGGTGTGTTTTTTTAACTCATGTTTTTCCATCTCACGGCATGAGTTCAGAAGGAAATTACATTGAATTAGGCAAGTGCAGTATATATATATATATATATATATATATTTTATAGAGTGAGTCCTTGAAATATGGAAACTCAAAGTACGAATTTCTGATGGTACGAGAGCGATGAATGTAGGACGAATTCCACAGAAAGTATCTGTCTCGATGGTACGAAAAGAGATACGAGAGGAAATAAGAAAAATTCAAAATGGGTGTTCTGCACAGCACCGCGCTCGCTTGCGGCGAGAAAACGAACTAACCCCTCTCTGGTAAACACATTTTCACTCACTTCCCAGTCGAGTCACGTCCCTCCTCTCCTCTCAGCTTCAGTACGTTACGCAGTTTTTTGTTGTTCTTCCTGTTTTCATACTTTCACCATGCCTCCCAAGTGCCCTGCATCATCTTCAGCATCCAGGGAACCAGCTGCCAAGAAGAAACAACACTGTACTCAGACTCTGGAGAGGAAATCGGAAATTATTAGGGTCCACCACGTGACTTAGCACCATATCAACGACATGATTCTCCAGCCGCAGCACATGTCTGTATTTAACTGTCTCTATCTATCTATCTATAGCCCGACGCCCTAATCCCGCAAAGGGTGGCCGCAGACAAAACGCCTCCAAGTCACTCTGTCACCCACCATTTGACTCCCCTCCCCCCAACTCACCCCCCCCTCCCTCATATACCTCTCAACTACATCCCTCCACCTCATCCTCGGTCTACCCCTCCCTCTCCTTCCCTCCACCTCACCTACATACACCCTCTTAGTCAGTCTTTCATTCTCCATCCTCTCCACATGTCCAAACCACCTCAGTGTATTTCTCCTAATCTTTTCAACCACATCCACATCTACCCCACAACGTTCCTTCACTTCTTCATTCGTCAACCTGTCCCTCCATGTCACCGTACAGTGTCCTAATACTACAGTAATTAGTTGTATGTTTTATTTTTTAACGTCTGTACAATTGTATAGTATCGTATACGTGTATTGCATACTTCTGAATAGGAGGGGTAAAGTTTCAGTGGGAGTCCAATGGGATCCTGGAACGCATCCCCCCCTTTATATGTATATTTCAATGGGGAAAATCGTTCCAATATACGAAATTTCGGATTATGAAAGTTTTTTTTGGTCCCTATCCCATTCGTATTTCGAGGACTCACTGTATATATATATATATATATATACTGTATATATATAATATATCTGTATATATAATATATATATATATATATATATCTATCTATCTATTGCCAGACGCCTCAATCCCGTTTGGGGTGGCCACAAACAAATCGCCTCCAAGTCGCCCTGTCCCCCGCCATTTCACTCCCCTGCTCCCAACTCACACCCCCCTCTTTCATATACCTCTCCACCCCATCTCTCCATCTCATCCTCGGCCTCCCCCTCCCTCTTTCCCCCTCCACCTCACTCACATACACTCTCTTCGTCAGTCTTTGACCCTCCATCCTCTCCACATGGCCAAACCACCTCAGTGTGTTCCTCATAACGCTTCCTATCACATCCACATCAACACCATAACGCTCCTTTATATCCTCATTCGTCAGCCTGTCTCTCCATGTGACTCCACAGGCTCCTCTTAAATAACTCATTTCCACGGCTCTCACTCTTGACTTGTGTCCTTCCAACAACGTCCAAGCTTCACTTCCGTACGTTAGAGTTGGTATCACAATACTGTCATGTAGTAACTTTTTCACTTCCATGCTCACTTCCCTGTTTCTTATCACTGCTTTCAAAGAACCAGCAACCTTTCTTCCCTGCTGTACCCTTTCAAGCACTTCACCCTCCAAACCTCCATCCTTACTCATCACACTACCCAAGTAATTAAACGTACTCACATTTTCCAATTCCTCACCATCCAACCTCGCTGTACATTCACTGACTTCACCTCTCTCAAAGACCATCACTTTACTCTTCCCTACATTCACCTTTAGATTCCATTTCTTACACACTCTCTCAAACTCATCCACCAAGCCTTGCAGCTCCCCTTCGTCTTCACTCAACAACACGGTATCATCTGCAAACAACAGTACAGGGAGTTTCCAAACATATATATATGTATGTATATACATACATACATACAGTGGAGTCTCTTTTATCCAAAATTCTTTTAACCGTAATATTCCATTAACCGTAAGTTTTACTAAAATGTTCTCATTTCGGTTAACCACAAAAATCTGAACTCTATCCAAAAATTCAAACACGGTGGGCTTGTTTTGTACCACTAGCATTAGTTTATGACCGCATATATATCCCTTGCTAGGGAGTTGCCCACTCCCTAACCTACATCCACCACGTCGGAAGATTTGGATAATGTGGGAGATGATGTGGGTGATGTGGAAATGATTGAATAAGGAAACAGAAAATATGAAAAAACAATTAGATTTAAGACTTTATTTGTTCTAATTGCTTACAGTGAATTACGTAATTGTTTTGGTGAAGGTTTATTTAAGTTTATTTGAGTGAAGATTTATTTAAGTTGACAGTTTCAATTACAGTTACAAAAGCCCAGTTACATACATAGTTACTACAGTGTAGTAAGTGTTTTGGTGATGGTGAGGGGCTTTTGGGGTGCTGGTGGTGGTGGTGAGCTAGACGTCACCAGAAATGGGTGATGGGTGAGTACAATACTGTTCCCTTGTATCCAACATATTATTACAGTATCTTTTATCCGAAAAAATCAGTTAAATGAAACTTTGAAAGTCCCATGATTTTTGGATAAAAGAGACTCCATTGTATATATATATTTTTTGTGTATGTGTATGTATATATCTATCTATCGCCAGACGCCTCAATCCCGTTTGGGGTGGCCACAAACAAATTGCCTCCAAGTCACCCTGTCCCCTGCCATTTCACTGCCCTGGTTCCAACTCACACCCCCCTCTCTCATATACCTCTCCACCCCATCCCTCCATCTCATCCTCGGCCTCCCCCTCCCTCTTCCCCCCTTCACCTCACTCACATACACTCTCTTCATCAGTCTTTCACCCTCCATCCTCTCCACATGGCCAAACCACCTCAGTGTGTTCCTCATAACACTTCCTATCACATCCAGATCAACACCACAACGCTCCTTTATATCCTCATTCGTCAGCCTGTCTCTCCATGTGACTCCACAGGCTCCTCTTAAATAACTCGTTTCCACTGCTCTCACTCTTGACTTGTGTCCTTCCAACATATATATATATATATATTACATATATATATATATATATATATATATTTTTATTCCAGTGGTGGGCAGCGGAAACGAAGAAAGACCTTGCTCAAACGCAATGCACAATCCACAGTTCACTACCTTGCGCAAGTGCGCAATTTGACAAATATTTAGCTTTCGCATTGTCGCAAAGGGCAAGCACAAACCATTTGCATATATTTGTTGGAAAATTATTGAGATATTTAAATATAATAGCTTACTTACTTTTATTTATTATTATTCTATCTATCTGTTGCCAGACGCCTTTATCCCGTACTGTAATGGGTGGCCACTGACCACAAACAAGCAACAAATCACCTCCATGTTGCCCTGTCCCCTGCCATTTCACTGCCCTGCTCCCAGCTCACACCCCTTTCTCTCATATACTTCTCCACTCCATCCCTCCATCTCATCCTTGGTCTCCCCCTCCGTCTCCCCCCCTCCACCTTACTCACATACACTCTCCTCATTAGTCTCTCACTCTTCATCCTCTCCATATGACCAAACTGCCTCAGTATGTTTCTCCTAACGCATCCTATCACATCCACATCCACACCATAACGATCCTTTACTTCCTTATTTGTCAGTCTGTCTCTCCATGTAACTCCACATGCTCCTGTCAAGTAACTCATTTATTTCCACAGCTCTCACTTTTGACTTTTGTCCCTCCAACAGGGTCAAAGCTTCACTTTCAAACATTAGAGTTCTGAGTTGGTATCGCAATACTGCCATGTAGAAACTTTTTCACTCTAGGAAGTTAGAACAGAGGAGTGAACAGGCTGTGAAGTGGAGGGACAGGGAAACAAAGGCTGTGATGTTGCCAGTTTTACTTTTATCTGCATATTTGCTCATCTGCGAAGAGGTGACGGTGCGGCCTTATTCTTTACCAACATCCGCGGCCTTACCACAAATTTAAACTCAGTTCATTTTTTCCTTCAGTCCATATCCCCTTCGGCCCTTTTCCTCACAGAACCACAAATCTCACCCTTTACCGATATATCTCCATTTTGTTTTCCCGGTTACCATCTCCTTACAAACTTTCGAAACAAGGGCGGCACCTGTTGTTATATCAAATCCCAATATGCAGTTGACACAATTTTAAACTTCACTTCATCCAGTTTTGATTACTCATTATATAAATTAAATTGCCAAAACATTACCAAATATATCTGTGTAGTTTATCGTTCCCCCAATGCTTCTTCGGAACCCAGTGTATTTGATTCCACATCCACTCAGTTGAGTAACCTTGACCTTGCCCTTGGCAATGAAATTACCATTTTGGGTGATTTTAACATACACAATGTTGAATGGTTATTGCTTTCTGCCCGGACTGACAACGCTGGTCTAGAATGCGAGCTGTTTGCGGAATCGTTTAATCTCACCCAGTTGGTAAAACAACCAACCAGAATACCTGATAATCCTGACCATAATGCCCATCTCTTGGATTTATTCTTGACAAATAATCCAGATCAATACAGGATAGAGGTACTGTCACCACTTGGATCCTCTGACCACAATCTCATCAAAGCCTCATTAGTTAACCCTCCTACATCTCCCCATTCCGAACCTGTCAGGGTGACCCGATGGCACTTTGACAGGGCAGACTGGGATGGATTTAGAAATTATCTTGCTGATGCTCCATGGCAGTCTTTCTTCTCTAGTGATCCCAATTCTACCCAGTCCCACATTTGTGACTTAATACTAGCTGGTATGGATTTATTCATACCAAGTCAACAATTCACTAAAAGATCAAACTCTCCAAAATGGTTTGATGGCAATTGTGCCAGAGCAACAGCCCAAAAGTCATTAGCATATAACTCTTACTTAAAATCAAAAACACCTGAATCACTCTCCCAATTTAAAATTGCTAGAAATCATGCAAAAGCTGTATTAAATCTATCTAAATCAAACTTTCTTCAAAAGCAAGCATCAAAACTACTTAACAACCCTAATGACAATAGAATATTCTGGTCAACTCTTAATTCTTTCAATAATAACTTTAACAAGTCATCTTCCATTCCCCCACTAAAATCTTCAGATGGCAATATTACAAATGACCCACGTGGGAAAGCAGATATCTTTGCTAGTACCTTTGCAAGAAACTCTACCATAGATGATACCAGCCAGAATGTCCCAGTACTGGAACTTGATTCTCCCGAAATTGCCCCACTTAAAATACAGACAAGATTTGTAAAATCCATCCTAGACAATTTACCTACCAACAAAGCTCCAGGTCCAGATGGAATTCCGCCAATTGTTTTGAAAAAGTGTTCCCCTGAACTTGCCTCTGTCCTGGCTAAATTATTCAGACTATGCATACGTACTTCTTTATTCCCAAATTCATGGAAAGAAGCCAATATCCACCCAGTTACGAAGAAAGGAAGTTCGTCTGACCCCTCCAATTACAGACCAATAGCTATCACATCTTCTCTTGGTAAGGTATTTGAAACTTTAATTAATAAGCATATTGTTAAACATCTTGAATCCAACAACTTAATTAATGATAGACAATACGGTTTTTGCCACGAAAGATCCACCATTGACATACTCAATCTCTTAACTCATACCATCCATCAATCAATTGATCTTTTTGGAGAAACTCATGCAGTAGCTCTTGATATCTCTAAAGCTTTCGACAGAGTATGGCACCGTTCCCTGCTGTCCAAACTCCCTTGCTATGGACTAACGTCTTTTGTTCCTTTGATTTCTTCTT
The DNA here is from genome assembly GCF_032717465.1 of Coenobita brevimanus. Classification (NCBI taxonomy): domain Eukaryota; kingdom Metazoa; phylum Arthropoda; class Malacostraca; order Decapoda; family Coenobitidae; genus Coenobita; species Coenobita brevimanus. The sequence continues at coordinate 26,630,422 of NC_137004.1, forward strand.
ATCTTAGTGACAGGAAAATAAGAGTAAAAGTAGATGATGTATATTCGAATTTCCACTCAATTAACGCCGGCGTGCCACAGGGATCAGTTCTGGCGCCAACCCTATTTCTGGTTCATATTAATGATCTCTTATCTGTCACTCACAATCCCATTCACTCATATGCAGATGACAACACTACATAGTTCATTCACACTCAGACATCCATTTACAAAGTCTAATATCTCTACCTCTCAACTCAATACAGCCATCTCCATAAATCAAGATCTATCTACAATCAGTGAATGGGGACAAAACAACCTTGTCTCTTTTAATGCTAGTAAAACTAAATATATACAGTTTACTAATAGACAGATATTGCCAGATTCGTACATTACCTTCAGTGCTACTAATATTCCCATCTCCAAAAGTATTGAAATTCTTGGTGTCTCACTTAACAGTGCCCTCAGCTGGACCTCTCATGTCAGATCACTTGCTAAAACAGCCTCAAAGAAACTTGGATTATTGTACAGAGTCCGTAACTTCTTCGTCGATGAGCAGTTAGCTATAATTTATAAGAGTCATGTGCGCTCAGCTTGAATATTGCTCACCCTTGTGGAATGGTTGTGGAGAGGTTGCATTAAGACAACTAGACAAAATTCAGAATAAAGCTGTTAGAATCATTAACAACCCTGCCATTACATATAAACTACCTCCCCTGCAAGTAAGAAGGAATGTTGCCTCCCTTGCATTATTTTACAGATATTTTTTTGGCAAATGCTCAGACGAAGTTGCGTCCATGGTGCCACCTCTCCATGCCTTCCCTCGTGCTACACGGGCATCTGGTAACGCTCATGACTGGAATGTCACTCAACCACATTGCAGAACTTCTGCCTATCAGAATTCTTTCATTCCCCGAACTGCATCTCTCTGGAACTCGCTTCCCCAGAGTTGTTTTCCTCCAAATTTCAACCTACAACTGTTCAAGTCTAACTTTTACAGATATTTTATGAACAGAGGACACCAGTAATCTGGTGTATGGATTATTTTCTTTCTCCATTTGTTTTTCCTTCCTCCGTTCTGTTATTAAAAAAAAAAAAAAAAAAAAAAAAAAAAATTATTCAGTATAGATACACAATAGCATATGTAATTCCTTACAAAATTCATTAAAACATATTACTGTATTTAAATCAAATATCCATTGCCTAATAAATTATTAGGCTGTGGATATTTGATTTATAAAATATGTTTTAATAATTTTTGTAAGGAGTTGCATATGCTACTCGTAATAAATAATGTATTTTTAATTTATTAATATTTACTAATAATAATAATTAGAAAATATTAAAATACATTATTTCTGTTGAAGCATTTTAAGAAATGCTACTACCCTCTGACCCTCCCGCCTCCCCCCAGCAGCACCCTCACGACCCACCCAAGCCTTCCCCATCCCTTGTCAAGACATACGGGAAGCTCCCAAGACCACGTGTCCCTTGGATTGCGCAGTGCGCATTCCACAGGACAGGTGCACAAGGCAGGTGCACAAGCACAAAATTAGTTGTGCAATCGCAAATAAATTTGCTCTTGCGCACCTGCCTTTCCATGTGCAAAAGCGCAATATTGCTTATGGTCTCGTGCAGTGCGCAATGCGCAAACAATATTCACCGAAGTGCAACGGTGCGCAATTGTGCTTTGCGCAAGTGTTTGCGCATCTGCCCAGCACTGTATGATATATATGTATATATATATACACACACACACATATATATATATTATACATATCCATTATATAAAGATCACTCTAATATCCGGACGCCCAATATCCGAACATCCCCACTATCCGGACATAAGAATGTTTCATACTGTACTTTTTTCCATACTATACTTATCTCATTTCACTCTTTAATGTCCTTTATTGGTGTGAATAGGGTGTTAGGAGCTAGGCATGTGCAGTAGGAAGGTGTTTTACTGAGTTAGGCCAGGTTAGGGTCCATAAGTACCAGTCCAGGAGCCAGTCACCAGAATGTTTATTATTGTATGAACCTACTTCTAAACCCTCATTTTGTTTCTTTTGCATTTATTTCAGTCATTTATGTGCCTTATTGGTGTGATTTGGGTCTTAAATAGGTGTTATGCATGTCCAGAGGGAGTTGTATAGGTGTTTCTCTGAGTTAGGGTCCATAAGTACAAGTCCATAAGCTGGGGCCCAATATCCGGACAGAACCAATATCCGGACCTACCTATGGCTCTATTACGTCGGATATTGGAGTGATTACTGTATATATACAGTACCCTCGCGTCCAGCACGGTAATATTGTCATGCATGGGTCACGTGTTGGACCAAAAACGTGTTGGACTAACAATAGAGCTTATGGGGAAAAATGAATTATGTCAGCAACCCTCGGAAAAGTCACCCTAAATACCTACCATATACCTATACATATATTGGTACTATTGTAATTATAATAAATGGTACTGTGTTATGAATGATAACTAACCTTTTAGGATAGTGTTGGTGGGCTTGCTGGGAATGGAAGGTGGTATCCAAGGCTGTAGGTATTCCTACTGGGTCCCTGGAGGATGGCTGCTGGCGTCACTAGCGGTAATGGCTGTTGCTCCTCCTCAACCTTCCTCATAAATCCTTCGAAATCACACTCAGAATCACTATCTTCGTCCACAGCCATGGAAGGTCCTGCTTCTGCCTGTCCTAGCACTGTAATCTTCGGCAAAGTGCATGCTTCTCACTCTGTTGCCAGAGCCCCATCTCGTGACTGTGGAAAGTGATCGCCGTCGCTGACTCGGTAGAGAATAAGGAGAAGCAACTTTGTTTATAAACTGGTACGCACGCCGATGAGAAGGGTTTCAAAACGATTGATATTTATTCTAAAATATTAATATGTATTCAGTGTCAGGCTAAATGTTCAATGCTGTAGTACGATACATTCTCTGTCGAGTTGCCTGGGTTTTGGTCACACTGTTTTGCCCGTCGTATCCTCGGCAGGAATCCATCCAGATGAATTCCAAATGCCCGTGGTATCGTCGGCAATTTTACCACGTTACCGTTCCGATTTACCATCGTATCCTTGGCAAACCTGGTATGAAGTGCCGTGTGATAGCCTTCGGCTGCCAGGATCTTGTCTTAGTTTTTTATTATGATCACGTTGGGTTCATTCATGTTGTAGGCCTTGGCAATGTCAACTTTCCTCTCCCCTTTCTTCTTCCTCTCGATGCTTTCTAGCTTGGTGGCCTGAGGGAGGTGCCGACGCTTCTTGGGGTTCTCAGAAGGCTTCCTAGGCATCATGAGCAGGGTAAAATGCAGTAACAAGGGCAAAAAATGCAGCAAGAAAAAAGCACCTTCCAATGCGACTGAGTGGCACTGTGGCGGGAAAAATTTAAACAAAACATCACGTGACACCAGAAGCGTTTTTAATTGGGCGGCATCACGATCACGTCACGATAGCGGGCGGGGAAGGCTACTTGATCAGAAGTTTTCATTGGCTATCATCATCATGGGAATGTCCAGTATGACCGTGTTGGACCGGGGGTGATCGTGCTAGAGTGAACTCTGCGGATTTGGCCCACTTCTCGGAGCTCTGTGCGTGTTATGCTAACACACTCGTGTTGCAGTAATTAAATCGTATTAAATAATACTAATTAATTGCTCTCCGTGCTGGACCCAAATCTCCCTTCGTGCTTGTGGATGGTCCATCTTGAATAGCCTACCGACATACTTTGCTTTCCAGCATTTCGCTGTCCATGGAGACAGCAGAAGCAGAAATACATTTATTGCAGCTATTTTTTGGTGTTATAACAAAGACTTTCATTAATATTAGCTATTCGTCTTAACATTAGTTATTTCTTAATCATGTCAATTGCATGGTAGATGTGGGCACCCATCATCCACTCACTCACAGTAGGGATGCCCTATGGCCTTTACACCGAGTGACAAGTCAAATGGTTTCCTATACCAAGGAAACCATTTACTACTCTGGGTGGTAACCATATAACCGGGGACTTTGGTCGGGTTAAGTGTCTCCCAGATTCCTCTATCTAAAATCACTTAATCGTGGTAAATATTTCAGAAAGCCTCAGCAGTCTTAAAACCTGTCAAGGACCCCAACCGAATGGGCAGATTCATATGGCCATGTGGAATGTGAGAGATGTGAATGAGGAGAGCAAGAGGGTGGAAGTGATGAAGATATGCTGTGATGATATTGTGTGAAACAAAGATGATAGGGTGTGAAGTGGAGGAGTGGGGGGGTGTAAAATGTGTAAGGTCGGGCATGAATGGGCAAGGATGATGCAAGGAAGGAGTTGCTTTGTTGACGAATGAAGTGTGGCAGAGTGGAATGAGAGATTACAAATGTGTCAGCTCAAGATGTATGTATGTCAAGTTCAAGTTTGAGAAGGTGAAAGTGGCTCTGATTGTAGTGTATGCACCGTGTGATGATAGGAGTATGAGAGAGAAAGACAGGTTTTGGGATGAGCTGGATGAGCAGTGGGAGAAATACCCAGAATCTATAAAGTGATTATAATGGGGGATATGAATGGAAGAATAGGCATTGGTCCTCAGGATGACATAATGGGTTGTAATGGAGTGCTAGGAGAAAATGATAATGGGAAGCAACTAAAGGATATGTGTCAGGAGAGGAGGTTGTGCATTTGTTACTCATATTTCAAACACAAAGATGCACATAAATGTATGTGGTATAGAGAGAACGGGGATCGTGTTGAAAGGAGCTTAATTGATTCTTTGCTCATAGAGAGATCGATGCTGGGAATGGTTGCTGATACGAGGGCCATGAGAGGACGATGTGGAGGTCTGTCAGATCATATGATTGCGATATGCAAGATCAAGCTGAGAGGAGTGAGGTGGACCTGGAGAGAGAAGAGCAGTCAGGGAGAAAGACTGAAAGTTGAGAAGCAGAGGATCAGAGAAATGGCAGATGAATACAGTACCAAAGTAGAGGAAGAGTTGGAATCAGTGAATTGGAATGAAATGGATCTGGACAGCCTGTGGAATGCATATAGGGATTGCTTAGTTAGGAATGCTAAAGCAGTGTGTGGTGTGGCAAGAGTAACAACAAAGAAGAAAGGTATGGCATGGTGGGATGAAGAGTTTAAGAGAGCAGTGGAGGAAAAAAGGAAGAAATGGCTAGAGTGGTTACAGAACAGGAGTTCATTTGAAACAAGAACTGAATACATTGAGAGCAAGAAGCCCGTAAAGAGACAAGTGAAGACGAAAAAGGAGATAAATGATGATCTTGGAAGAAAAATGAATGCAAATTACTCTGAATATAGGAAGTTATTCTGGAAAGAGGGCGGAAATGTAGAAGTGATAGCAGAAAGAAATGTGAAAGTGTGAAGGATGTAAGTGGTAGGTTATTAACCCATGGGCATGAAGTAGGGACCAGATGGAAAGAATATTTTGGAAGCTTGATGAATGGGAATAGAGAGAGCAGAGCAGCTGCAAACATATTGGTTTTGGGGGTGTGCAGAGAAGGAATGCAGTGATAGGAAACGTGACACTTGCACAGGTGAAGAACATTGTGAAGCGGTTGGAACATGGGAAAGCAGCTGGGGTTGATGATGTATATGCAGAGTTGAGTAATTGTAATGGAGAGAGCAGAATGAAGTGCTTATTGGAGATGTGTAAGAAGGCATGGATGAGTGAAATTGTGCCTGCAGAGTGGAAGAAGACTGTGATGGTACCCCTGTACAAAAACAAAGGTGAGTGAATGAGTGCAAGAGCTATCGTGGCATAAGTTTACTGAGTGTGATAGGGAAGGTATATGGAAGAATTATTATAGAGAAAGTGAGAGAGAGAGCAGAAGTCCTATAGGGTGGCTTAGGACTGGCAGAGGATGTGTGGATCAAATATTTGCAGCAAGACAGATAGTGGAGAAGGCTTGTGAGAAGGACTATAAGGTGTTTGTGGTATTCACAGATCTGGAAAAAGCATATGGATTGTGGAAGGTTTTGTGCATGTACGGTGTAGATGGTAAGCTGCTAGGTGCTGTCAAGAGTTTTTATGATGATAGTGAAGCATTTGTAAGGGTAAATGGGCATCTGAGTGAATGGTTCACAATCGGTATGGGCATATGACAATGTTGTATGATGTCCCCATGGCTGTTGAATATATAAATGGAAGGGATGATGAGAGAAGTAAAGACACAAGTAATGGAGAGGGAGATGGTGTTGGTAATGAATGGTGATGGATGGAATATCTTAAATATGCTATATGTTGATGATGCAGTACTACTTGCAAATACCGGACAAGAACTTGGTAGACTAGTGCAGAGTTTTGCTGATGTTTGTGAGCGTCATGCCTTGAGAGTAAATGTAGAAAAGAGTAAAGTGATGGTTATTGAGGGAGAAGGTGACTCCCAGTGTGATGTTACAGTGAACAGAGAGAGCCTGGAATTGGTGAAAGAGTTCAAATACCCGAGTACAGTGATAGAAAAGTTAGGAAAATTTGCAAAGGAAGTGGAAAATAGAGTGACACAAGAAAAGGAAAGTAGCTGGTGCAATGAAGGCCTTGATAAGAAACAGAGGCTTGAGTGTTGCAACTGCACGAGGTTTACATGAAGGAGTGTTAGTGCCAACTTTAACATACAGATGTAAGAGTGGAAAGTAGAGTGACACAAGGAAGGAAAATAGCTGGTACAATGAAGGCCTTGATAAGAAACAGAGGCTTGACTGTTGCAACTGCACAAGGCTTACATGAAGGAGTGTTAGTGCCAACTTTAACATATGGATGTGAGAGTGGAAAGTAGAGTGACACAAGGAAGGAAAGTAGCTGGTACAATGAAAGCCTTGATAAGAAACAGAGGCTTGAGTGTTGCAACTGCACAAGGCTTACATGAAGGAGTGTTAGTGCCAACTTTAACATATGGATGTGAGAGTGGAAAGTAGAGTGACACAAGGAAGGAAAGTACAGTAGCTGGTGCAATGAAAGCCTTGATAAGAAACAGAGGCTTGAGTGTTGCAACTGCACAAGGATTACATGAAGGAGTGTTAGTGCCAGCTTTAACATATGGATGTGAGACTATGGTGTGGCATGAAAATGATAAGTCAACAGTGAGAGCAGTGGATGAGACTGCTGAGGAATGTATGTGGAGTACAGAGAGTGGATAGGATTCAAAATAATGTGATTCGTGAAAAATTTGGAATGAGGAAGTCTGTGGACACCAGAATCGAAGAGAGTGTACAGAGATGGTGTGGTCATGTGGAGAGAATGGATAACAATAGAGTGATGAAAAAAGTATATATGAGTGAATTTGTAGGAGGGAGGAGGTGAGGTAGGCCAAGGAGAAGGTGGAGAGATATGGTGGATGAGTGTGTGAGGAAGAGAGGTTTGGAAGTCGATGAGGTTAGGGGACTGACAAGAGATCGAGCTGGCTGGATGAATATTGTGAGGAGAAGAGCATGATCAGGGATTTGGCACCCCTTTCTAATATGACAGCATCCAGATTGACTCTGCTGGATACATTTATGTGAAGCTACAAAATGTAGTGAATGTTTTTGGTGTATCAGATAGAGCCAGGATTCCAGGGGCTTGATTGATGAATGAATGGAAGTGTGTCCCATTGGATTGGGCAAATGTGGGCTGTCTGGACGTTGCTACCTCTCACCCTGCCCTAGGGTGGGAAAGGAGGTCCGGATGATGATGATGATGTCAGTGTTAGGCTATTCATGAGTTATTGTTTTTGGCCATAATAGACTTAAACTCTGCAAATTAATCCTGACTTCCCCTGAGTGTTAGTTCTGAAGTTTCAAGCACAGTTGTTCCCTTTGATGATTTCTTAATGTTATAACGAATAAACTCTTTCTTTCAAATTTGAAATGAACATATATTTTAGCCTTCATTGACTGTTTTCTAATACAATTATACATATTAATTTTTATTTTTAGATGATACAAGGTGAAATATATACAGTAGATATTATCATTTGAGCGAAAGCTTCTGGATACTCTGCTGTCACTTCTTGGGGCAACTGTATGCATTGATTTTTAGTGCCTCCTGCTTTGAAATGCATCTGACTGTTGCCATGGCTGCTGCTTGTTCTTCTCACTGGAGACTAGGGGCCATAGGATAATGGGACTCATATTTATGCTTTAATGGTAGGGTTGAAACATACTTTGTAGCAATGGCTGTGTGGGTTTTGTGGGTTTTCCAGGGGGACACCTTTTTGTTTGATCCATGACGGTGATTTTACCTATCTTTGGTATGGTTGCATGTTACTAGTGTTGCTTCATTGATTACTAGGCAACACCGTCTTTGCTAGGACAAGGTAAATTATTTGCAAAAAAGATTTGCTAACAATATTCATTGACTAAATCAGTGAATGATGCACATATTACTGATATTCTCTTCATCTCTCCCACCAGGAAGCCTTCATTCGGAAGATCCTTGCAAGGCCATTTAAAGTACCCATTCCCAACTATGTAAGCCAGACAGGGATTGTGCGAGGCTTGGGTGTACGGCGGAGTGGAATACGACGACCTTTGCATGATCCTGATGAGCCAGGTGCCTTGGTCCTGTATCGTCCACCTGAGCTTACTGCCACTGAGAAGCTTACTGCCAACTTGTAGGTGCAGATGCCAGGTGACTGGCTTATTGTTCCTATTGTCTTGTCTTATTATAGTGTATTATGTTTACAGGTATTGTCTATCTATCTATCTATCTATTGCCAGATGCCCTAATCCTGTAAGAGGTGGCCACAAATAAATCGCCTCCATGTTGCCCTGTTCCCCGCCATTTCACTGCCCTGTTCCCAGCTCACACCCCCCTCTCTCATATACCTCTCCACTCCATTCCTCCATCTCATCCTTGGTCTCCCCCTCCCTCTTCCATACATTAAAGTTGGTATCACAATACTGTCATGTAGTAACTTTATCATTTCCATGCTCACTTCCCTGTTTCTTATCACTGCTTTCAAGGAACCAGCAACCTTTCTTCCTTGTTGTACCCTTTCAAGCACTTCATCCTCTAAACTTCCATCCTTACTCATCACACTACCCAAGTACTTAAAGACACTCACATTTTCCATTTCCTCCTCATCCAACCTCACTGTATATTCACTGACTTCACTTCTTTCGAAGACCATAATTTTACTCTTCCCTACATTCACCTTTTGATTTCATTTCTTACACACTCTCCCAAACTCATCCAGCAAGCCTTGCAGCTCCCATTCATCTTCACTTAACAACACAATATCATCTGCAAACATCAGTACAGGGAGTTTTCAAACACTGCTCTTTCTCATTAGGGCTGCTCCAACATCCACTGCCCTACCTTGTATTTCTTTTATAAACCCATCCACATACAGATTGAACAACCATGGAGACATGACACATCCTTGTTTCAATCCAGCCTTCAAATAGAAAACTTCACTCAGTTCACTATCCACATGCACTGCAGCCTTAGCACTCTCATACATACTCTTCAAGGCATTCAACAACGTCCCATCTACTCCATATATTCTTAATACTTTGCACAATCCTTGTCTATCCACCCTGTCATGTGCTTTCTCCAAATCCATGAAGGCTGCATACAACTTCTTTCCCTTCTCTAGAAACTTTTCCACTGAAGATCTAAGAATGAATATCTGACCTACACAACCTCTTCCCTTCCTAAATCTTCCCGTTCTTCTCCAACTAATTCCTTTGTTATTTCCCTAACTATGTCAATAAGTATCCTTACATATACTTTTCCTTTACTCTAAGAAGACAAATGCCCCTATGATTACCACATCTTTTTCCCCTTTTCCTTTGTACAGAGGAATAATTGTACTTAACTTCCAATCATCCAGGACTTTACCTTCCTCCCAGGCCAATCTGCACATCTTCCACTTCTATTCTACTACGGTACATCCCAACAGTACATGAGTTCCGAGTACACAATCCGTCTTGTATGTGAGGACCTATTTTTTATTTTATTTTAGTGTATTTTTTATTAGTACGCAAATTGAACTCCTTGTAAGCAGGACGGGCAGCAAAGAGTTGCCCAAATCCGGGGTTACCCTGAGTACACAACATTGCCCCCCCAAGATGCGATAACAGCTAAAGGTCTATCAATCTATCTATCTATTTCCAGACTCCATAATCCCGTAAGGGGTGGCCATTTGACTTTGAGTTATTGGTTTTACTGGGAGGGGCACTAACCCTCCACCAACCCACTTGTTGACACGTAGGGAGCACGTTTGGGTTGGTTGTATGGTTACCACCCAGTGTTGTAAATGGTTTCTTGGCTTACAGGAAACCATTTGGCTTGTCACTCAATATAAAGCCACCTGTAAAGGAAAGAAGAACAATAAGAAGTGACAGGAAAGATGGGAGATATAGGAAGAGAGGAGGGCAGACACTGAAAAAGAATGATAAAGGCTAAGGAAGAAGTAGGCAGCACTACATCAAGTGAGTGGATATTGGTCGCCACCACCTACCACCAATGATTTACCTAGTAAAGCCATAATCTTGTAGCTTTACTTTATCTTAGGTAATATGTTTTACACAATTTCCCTGTATAGTACAATACTTAGGTCTGAAAGGCATCTCAAGGGTTGCCCATGAAGTGGGGTGCCACCCTTATGTAATTTTTCCCATAAGTTTATGTATTCATAGTACGCGAATTCCTAGTACGTGACGTCCTCTGCCGCCCATATAGGCATGTACTAGGGGGATGTACTGTACTATCTCTCCCCCATGCTTCATCATTTCACCACACACTCCATCAATTCCTGGGGTTTTCCCCATTTTAACTTTCTTCATTGCTTCCCAACTTCCTTCCTACTGATTTCTTCCTCTCTTTTTCCATCCCTCTGTCTCCCAGCCACTTATACTCGCATTACTTTCATTCTCTAATTCTCTGTGGTCAACAACTCCATAAGTGTTCTCTCCATCTACTCACTTTTTCTCCTTTCTCCACTAGTAATCTACCATATTTATCTTTCATTCCCCAACTAACTTCTTTCACACCCTGTCTAACTCTCTTTACCTCTTTACAGAACATTTTCTTACATTCCCTCAACTTTACACTCAAATTCCTTCCAAATTCCTCATCCACTCTCTTCTTACTTTCTCTTACTAATCTTTTCACCTCTTGCTTCCTCTCTACATACAACTCTCTCTTCCGTCTCTCAACTTCTTCTACACCCCTGTTTCTCATCCACTCACTAAATGCTTTCTTCTTTTGTGCCACAGTCTCTCTCACCTCTTTATTCCACCATGCTGTTCCTTGCATCCCCTTTCATCTTCTCTTCACCCCAAACACCACCTCACATGCTGCACAGATTTCTTCTGTGAATATCATGCACACACCTTCCACGTCCCCCATCTGCTTCAATCCATATATCCCTAATTGCTCCTCCACTTTCCTCTTATATTCTGCTCTTTTTTTATCCTCTTGTAACCTTTTCACTCTCCTTGTATGTTCTACTTCCTCCTGCCCTTCCCTTCTTCTATTTTTCCATTTTGTTTGGACACTGATTCTGACCACCACCTAGTGGTGGCCAGAGAGTCCACTCCCCCAACCTCTATATACTCTTGCATCCATTATACACCTTCTCATCCTGTCATCCACATATACATAATGAATCATTGCTTTCCGTTCATACAGTTCACCATCCACCCTTCTCATCACCCGCCACATATTGTGATACAGTATATCCTAGCCATTACACCAAGCACAGGCAGGAATCACTTATAGTAATTAATTAGCATTAGCCTCATAAGCCCAGTTTACATTAGTCCGTTTTAACGTTTGTCACATATTGCTTGATGTACTTCAGTAATCAGTGACATCACGGAAATGATGGACCATCCATCCATCCATCGTTCCGCAGTTGCCCTATTAGAAGTATAGGGACCCTGGACTAGAATACTCAACGCAGGCAAGAATAATCCGTTGCATGCCCTGTGAGCAGTAAACTTCAACCATCATTTGGAAGTAGACCTGTACAAACCACCCTCACCTGGAACTCCTTAACTCACTAAACCAGCAGATATTCAACAAAGTATGAAGGCAATGGGGCTATAGCACTACATTGGTACACAGCATGAAGGCCCACCCATGTTCTTGGTGTGCATTAGAGAACTGTACCATAAGAGTGAAAGTACACAAATGCAACAGTCCAAACGTGGATTATGTGGAAATCGCATGGGTGTCAGACACACCAACTGGAGACAACAACAAAAACAACAACAAAGGTAGATGATAATTTCTGCGCTCTGACCATCTTGTTTCTAATGCTGCTTTAGTTACAGTGCAGCCTCGCTATCTGATATGGTTGCGTCAAGTGAAGAGCTATTGCATAATGAATTATCTCATAACGAGGTCGATATAACATTGGTTCAATGGGATTAGGGAGAGTGACCTCAACTGCAAAGCCTAAAATGACCTAAAACACCTCTGCCACCTACCTGAAGTTTGTCCTATGCTGGTATGAGTTGTCACCAAGGGTTCCGTGCCCTCCAGGATGAGGAACAGTTTGCGGGCCTGGACTACCACTCTGTAAAAGAGATATGGTATCACTTTAATTATCACACACTGACCTATTTATTAAGTGCTTCTGCTGTTATTTGGCTAGAGAAATGGTGTTTCAGTGGCCTTTCATACACAAAATAAAATGAAAGGCAATGATCACAGCCATTGTAAACACTGGGCGGGTATCTTGGCTCTGTCAACTGTGTAGAGGCCTAAAATGGGGATGATGGTTACATAAGGTTGACTCTATTTGCAAGTCACAAGTTTCGGTATTTCACACGCAAAACCTATCAATTCACATAATATTACACACAGCAGTATTCATTAAGCAGTTGCACTGTTACCTTGAAATAACAGTAGTGTTTTGGTGGCCTTTCATGCAAGAGTAGAGGCCCAAAAAGGGGATGATGGTTATGTAAGGTTGACACAGTTTCCAAGTCACAAGTTTCAGTATTTCACACATGAAAACTATCACTTCACTTAATATTGCACACTGCAGTATTTGTTTTGCACATGCACTGTTACTTGGCAATAACAATACTGTTTCAGTGGCCTTCCATGCAAGAGTAGAGGCCCAAAAGGGTGATTATGGACATAAGGTTGATATGATTTCCAAGTCACAAGTTTCAGTATTTCACACACAAAAAATTACAGTAATCCCTTGATTATCCGACATAATAGAGCCAAAGGCATATCCAGATAGGGATAAAGGTCGGTTACAAACCAATATCCTTGACGGTACCCATACCCTACATAATTATACCCCACCTTGTACTCTAATTCAACCTATGTGCACAGAACCTCTCCAACTTTTGGCAGTGTTCTGCAGTCTTTTGGCTGTTTTTTGATGTCAAAACACACATTGCAGTTTGCAGTTTAATCCTAAACAACAAACCAAAAAAAATGCCACAAAAACCCTATCTAAATGCACAGTACCCCTCCTAATTTTGGCAGTGTTCTGCAGTCATTCGTCTCTTTTTAGACATCAAAACACACTTTGCAATATGCAGTATAATCATAAACACTTAGAAAATAGTGCACAAACAATAAAAATCCACAAAAACCCTACCTATATGTACAGTACCCCACCTAATTTTGGCAGTGTTTTCTGGTCATTCAGCTGTATTTAGACATAAAACACACATGGGAATATCCAGTGTATTGCTAGACATTAGGAAAGCAATGCATAAACAACAAAAGTCCACAAAAAAATCAATGAAGATGACAGTTGCAGTAAGTATTTTTAACCCTCTCAGGAATTCAAAAAGTTTCTGAGACACCAAGAGTGATGGCTGCTTCTGTGGCACAAAGAAAAACATTTAATTTGATTTAAATATTCTCCTCTGAAATTGGTAATATTGGTATATTGCATACCCATCATCTTTGTTTGGTGTTCATACTGTAAGATAAGCTAATAAAAAGTCACAAAACTGATGAGTAAAAGTACAGAAATGTAGTGAGAATAAACTTGTTCCAGAGTAAAAAATATCTTCAAATAACTTCCCAACATCCTAACTCAAAATTTTGCCTGCACTGTGCAAAAGCTGAGCCTATGTCTAGATGTAGAATTTCATGAGCTTTCTTGTGGTGTTTTTGGATTTTTGATACGATCAATAGTATTCGAATAAATCACATAAAAAAACTAAAAAACTAGCTGGTGGCAATGCAGGGATGGAGGGTGATGCATGGGTAGGGGAGGACTGAGGGACGGGGTTGGACCAGGCAGTGGTGAGCATGGGGAGAGATGGAGGAGGGACGAGGGGGGGGAGAAACGAGAGATGCTGGGGGATTCTGACCTTTCGATGAGGAGGCTGACAGGCGCTTTTGCTCTCCTGGTGAGGTAGGCTCTGTGTTACTCATTTGAGACTGGTACGTTCCCATTGATTTGGCAAGCTGGTGGACTTTGACCATTTGGTGAGGAGCTGAATGGGCTTCAGTCAGCATGTGGGTTGCGGTCTGTATTACTCTGCCGCAGCCATGAGCATCCTAGTGATCTGGTGGCCAGGGGACTTTGACCATTCTGTAGGGATCTGGACAGCCATTTTGGCTCAGCCTGTGGGTTACGATCCATTACCCTTGAGCGGCCAGTAGTATCCAAGTGAACCGGGTGGCCGGGGGACTTTGACCTTTCAGCAGGGAGCCAGACAGCCTTGTTTGCTCTGCTTGTGGGTTATGGTCTGTTGCCCGCGCATGGACAGAGAAGCCGGTGAGCCACAAACTGACTTTTTTTTTTTTTACTTTGTGGGCCAGCTGGTTGCCAATACCAGAACTGTTGTGTCTGGGTATGAACAAATAAATCTGAATACAGACCTAATAGAGCCAAGGCCTAATGTCTGTATATGGAGCATGACCGGATACAGAGCATTCAGATAATTGAGTGATTACTGTATCACATCACTTAATATTGCACACTGCACCATTTGTTAAGCACTTACACTGCTGTCCTGCAGTAACAAGGGTGTTTTAGTAGCCTTTCATGCACAAATTAGAATGAAAGGCAATGATCACAGCAATTGTAAACACTGGGCAGCCAATTTGGGTTGCGTGCGTCACCATGTCCGCAGGACATTCTTGGAGGTGACCATTGAAAGTATCGTTGTAGCAAAATTACGATTAATTTTTTAACATACAGAGACTGGGTATAACTTTTTAAATATTGCTGCAGCGAATTTTCACATAATGGGGCTTTGTTTAGCTAGGCTGCACTATACTTTAGTGGTCACATCTCCTTTGAACTGTCTCTGCCTCCCTCCACCATTATGGCATGAGCTTTCTGGCAGCAAACACACACACACACACACACACACACACACACACACACACACACACACACACACACACACACAGCTGACAGTCGGGTTCCTAACCACCTTCTATTGATGAACTTACCTTGAGCAGTTTCAGGAATTTTGTTCATCCTGTCTCTAAATTTTTATTCGCTAAAGTGTTGTCTGTCATAGATGCAAGTGATTAGTTTCTGTAAATAACTGTGCACAGTAACTGCCCATTTATCCAGACGTACCATATGCGGTCGTGCTCTGTATACAGATGTTAGGCCTTGGCTCTATTAGGTGCATATTTGAATTTATTTATCCATACATGGACATTAAAGTTCCAGAATTGGCAGCCAGCTGGCCTACAAAGTAAAAAAAGTCGGTTGACTGGCTCACTGGCCTCTCTGTCCACGTGCGGGTAATGGACTGTAAACCACAAGCAGAGCAAACAAGGCTGTCTGGCTCCCTACTGAATTGTCAAGGTCCCCCACCTGTCCAGGTTGATAAGAAATTTCCACCAGTGCGCGGGTAGTACAGAGCCTAACCTACCAGCAGGGCAGCACCACCTGTCTGCCTCATCACAAAACGGTCAAAGTCTACCCATCCTGCTGGGTCCATCCCCCTCCCTTCCCCGCGCTGGCCTTCTACTCTCCCTCCATCATCAAGGCCACCTTTTGTAGTTTTTGGCAGTTTACTCGAAAACGATTGGTTGTATCGAAATTCTGAAAACACTGCGAGACAGCTTGTGAATTTCTGTATCTAGACATTTGTTTAGCTCTTGCACTGTGCAAGCTAAATTTTGCACTAGAATGTGAGGAAGTTATTTGAAGCTATTTTTACTCTTGGACAACTTCATTATTCACTGCATTTCTGTACTTTTACTCCTCAGTTTTGTGTGTTTTTATTAGTTTACCTATCAGTAAACTATAATAAACTATAATTAGTTTACCTATCAGTAAACTATAATCTTTGCCGAAAAGATTATAGTATACAATTTATATGACTATAGTACAGGCAGACCCTGAAATATGATACCCCTAGATGCGATACCCCGGCATAGCGATGGGGGTAGAAATACAGTACCACCCTACCCCAGCGAATGATGGGCAAACCTCGGTATAACGATGGATTTTTTTTTTTTTTTTTTTTTTTTTTTTTTTTTTTACCGATCTTGATGATATTTTAAACTTAAATTTTGTGTTTAGGTTGATTTATAAACTGTTTTTAGACTTAGATTAATTTGTTTTAGTCATAGATGGGGTGGTCATTGTCATTTTGGGATATAGGTTCCCTAGTACTAAGTTCGATTTTTTTCCAGACTTATTTTTGATGATTTTCAGATTTTGGGGGGGGGATTTGGGTGACTTATAAACTGCTTTTAAGCTTAGTTTAGCTTGTTTTAAAGCTATGTATGGGTTTAGGTTGGCTAGAAACATGTTTTTGGACTCATTTGGGTGGGTTTAGGACTCGGTTGGGAGAGAAACCCAGGACTCAAAAATGCATCCCCATACTTTACATGTTAAATCTACCCTGAGATACGATACGCTGTCTAGCAGTGGGTTTTTACTTAACCAATTGCATAGTTGAACCGTGGTATGCCTGTAATACCTTGATTATCTGACATGATAGAGCCAGAGGCATGTCAGAATAATGGATCTGTCTGGATAATGGACTTCTCCCCTGGCCCCCCTTTTGTACATACTCTATCTTTGAAAGCCATTGTAAAAGGCCACTACAGTATATCATACAACACTTGTTTCTGGTGTGTTACACTACTGTACTCTGTTTGGTCAAGCAGACCTATAAACCACAGCCAAGCAGTTACTATGGTCAAGCAGACCAATCAACTGCAGACAAGCAATCACCACTGTAGGGCCATATCCTGCAGTGAAAAAAAAAAAGAAAAAAAGAAAAAGCCCAGCTGGACGAAAATGTTCACACAGCCATAATTTCCACTGGGACGCAATAATTTTCTTTGTATAATATGGAAAAATGTACGAATAATGGTTACAAACATCCAGATCACAGCGTCCGGATAATGGATTGTCCAGATAATGGATGTCCAGATAATTGAGGGATTATTGTGTAGACAATTTTCATGGGCAAATTTTGCCTTGGAAACCACCCTCCCTCCATCACCACAGGCAACTTTTTAAAGTTTTTGGTGATTTACTCAAAAACTATTGGTCATATCAAAATTCTGAAAATGCCACGAGAAAGCTCATGAAATTCAGCATCTGGACATATGCATTGCTCTTGCATGGTGCAGGCAAAATTTTGCACTAGGTTGTTGGGAAGTTATTTGAGGCTACTTTTACTCTTGGACAGGTTCATTTCTCACTGCATTTCTGTACTTTAACTCATCTGTTTTGTGTGTTTTTTTTAGCTTATCTTACAGTATGAACTCCAGCAAAGATGATGGTATACTATTTATACCAATGTAACCAATATCCTTGGGCAATTTTGTCCATGGAATCATTTTTCTTCGTCCCTGGGAGGAAGCAGATGTTGCCTTAGCTGGCTAACTTTCCGCTCAGTGAGTCAGTTGGTGTATGGCTGTGTTAATGACATCAGTTCCAAAACTCATGTAACGTTCGTATTCATTGATTTCTTTGTGAATTTTTGTTGTTTATGCTTTGTTTTCTTAGTATTTAGCTTTAAACAAGTGCTCGTGGGCCCAGGGCCCCTCACACTTGCTCCTGCGGAGAGCTTTCGCATTTATGTGCTGTTCTAGTGTAATGTTGTTGCTTGGATTTTTTGCAGCTAACCAATTGATCGTGTTATTTGCAGCTTCGGGAATGGAACCCAAGTTGTTTGAATGCAAGTCCTAAATACTTTAGTTGTACCTGTGGGCAAAAAATTCTACGGAGATCCTATGCCGGGTGCCAGGAGAGGCGTTTTTTTGGTCAAAATGTGATCTGTCTATCTACTGCCAGACGCCATAATCCCGTAAGGGGTGGCCATTTGACTTTGAGTTAGTTGTTTTACGGGGAGGGGCACTAACCCTCCACCAACCCACTTGTTGACACGTAGGGACCAAGTTTTTTCACATCAGCGAATATTTTGCGATTTCTATGCCAATTTTGGTGCGATTTGAATGTGTAGTTTCGGCTGCCCAAAACACACACACACACACACACACACACACATGGCTACTGCTGTAGTATATTAGAATCTATATTCCCATATATGTTTTGATGTCTGCATAGCTGAAAGACTGGAGAACACTGCCACAATTAGGTGGAGTACCATACATCCAGGTATTTGTGGATTTTTATTGTTTATGCATTGTTTTCTTAGTGTTTAGGATTATATTGCATACTTCAATGTGTGTTTTGATGTCTAAAAACAACTGATAGACCAGAGAGCACTGCCCAAATTATTAGGGGTACTGTACATGTAGGTTGGGTAAAGGTATAGGTTAGAGTATGGGTACAGTAGAGGATAGTGCTCCGCATCCGAACTTTCCCCCCAATCTGGATATTCCTTTGGCTCTATTATATCGGATAATTGAGGGATTACTATACACTCAATCCTCGTAAATCGCGTGTTTATAAATCATGGATTCATAAATCACGGCTAAGTGGCTGTCAGACTGCCGGCACCCTTAAATCGCTGTTAAGTCACGAAAATCGTGGACCTAGGCACCGAAGTGGGCCTTTTCCGAGGAGAATCGGAAACTGCGGCATTCAATTTGAAAATCGTGACCCAACAACCAATCACCACCCATCCCTGGTGGCAAGTGTGCATACTAATGCCGCCACGTTGTTGTTGTTCTTTCCGCCAGTCCGCGCACTACAGAGCATCGCCATGGAGTACGAGAGCTACCTGCCTTTTTTTGTGCACCTTCCCCCCCGCCTCCTACCTTCCATGGCTCCTCCTGAACCCCTGATGAAGCGCTCTAATCCGTATGGCATCCAGAAGCAGCCACCGTTGTCGTACAGTCAACGTTTGGAGCTCATTTGGCGTGTTGAGAAGGGGGAGAAGTTTTCAAAGCTGGCGAAAGAGTTTGGGAAGAACAAGTGCTGAGAGGTTCTGAGTTCTTCCCAACACCACCCCACTCCATTCACTTAAGCAATATCGTCATAGGATTAAGGTGAGATTCCTTAACATTGCTTATTTCTATTAAATACATGCATTGAGTAAAAGATGGAAGAAGAGCATAAGACAGTATGGATCAGTTGGGTCAAGGATTGTGTGGGTAAAGTTGAAAGTTGGAATACAAATGTGGGCGATTGTGTGTGTGTGTGCGCCAACGCAAGATCGTGCTAGCAGAGTGAGAGAAGAGTTCTGGACAAATGTGGAAGTGTGCATGGAAAAGTTTGGAAGGAATGAGAGAGTGTTTTTGATCGGTGATATGAATGGTAAATTAGAAAGTGAAGGTGGATGGAATAGTTGGTGAGTGGGGTGTGCCTGCTGAGATAGATGAGAATGGCAGTGCATTAGTGGACATTTGTGCTGGGAGGGGGTTGGTGATAGCCAATACCCTCTTCAGGCACAAAATGATCCACAGGTATACATGACAAGTGATGAGAAGGGTGGGTGGTGAACTGAATGAAGGGAAGGCAATATTTATTATGTGTGTGTGGGTGAAAGGATGCGAAGATGTGTAATGGATGCAAGAGCTTATAGAGTTTGGGGGAGTGGACTTTCTGACCACTACTTGGTGGTGGCCAGAATTAGGATCCAAGTAAGATGGAGGAATAGAAGAAGGGAAAGACGAGAGGAAGGAGTAGTTGCAAGGAGAGTTGAAAGGTTACAAGAGGATAAGAAAAAGGCAAAGTATAAGAGAGAAGTGGAGGAACGATTGGGGAAATATGAATTGGAGCAGATGGGGGACTTGGAAGGTGTGTGCTGGATATTTACAGAAGAAATATGTGCAGCATGTGATGTGGTGTGTGGGATGAAGAGAAGACGGAGGGGGATGCCAGGAACAGCGTGGTGGACTGAAGAGGTGAGACAGGCTGTGGCACAGAAGAAGAAAACATACAATGAATGGATGAGAAATAGGGGCGTGGAAGAAGTTGAGAGGCGGAAGAGAGAGTTATATGTAGAAAGAAAGAGAGAGGTGAAAAGATTAGTAAGAGAGAGTAAGAAAAGAGTGGATGTGGAGTTTGGAAGGAGTTTGAGTGTAAAGTGGAGGGACTGTAAGAAAATGTTCTGGAAAGAGGTGAAGAGAGTAAGACAGGGTGGAAGTGAAGTTAGCAGGGGAGTGAAAGATAAAAATGGTAGATTACTAGTGGAGAAGGGAGAAAAAGTGAGCAGATGGAGAGAACACTTTAAGGAATTGTTGAACATAGAGGATGGAAGTAATGCGAGTATAAAAGGCTGGGGAATGGCTGGGAGAAGGAGGGAGGTGAGAAGACAGGAAGAAATCAGTAGGATAGAAGTTGTGGAAGCAATGAAGAAAGTTAAATTGGGGAAAGCCCCAGGAATTGATGGAATGTGTGGTGAAATGCTGAAGCATGGGGGAGAGATAGTAGTAGAATCGATGTGGAAGACGTGCAGATTGGCCTGGGAGGAAGGTAGAGTCCCGGAGGATTGGAAGTCAGGTATAATTATTCCCTTGTACAAAGGAAAAAGGGAAAAAGAAGTGTGTGGTAATCATAGGGGCATTTGTCTTCTTAGTATAATAGGAAAAGTGTATGGTAGGATACTTATTGACAGAGTTAGAGAAAGAACAAAGGAATAACTTGGAGAAGAACAGGGAGGCTTTAGGAAGGGAAGAGGTTGTGTAGATCAGATATTCATTCTTAGATCTTCAGTGGAAAAATTTCTAGAGAAGGGAAAGAAGTTGTATGTGGCTTTCATGGATTTGGAGAATGTATATGACAGGGTGGATAGACAAGGATTGTGGAAATTATTAAGAATATATGGTGTAGATGGGAAGTTGTTGAATGCTGTGAAGAGTATGTATGATGGTGCTATGGCTGCAGTGCGTGTGGATGGTGAACTAAGTGAATTTTTCTCTTTGAAGGTTGGGTTGAAACAGGGATGTGTCATGTCTCCATGGTTGTTCAATCTGTACATAGATGGGGTAATAAAAGAGGCACAAGGTAGGGTAGTGGATGTTGGAGTGGCCCTGGTGAGAGAGGATAGTGTTTGGAAACTCCCTGTACTGTTGTTTGCAGATGATACTGTGTTGTTGAGTGAAGACGAAGGAGAGCTGCAAGGCTTGGTGGATGAGTTTGGGAGAGTGTGTAAGAAACAGAATTTAAAGGTGAATGTAGGGAAGAGTAAAGTGATGGTCTTTGAGAGAGGTGAAGTCAGTGAATGTACAGCGAGGTTGGATGGTGAGGAATTGGAAAATGTGAGTACGTTTAAGTACTTGGGTAGTGTGATGAGTAAGGATGGAGGTTTGGAGGGTGAAGTGCTTGAAAGGGTACAGCAGGGAAGAAAGGTTGCTGGTTCTTTGAAAGCAGTGATAAGAAACAGGGAAGTGAGCATGGAAGTGAAAAGGTTACTACATGACAGTATTGTGCTACCAACTCTAACGTATGGAAGTGAAGCTTGGACGTTGTTGGAAGGACACAAGTCAAGAGTGAGAGCAGTGGAAATGAGTTATTTAAGAGGAGCCTGTGGAGTCACATGGAGAGACAGGCTGATGAATGAGGATATAAAAGAGCGTTGTGGTGTGGATGTGGATGTGATAGGAAGCGTTATGAGGAACACACTGAGGTGGTTTGGCCATTTGGAGAGGATGGAGGGTGAAAGACTGACGAAGAGAGTGTATGTGAGTGAGGTGGAGGGGGGAAGAGGGAGGGGGAGGCCGAGGATGAGATGGAGGGATGGGGTGGAGAGGTATATGAGAGAGGGGGGTGTGAGTTGGGAGCAGGGCGGTGAAATGGTGGGAGACAGGGCGACGTGGAGGCTATTTGTTTGTGGCCATCCGAAACGGGATTGAGGCGTTTGGTAATAGATAGATAGAAATAGAAATGTAAATTAGTACTGTAGTACTATAAGAATATGAGTATATATACTAGGAGTAATGAAAGGGAAAGTGAAAGTTTAGCTTTAGCATGTATGAATACTGGGTGTAAGAAAATGAAAGTGACAACTTCACTCACAAATAACAAAACTCTTCCACACACTCAAGAGACTCACCAGCAAGTTCAATCCTTTCACGCCTCACAATCTGCACCTGTCCTCCCCGACATGCTGCACACATAAAATCAGCATTATCTCTCAGTCTGCCTCTGAAACCACAACATCTCTTGTGCACCAATTGATCACAAACACTGCACAAGATTAAATTACTTCCCACGCCCCTGTGGCAAACTGCACATGGCCACTATCCCTCCTCTTTGACAGTACCACCACCAACCCTAGATATCATCACTTTTGTTTTATCTGCATTTATGCTTAAGCCCTTGTGCCTCATACCATCTCTCCACTTCCTAAATCTTTCCTCTGTCTCCCTTTCGTTCTCTGCAATCAACACCAAATCATCAGCATACAATTCCCACGGGAGTCTGTTTCTAAAGTCACGTGAAAGGGCTTCAAGTACCATGATAAACAACATGGGACTCAAGACTGACCCCTGATGCACACCAACATTCACGGAAAACTCATTGCTCAAATCTCCATTCACACTTACCTGGGTGTGAGCACCCACATACATAGCCATAACCACCCTAACCAGCCACTCCTCCAAGCCAAGCTTTCTCATTGCCCACTTCACCACCTCTCTAGGGACTCTGTCAAAGGCCTTTTCCAAATCAACAAAAACAAAATAAAGATCCCTTCTCCTACCAATATATTTTTCCTGAATATAAATATAAATGTAAATATATAAAATATTCCCATCTTTGACAGAGAGAAGCAAGAGGTAGCAGTGGTTGTGGACCCCATGTTGAGTGCAGTGCTGCGACCTCATCAGCGGGAGGTATGAATTAAAAATTTTTCTGTCATCTGAGTTGCTTTATGTATCTACAGAATGTGTGGTTATTGGTGACAACAGCCAGCCATCATCTCCCTCTCTCTCTCCCTCCATCCATCCCTCCTTCCCCCTCCCCCTCTCTCTCTCTCTCTCTCTCTCTCTCTATCTCTCTCTCTCTCTCTGACCCTCACCCCACATACCCTGATCTTGTTCACAAGTTCAGGCCGATTGTTGCAGAGGTTAGGGAGATCAGTGTACAGGTCAAATTAGTTTGGATCCCCTCATATGTTGGAATCCCGGGTAATGAAAGAGCTGACATTTTTGCCATGGAGGCTGCTAAGTAGGATACTTATGACTATGACCTGGGACTTTCACTTAGACAACTTAAAAGAAAGATCATGACCATACAAAAAGAAAGGGTGACTGACCTTAGACTCAGAGAACACAACACCAACACTTCCATACTCTACCACAACACAGTTACATTGATGACAAGTTGCGTATATGGCAGACACGCGACAAGTAGGTGGGTTGACTCTGTACATGCAAGAATATGGCTTGGCTACTGTTACGGGAACTGGGTTGGCATGTTGATGAGGAGAAGAGGAAGTCCAAAGTATGTGAACAACCCAGCAAACACACTTTGAAGCATTATTTATTGAAATGTCCACTCACACATGTATACAGGAATTCTCAATTTAAGACTGTAGAGAGTCAGGCAAAATTTATGTTAGAAAATGATATTGTCAGAAAACAAATTATTTGCATCTCCTCAGTAACACAGCAATTGCCCAAAAAATATACTTATCCTAATATAACTACTATAAAATTTTTCAACTTAAGAACTTATTTCATATATGTGTGTTCAGTTCGTTCAACTCTCTCATCCTATGTATCTTGATTGTGTCCTCCCCCCTGGGGTGGGGGGGGGACACAATCTGGCCGCACCGTGGAGTGGTACTACTACTTTGCGGCCAGGTTGTGTTAGGAAGAATATTGCCACCGTATTCCCTGTGTGTCATAAAAGGCGACTAAAAGGGGCGGGGTGAGGGGATTAGGGACCCCTCCTCTGTTTTTCAGTTCCTAAAAAGAGAGTCCAGAGAAATGGATGGGAGATTGAGGTATCCCTGTACCCTGAAGATTGGGTCTATGAATGCGCGTAGATGTTGTACGGTTGAGGCTAAATGGGAGATTTTGAGAATGTTTGTGAGAAGAAAGTTGGATGTGTTGGCTCTGAGTGAAACAAAGATGAAAGGGAAAGGTGAGTCTGAGTTTGGAAGTGTGAGTGGAAGATTGTCAGGTTTTGATAGAGGAAGGGCAAGAAAAGGTGTGGCCTTGTTAATGAGTCCGGAAATACAGCAGTGCGTAATTGAATGGAAGGAGGTGTCATCGAGACTGATGTGGGTGAAAGCGAAATTTGAATGTGAGTTGTGGGTGTTTGTGAGTGCATATGGGCCTGGTAGTGAAAGGGATGAACAAGAGAGGGAGTCTTTCTGGAATGATGTTGATGAGTGTCTGCAGAATTTTGGAGCGAATGTGAATGTGGTAATGATGGGAGATCTGAATCCTAGAGTGGGAAATGTAGCAGTTGTAGGTATGCATGGTGTGCCTGGAAGAAATGAAAATGGGGAATGAATGATAGGGGTGTGTGTTGAGCAAGAGATGGTGATAGGAAGAAAGAGTTATATGTAGAAAGAAAGAGAGAGGTGAAAAGATTAGTAAGAGAGAGTAAGAAGAGAGCGGATGAGGAATTTGGAAGAAACTTGAGTGGAGAGTGGAAGGACTGTAAGAAAATGTTCTGGAAAGAGGTGAAAAGAATAAGACAGGGTGGAAATGAAGCTAGCAGGGGAGTGAAAGATAAAAATGGTAGATTACTAGTGGAGAAGGGAGAAAAAGTGAGCAGATGGAGAGAACACTTTAAGGAATTGTTGAACATAGAAGATGGAAGTAATGCAAGTATAAGTGGCTGGGGAATGGCTGGGAGGAGGAGGGAGGTGAGAAGACAGGAAGAAATCAGTAGGATAGAAGTTGTGGAAGCAATGAAGAAAGTTAAATCGGGGAAAGCCCCAGGAATTGATGGAGTGTCTGGTGAAATGCTGAAGTATGGGGGAGAGAGAGTAGTAGAATGGATGTGGAAAATGTGCAGATTGGCCTGGGAGGAAGGTAGAGTCCCGGAGGATTGGAAGTCAGGTATAATTATTCCCTTGTACAAAGGAGAAGGGGAAAAAGAAGTGTGTGGTAATCATAGGGGCATTTGTCTTCTTAGTATAATAGGAAAAGTGTATGGTAGGATACTTATTCACAGAGTTAGGGAAATAACGGAAGAATTAGTTGGAGAAGAACAGGGAGGCTTTAGGAAGGGAAGAGGTTGTGTAGATCAGATATTCATTCTTAGATCTTTAGTGGAAAAGTTTCTAGAGAAGGGAAAGAAGTTAATAATTTCCACAATCCTTGTCTATCCACCCTGTCACATGCTTTCTCCAAATCCATGAAAGCCGCATACAATTTCTTTCTCTTCTCTAGAAACTTTTCCACTAAAGATCTAAGAATGAATATCTGATCTACACAACCTCTTCCCTTCCTAAAGCCTCCCTGTTCTTCTCCAACTAATTTCTCTGTTCTTTCTCTAACTCTGTCAATAAGTATCCTACCATACACTTTTCCCATTATACTAAGAAGACAAATGCCCCTGTGATTACCACACACTTCTTTTTCCCTTTTTCCTTTGTACAAGGGAATAATTATACCTGACTTCCAATCCTCCGGGACTCTACCTTCCTCCTAGGCCAATCTGCACATCTTCCACATCCATTCTACTACTATCTCTCCCCCATGCTTCAGCATTTCACCAGACACTCCATCAATTCCTGGGGCTTTCCCCAATTTGACTTTCTTCATTGCTTCCACAACTTCTATCCTACTTATTTCTTCCTGTCTTCTCACCTCCCTCCTTCTCCCAGCCCTTCCACAGCCACTTATACTCGCATTGCTTCCATCCTCTATGTTCAACAATTCCTTAAAGTGTTCTCTTCATCTGCTCACTTTTTCTCCCTTCTCCACTAGTAATCTACCATTTTTATCTTTCACTCCCCTGCTAACTTCACTTCCACCCTGTCTTACTCTTTTCACCTCTTTCCAGAACATTTTCTTACAGTCCCTCCACTTTACGCTCAAATTCCTTCCAAATTCCTCATCCACTCTCTTCTTACTCTCTCTTACTAATCTTTTCACCTCTCTCTTTCTTTCTACATATAACTCTCTCTTCCGCCTCTCAACTTCTTCCACGCCCCTATTTCTCATCCATTCATTGTATGCTTTCTTCTTCTGTGCCACAGCCTGTCTCACCTCTTCAGTCCACCACGCTGTTCCTTGCACCCCCCTCCGTCTTCTCTTCCTTCCACACACATCACATGCCATATTTCTTCAGTAAATATCCTACACACACCTTCCACGTCTCCCATCTGCTCCAGTTCATATTTGCCCAATCGTTCCTCCACTTCTCTCTTATACTCTGCCTTTTTCTCATCCTCTTGTAACCTTTCCACTCTCCTTTAGTGGAAAAGTTTCTCGAGAAGGGAAAGAAGCTGTATGTGGCTTTCATGGATTTAGAGAAAGCATATGACAGGGTCGATAGACAAGGATTGTGGAAAGTATTAAGAATATATGGTGTAGATGGGAAGTTGTTGAATGCTGTGAAGAGTATATATGATGGTGCTAAGGCTGCAGTGCGTGTGGATGGCGAACTGAGTGAATTTTTCTCTTTGAAGGTTAGGTTGAAACAGGGATGTGTCATGTCTCCATGGTTGTTCAATCTGTACATGGATGGGGTAATAATAGAGGTACAAGGTAGGGTAGTGGATGTTGGAGTGGCCCTGGTGAGAGAGGGTAGTGTTTGGAAACTCCCTGTACTGTTGTTTGCAGATGATACTGTGTTGTTGAGTGAAGACGAAGGAGAGCTGCAAGGCTTGGTGGATGAGTTTGGGAGAGTGTGTAAGAAACGGAATCTAAAGGTGAATGTAGGGAGGAGTATAGTGATGGTCTTTGAGAGAGGTGAAGTCAGTGAATGTACAGCGAGGTTGGATGGTGAGGAATTGGAAAATGTGAGTACTTTTAAGTACTTGGGTAGTGTGATGAGTTAGGATGGAGGTTTGGAGGGTGAAGAGCTTGAAAGGGTACAGCAGGGAAGAAAGGTTGCTGGTTCCTTGAAAGCCGTGATAAGAAACAGGGAAGTGAAAAAGTTACTTCATGACAATATTGTGATACCAACTCTAACGTATGGAAGTGAAGCTTGGACGTTGCTGGAAGGACACAAGTCAAGAGTGAGAGCAGTGGAAATGAGTTACTTAAGAGGAGCCTGTAGAGTCACATGGAGAGACAGGCTGACGAATGAGGATATAAAGGAGCATTGTGGTGTGGATGTGGATGTGATAGGAAGCGTTATGCTGAATACAATGGGGTGGTTTGGCCATGTGGAGAGGATGGAGGGTGAAAGACTGATGAAGAGAGTGTATGTAAGTGAGGTGGAGGGGGTAAGAGGGAGGGGGAGGCCAAGGATGAGATGGAGGGATGGGGTGGAGAGGTATATGAAAGAGGGGGGTGTGAGTTGGGAGCGGGGTAATGAAATGGCGGGGTACAGAGCGACGTGGAGGCGATTTGTTTGTGGCCACCCCAAACGGGATTGAGGCGTCTGGCAATAGATAGATAGATATATATATATATATATATATATATATATATATATATATATCGTTTCGTTTTCGTTTTTAAAGGCTCCAACATGCTTGCATGTGTCGGCCTTGGTCACCTAATGGCGGCTATCCATGCTGCACGATCCATTGCAGCCTCCCTGTTCAGTCCCTTAACCCTAAGGTCACACTTAATGACCTCGTCCCATGTCTTTCTCGGTCTACCCCTCATAACCCCACCCCCAATATTAACACTTCTCACCTTCCTCACCCAACTATCATCCCCCATCCTCTCCACATGTCCAAACCACCTCAATCTACCTCTCCTCATCACAACACCAATACACTCCAGTCCCATCCTACCTCTCATCTCTTCCATTGTAAACCCAGCCCCTCCAGGCCTTGGACGCAGGGACGCACTGCACATCCACCTAATCATTGTCATTTCTGTACGTCTGAGCCGGCGAATGTCTTCCTCCTTCACTGCCCAGGTCTCACTGCCATACAGCATTACACTCCTAACACACGCTGCATACAAAGACCCCTTAGCACGTAGGGAGAGCCCCCTCAATGTCAGGAGAGGCAAGAGCTCCCTGAACTTCTTCCAACCACTTCTCACCCTAGCCACAGAGCTAGCTCCAGCCCCACCTCCAGCACACAACATGTCTCCTAAATAACAAAACTCTTCCACACACTCAAGAGATTCACCAGCAAGTTCAATTCTTTCACGTCTGACGATCTCCACCTGCTCACCCCGGCAGGAAGGGATGATGAGAGAGGTAAAAACACAAGTAATGGAGAGGGGGATGATGTTGGTAATGGAATATCTCAAATTTGCTGTGTGCTGATGATGCAGTACTACTTGCAAATATTGGACAAGAGCTTGGAAGACTTGTGCAGAGTTTTGCTGATGTCTGTGAGCATCATGCCTTGAGAGTAAATGTAGAAAATAGTAAAGTGATGGTTACTGAGAGAGAAGATGAATCATAGTGTGATGTTACAGTGAATGGAGAGAGACTGGAATTGGTGAGAGTTCAAATACCTTGGTACAGTGATAGAAAAGAGAGGAAAATGTGCAAAAGAAGTGGAAAGTAGATTGACACGAGGAAGGAAATTAGTTGGTGCTATGAAGGTCCTGATAAGAAACAGAGGCTTGAGTGTTGCAGCTGCACGAGGCTTACGTGAAGGAGTATTAGTGCCAACTTTAGCATATGGATGTGAGACTATGGTTTGACATGAAAATGAAAAGTCAAGAGTATGAGCAGTGGAGTGGGAGACTGGAGTAGGGTGATTGGATAGGATACAAAATAATGTGATTTGTGAAAGATGTGGAGTGAGGAAGTCTGTGGACACCAGAATTGAAGAGAGTGTACTGAGATGGTATGGTCATGTGGAGAGAATGGATAACAATAGAGTGGTGAAAAAGGTATATCTGAGCAATTCTGAAAGAGGAAGGAGGCGAGGTAGGCCAAGGAGGAGGTGGAACGATATGGTGGATGAGTGTGTGAGAAAGAGAGGTACGGAAGTCAGTGAGGCTAGGGAACTGACAAGAAATTGAGCTGGGTGGATGAATGTTGTGGGAAGACGTGCATGATCAGGGATTTGGCACCTTTTTTTTAACGTGACAGCGTCCGGATTGACTCTGTCGGATACATTTATGTTAAGCTACAGAATGTGGTGAATGTTTTTGGCGTATCAGAGAGAGCCAGGATTCTGGGGACTTGAACGATGAGTGAATAGAAGAGTAATCCATAGGATTGGGCAAACTTAGGCTGTCTGGAAGTTGCTACTCCTCACTCTTCCCTAGGGAGGGAAAGGAGGTCCAGATGATGATGATGAAAATAGGAAAGATTTTTTATAAACTGATGTCCATAATTGCGGGATTACTTTAAATCAGCAATTTTGTATCAGTTCACTCTAAATCAACATCTTGATTTTGATAATACAGTGATCACTTGGCTATACCATATTTTGTTAGCATTGCCAGATGAAATTCTGCATGCCTGATATTATAACATGTTTTTTGGCTCAAAAACATTTTCATATACCTGAGCCGGTTTCTGCCAACATTGATGAAGTATTGTCGGTTTTCTGATGGCATGGAGGGATTCAAAGATGAGGTCCTATTCAAGGAGTTAATCTCATATGGTGGAGACCACCAACTCTCCATTCCTTAACCTCAGATCCCCTTACCTGAAGGCTTATCTCAAGTCTCTCGCTATGGTATATTTTTTTTTCATTTTGTACCCTTTTTATCACTTTCTATTAACCTAACCATGCCTGTGTGTGTTGCTGGTACTTACCATAATGGTATGTATGTATTTAGTGGGTCTAAATTGTCATAAAAGAGAAAATTTGGGCTTGCACTTGGGGTGTCTGGTATCACTTAGGACACATCCCATAGATTGTGTGTATTTGTTTTTGCACAATTCCGTTATCACTTGGCTCGTAGCAAGTATGTGTGAAAACCAAGGTGCAACTCAAAACAACACCCCACTTTGCTGTCTTTCCAGGGTGTCAAGTTCATGTATGAGTGTGTGACAGGCCGTAGGATCCCAGATAACTATGGATGTATCATGGCAGATGAGATGGGTCTGGGCAAGACTCTTCAGTGTATTACCCTGATGTGGACACTGCTAAGGCAAGGACCTGAGTGTAAACCAGCCATCACAAAGGCTGTGGTTGTTGCCCCATCCAGTCTTGTCAAGGTGAGTCATATAGTATACTTCATTCAGTTTTCCCTTATAGCATTATACAGATCGTTATGTTTTTTAAAATTTATTTATTGGTTCATTGATGAGAAACAGTCTGAGCTTGAGATGTTTTATGACAGACACTTTGGCATATTTCTGCTATATTTTCATTGATAACATTGTGTTGTATTGTTTATAAAGGCTCCAGCGTGCTTGCATGTCTCATCTCAGCGTTGGTAACCTAATGGAGGCTCTCCACGCTTATTGATCTCTGGCAGCCTCCCCATTTAATCCTTTATCCTTGAGGTAGAATATTTGTTACTGTATTAATATGTTTATGTGGATGTGGTAGAATGCATCAGTGATAGCTCTTCTGAGATGGTTTGGCCATGTGGAGAAGATAGAGAATGAGAGACTGGCTAGGATTGTACAGTATTTGAGTGAGGACAAGTGGGGGAAGTGGAGACTGAGGATGCATTGGAGGGATGGTGTGGAGAGGTATATGAGAAGGAGGGAGGGTTATGAGTTGGAGAGAGGGCAGCCTGTTGGCAGAGGAAGAGATGACATTGAGGTAATTTGTATGTGGCCACCATTATCAGGATTAAGGCATGTGGCAATACACAGGTAGATGGAAATTATAATAACCTCCAGATTTAGTGCCTGGAAAGCTTTGGTAGCTATACCGTGCCTGAATTAACCCTTGAACGGCGGGCTGCTTTCCAATTTTACAACCGTGTGTGATGGATTATTTTGGAGAAATTAAAGTGTCATTAAATCAGGCAAAACCTGCATAAATGGATCAGAATAGTTGAGAAAATAAAGAATTGAATGTTACTCTCTTCAAATTGCTCGTGGGCTGGGTGGTGGTGAGAGGTGAGTGATAGGGGTGGTGGCAGGTCAAGGTCACTCTAAGTGGCATGCAACTGAGAGCAGGCAGGCAGAGAGTCTTGGTTTCTGCACTCATTTGTAACAGCAGCCTAAAATATATTAATTTTACATTATGTACACTGTTCTGTGTCTTCTTGGTTCACTTTGAACATTACACACTATATTAAAATGTAAAATTATTCTTATATTACGTCTCTACAATTATAATCTTATCTATCTATCTATCTATCTATCTGTTGCCAGATGCCTTAATCCCACATGGGGTGGCCACAAACAAATTGCCTCCACATCGCCCTGTCCCCCGCCATTTCACTGCCCTGCTTCCAACTCACACACCCCTCTCTCATATACCTCTCCACTCCATCCCTCCATCTCATCCTCAGCCTCCCCCCCCTCTTCCCCCTTCCACCTCACTCACATACACTCTCCTCATCAGTCTCTCACCCTCCATCCTCTCCACATGACCAAACCACCTCAGTGTGTTCCTCCTAACACTTCCTATCACATCCACATCCACACCACAACACTCCTGTATATCCTCATTTGTCAGCCTGTCTCTCCATGTGACTCCACAGGCTCCTCTTAAATAACTCATTATCTTATGTATGTAAGCATTATGTACAACTGTATATTACAGCTGTTCCCACTAATATGTCGTTTGTGTGTGGTATTCTGTCAAGCAGTTGATACAGAAACCCACGCCACACTCAGGGCACCACATAGTTACATCTCTGTTTTTACCTGAGTGTCTCATTGAATTCTTGCACACAACACACCTTCTGTGTTGTTAACAGCCACTTGCATCAACTGGCAGTGAGTCAGGGTGGTGTCCTGAGATATATTCACATCCTAACATGCACTGCTGCCATATCTCCCATTTGCTTCATATAATAGGCCCGCAGAATAGGAATGCGTTCTGGAATGTCAACCACCCTTTCCTGAGCAGACGTTCGGGAACATTGACTGCCCTTTAGGGGTTAAGAATCTCCAACATATAACCACTCCATGTGAAAAGAAAAAATATCAATGTTGCAGTGCAACTTTAATCAAGTGCTTAAAATTGCTTTGATGTGATCTTTCTATCCATAACACCATCCTCATGCTCAAGACTCTTTATGTGCAACCTTTGAATCATTTGTCTCCAACAACATTCTTTCAGAGCAAGGTGCTCCATCTGCTGGACCTCACTTGCCTTGTTTCATTTTGACTGATTCTTCAGTGTGTTTTGTTAAGTACGATGTTTTCCATTTCTTCAGACCAAGGACCCAGTAGTTGTCTTTTTGCCTGAGTAATGGGAGTTTTTGGGTGTATACGATCAGTATATGGCAGGGTAGTTGCTCCTTGTTTTGTACTGTTTTCTTCTAGTTCTCTCTGTCTGTCTGTCTGTCTGTCTGTCTCTCTCTCTCTCTCTCTCTCTCTCTCTCTCTCTCTCTCTCTCTCTCTCTCTCTCTCTCTCTCTCTCTCTCTCTCTCTCTCTCCTCTTTTCTCTCTCTCTCTCTCTCTCTCTCTCTCTCTCTCCTCTTTTCTCTCTCTCTCTCTCTCTTTCTCCTCTTTTCTCTCTCTCTCTCTCTCTCTCTCATCAAGTGTAGATGTTTCTTTTCATGTTTAGAAACGTATTCAGGCTACAGTTCACGAGTTACGGCCTGAAAACTGCGTCATGGTCACTCGTAAGTACACCATTTTGTGCAGTATTGGTTAGCTACAGCTCGCCTACAGTTAACTCGATCAAGTTGCTGGGCCGGACATACTGTATTATGTCTGTGCTAGAGTTAGTCGCTCTCACGCAGACCCACAACTTCATGCTGCAATATTTTTCTTTGATCGCTCTGTCTAAATGCACTTTTCATGATGGAATGTTGGTTTTGGAGTAATTTTAAAGCTAAATAGTTTTACTTTATTGTAGCATGTTCGAAAAGAGAAAACAGAGAAAATAAAAAGTCAGAATGACGAGTTGAAGTTAGGCAAAAAACACGAATTTTATACCTCCATAGAAAAATATTTGGGAAAAAAAAAACTATTGAAGATTTATAAGTCTGATTTAAACCATGCAAAACCAATAAATTATCTTCACAGTGCTATATAGATTATGATTATTTATGCATTATCTTGTGGTGTGAAGCGAAAGGAAAAAGAGCCAATATTTTTATTGTTCTCGGCCGCATATTCACTTAGCAGTCTTTTTCTTTGATCGATCAGTGTAAATACATCTTTTACAATTGAATGCTGGTTGTGGAGTTATTTTAAAGATGAATAGTTGTAGTTTACCATAGTATAATTACGATTGCATGCTGGTTGTGGTGTTATTTTAAAGATGAATAGTTGTAGTTTATCATAGTACAGTATATTCAAAAAGGGAAAACAAAGGAAAAAAAAAAGTGTAAATGACAAGGTGAAGCTACGTGAAATCCAAAAATTTTATACCTTGCCATAGAAAAATATTCAGCAATAAAAATCTAATAAAGATATATACATCTGGTTTAAACCATACGAAACTACAATAAATTGCCTCTACAGTGCTATATAGATTATACTGTTGTTATTTATGTATTTTATTGAGCGGTAAGGTGAAAGGAAAAAAATCCAAATTTTTTTATGATTCTCGGTCACATTCACTAGGCAATCTTTTTCTTTGATCAGTCAGTGTAAATACAACTTTTAAGAGTGAATGCTGTTTGTGCTGTTAGTTTAAAGATGAATAGTTGTAGTTTATTGTAGTATATTCAAAAAAGGAAAACAAAGAAAATAAAAAGTCACTATGATGAGATGAAGTTAGGTGAAAACCATAAATTTATACTTTGCTGTAGAAAAATATTCAGTAATAAAAATCAAACAAAGATATATTAATTGGTTTAAATCATGCAAAACTACAATAATTACCTTTACAATGCTGTACACCTGTTGTCATGGTAGATGTTACAGAACACAATGAAGTGCTTTCTTTTCATGCGAAAAGCTGGTTATTTCCAACCCCCGTACCTATAGACCTACTCTCCTCAGCCTACTTTATCTCCCCACAGTCTAGTAATCTCCCCACACCTGCATACACCTGTTTTCATGGTTGGTGTGACAGAACACTTTGAAATGACCTGTTTCAATAAGAAAAATATGTACTTATCAAAATTTTCATATTTTGTTTTTGAGGGGTAACTATCATAAACTTTTTTTTAACTTTGACACGCGATTATGTGGTAACCATTAGGCCTATGGGGGTACGGATTGCGTTGTCAGGTGTGTATTTTATTCCTCTTTAGCCAGAACACAGTCAGTTTGCCCTTGGTGAAAGTTGCCAAAACACCCCCGAATTGCAGTTGTGGGAGGTACCCTGCCTGAAACAATTGCGGTCTTAAGGGGTTAAGCACTTGGTTAGTGTGATAAGTAAGGATGGAAGTTTAGAGGGTGAAGTGCTTGAAAGGGTAAAACAAGGAAGAAAGGTTGCTGGTTGTTTGAAAGCAATGATACGAACAGGGAAATGAGCATGGAAGTAAAAAAGCCCTTTTGTTTTGGAGTTATGACTGATGAAGAAGAAGGAAAGAAGAACAAAATCAGTATTTTTGCAGTTTGATTTTGCGACTCCTACAAAGTTTAGCACGACTTTGCAAGTAGTTTTGCACTTGAATAGCGAAGGTCTTTTAGTTCATAAGCTTCGAACTAAGCTTTGCAACCATTTTCCTGTGAATGCTCCTATACCCTATGGGGGAGTATGCCACTCTGAACCTGCGCCATTCCTACTTCCAGAGTGCTACCGTACTCTGTGATAATAATACTGTACTGTGCAATGATAAACATGTCTTTTACAGGTATTTACCTTATTGTGGTGAACATAGCTGAAGTGGTCAGGCAGTCCGGACTGCTTCTGGCTTTATCGGACTTTTTCCTATACAGTATTAAAGAATTTAGTCCGGTAGCTCCTTGATTCCGATAAAAATGAATTCTGGTCTATTGAAGTCTTTTATATCAAGGTTTTACTTTAGTAATAGAGTAACCCTGGTCCGTATGGCCAAGCAGACCTGTCAGTCGCAGGTAAGCAATCGCTCCTGCATGGGCATACAATGCTTCAGCTTGATGTGCTGTTGAATGGAATGGATGAATTGGAGTAGTGTTCAAACACCTTAGTGCAGTAATGTAAAAGAGAAATAAATATGCAGAGGGTTTTGAGAATAATTTAGCTTAGGGAAAAAAGATATGTGGAGTAATAATAAAGACCTTGATGTAAAAAGAGAGGTCTACATATTGAGGCTGTAGGGTGATTTCATGAAAGCTCATTACTGTCTGCATCAACATTAAATCATGAGAATAGTATGACATGAGTATGAAAGGTCAAGTGTAAGAATTTGGAGGAAGTGCATATAGTGAACTTGATAAGAAACAGTGAGATTTGCAAAAGACATGGAATAACCAGGTATATAGATACAGGGGTAAAAGAAGTGTGTGTAGAAAGCGTGGTCATGTACAGTATTTGGAATGGATGTAGGTCTGGTGGTGAAAATGGTATATATAAGTATAAGGATGAGGATGAGGTCTGGTCGACTGAGAAGGAGATGGATGGATGGATATAGTAAATGAATGTGAGATATGGACATTATGAAGGTTAGGAAAGGGACAGAGGATTCAGTGTTTGGATGAATTCTGTATGGAGAAGGACATGACATAGCTTTGGCAGTGCCTTTTAAGTCTGAGGCAACTGACAGCAAACCCCTTTCTGTATCCTCCTAGTTTCTCTATACTCATTTCAAAGCCAAAGGTGGCTGTTGTGTATATATACGCAACAACTTATCTTGCTCTCGTGTTCCTGAACTCGATTCTTCTGAATTCTCTACACTCTGGCTTCGGCTTTCCTGTCATTCTCTGACTAAATATATCTGTGTTGTTTACTTATCTCCTAATTCTACTGACAATCAAAAATTATTTAACTATCTTACTTCTATGATGGAACACATTCTATCCATTTCTCCTTTCTCTGAAATCTCCATTCTTGGAGATTTCAATGTTCACCACCACCTTTGGCTCTCCTCTCCTTTCACTGATCCACCTGGTGAACAAGCCTACACCTTTTCTATCCTTAATGACCTAGAGCAGCTTGTACAGCACCCTACCCGTATCCCTGACCGCCTTGGAGAGAGCTCCAACATACTTGATCTCTTCCTTACAACTAATCCTTCTGCTTACACTGTTGATCTTTTCTCTCCGTTGGGCTCCTCTGATCACAATCTTATCACCTTAACCTGTCCTATTGCTCCGGTACAGCCTGCGGACCCTCCAAAAAAATGTCGTCTCTGGCACTTTGGAGCTGTGGATTGGGAGGCCCTCAGGCAGTACTTCTTTGATTTTCCCTGGAATGATTATTGCTTCCATGGCTGGGAGCCATCTGGGTGTGCCTTGCGCATTACAGAGGTTATTCTCTTGGGCATGGAAGCATACATTCCTTTCTCACATCCTTTGACTAATGCACGAAAGCCTTGGTTTAATCACGCTTCTTCTGATGCTGTCCGCAACAAGGAGAGGGCCTATAAAAGGTACTGGAGCCAACCCACCCCTGAATCACATCTTTTATACATTTCTGCCTGGAATCGTGCTGTCTGTTCTTCGCTCTGCTAAAAATAATTTCATCCGTACCAAATGCTCTCAACTCTCTAACTCGAACTCTTCCCGCTCCTTCTGGCACCTTGCCAAAAACCTTTCTAACAACTTTACCTCATCATCCTTCCCTCCTCTTTTCTACTCTGATGGCTCTGTAGCTATTTCTTCTACTGATAAAGCAGATATCTTCGCTCAGACTTTCTCCTCCAACTCCACCTTAGACGATTCCGGTGCTGTTCCTCCCTCACTTCACCCCTCTGACTTCCTCATGGCTAACATAAAATTTCTTCAGCTGATGTATTTTCTGCCATTGCTGGCCTTAGTACTAATAAGGCTTATGGGCCTGATAGAGTCCCTCCTGTTGTTCTCAAGAACTGTGCTTCTGTGCTTACTCCCTGCCTAGGCAAACTCTTTCGCCTTTGTCTGTCAACTTGTACTTTTCCTTCTTACTGGAAGTTTGCTCTCATTCAGACAGTCCCAAAGAAGGGTGACCATTCCCAACTCTCTAACTATCGTCCAATTGCTTTAACATCCTGTATCTCAAAAGTTTTCGAGTCAATTCTTAAAAGAAAAATTTTAAAGCATCTTTCCTGTCACAACCTTCTTTCTGATCGTCAGTATGGGTTCCGTCAGGGACACTCAACACGCGATCTTCTCACCTACCTTTCAGACTCCTGGTCATCCTCTTTTCGGGACTTTGGCGAAAGCTTTGCCATTGCACTTGACATCTCAAAGGCTTTTGATCGAGTCTGGCATAAATCTTTAATTTCCAAACTGCCCTCTTATGGTTTCTATCCTTCTATCTGTGCCTTCATCTCTAGCTTCCTTTCTGGTCGTTCTATAGCCGCTGTTGTAGATGGCTATTGTTCTTCTCCTAGATCTATTAACAGTGGTGTTCCTCAGGGCTCTGTCCTATCACCAACTCTCTTCCTTTTATTCATCAATGACCTTCTAAGCTGTACATCTAACCCTATCCACTCATACGCTGATGACTCCACCCTTCACCTTTCCATTCGATTCCAGCAACGTCCATCTCAGCAGTTACTTCAACAGGCAAGGGATGAGGCTATGGCACACCTAATGTCTGACTTGGCTCATATCTCTGACTGGGGTAAAAATAATCTGGTTGTTTTTAATGCATCAAAGACTCAGTTTTTGCACCTATCAACCTGACAAAATCATCCACAGGTATACCCACTTATGTTTGATAATACTCAACTTAATCCTGCATCATCGTTGAACATGCTTGGGGTTTCATTTACTCGGGACTTGTCTTGGAAAGATCATATTACATCTCTTGTAAAATCTGCTTCCAAGCCATTGGGTGTGCTAAGCCGACTCCGTTCCTTCTTTACCCCTGCAAAATTGTTGACTCTATACAGGGGTTTTATCCGCCCCTGTGTGGAATACAACTCTCATGTATGGGGGGGCTCCCCACATACAGCTCTTCTCAATAGGGTGGAGTCAAAGGCTTTTCGTCTCATTAACTCTCCCCCTCTTACTGACTCCCTTCAACCTCTGTCTCTTCGCCGCAGTGTTGCATCTTTATCTCTTTTCTATCGCTACTTCAATGGTCACTGTTCCTCTGAACTGTCTGCATGCATTCCTCCACTTCTTCGACGGGTGCGTAGCACTCGTCTAGCAACAAACTCACCCCTTTTCTGTCCAACTCTCTAATGCAAGAGTCAACCATTACTCCCAGTCTTTCATTTATGCAACAGGTCAACTCTGGCACTGTCTCCCTCTGTCTGTATTTCCTGCTTCCTATGATCTCCAGTCTTTCAAACGCAGTGTGCCCAGGCATCTCGAAATGCATGGATCTTGAATTTGGCTCTCTCTTGTATTTTGTTTTTCTCTTGGAGAGAACAGTATTGTGGGCTCATTGCCTTTGGTTCCTTCTCCTCCAAAAAAAAAAAAAAAAAAAAAAAAAAAAAAAACAAGACTCTGGTAGGTGCACTGTGCAGCCTCGTTATGTGATACATTGCTATGACAGTAAATCAAAAGTTATACCCCGTCTCGGAACAGTGTTAGAAATTTAGTTGTGTTTTCTCTACAACGAAATTTTCAAATACCTGCACTTGAGAATCTTGTGCAGACTTGGTGACATAGGCAAAATGGCCACCCAGCATTTACATTGGCTGTGATTGTTGCCTTTCATTGTACAGTATTTTGTGCATGAAAAGCCACTGAAACACCACTGTTATTGTCATATAATAATGAAAGTGCTTAAAAAAAAAGTGCAGTGTGTAGTATTAAGTGAAGTGATACTTTTTTGTGTGTTAAATACTGAAACTTGTGTTTTGAAAATGTTGTCAACCCTATGTAACCATCATCTCCCTAATAGGCCTCTTCTCATCTGACTGAGCCAAGGTGGCCACCCAGTGTTTACATTGGCTGTGATTGTTGCCTTTCATTCTACTTTGTGCAGGAAAGGCCACTGAAACACCATTATTATTGCCAAATAACAGTGCAGGTGCATAACAAATGGTGCAGCGTGATATATGAAGTGAAGTCACACCTTTTTGTGTCTGAAATACTGAAACCTGTGACTTGGAAATCGTGCCAACCTTACGTAATCATCATATCCATAGCGGGCCTTTACTGAGCTGACAGAGCGTTTACAGTCGCTGTGATTGTCAGCCTTTCATTTTCTATCTATCTATCTATCTATCTATAGCCCGACGCCCTAATCCCGCAAAGGGTGGCCACAGACAAAACGCCTCCAAGTCGCTCTGTCACCCACCATTTGACTACCCTCCCCCCACTCCCCCTCCCCCCTCCCTCATGTACCTCTCAACTCCAACTCTCCACCTCATCCTCAGTCTACCTCTCCCTCTCCCTCCCTCCACCTCACCTACATACACCCTCTTAGTCAGTCTTTCATTCTCCATTCTCTTCACATGTCCAAACCACCTCAGTGTATTTCTCCTAATCTTCTCAACCACATCCACATCCACCCCACAGCGTTCCTTCACTTCTTCATTCGTCAACCTGTCCCTCCACGTCACTCCACATGCTCCTCTCAAGTAACTCATTTCCACTGCTCTCACTCTTGACTTGTTCCCCTCTTGCAAGGTCCATGCCTCGCTCCCATACGTCAGGGTAGGGATCACAATACTATCATGCAGTGACTTCTTAACTTCCATACTCACCTCCCCATTTCTCATCACTGCTTTCAGTGTACCAACAACCTTCCTTCCCTGCTGTACTCTTTCACGCACTTCATCCCCCAAAGTTCCATCCTTACTCATCACACTACCCAAGTACTTGAATGCACTCACATTCTCCATATCCTCACCATCCAACCTCACTGCACACTCTGTGACTTGATTCCTCTCAAACACCATAACTTTACTTTTATTTAC
The DNA here is from genome assembly GCF_032717465.1 of Coenobita brevimanus. Lineage (NCBI taxonomy): Eukaryota > Metazoa > Arthropoda > Malacostraca > Decapoda > Coenobitidae > Coenobita > Coenobita brevimanus. The sequence continues at coordinate 26,670,743 of NC_137004.1, forward strand.
ATTAACTTTCAGATTCCTCCTCCTACACACTGTCCCAAATTCATTCACCAAACCTTGCAACTCCCATTCATCTTCACTCAGCAGTACTGTATCATCAGCAAACAGCAACACCGGAAGCTTCCAAATCTCACCCTCATTCATTAGAGCCACCCCCACATCCACTGCCCTACCCTGCACCTCCTTTACAACCCCATCCATATACTGTATATATTAAACAGCCATGGAGACATCACACACCCCTGTTTCAGTCCCACATTGAGATCAAAGAACTCACTCAGCTCACCATCCATTCGCACCGTAACCCTATCTCCCTCGTACATACTCTTCACAGCATTCAACAATTTCCCCTCCGCTCCATATATTTTTAATACCTTCCACATACCTTGGCTATCTATTCTGTCATAAGCTTTCTCCAAGTCCATGAAGGCAGCATACACTTTCCTCCCCTTCTCTAGATACTTCTCCACTAAACATCTTAGAACAAATATCTGATCTACACACCCTTTTCCCTTCCTAAATCCCCCTTCTTCTTCTCCAACTAGCTCCTCTGTCATATGCCTAACCCTATCAATGAGTACTCTACCATATATTTTACCAGTCACACTAAGTAGGCAAATACCCCTGTGGTTACCACATACTTCTCTCTCTCCTTTTCCTTTGTATAAAGGAACAATTATACCTGATTTCCAGTCCTCTGGAACCCTTCCCTCGTCCCAAGCCAATCTACACAACTTCCATATCCACTCCACAACAATCTCATCCCCATACCTAAGCATTTCACCACACACTCCATCAATTCCTGGGGCCTTTCCCAACTTAATATTCCTCATCGCTTCCACTACTTCCACCCTACTGATCTCTTCCTCCCTCCTCTCATCTCTTCTTCTCCCAGCCATTCCCCAACCACTTATACTCGCACTGCTTTCACTCTCCACATTCAACAAATCCTCAAAGTGCTCCTTCCATCTCCTCAGTTTCTCTCTCTTCTCCACCAACAATCTATTATTCCTATCTTTCACTCCCCTACTATTTCCCCTTTCACACTGCCTTACTTTCTTTACCTCCTTCCAAAACAATTTCTTACTCTCCCTCCATTTCACACTCAGATTCCTCCCAAACTCCTCATCCACTTTCTTTTTACTCTCCTTCACCAGTCTCTTAACCTCCCTTCTCCTGCTCACATATACCTCTCTCTTCTCTCTCTCATCTTCTCCCCTGCCTCTACTCGCTAACCATTCACTATATGCCTTCTTCTTTTGTTCCACAGTTCGTTTCACCTCATCATTCCACCATGCTGTCCTTTGCACACCCTTGCATCTCCTCCTCACTCCACAAACCACCTCACACGCTGCGCCTATCTCTTCCGTGAATATCTTACATACGTCTTCCACCCCTTCCATCTGCTCTAGCTCATACCTTCCCAGTCTTTCTTCCACTATGCTCTTATACTCTGTCATTTTCTCACTATCTTGCAATTTCTCCACTCTTCTCACAGGAGTTGCTTCCTCCTGTCTTCCCCTTCGTCTCCTCAACCACTTTCTTTGCAGCTCTACCTTTGCCATCACTAAGTGATGGTCCCAGACTCCATTCCCCCACCCTCTCCACACTTTTGCATCCAACACTTGTCTTCTCATTCGCTCATCCACACACACGTAGTCTATCATTGCCTTTCGTTCAACAAGTTAACCATCCATCCTCCTCATTACTCTCCATGTATACCGGTGGATCATCTTATGCCGAAAGTAGGTGTTGGCTATTGCCAACCCCTTACAAGCACAGATGTCCACCAAAGCACTTCCATTCCCATCTACGTCAGCTGGCACACCCCACTGACCAACCACTCCATCCACTCGTACATTCCCAACTTTGCCATTCATTATACTGTACAGTATTTTGTGCATGAAAGGCCACTGAGGCACCATTGCTATTACCAAATAACAGTGCAAGAGCTTAACAAACAGTGCAGTGTTTGATATTAAGTGAAGTGATACTGCATCTTTTGTGTGGAGTGATTGCCCAGGTGCTCCAACTGTCTCCTAGCCCTGGGGACATGGGGGACCCTTAGTGATGACTCATGCTGGCAGAGGACAAAATTCTGGTGGGTAGCAGTTTTTTATTTTTTTTTTTTAGGTTTTGAGGTCAAGGTCACCCTACCTAACCCCACTGAACATGTTATATCGACCTCATTATGTGATAATTCGTGATGCAATAGGTCTTCACTTGCTGCAACCTTATTGAATAACGAGGCTGGACTGTATGAGGTCTAATAGAACAGTATCTGACATTTAGCTGGTGGAGGAAAAGGGGAAGCTTACCAAGTTCAGACTTTAATCCCCTTCAGTGTATGTCCCAATGGAACTCAACACATTTAGCCCAGAAGTCCTCCCATCATGGAAAAATTTTGTAAAGTCAGATTTTGGGATTGGCAACAAGATCTTTGTTGCATTTGTCATTATCTCACTTGTGTCCTCAACTTTCTAACCCTTCAGCAGCATCTTCATTGTAGGAAATAGCCAAAAGTCACAGGGTGCCATACCTGGTGAGTAGGGAGCCTACTGAATGTGTGTGATCCTGTGTTTGGTAAAAAAACCCGGGGTGAGATAGGACGAGTGAGCTGGAGCACTGTCGTGGTGGAGTTGCCAGTCCACTCCCTCCCACAACTATTGTCTTTTGTGAAACATTTTATTCCATAGGCATTGGAGAACTCCCAGGTAGCACTCATTATTGATTTTTTGGCCTTGTGGAGTGTACTTATAATGAACAACACGTTGATAGTTGTAACAAAAACTGTCAGCATGAGCTTCACCTTGTTCTGATACTGCTGTGTCATCTTTGGCCATAGCTTCATCGCCAGAAACCTGTTGAATCTTTCTGATGGTTTCAGATTGCATTTTACCAAGTTTTTGACAAAATTTGATACCATAACGTTGTTCACTTCACTTAGTCATTGTTTCACAAAACAAAAGTTCTACGAGCAACAAGAATGCATCCTCAGATACGCTTTGTTTAGAATGACTGGGCAGGGTGGTAGCACTGAACCTATTTGAGAATGTGCACAGTGATTCAAGGTCACCTTTCACTTAGTTGCATTGCTTTGCTCTTACTTGTTTATGAGAGAAGAAAAATGTTGGCTACTTTGCTATTGGACTTCATATGTGAAGTACAGGCAGACCCCTAGATGCGATACCCTGGGTTAGTGATGGGGATAAAAATACCACCCTACCCTGCCGAACAATGGCCAAACCCCGATATAACGATGGGTTTTGTTTTTTCTAAAATCAATTTTGATGATACTTTACTTAAATTTTGTGTTTAAGCTGATTTATAAACTGTTTTCAGACTCAGATTAATGTGTTTTAGTTGTAGGTGGAGTGAACATGTCATTTTGGGGAACAGCTTACTAAATTTGATTTTTTCTAGACATATTTGTTGATTTTCAGATATTATTTTTGGGTTTAGGTGAATTATAAACTGCCTTTAGGCATAGTTTAGCTTGTTTTAAAGCTATTTGGGGGTTTAGGTTACCTAGAAACTTATTTGGACTCATTTGGGTGGGTTTAGGACTTGGGATGGGGGGAAACCCAAGGCTCAAAAACACATCCTTATACCTTACATGTTAAATCTATCCCAAGTTATGATACCCTGCCTAGCGATGGGTTTTTACTTAACCAGTTGCACCTTTAAACCGGGGTATGTCTGTACTGTACTTTTATAAAGCCTTGAAGAAAAATGTGCTGATGGTTAGCATTGTGAAATGGAGTTCTGTTTCTAGGGGCTTGAATGATATACGGTCATCCCTTAACATCCACGGGTGTTAGGTAACAGAGACACACGTGAATGTTAAAAATCCGTGGATATGTGCTGCCCCCCTTAAAAACACCTCTGGACCCCCCCATTTCTTTATATAACTAAAGAAAAACCCTGTGTGCATGTTTACAACCACTTTATTTAATACGGGAACACTAAACAACTACTTTATTTAATACAAGAAGACTAAAAGTTAAAAATAGTGAATAGTGTACTCCTGCATGGCCTCTTCTGACTACTGTGCTCATCCTAGCTCCCTCCAAAAGGAAGAATGTTACAGTATATTTCATTCACTGGATAATGCCATTGCTGTACTAAAACATCAACTAACTGTGCCTGGGATAATGTTCCAGTGTCAGCAGAGTTCAACGAGATTTTTTTTTTTCTGTAGCCATCTGCGAATATTCAAAACTGTGTATGTTAAAACCGTGGATGTTAAGGGATGACTGTATCAATGATTTTGTGGCCCATTTCACTGGGGATAGTGTTGTTAGCATCCCACTTCCTTATTTTCCCTCTTCTTGTGTCAGGATCCATCATCACCCCATCTTAGGTGGGAGTGAGGATCTTGATGATGATCTGGTAAAACTACAGAAAAATCATGGATGTGAATTTGTGTTATGGATATAAGCTATTTTGGCTGGGATGCATAGATGAATATGGTGGTATGGGTTTACTGGTTGAGGAGAAATGGGTGAAATGTGTCATGAATTTAATGAAGAATTATTGCAGTGAAAATATTGTGTGATAAACTCATGATTTCAGTTATTTTGGCATATGCTCCAACAGAATCGCTTGGATGATGTAGAAAAAGATCAATTATAGGATGACTTGATATGTGTGGTTGGTGGTACAAGGGATGAAGAGATTGTGCATTTTGGTGGGGATTTAAATGGTCATGTGGGTGAAGCAGCTCAGGGATATGAAGGGGTTCATGGGGGTTGTGCATACAGTACAAGAAATATGGGGAGGCAGTGATTATGACTGTGTGCAACACACATGTTAGGAAAAGAGAGGGCAGGTTGATTACATATTAGTCTGGCAGAAATAGTAGCCAGATTGACTATTTCCTGCTCAGGAGGGCTGATATGATGTTGGTAAAGAATGTTAAAGTTATTGAGAGCAAAGAGTATGTGCAACAGCATAAATTACAGTACTGATATGGGACATTGTGCTTAAGGAGTGGGTGATGAGGAAGAGGGCCTGTACATCTAGAAGGAAAATATGGACGTTGAAAAAATAAGCAGTAAGGGATGCCGTCTACTGTACAGTGAGATGAGTAGTGTGGTGACTGAACAGGCAGTTGTTGACTGGTATCAGTGAACATTACAGAGCTCTAATTATCCATTGAGAGTTGCTGATTCAGTGGGTGGATGGAGAAGGGGCCTTCCAAAACCTAAGGTAACATGGTGTTGGGATGAGGGTGTAGAAACCACTATTAAGGAGAAAAGAAGGCTTTTCAGGAATGGAAGAGGAGTGGTAACAGAGAGGAATACTTGGCTGTCAAACATAGGGCCAGAAAGGAGGTATACAGGGCAAAATATGAGACAGAGACCTTTACTGGATAACCTAAATAGTGCTAAAAGGAATAATATGATGTTTGAGGTGGCAAAGCACATAAAGAGGGGAAACAGGGATATCACAGGTGAGCAGTATGTGAAGAATGGTAAAGGAAAGGTATTGATGAACAGTGAGGATATTAAGGATGCCTGGAGAGAGAATTATAACTGATTGCTTAACAAGAAGTTTGACTGAAACAGGGAAGGTTTGGAGTCAGTGGATCCAGTGTTTGGCCTCTTGCCTTTCATTGATGCTGCTACTATGAACAAGGCAATAGGCAGGATGCAGTTGGGGAATGGAGCGGGTGTCTTCGAGTTGACTGCTGATATGCTGAAGGCCTCAGGAGGTATAGGAGTATGGTTAATTACTGACTTAACCCGAGGCGTCCCGTTGATGTATGGGTACGTTGCAACATTATGTAACTGCCAGTCCCGAAGACGTACTGGTACGTCGCGCAATTGCAAGGTTCATAATTTGCACAATTTTCAATTCGCGCGTGATTTTTGGTACGTATACACGGCACACCTTCCTCTATTCCTCTACAAGATGCCAGGCAGGGACAATGCCTTACACAGCATTACCTTCCCCCCCCCCTCACTGCACGCCATTGTCTCGGCAATTCACCTGTTACCAGTGACCTGGCCAATAAAGACATTCAGGGCTGGAGTGATTCCCCAATCGATGACAATGTGGAGGACAAAGTTTACATAGCATTAGAGGAAGAAAGTCAGAAATGATGATCAGGTAATGTTGCCGTAAAAGGTCAGGTATGTTGATGAGTTAGTGAGTGAAAGAATGCTCATAATGCCTATATTACTGTTTGAAAACCAATATACTCTCGTACTACATATAAATTCGTACCAAATAAATAAATAAATACCGTTTATGAATGGTGTGGAATAGTTACCCTCCCATAGAACTCGTTTTCTTTGGAGCCAGCCTGATAGAAAACCCAGTAAGGTAAGGAGGTACTTCTACCTGTATCGAGTATTTTAAACCTCAGGTGAGCGATTTCTCTATGAATTTTTGATGTTTCTCACCAAAAGCAGAGGTTTTAGCCAAAATTTTTTTTTTCCAAAATAGCTCGGGATTGGGGGGTATCAGAGATGCGAAATCGGTCGGGACATGACGGGTTAATAAAGGTTATTATATATAAGTGTGTTGTCCCAGATGACTGGCTGAAGAGTATGCTTGTAAATTAGTACAAGGGGAAAGGTGATGCTCTGGAAAGCGGAAACCATAGAGGCATTTAATTTTTGACCAGATAATGAAAGTAATGGAGAGAGTTGTAGATGGTATGATGAAGGAAAGAATGAATATTGATAAGATACAGTTAGGATTTATGCTAGGCAAAGGGACCACTGATGCCATATTCATCATCTGACATATTCATAAAAAATGTATGGGAAAGAAAAGGGAGTTATACTTTGTAACTGTTGATTTGGAGAAGGCCTTTGACAGTCCCTAGGGAGGTGTTGAAGTGGGCAGTGAGAAAGCTTGGGATCAAGGAGTGGCTGGCTAGAGTGGCTATGGTTGTGTCTGTGGGTACTCACACCCAGGTGAGAGTGAATGGAACTTTAAGTGATGAGTTTTCTGCAAATGTTTTCTTTCCTTGTCCTTCTGCCTACTGGTGACTTTGCACTCCCTCTTCTGTCTTTCTTTCCTTCATTCTTTCCTCTTACTTCTGCCTGTGGGTGACTTTACATTGAGTGACAAGCCAAGTGGTTTCCTGTACACCTGGAAACCATTTACTGTGCTGAGTGGTAACCATATTACCAAATTTTGGTGCCTGATGGTTTAGTGGGTAATTACGGCACTCTAATCGGATTGAGCTGGTGAAGGTTTATATCCAAGGGGTGGTTGGGGTTTATTGCTCTTGTAATACCACTCAGGGATGAGTGAGGCTGCTCATTCTCATTTTAAATGTCAGGACCAACTTGCCTAGCCACAGGCTCCTACTCCCCTCATGGGGCAACTTAGGATTGGATGATGGATGGATGGATTGACTGATATGCATCTTAGGTCAGTCTTGAGCCCTGCAATGTGTCTCATGGTGCTTGCAGCTCTATCTCTTCAGAAATGGACTCCCATGGGAGATGTTGTTTGCTGATGACTTGGTATTAGTTGCAGAGAATGAAAAGGAGGTGGAGGAAAGAGTTAGGGAATAGAGAGATGGAATGGGGCATGAGGGTTTGAGAGTAAATGTGGAAAAAAACAAAGCTGATGATATCTAGGGCTGGTGGTGATACTGTCAAAGCAGAGGGAGTGTGGCCATGTGCAGTTTCCCACAAGTGTGTGGGAAGTACCTCCATCTTGTAAAGTGTTTGTGATATGTGGGTTCATAAGAGATGTATTGGTATTAGTGGTGGACTGCGGAATAATGCTGATTTTGTATGTATGTTGAGTTGGGGAGAGCTTGTAGAGATTGTCAGGCATGAAAGGATTGATCTTAGTGAAGAGTTTCATGAGTGTGTGTAAGAGTTTTGTTATTTGGGGGACATGTTATGGTGCTGGAGGTGGGGCTGGAGTTATCCCTCACGCTAGAGTAAGGACTGGTTGGAGGAGGTTCAGGGAGTTGCAGTCTCTCCTGACATTGAGAGGACTCTCCCTGCATGTTAAGGGATCTTTGTATGTGTCATTCGTTAGGATTGTAATGCTGTATGGTAGTGAGACCTGGGCAGTAAAGGCAGAAGATATTTGTAGGCTCAAACATACAAAAATGACTGTGATTAGATGAATATGTAGTGCATCCTTGAATGTGAGACCTGGGAGGGTGGGCACTAGGATTATGACTGAAGAGTTGAGAAGATGGATGGGACTGAAACATATTGGTGTGATGAGGAGGAGTTGATTGAGGTGATTTGGGCATGTTGAGAGGATGGAGGATGACAGTTGGGTGTGGAAGGTGAGAAGTGTGAACGTTGGAGGTAGGGATGCGAGAGGCAGACCGTAAAAGACCTGGGATGAGGTCAGAGAGTTTGGCCTTAGGGATAAGGGACTGAATAGGGAGGCTGCCAGAGGTTGAGCAGCATGGAAAGCTGCCATTAGGTGACCAAGGCCAATCCACGCAAACCTGTTGGAGCCTTTATAAGCGATACGGACAGTGTGTACACCACATGTTTGTAATTTAAGTGACAGTGAATTCTCTTAATAAAAGTGTGTTTTAAAGAGGAGAGAGTGAAAAGAAGAATGCTTTGCAGGTCTGGGGCATACAGTATCCACTGTTAATATAGGAATGGGGAAAACAACATAATCTATAAGAATATACACAAATGTAGTATAGAATGAGAATTTATTTATTTATTTTTTTTTAATACCTTAACAGACAACAGCAAGGATGCACAAAGAAAAGAAATGTGAGAACTGGGAAGGAAAAGGGGAACTGGGGGAAGAAACGGAGAAAGGCAGGAAAAGGAGAAAAAGTAGTGATCACCAAAGAAGCAACCAGGACAAGGTCACACATGAAGAAAGTTTCTTCTTGCCAGTGTTTGACATAAAAGTTCTTTCTCTGCTGAGTTAATCTGGCCACTCAAGGCTTCAGAGAGGCACTTGACATGGACTTTAGCCATCCTGGGACTTGCAAATAAAGGGGTGTATTTTAAGAGAAGCAATTTTTGTGAGTGCTTATTTTATGTGTGCGCCTCATACATCATCCAATATATATCATATAGTGGTAGGTGTAGTATTGTTTTTTATAATATTTTTAGTGGTTTAGCACAAAGCAAATTATAGGTCCATTTCCTACAGAACTGGCATGCTGAGATAATGAAGTGGCTTCGAGGTCGACTTTCGGCATTAGCCATTGACTCTGGGACCAAGGATGAGATTGACAAGAAATTAACAAACTTCATGAGCACGTTTGGACGGGCAGTCTACCCAGTTCTCATCATATCCTATGAAACCTTTCGCCTCCATGCCCACGTCCTCCACCAGGGAACTGTTGGGCTTGTGCTCTGTGATGAGGTATATTGGAAGACATTGGGTAAGGTTACTGCAAAATGTTTTTAGGTAATGGTAGGTGGGACCAAGGTAAAATAAAATTTTTTTGTTTTTGTTTCATTTTGTTTTGTTTCATTTTTAAAGGCTCGAACATGCTTGCATAGGTCAGCCTTCATCACCTAATTATGACTCTCCATGCTGCTCAATCTCTGGCAGCTTCCCTGTTCAATCCCTTGTCCCTGAGGTGAAACTCAATGACCTCGTCCCAGGTCTTTTTCAGTCTGTCTCTCGCAACCCTACCCCTAACGTTAACGCTTCTCAGTTTCTGCACCCTGTTATCATCACCCATCCTTTCCACATGCCCAGACCATCACAGTCTACCTCTCCTCATCACCACACCAATACATTCCAATCCCATTCTATCTCTCAACTCTTGCATCATAAACTTAGGCCCCTCCCCCCAGGCCTCATACTCAGGGGCACACTTCACATCCACCTAATCATTGTCATCCACCTAATCATTGAGCCTACAAATATCCTCTTCCTTTACAGCTCGGGTCTTACTGCCATACACCATTACACTCCTAACAAATGCCACACACAAAGATCCCTTAGCACAGAGGGAGAGCCCTTTCAATATCAGGAGTGGCAACAGCTCCCTGAACTTCTTCCAACCACTTCTTACTCTAGCCACAGAGCTAGCTCTAACCCCACCTCTTTCTCACAAATAACAGAACTCTTCCACACACTCAAGAGACTCACCAGCAAGATTACTTCTTTCACATCTAACAGTCTCCATGTGCTCTCAGACACGTCACACACATGAAATTAGCATTATCTCGCAGTCTGCCTCTAATATCATTACATCTCTTATGCACCCACTTATCACAAACACAGCACAAGATGGAATTATTTCCCACACCCTTGTAGCAAGTTGCCACTCTCCCTCTTCTTTGACAGTACCACCACCAGCCCTAGATAACATCACCTTTCTTTTCTCTGCATTTACTGTCAAACCCTTGTGCCCCATACTATCTCTCCTCTTCCTAAGTCTTTCCTCCACCTCCATTTCATTCTCTGCAGTAAACACCAAATCATCAACATACAACATTTCCCACAGGAGGCCATCTCTGAAGTCACATGAGAGGGCTTCAAGTACCATGATAAACAACAGGGGGCTCAAGACTGACCCCTGATCCACACCAACATTCATGGAAAACTCATCATTCAAATCTCCAGTCACCCTTACTTGGGTGCTGGCACCGACATACATAGCGATAACCACCCTAACTAGCTACACTTCGACCCCAGGCGCTCTCATTGCCCACTGCACCACCTCTCTAGGGACTCTGTCACAGACCTTCTCTAAATCAACAAAAATAAAGTACTGTACAGATCTCTTTTTCTTTCCTCTATATTTTTTCTGAAGCTGTCGAACAATGAATATGGCTTTAGTATCCCTTTGCCTGGCATAAACCCAAACTGCATCTCATCAGTGCAAAAATTGGGCCACTTAATACCTTGTATATTAAGTTGTTGTTGTTTTAAAAATGACTTGGACTTAATCATGAGGGAGGAGTAAGAGTTCTCTGTTACTAAATAAATCAGCCCTTCAGTCTATGACACTTGGCTGAGTTGGGGGTAGGGATGCTTGTTAGGTTGAAGTTAATGTGCTATAGGTGACTTTCTGTTTCCCTTTATTCCTATACCCCATCCCACGGATCAACCAGGGTGGCCACAGCAAAAAAAAATCTCCAGGCCTCTCTTTCATTTGGCTCACAACTCCTCTCCTCCTTCAAGAATTGTTTCACTTTCTTTCAACACTTTGGCCATATTCTTTCAGTCTTTGATTTCTTCTTGTCTGCAGGATGACCTTTTTTTTCTTTTCTTTTCCTTTCTTTTACAGTAGGAGCCTGATATAACAGAAATCGATATAAGGAAGGCCGAAAAAGCAGAAGGTTTTTTCCCCTATTGAAGGGAAAATTTCCGTTAACCGCAGCATAATTCCATTAAGGAAATTTCATTCCCAAAACCACCAACTTACAGGATAAAGTCTAGTAAAGCAAGTGCGTCCGAGAGCCAATACCGAAAACACTCCCCTCATCAGCATGCGTGATCATTACTGTACGGTTTTGCGACTCATTCCCACCGCGTTGCCTAAGGCTCACCTGACCCAGTCTTTATGTGATCCCGGACCTATCATCATCATCATCATGCTGTACACTACTATCCTCATCTTATTCTTTATGCGTGCATATTTTATCACTAAGTCAGTGCTTTATTTATCACTGTTAACATGTACACAATAATGCAGCTCACTCGACCCAGTCTTTATGTGATTCCGGACCTATCATCATCATCATGCTGTACACTACTATCCTCATCTTATTCTTTATGCGTGCATATTTTATCACTAAGTCAGTGCTTTATTTAACACTGTTAACATGTACACAATAATGCATTTAAGTCTATCTCTCTACCTATATCTTGCCAGACACCTTAATCCCATAACGGGTGGCCACAAACAAATCGCCTCCATGTCGCCCTGTTCCCCACCATTTCATTGCCCTGCTCCCAGCTCGCACCTCCTTCTTTCATATATCTCTCCACTCCATCCCTCCATCTCATCCTTGGCCTCCCCCTCCCTCTCCCCCCTCCACCTCACTCACATACACTCTCTTCGTCAGTCTCTCACTCTCTATCCTCTCCACATGGCCAAACCACCTCCATGTATTTCTCCTAACGCTTCCTATCACATCTATATTCACACCACAATGCTCTTTCACTTCCTCATTTGTCAGTCTGTCTCTCCATGCAACACCTCATGCTCCTCTCAAATAACTCATTTCTACTGCTCTCACTCTTGACTTCTGTCCTTCCAACAAGGTCCAAGCTTCACTTCCATACATTAAAGTTGGTATCACAGTACTGTCATGTAGTAACTTTTTCACTTCCATGCTCACTTTCCTGTTTCTCATTACTGCTTTCAAGGAACCAGCTGTTAAGTGGGGGTGTTAATTATGAGTTCAGATGGCTGTGTGTAGCACTGAGAGTTAGCATAGTTTGCTAGACTTGGATGTGCTTTGTCCAGAACTCATCTTGTCAGTTGCCTTCAAGGATATAGCGGAAAGTCTCCGGAAAAGTTTCCCTTATATTAAGCCTTCGTTACAGAACTCAGTTAGTGGAAAGTTCGAGATAACAGAATGGGGTTGGCTGAATTAGTCCGTTAAATCGAGCTTCTACTGTACAGTATATTCCATCTTGCCCTCATCCTGTGTTCCATATTCAAACATCTTTGTTACAATTCTCTTAACCTTATCGCTTACATGTGCCTCCCCTCTGCTGGGTCTTCACATACTCCCATTTATTCACTTACATTTTCAGGCATATCCATTATTCTCTTATTAGGTGGTTTCTGTCTCTTAGCAACCTTCAGAAACTTGGTGGATGTTTCATATTGTTTTATAATTCAAACAGTATATAAGAGTAGTACAATTTATGCTTTCTTTGTAGTTGTTGTTGCTGTTCTGCTTGGAGAAAATTGTAAATTATATCATTGCCATGCTTATACCAGAAGCAAAGGTTGTTGTTTCTCAACCCTGGTCCATCTGCTCAGGCAGGCCTGTCAACTGCTGGTAAACAACTGCCCATATTAGGTTGTCCCATGGGTTTCCTACACTCCAGATATTGCATCTGCCTCAGTGTGGCATGTGCTGTGTGTTGTTCCATTATGTGCATTGCTTACTAGTACAGCACAAGTTGTCTGCAATTCCACCCAACCTATTTCTATGCTGGTAGCTGAGGAGGGCTGGGTGATGTCCTGATCTAAGCCTAGCTAGATGAGCTTAGTATAAAAGAGTACAAAAGAAAGCAAACAGCAACAAACCTATTGGTCCTTGCAGTGCTGTTTGTTACAAAGAAAACTGTGCCTGTGATATCTATGAGCTGAAGATAAGGTCAGCATAATAAGAAGGCCTGCTCCGCCCACCAAAACCTTCAGCTGATACTGGCAAGCAAAAGTAAGAAGGACCACCACAGCCTAGAAAAACTATCACAGAAATTTCATTAGAAAGACTGAAAAGGGAAAAAAAAAAATCCTATACTAACTGTAAGGGAAAATTAACAATATCTGAAAATCTATCTATTAATCTGTGGCCCGACGCCCTAATCCTACAAAGGGTGGCTGCAGACAAAACGCCTCCAAGTCACTTTGTCACTCACCATTTGACTGCCCTCCCCCCAGCTCACTCCCCCCTCCCTCATATACCTCTCAACTCCATCCCTCCACCTCATCCTTGGTCTTCCCCTCCCTCTCCCTCCCTCTGCTCCACCCACATACACCCTCTTAGTCAGTCTTTCATTCTCCATTCTCTCCTCATGTCCAAACCACTTCATTGTATTTCTCCTAATTCTCTCAACCACATCCACATCCACCCCACAACGTTCCTTCATTTCTTCATTCGTCAGCCTGTCCCTCCATGTCACTCCACATGCTCCTCTCAGGTAACTCATTTCCATTGCTCTCAGTCTTGACATATTCCCCTCTAGCAAGGTCCATGCCTCACTTCCATACGTCAGGGTAGGGATCAGAGTACTATCATGCAGTGACTTCTTAACTTCCATACTCACGTCCTTATTTCTCATCACTCCTTTTAGTTAACCAACAACCTGAAAACTGCTGCTGTATTCTTTACAGTATGTAAGAGAGGAAATACCAGTCAGTCAGATTAATTATTTGGCTATGAACATGTTTAACTGAAGATTAGAGGCCAGATACTCATCTAATCGATTTTTTAAATGTTATTGCTGTACTGTACTACAGTACTGTATGGTCTACCACATTTCTAGGCAGTTTATTCCATAATAATAATAATAATAATAATCTGGCCTTTTGTTTCTCAAAAGCGCCAGTTCTTCCTTTTGGGAATTCACTAGCGCTCGTTATTTTTACAGTTACAAGAATTGTGACATTTCTTGTATATAATACAAGCTACATCATATATACATGAAAGTGGCAAAAATTAAACCCTATAATCATCTGTCATAATACCTCTCTCCAGATCGTAGCATTTTGAAAAAAGAAAGGCTTTCAGCTGTCTCTTAAAGGATTCAACAGTAGAGAGTTGTCTTATGGACAATGGCAATCTGTTATATAATCTAGGGGCTCTATATGCAAAAGAACGATCAGAGAAAGATGACTGGTGAATGGCTCCTGGCTCATCAAGACGCAAGGAATCATCTTCACTGCGTAACATCACACCTGAGCGTGTCGATGGGAGTTTTAACAATTCAGCAAGATACTTCGGTTCACCAAACTTAAGAACCTTGAATGTAATAAGACACAGTTTAAATTCAATTCTAGCCTTTACTGGTAACCAATGCAACTCAATCAGAAACGGGGTAGTTGAGGTTCTCGGGGGGAGACCAAAGATAAGCCGTGCCGCCCTGTTCAACACAGACTGAACTTTTGTTAGTATATTATTTGGAAGACCAACCCACAGTGAATTACAATAATCAACACGAGACAAGACCACTGCATGGACCAATGTTAGGAGGCACTGTCTATTCAGGAATCTTCTCACAGAATACAGATTTCTGATATGCAAGTTACACCCTCTTACAACCTGATTACAGTAATGTGTTCTTTGTAATTTAACTTAGAATTAAAATAAACACCCAAATTTCGAACAGAACTGACTGGATGCAGCTGTGACACGCCAATGTTCAAAGCCAGGGCATTGTCAGTGTCATCACCCCATCTGTTTCCTCTGATGATGATGATCTCAGTTTTACCATCATTCAGCTTAAGTTTCCTCTTAGCCATCCAAATCTTAATATCAGACATTAGAGATTCAAACTTTATCTTAGTATCGTTGATATCTGACATCTTAACATAGAGCTGGGTGTCATCAGCATAAAAATGATAGGACACATCATGAGCATCAAGTAAAAAACTACTTGTGTAGATAGTAAATAGAATTGGACCCAAAACTGATCCTTGAGGGACTCCAAATAGAAGAGGAGCAGAATCAGAGCTAGCGTAATCAACAACCACTCTCTGAGATCTGTCCGACAGATATGACTTAAGGAGCAAAAGGGCACTATCACGAACGCCATAAAAATACAGATCATCCAACAATAGTTTATGATCTACTGTATCAAAAGCTGCAGACAGATCCAAAAGAACTAGGAGAGAGGACATCCCACTACAAGTGTTTGCCACCAAGTCGCTCTGAATCCTTATTAGTGCAGTTTCAGTCGAATGGTATTTTCTGTATGCTGATTGAACAACATGAACAACTCTGTTGTGTTCCAGTAGTGGTAAGAGTTGGTCAAGTATGGCCCGCTCAATAATCTTGGATAAAAAAGACAGGTTAGAGACAGGACGATAATTTGTCATGCTCTCGACATCAAGGCCAGGTTTCTTAATTAGCGGCCTAAGCAAAGCACGTTTCTCAGACCGCACAAAATTACTTTCTAAGAAGCATCTGTTTATTATGTTGCAGATAAAGTCTGCAGCATGCTCATACACATCAGGCAGTTGTGACATGTTACATGGATCGAGTGAGCAAAATGTTTTATTAAGTTCTCTGATGTAACATTTGACTTTGTTTACATCCAGTGGATGAAATGTTGAAAGCAAATGATCCCCGGTGCACTGTGGCTGGAAGTCAACTGAGTACACTTCACTAGGAGAACTGCTGTCTAAATCACTTCTTATGCGAGATATCTTACTTGTAAAAAATGAAGCAAAATCAGAAGCCAATTGGGCATCAGATAAAGAAGTTGGTTTAACAATTACATTCCTCCGACCAACCAAATTGTTCACAACTGCAGACAATTTTTTTTTTATCACCACCACATGAATCAACTTTATTTTGATAATACCTAGCCTTTTGGGCTTTTACAGTGTGAACGACTGCTCTTCTCGCAAAAACATAACGCAAATGAGTTACTTCGGTCCGCTGCAAGCGCCACTCACGTTCTGCCCTTCTACGTTGTCTACGCAAAGAATTAATGGATGGACCATACCACGGAGAATTATCACGTACAGTGATTGTTTTTACTACCTCAGGACAATAATGGTCAAAAATTGACCTGAGCTCGTTGTTGTAAATATCAACCAATTCACCAGAAGAAAGACTTGAAGAATCGATGGAGTTTAAACGTTGATCAATTTCAAAACACATCAACTGGCGGTCAACATTGTTGTAATTTCTGAACCTGATGACCTTTTTATATGAAGGGGATTTCGGGACATCAAAACTAAGAGTGATCAGAGCATGATCAGAGATGAGGGGGTCAAATGAGTCAACCTCCACATCTGATACGTGCCTGCAACCAACAGGGTACAAGATCAAGTCAAGGACATGTCCTGAGACATGAGTTGGATTACTCACATGATTGAAAAAATTGTTCTGGGTGATCAACTCAAGGAATTCTGAAGAAAATGGTTTTGACTCTGGACTGTCAACCCAATAATTGAAATCACCACAAACAAGAAGTCCTCCAGGTTTAAGAGAAAACCCTTCAAGAAACTGCCCAAACTCCTCCATAAAACCTTGATCTCTGCCCGGATGACCTGGTTGATAGACATTTGCAATTCTAATGGTATTCTGATGGAAATTTATTGATACTTCCATAAATTCAAATGATGATGGGGTCAGGTCTGAGTCAATGAGAGAAACGTTTGCAAGTGCTGCAGAGTAGATGAGTGCTACGCCTCCTCCTGGATAGTCAGCAGCAGGCCTGGGAATACTAATAATAGAATGTGTCTTAGGCAAGGCATTACGAATAATATCGATATCAGACTCATACAACCAGGTTTCAGTCAAGCACAATATGTCAAGCTCGTGCTGATTTAGGGTTTCATTAATATAGTCTGTCTTATTACGGATGGAACGAATATTTAAAAGACCCATCCTTAACTGGTTCAAGAGGGACGTAGTCAGTTTTTTGAATGGTCAAAATTGGTGTTTTCAATCAATCTATTCCTATGAGAAATCATAATTGGACATTCTCTACTTGAAGCAAAATGGGCAACCACCTGTGACTTTGAATTAGCATCTTGATGTCTTAAAGAGGAGCAGTTGATGCATTTGGGAGAATTTCTGTTACTACAGTCCTTAGATTTATGGGCTCCAGCACAAAAGACACATTTAGGTTCATCACTTTTCCTAGAACATCTCTCAAATGTATGACCAAAGCCTTGGCAGTGATGACACTGTGTAACCCAGAATCTATCGAAAGCGCAGCATCTTGTAAGATCCACATAGATGTAATTGCCCTGTTCTACAATGGAGGATCTCACCTCTGGCGACATCTTCAAGACAGCAGTTTTGGTGTCATTCCTTGTCCTTGTGAAGAGAAGGTTGAGGGTACAACCTCGATCAATGAGCATCTTAATTTTATTGTTTTTTCTCAGAATATTTGGGATGATGTCAGAGTCATCCAAGGAAGAGGAAAGGCCTGTCACGGTCATTTTAGGCAGAATTTTCTTTGGCTCTGATATGCAAAAAGTGCCCTCAGAGCCAAAATGATCAGTCAGCACCCCAGTTGCTTCCCCCTTGGCCTCAGCTGATGGAAACTTCATTACCAGCCCACCAGCCTTGGTCTTAAGGCAGCTGTCAACCGGTACCGAGTTAAGTACGCCTCTGATGTCTTCTGGTCCCATCTGATTTGTCAGGGCACTAGCGCCACTCTCTGGTTTCACAATCAGTACATGCTGACTATGAATGGCTTTTTTCTGGCCATGAGCACTGATCTCAATCACGCCCCCAGGCAGATCCTTCCCTCCCCCCACGAGAGACCCACGAACAGCATCCGCAAATGACTTGGCCTGATCTTGTGTGACCGCCATAGGTGATGAGACCTTGGTCTCTAGTGCCTCCAGTCTATTTGATACGTCTCTGATTGCTTGAAAGATTGGCCCAATAACTTTATCTTCATACTCCTTCTTGGTACTACTTCCTCCACCAGCCAAGACCTTGTCTGCTGGTGCAACACACTGGCTACACAGCCAGCGAAAGCCCAGCTGGTGGCTCCTCTTCATGAATGGATAGTCGCCTGCATCCAAATTTTCACAAGCTATATGAATCCACTCGCTGCAGTAGGTGCACTTCAGTGCTTGTGCACTTTTTGCTACAGACCTACTGCAGCGAGGGCACTGGTGTTGTTTACTCATGATAAGGGAGAACAAAAAAAACAAAATGACAACAACAGCAAAACGTATATACAATACTACCCGGGAAAAACCCGGGTAGCGCCGCCCCCATTTGTGTCACCCTAATTTAGGAGGAAAAAAGAAAACCGAAGGAAAAAAAGCACAAAAAACAGAAATGGAAAAAAAAAACAGGGTGTCTGCGAGGTCACTACGAGCAGGTGGGGTACGACTTGACTACCCTTCTAGGAAAGGTAACCCAAACCGAGGTGCCGCAGAAGTGCTGAGATGGTATTGAAAACTTTTCCCAATTTCGAGCTTTACAGCAGCAACAAATACGTCACTTAGGCAAGACCTCATTGGTTATGATACTGCCACTGCGCAAAGCAGTGGGTAAGTGTTGGAGGGTAAGTGTTTTGCCTCGTTAGACTAAAAGCATTGGCCAATGATTTTATAAAGTTTATCTCTAGTGTAATTTGCTGGACAGTTTAGAAGCACTTGTCAGCTACCATATTGTCACCATTCATTCATCATTCATTATCATCTAATCCAGTGTTGATTTACTTAGCGTAGCACGGCCGGGCAGGCGAGAGGATAGGGTAATGGAGGGGGGATAGGGAGGGCAGTCAAGAACGGGAAGAAATGGCTAAATTGTCAACAATGGATGGGAGTACAGATGAGATTAGGAGTGCTGACTAGTGTTGGACATTGGCAGTACTGATAGATGATACAAGCCACCACTTGGAAGCCCGGGTGAATTCAAAATAACACAGAATCACAAAAGCGACGCCCCGCGGTATGATCCCTTGCTCCCAAGCGTCACGAAAGTGACGCCCCGCGGTTAAGGGGTTAATGAAATAAGTGTTGCACTCTGCACTTAAAGTCTTTGCACTCATAAATCCATTTTCTAAATATAACACACTCTAGTTTATTTGTGGTACATTGAAAGTCTATAAAATCAGTGTTGCACTCTGCACTTTAGTCTTTGCACTCAGAATTCTAATTTCTTAACGCTATGCACTGTTTTTTTCATTGCACAACACTGTAAATTCCCGTGTGGTCTAGTGGAGAAGTTCTTGCTGTTTAATCACTGTCAGAGTCTGAGAGTAGCTGATGCAGGTGGCCTAGGGGTGCGTCGCTGGGTCGTGGTGATGGAGTACCCACTGTAGACGACTGAAGAGAGGCGCAAACTCACATCGAGTGGTGACTCCACCATGCCTGATATGCTGGGCTATGGCTTGGAGGATGAGGGCCTGTCTTGGGGAGGCAATGGAGTGGAGCCAGGGCTGGGCACAGTGGGGGTCACGGGTCTGAAAAAGCTGTCAGTGGTTGGTTGACGCCAGGAATGACGATTTTCATGATTAATGACGCCCTGCCTGAAAGCACACACTTCCTCCACAAGTCCCAAGGGCCCCATTTCCCTGTCGCAGTCCGGGTGTTCCAGGTAGTCCAGAACGAACTCTACATGTTCCCAGAGTGTGCTCAGCTTGGGGATAGCTGGAGTAGTGTCACGCTGAGAGGAGTCCGCATCGTCGTCGCCGTCCTCATCGGAATCTTCAAGCTGGGTACTGACACCTGCAACTGAAGATGCGATCTCGATATCAGACATGGTCTGATACCCAGGATCTCCCTTGTCGTCATCCAACCACTCACGCACTTCATCCACATCAACATCGTCCCCATGAGCACGTAGACGTGCATGGAAGTCATCCATGTCAAAACCTAGGAAATCGTGATCCACATCCGTTCCGAGAGGCAGATGAGACCAACCATTTTCTAGAGTCTTGACAGGGACTTCCTTCCATGCACTAGCCCAGTTGTAAATGGCAGACTTGATGTTGTAGTGGTGAAGGTTTTCCAAAGTCCGCTGTCCTCCCGTGTCCCGTCCCTCCCTGCGCTCGTCCTCGTCCTCGAGAACAACCATCACCTCGTCCAGGAACTTCCGGCGGTATAGGCGCTTTGTTGCCACTATCACTCCTTGGTCCATTGGTTGGATGAGAGCAGTCATGTTAGGAGGCAGAAACATGCACCTAATGCGCCCATTCTCAGCCACCAAGTCCTTGTCGCACGGGTGAGCAGGTGCATTGTCGAGGAGAAGGAGGGCCTTTACCTGGTCGCGTGGGATTCCCAGTTTCTCCATCTGGTAATGGATGACCTCCTTGATGAAATGGTGGTGGAACCAATCTTTGAAGATCTGGGCAGTGAACCATGCCTTCAAAGAATGGTACCAAACGACAGGAAGGACATCCATCACCCCACAAAGACATCGAGGCTGCTTTGCACGGCCAACAATAATGGGCTTAAGCCAGTGCATGCCGTTAGCACTGGCACAACACAAAGTAGATATCCGTTGCTTGGAGAGCTTTCAGCCAGGTACACGCTTCTCCGTCTCCTTGGCTAGAGTGTTCGTAGGGAAAGAGCTATAGAATAAACCAGTTTTGTCAGCGTTGTAGACTTGACCGAGAGTGAGGCCCTCCCTGTCGATCAAGTGCTTCACCTTGTGCTGAAACTCCTCTACTCCATCCTAGTTGGCGTCCAAAGCTTCATCATGAGACTTAAGGATGGTAAGGCCATGTCGGAACTTGAACGCGAAGAGCCAACCCTTGGATGCCTTGAAGTCTAGGGCATCGAGAAGCCTTGCGAACTTCTCAGCAGGAGTCATCAACTTCGTGCCATGCACCAGCACACCAGCAGCACGTTGCTGTCGATACCAAATCAACGTGGAGCGGTCGACTTCATCATACTTGGGAGTAAACATCATCTTCCTCTCCACGTTGCGTTTGCTTTTCGATGAGAAGTCAGTCATGTACTGCATGAGTTTGTCGCAGGATCTCTTGATATCAAACAAAGTAGATCGGGCCAGGTTGAATTCATGAAGGATGCATGAGGTAGACCATCCCGCATCCACCTTGTCCAGTATCTCCCTCTTCTTCTCCAGAGACAAAACCACTCTCTTCCTCTTCTCAGGCAGTGGGGCCATCATCACACACACTAATAAGAGACACGAGAGCAGCAGTAGAGCCTGCAACTGGTAAGGCACCACCACAAAAGCGAGCACGTGGGCGGCCATAACCACGAGCGTGCACTCACAACAAGAGACGGGCGGTAAGTGGGGAGGATGCAGGGGTGCTCTAGCGGATGGCGGCCGAACTACGCACCAAAACATAGCTGGTCCGCGCCACACGAGCCGAGTTCAAATTACGGGCGGGAGAAAGTCGGATTTTTTTTTTATTTCTTGCAATTTTTGGCCCATATTGGGAATATTGGATCCCGGGACCAAAATATCCGGTAAGTGGGGATGTCCGGAAAGTGGGCATCCAGATAGTACGGGGATTACTGTATATATATACAGTATATATATATATATATATATATATACAGTACAATATCAAATTTCGACAGATTAGAATTCGATGAATCAAATTTCGATGCATTTTGGAGTGGTCTGCCTACCTTACTTTTCTATGCAAATTCGCGAATTTCAATGCTCTCAGGGCCAGACTCCAACCAAAACAAGCAAAGATAATATTTTTGATGCAAACCAAAATGCTAGAAGTCTATCTATCTATCTATCTATTGCCAGACGCCATTATCCCATAAGAAGTGGCCATTTGACTCTGAGTTATTTGTTTTACAGGGAGGGGCACTAACCCTCCACCAACCCACTTGTTGACACGTAGGGAGCACGAATGGTTTGGTTATATGGTTACCACCCAGCGTTGTAAATGGTTTCTTGGCTTACAGGAAACCATTTGGCTTGTCACTCAGTGTAAAGCCACCTGCTAGAAGTGAAGGAAAATTATAAGAAAAAGTTTGAACCTAACCTAATATCGTTTGTAACATGTGCTCTCAGGGCCAGACTCCAACCAAAACAAGCAAAGATAATATTTTTTATGCGAACTAAAATGCTAGAAGTGAAGGAAACTTAAAAGAAAAAGTATGAGCATAACCATATGTAGACATGCATTTCACTGCAGTTTAGTTGTATGTATTTTCTTTGTATTTTTGTCGCAATTTACCTGTTTCAAAATGGCAAGCAAGAGTGGTTCTTTGGTTAGCAGTGGTAATGTACAAGAGCAGCCTGGCACCTGTAAATCTTCAAAGGCAAAGGAGAAATGGCAATACAGGAAAGGGCAGAAATACACCAAGTATACACTTGCTGACAGAATGGCAATACAATGCTGAACTACAGTTACTTAACCACAATTAGTAGTTCATAAAGTTTAGAGGGGGTGTGGGCAAAAAAATCATGATTTTAGGTAGTTAGGTTCGGAGGCCCCGGACCCAAACTAACTTTTCCCATAAGAAGTTCAGTTTAAATTTCGATGCGGTTTTTTGGTACATATCCCCATCTAAATTTGAGATTTTACTGTGTGTGTGTGTGTGTATGTATATATATATATATATATATATATATATATATATATATATATACATATATATATACAGTATATATATAAATATATATATATACAGTATATATATATACGATCAGTGAAGTTAAGCAACGTTGGGTCTGGTTAGTATTTGGATGGGTGACCGCCTGGGAACACCAGATGCTGTTGGCATCCCTACGTGTCAAGTGGGGTTGGTGGAGGATTAGTGCCCCTCCCCGTAAAACAATTAACTCTAAGCCCTTGGCCACCCTGTCTGGGATACATGGCGTCTGGCAATGAATGAATGAATATATATATATAATATATATATATATTTTTAAATGTATATGTATATATATATATATATATATAATATATATATATATATATATATATATATATATATATATATATATATATATATATATATATATATATATATATATATATATATATATATATATATATATATATATATATACATATATATATATATATATATATATATATATATATATATATATATATATATATATATATATATATATATACATATATATATATATATATATATATATATATATATACATATATATATATATATATATATATATATATATATATATATATATATATATATATACATATATGCAGGTTTAGAGTCAGGGAGCTGCTGGCTCATGTGTTACTCTTTGTTTGTACTTTCCAGTTTTTCATGTTCTGCTGTTATCGAAAAAACTATTTATAAATTTTAAAGGACCCAGAGGGTTAAGCAGGGGGCCTGGCCCCAGTGGGCCCCACCCTGAGTGCATCCCTGGTCACACACCTGGGATTCTAGATCCTCTGATCTCCCCACACTCTGTGTCACTCATGAGGTCTCAGTGATTTCTGTTCTTATCTTACAAGACTCTAGTGTGTTTTGAGATTGGTGCAAAGGGCGATATTTCAATCCAAGCACAGCATTTTCTATTTGTGGTTGTGAGTTGAAAATCTTTGGATTTCTTTCATATGATTCCTGCACTCAGGAGTCCTGATCCAGTTACAGTACTTCCTTACCTTTTTCTGTCCGAGATATATATTCTTAAGTCCTCCATAGACAGGGAGTGGCAGCACTAGTGTGAGTGTTCCTTTTAATGATAGAAATATGGATTTCTGGCATGTCAATAATACAGTGTGGAAGAAGAGGTTAGAGTCTGTTCAGGGAAAGACTGATCTGTATGAGGTCATAGTGGCGCAGACACTGTTTATATTTTAGTTATTGGCCTTAAAATACTACGTGTGCAAGTACTAAAAGTAAAGTGCTTTACTGTTAAATAGCAGGCAGATATATTATTTTCCAATGTTCATAACTTGTGTTCTTTCTTTAATGGAAGCAGTATGGTAGGAAAGTAAGAACTTATTCAAAAACTAAACTCATTTGTCTGCAAATTAATACGAAGAATACCTCTGTAGCTTGTGTCATCTCTATGTGGCCATGAGATAAAGCTTAATAGCTTGTGGCCACAAAAATATCAAGAAGAGACTTGACAGAGGCAGTGCAGGCCACTCTCTCTGATCAGTGCCCCAGCCAAGACTGCCATATGTAACAGAATGTAAGAAAAGAAAAGAATAGAGGAAAATTATGTATGTCATGTGATGACCCCGGGGCTACAAGGGTTAACGATCATGTAATGGGAAAGTTAAACAGAGTAAGTGAAAGTGATCTTGAAGATGTGGTCTGAAGGAAAGACTGACCAGGGTATATTAATATGATATTGCTCTGTGAAGAGTATTAGTGTAAAAAATAAACAAAATTGCAACTTGGCAGTTGAGGGAGAAGACAGGTAGATGTGAGATAGATATTGCATCACAAAGACCAGAACATCAAGAACAGTGAGAGGATTGTACTGTATAAAGCAAAACAAGTTTGGATGGAATAATTTATGAGAGAATGGCTAACAGGCAATAATCTGTGACAAATGGTGAAGCAGTTGGGGTACATTGCAGAGAATTGACTGGGACCTGATCATAGATATTTTATATTTGTTTTTCCATAGACTATTATGTACAGCAGTTGTGGTAGAGACTATATATGACTGACAATGTTTTGTCTGATGTTTGGGCACCATCATATTGAAGCAAATATATTTTTTACTAATGACAAAGAATTTACTGAATCTCCCTTTAAATCGTTTTAACTCCCCAGGGTCACCGACTGAAGAATTGTGAGAACCAAACATACAGAGCACTGGCAGGATTGCAGACCACCAGACGTGTCCTGCTGTCAGGCACACCCATCCAGAATGACCTTCTTGAATACTTTTCCCTTGTACATTTTGTCAATACTGGCATCCTTGGAAATGCAGCAGATTTCAGGCGCAGGTACATTAGTGTTATTAGTTTTTCTTTTTTCTTCATCATTTTGTTTTGTTTATAAAGGCTCCTGCATGCTTGCTTGCATCATCCTTGGTCACCTAATGGTGGCTTCCTATGGTGCATGATCTCTAACAGCTTCCCTGTTTAGTCCCTCATCCCTGAAGTCACACTGTATGACCTCACTCCAAATCTTTTTTTGGCCTGTCTATCACAGCTCTACCCTCAGCATTCACACCTTCCACCCTTTGCACTCATTTGTCATCCTCAGTCACCTCCACATGCTCAAATCATCCCAGTCCACACCTTCTCATCACAACACTAACACATTCAAGTCTCAGCCTTCCTCTCAACTCGTCATGCACAATCCTAACTCCCCAGGCCTCCCATTCAAGGATGCACTACTTATTATTCTCCTCTTTGTACATTTGAGCACATGAATGTTCCCCTTCACTGTCAAAGTCTCAGTATTGTACAGTGTTACATTCCTAACACATGCTGCATCCAAGGACTCCGTAGCACAGAGGGCCTTATCAGTGTCAGAAGCAACAGCTCCTAAAACTTCTTCCAACCTCTGGTTACCCATGCAGTCAAACTAGTTCCAGCCCCACCTTCAGTACAAATCATGTCCCCGCCAAAACAAAACTCTTCCATACACTCAAGGCATTCTCCAGTCAAGTTAATCCTTTCCCTTCTCTCTGCTTCTGTATGCTCTTCAATACATATCACAAACTCAAAATCAGCATTGTTTTGTAGCCTAACAGTAATACATGTACCGCTATAACACTTGTGCATCCATTTATCACAAACACTGCACAAACTAGTGTTATTTACCACACCATTGTGACACTGCAACACCCTACAGACCATGCAGAACAAGGTCCTAAAAATAATCATAGGCTGCACAGCTACTTCACCTACAAACCACCACACCAGGAAACCAAAATCCACAAAAGTCATGGATCATTTAGACATGAGAGGCACACAAATTCTTGCCACAGCCTCCACAAACCCACACCTTCCACTACACTACATAGCAGCACATCCACACACACCAAGGAACATCAAAACAACACCGGGCACACAATATCTAACACAAATACTGTCATCTCTCCTCCCTTGCCCACTTCAAACCAGCCTCCAGAAACATATCCATGCACAAATCACTCGCCACTCCATTCAGTCATGCAAAAGCAACACACAGCTGCATGCACGGCCTCCTGATATCCAGACTTCTGAATCCTACCTCCCTCATGAGGACAGGGTTCCCCTGGCCAGGCTGAGATGTGGGCAACATCCAGCCCTCCTGAGTTATCAGATGAGGCTGGATGACCCCATTTCTGACACCTGTCCAGGATGCAACACAGCACCCCATACTATTAAGTGCATGGTGGTAGACTGCATTGCACACAACTGCCTGCGCCAGCAACACAACATACATTCCTTGAGCGCTTTGTGAGAAAGCCCAGTCTCAGCCGTGGCCTTCCTTAGGGACTTGGGGCTGTTTGGCCAGACTGCCTAGGGAACAACTACCACTACTACTGTTACTACTACTACTGCACATGACCATACTCATTTTGCTATGACTACTGCCACCTGCCCCAGATATCATCACTTTTGTTTATCCATATTTGCTCGCAAACCTTTGTGACCAGTTCCCACTCTCCACATCCTAAATCTATCCTCCACTACCCTCACATTCTCCATGATCAGCACCAGGCCATCAGCATACAACACCTCTTATAAAAAACGGTGAGGGACCGAAAATTAATCCATGATTTACTTCAGTGTTCATGGAAGTTTCGTCACTCAACCCCTGTTCACTCTCACCATGGTGCTAGCACCCTTGTACATTGCTATATCCACTCTAATCAACCATTCCTCAGTCCGAGGCTTTCTTATTACACAGTTAACCATCTCCCTGTCAGAAGCCTTCTCTAGATCAACAAAAACAGAGTGTAATTCTCTTCCTTCATGTATATTTTTCCTGAAGCTGTTGGAAACTGAATACTGCATCAGTGGTCCCCTTGCCTGGCATCAACCCAAACTGCATCTTATCATAATTTACTTTCTCCCATATTGTACGTTCTGGGACTATCTCCAATACCTTCATTATCTGGACCAAAAGCAGTATGCCTATATAATTTCCTCTTTCCAGGGCATCACCCTTCCCCTTACATATATTTACAGTCATGCTTTTCAACCAGTCATCTGGAACAACATACAGTAAACCCTCGATAAAACGAACTAATTTGGGGGGAGAGGTGGGTCGCTGTATCCGATAATTCGCTATATCTGAGAGTCGGTATTATCCGAGTGATTATCAAACCTAGGTCACTATATCCAGGGAGTTGTTTGGACTTGTGTGCTCACCCACAACCTAAACTTACACTGTGAAGTTTTACATGAAGTTGTTCATGTAAATACAATACTGAATGAAATTGTACATATACTGGTAAATACAATACCAGTATTTAGAATACAGTATAATGTAATACTGTTACAGTATACTTACTGTGCCAGGAAGGGATGCTGTTGTCACCGTGGGCTGATTCATGAACTTTCCTTGCATTTAGCAACCATTGTTTGCAAAATCCGAGGGAAGTTTAGTTGCGATTTGGCCGTTCGCTATATCCAATATTCGCAATACCGGGGTTCGTTATATTGAGGGTTTACTGTACTCATATTTAAGACTAGCAGGGATACTTAACGTTGCCCAGGCCAAAAAAGGCGAACACTCTAATCCTGTTTGTTCTAGTTCAATCTTTCTTTCTATTCCAGAGAGACCATGTACAGTCATCCCTTAACATCCATGGGGGTTAGGCAACAGAGACACCCACGAATGTTAAAAATCTGCGGATATCTGCTGCCCCCCCCTTAAAAAAACCTCTGGACTCTCCATTCCTTATATAACTAAAGAAAAACCTTATGTGCATGTTTACAACCACTTTATTTAATACAAGAACACTAAACAACTACTTTATTTAATACATGAACACTAAAAGTTAAAAATGAATGGTGTACTCCTGCATGGCCTCTTCTGACTTTTTTTTTTTTTTTATGTGAGGAAGAAGGAACCAAAGGCAACGAGCCTGCAAAACTATTCCTTCCAAGAGAAAAACAAAATATTAGAGAGAGCCAAATTCAAAATCCGATCATTTCCAGATGCCTGGACACACTGCGTTTGAAAAACTGGAGATCATAGGGAGTAGGAAATACAGACAGAGGGAGACAGTTCCAGAGTTGACCTGTTGCATAAATGAAGGACTGGGAGTAACGGTTAACTCTTGCATTAGAGAGTTGGACAGAAAAGGGATGAGAGTTTGCCGCTAGACGGGTGCTACGCGCCCGTCGTAGGGGTGGAGGAATGCATGCAGACAGTTCAGAGGAGCAGTGACCATTGAAGTAGCGATAGAAAAGAGATAAAGATGCGACAGTGCGGTTAAGAGACAAAGGTTGAAGGGAGTCAGTAAGAGGAGGAGAGTTAATGAGGCGAAAAGCCTTTGACTCCACCCTATTGAGAAGAGCTGTATGTGGGGAGCCTCCCCACACATGAGAGTTGTACTCTACACAGGGGCGGATAAAACCCCTGTATAGAGTCAACAATTGTGCAGGGGTAAAGAAGGAACGGAGTCGGCTTAGCACACCCAATCTCTTGGAAGCAGATTTTACAAGATATGTAATATGATCTTTCCAAGACAAGTCCCGAGTAAATGAAACCCCAAGCATGTTCAAGGATGATGCAGGATTAAGCTGAATATTATCAAACATTAGTGGGTATACCTGTGGAAGATTTTGTTGGGTTGATAGGTGCAAAAACTGAGTCTTTGATGCATTAAAAACAACAAGATTATTGTTACCCCAGTTAGAAATATGAGCCAAGTCAGACATTAGGTGTGCCATAGCCTCATCTCTTGTTTGTTGAAGTAACTGCTGAGATGGACGTTGTGGGAATCGAATGGAAAGGTGAAGAGTGGAGTCATCAGTGTATCAGTGGATAGGGTTAGATGTACAGATTAGAAGGTCATTGATGAATAAAAGGAAGAGAGTTGGTGATAGGACAGAGCCCTGAGGAACACCACTGTTAATAGATCTAGGAGAAGAACGATGGCCGTCTACAACAGCAGCTATAGAACGACCAGAAAGGAAGCTAGAGATGAAGGCACAGATAGAAGGATAGAAACCGTAAGAGGGCAGTTTGGAAATTAAAGATTTATGCCAGACTCGATCAAAAGCCTTTGAGATGTCAAGTGCAATGACAAAGCTTTCGCCAAAGTCCCGAAAGGAGGATGACCAGGAGTCTGAAAGGTAGGTGAGAAGATCGCCGGTGGAGCGTCCCTGATGGAACCCATACTGACAATCAGAAAGAAGATTGTCATAGGAATGATGCTTTAAAATTTTTCTATTAAGAACAGACTCGAAAACTTTTGAGATACAGGATGTTAAAGCAATTGGACAATAGTTAGAGGGCTGGGAATGGTCACCCTTCTTTGGGACTTGCTGAATGAGAGCAAACTTCCAGCAGGAAGGAAAGGTACAAGTTGACAGACAAAGGCGAAAGAGTTTGCCTAGGCAGGGTGTAAGCACAGAAGCACAGTTCTTGAGAACAACAGGAGGGACTCCATCAGGCCCATATGCCTTATTAGTATTGAGGCCTGTGACAGCAGAAAATACATCAGCTGAAGAAATTTTAATGTCAGTCAGGAAGAAGTCAGAGGGGGGAAGTGATGGAGGAACAGCACCGGAATCGTCTAAGGTGGAATTGGAGGAGAAAGTCTGAGCGAAAAAGCTTGATCGACGAGCTTAGTACTTTAGGGACTAAAGGCATCCGGCTGTAGATAAATAGATAGACGTGGTACTGAAGAAGCGAGTAATGAAGAAAATTACTTATGTTCCGAGGAGGAAAGTATGAAAGCTGAAAAACCAAGTTGCAAGGGATTCCTTCCATAATGAGATGATTAGAGTAGTGGCTGAGCATGAGGCTGTTGACAGATGAAAATGAGCAGTACAGAGCTCTAAGGAACATTCTTTTGAGAGTTCCTGGTTCAGTGTGTGGCTGGACAAGGGGCCCACCAAGACATAAGGTAACATAGTGGTGGAATGAGAGAGCAGAAATCAGAGTTAAAGAAAAAATATGGCTGTTTATGGAATGGAAAAAGAGATGGAAACAGAAAGGAAGACTTGACAGCTAAATGCAGAGTGAGAAAGGAGGCACTGTACTGTATACTGTATAGACTTTCGCTGGGTAACTTAAGTAGTGCTTAAATGAGGAATATGATATTTAAGATAACTAAAGATATGAAGAGAGAAAACAAAGATATCATAGGTGAGCAGCATGTGAAGAATGATGAAGGAAGGATCACGGTGAATAGTGAGGATATTAAGGATGCTTGGAGAGAACATTACAACCAGTAGCTGGGCAAGGAGTTTTGCTGGAGTGGGAACATTATTCAAAAGGTGGATCCAGCATTTTGCCCTTGGTCTTTGGTTGATACTAGTACAGCGTGCAG
Source organism: Coenobita brevimanus (assembly GCF_032717465.1). Classification (NCBI taxonomy): domain Eukaryota; kingdom Metazoa; phylum Arthropoda; class Malacostraca; order Decapoda; family Coenobitidae; genus Coenobita; species Coenobita brevimanus. Next base: position 26,701,447 of record NC_137004.1, read on the forward strand.
AGTGGCCAATGAAGTGCATTTGTGGAGGGTGACAGGTGTGTCTGGGATGACTGCTGAGATCATGAAGGCCTCTGTAAACTTGGGAGTGGGTTTACTTACTGATTTAATAAATTCTATTAAGTATGAATGTTTGGACATGTGGAGAGAATGGAGAATGAAAGACTGACTAATAGGGTGTATGTAGGTGAGGTGGAGGGAGGGAGAGGGAGGGGTAGACCGAGGATGAGGTGGAGGGATGGAGTTGAGAGGTATATGAGGGAGGGGGGGGTGAGTTGGGGGGAGGGTAGTCAGATGGTGGGTGACAGAGTGACTTGGAGGCGTTTTGTCTGTGGCCACCCTTTGCGGGATTAGGGCATCGGGCTGTAGATAGATTGATAGATGAATGTTTTGTTGCAGATAAGAGTGAAGAATGTGATTGTAAAAGTGTATACAGGGAAAGATGATGCCCTGTAAAGAAGAAATTATTTAGGCATAAAGCTTTTGGACAAAATAATGAATGTAACGGAAAGAGTCCTGAAAAGTATGATATATAAAAGAGTGAACATTGATGACATGCAGTTTGGGTTTATGCCAGTCAAAGGGACCATTGGTGCAATATTCATTTTCTGACAGCTTCAGGAAAAATATACAGGAAGGAAAAGGTATTGTGTTGTCGGGGAGGGCGGTGATAGTTCAGACACTTTTTGAAAAAATATTTATAAAAAATTCAGGTTTAAGCAGGAGTATAATCTGGTTGTTGTTTAAATGTTGCCACATCATTTGGCTCTTTAGTCTGATAATATGAAATTCTTAGCTCTTTTCAGCTTTAAACTATAGTTAATGGAACACAAGTGATTGAATCGTCCAAACCATCCCTACCAGTGGTGTTGGATTGGACAGAAGGGTGGGATGGTTTGGCCACATGTATTACTAGGCATATTCTCAAATTTATGTGAGTAGGTTTGGATAAAAACAAACATGTATTAATTCGAAGACATTTTATTTTTCTAAAGTACAAAATTAAACTCCAGAATCCAAATGAACTACTCGATATTTGTGGGGAAAAAAAAAAAAATATTTTATGACTGAAATAACCTTCCCCAGATTTGTTAATAACTGACTTAACCTCATATTTCCTGTTTCAGAATTATGCTTAATTGGCCTCTCTCTCTCTCTCTTTCTTTCCCTCTCTGTGGAATACTGACTTCACTTTTTACTTTCTAGGCCTTATTTCAGATTTCAAAAGAAACTTACCCTCATGTTTTATTTATTTATTTCCCTATAACTGACAGACTAACTTAAGAATTTTAACGCATTTTGTAGCCTGCAAAACTGAAATAGAAGTTGTTAGATCTCTTGCTTCTTATTACACTTTGAGGAATAGGTTAAATAAACAAAACAGTAAATATATATTCTCTGATAACTATAAAGAATGGTGTTTCACTATGTGTTCAAATATAAATGATTAAAAGAAGTAGCGTTATCATTTGATAAGGTCATGACTTGGTAATAGTGGATCAATAGTTCAGACACTGTCTGAACCATTCCCCTCCTCAACTGTCTGAATCATCCTGAATCTACATAATTACTGTAATTGATGGGTATCCTCAAGTTTCACACAAGAGAGTTAAACATTCGTTCTTCATAACAGTATGTTCTACATACAACACAGATTTACCCTGATAATGCACAGTTCGATGCTTGGCATATTCATAAAGGTAGAGCTTATGATATGCACTCAAATTACAGTCAAGTCGCCTAAGGCGCAACTAATTGGTTCTGGACTGCTCCCGTGCCACGGAAAACCATGCCATACAAATAACTAAACTTACGGGAAAAATGGAATTTGGTTCTGGATGTTCACCCAAAGTCCCCTTTTTCACCCCACTTTTCTCCATTTTTCCCCGCTTTACACACATACACATAATCAAGCAATCAGTCAGTGCATGTATTACACGTAATAATGGGGATAAAAAACGGGAGGGTGATGAGCCTTGTCTCTACTTGGGCAGATCGAGTGAAAAAAAGCTTGGCCAAGTAGACACAGATCAGCTGACCGACCAAAACATTAAAAATGGCGGAGGCTGCCTGGTCAAACACTGATTGAAGAAATTTATTTGATACAGTTTGTATGCTCAAGTGTCAACAAAACTCACATTTAGCACATTAATGATCATTCTTATATACGTGCTGATGATGATGGGAGGCATTATATTTCGTCTTAGCTCAGATAGGTGCTTCGTCACTAACCCGTTCATAGCGGTTTTACAAACAAATCTATAAACTAGTCACAATATCCAAAGAATCTTTAGTGTTTCATTACTTAACACAATGAATTTGGTGAAGTTTAACCTCCTCATAAGAGAGAAAAAAGTCCACACTTGGAGCACTTGTAGTATGGAGCTGAAGTGGTCGCCATTTTCTTTGTTTACAAACAGGGGAGTGTGCTGCCAGGGGAATTTGTCTGTGCGTTTCAAACCTTGCTGCACTCCCGCCATAGGTAGTTTATGCGTGTGGTTCGTTTTGGGGGGTGTCTGGCACCTTGCCATGTCATAGAAAAACGTGGCATAGAAGTCCGCATCATAGTCAACTTGGCTGCATTACACAGGAGATGCAAAAAAACATAAAATTTGACCTGCATCAAGAAGTTTGGCATTTCTAGCTTGGAGGTTCTGTGTAGTCAAAATGAACAAACTTTCCCACTTTCAGGCAAGATCTCGTGGCCCTAGGTTCCATATGTTTCTCAGGAAATGCACTGTCCAAACCATCCCATGTCAAAACCATCACCACCCTCCCCCACTTTGTTTTTGTTGATCTGAAGAAGGCTTTTGACAAAGTCCTTAGGGAGGTGGTGAAGTGGATACTTAGAAAGCTTAGAACTGAGTGATTGGTTAGAGTTGTTATGAAGTGTTCAAGGGTGCTGGTATCCAGTTGAGAGTGAGCGAAGATGTGAATGATGAATTTTTTGTGAATGTTGATGTGCATCATGGGTCAGTTTTAAGTCTTATTGTTTATCATTATGTTTAAAGCTCTCTTGCATGACTTCAGATCTGGACTGCCATTGAAGGTGTTATATGCAGATAACTTGGTGTTGATCATGAAGAATGAGGAGGTGGCAGAGGAAGGATTTAGGAAGTGAAGAGATGGAATGGGGTATAAGGGTTTAAGTGTAAATACAGATAAAACAAAAGTGATGATGTCTAGAGTGGGTGGCAGTGCTGCCAATGAGAACAGGACTGTGGCTATGGGCAGTTTGCCACAAGGATGTGGTAAGTAACTCCATTTTGTGCTCTGCTTGTGATAAGTGGTTGCACAAGAGATGTTGTGGTATTGCTGATAGGCTGCAAAATAATGCTGAATTTTAGTGTGTGTAATGCAAAGGACAGCATTTAGAAGTAGAGAGATGGGAAAGGATTAGTCTTGTTGTAGAGTATCTTGACTATGTGGAAGAGTTTTGTTATTTGGGGTTCATGTTATGTACCGGAAGTGGGGCTGGAGTTCGCTTGACAGCAGGGGTAAGAAGTGGTTGTAAGAAGTTTAGGAAGGTGTTGCCTCTCATGACAATGAGAGAGTCTTCCCTCTGTGCTTGTAAGAAGTTTAGGAAGGTGTTGCCTCTCATGACAATGAGAGGGTCTTCCCTCTGTGCTAAGTGGTCCTTGTATGCTGCATGTGTAAGGAGTTTAATGCTGTACAGAAGTGAGAGACTTGGCAGTAACAGAGAGGATTGCTGTAGGTGCAAACATTCATAGATGAAAATACTGTAAAGTATGGGGCATCCCTGAATCACAAGCCATGAGGAGTTAGCATTGCAGTTGAAGATTTAAAAGGAAGAATGGGACTTAAATGTATTAATTCTGTGATGAGAAGGGGTTGATTGAGATCGTTTGAACATGTGGAGAGGATGAAGGATGACAACTTGGTGCAGAGGGCGAGAGGTATGAACACCGAGGGTAGAGTTGTGAAAGGCAGACTAGAAAAGACTTGGGATGAAGTCGTACACTAGGGATAAGGGACTGAATAGAGAGGCTTGCAGAGTTTAAGCAGCAAGGACAGCCACCATTAGGTACCAAACTCAATGCATGCAGGCTTGTTGGAGCCTTTATAAATGAAATGAAATGAAGCAAAATGAACTTCTCTCCTCCCTTCCCCGCCAGATAAACTCCTGAGTATGGTTCCAATATTTTGGCTGTTCCATTATCGAATTTGCTTAATACACTAATTAGGGACAGTGTAAATAAATATTACTTTAAATATTTTTTGTGTTGATCTCTGTCCCTAGTTTTCGAATGTGAAACAATTCCTGGATTTTTCTGTCAGTGGCCAGATTCCTTGTTCTGGGAAGGAATGGCCACAAACAAATCTTGTGGGTTTTTTACAGTTATTCATAAGTACCGTTCGCTAACCATGTGGTAGATGGGGGTGCTCATCATCCACTCACTTGATGTAGTGCTGCTCTTGGGTGTCTGCCCTTTCCTCTCTTCAATCCTTCTTTCCTTCCATCCTCTTCTGTCTTTCTTTCCTTCATTCTTTCCTTGTTCTTCTGCCTGCGGGTGACTTTACACTCCCTCTTCTCTCTCTCTTTCCTTTATTCTTTCCTCTTCCTTCTGCCTGTGGGTGACTCTACACTGAATGACAAGCCAAATGATTTCCTGTGCACCAGGAAACTATTTACTATGCTGGGTGGTAACCATATAACCAAATTTTGGCGGATTAAGCCGGTGAAGGTTTATTTCCAGGGGGTGGTTGGGGTTGATTGCTCATGTAATTCCACTCAGGGATGAGTGAGGCTGGTCACTCTCATCTTAAATGTCGGGACCAACTGCCTAGCCCAGGGCTCCTACACTCTCCATGGGGCAATGTAGGATTGGATGATAGATGGATGAATGGATTAAGTTTATGAAGTTTGTTGGGTATTTTAAATTAATGTATTCATGAACCTTCTGTTATTTCACTATACTGAATGTCATTATCAGTTCAGTAAATTCAAATCTGTTACAGATTTGAGCGACCCATTACTCGGGGACGAGATGCAGATGCCACTGATGAAGAACATCGGATTAGCAAGGAGAAGCTAGAGGAACTTATTGCCATTGTCAGCAGGTAGGTGAAGGTTGTATCATCACACGAAGTGACATAAGCTGTACACTTGATGATAAACTGTACACTGTTGATGATGATATCAACAAGTAATATGAGGTTATGTTAGTAAGTGAAAGATGGCAGTACAGCTATAAAGAAGTCTCATTAATGATTGTTGCATGGCTACCACCAGCCAGAGGAGTACAAGATACCTGTATTATTAAAGGTTTTGACTGCAGGTTTCTCTTGTGACTTGAATTCAAATGAGAGAGAATTTATGCTATGAGAGTTTCCGCTGCTACCCACCATGTGTTTCACATATGCTATTCCTTGCAGTGAACTGAGCTTTTCACTTTCCCTCTGCACAGCTGCACTGTAAACACCCATGAATTTAGCTGCAGACTTTTTTGTTTACTTACATTGCACTGTTATGGCCCAAAAGTGTCCTGCACCTGCCCCATCTAAGTCAAATACAGTGTGTTGCTGCTCATTTGCCTGAACACGAGAGAAAAGAAATGTCTACTTCCAATGATTGCAACAGCATTGGAATGGTGGGTACACATTTACAGTACTATCCATTTTTACTTTAATTTTTGGTAGTAACATGAGGATGTTTGCGGCTTTCATGGATTTGGAGAAAGCATATGACAGGGTGGATAGACAAGGATTGTGGAAAGTGTTAAGAATATATGGAGTAGATGGGAAGTTGTTGAATGCTGTGAAGAGTATGTACGATGGTGCGAAGGCTGCAGTGCGTGTGGGTGGTGAAGTAAGTGAATTTTTCTCTTTGAAAGTTGGGTTGAAACAGGGATGTGTCATGTCTCCATGGTTGTTCAATCTGTACATGGATGGGGTAATAAAAGAGGTACAAGGTAGGGTAGTGGATGTTGGAGTGGCCCTGGTGAGAGAGGATAGTGTTTGGAAACTCCCTGTACCGTTGTTTGCAGATGATACTGTGTTGTTGAGTGAAGACGAAGGGGAGCTGCAAGGCTTGGTGGATGAGTTTGGGAGAGTGTGTAAGAAACGGAATCTAAAGGTGAATGTAGGGAAGAGTAAAGTGATGGTCTTTGAGAGAGGTGAAGTTAGTGAATGTACAGCGAGGTTGGATGGTGAGGAATTGGAAAATGTGAGTACGTTTAAGTACTTGGGTAGTGTGATGAGTAAGGATGGAGGTTTGGAGGGTGAAGTGCTTGAAAGGGTACAGCAGGGAAGAAAGGTTGCTGGTTCTTTGAAAGCAGTGATAAGAAACAGGGAAGTGAGCATGGAAGTGAAAAAGTTACTACATGACAGTATTGTGATACCAACTCTAACGTACGGAAGTGAAGCTTGGACATTGTTGGAAGGACACAAGTCAAGAGTGAGAGCAGTGGAAATGAGTTATTTAAGAGGAGCCTGTGGAGTCACGTGGAGAGACAGGCTGACGAATGAAGATATAAAGGAGCGTTGTGGTGTGGATGTGGATGTGATAGGAAGCGTTATGAGGAACACACTGAGGTGGTTTGGCCATGTGGAGAGGATGGAGGGTGAAAGACTGACGAAGAGAGTGTATGTGAGTGAGGTGGAGGGGGGGAGAGGGAGGGGGAGGCCGAGGATGAGATGGAGGGATGGGGTGGAGAGGTATATGAGAGAGGGGGGTGTGAGTTGGGAGCAGGGCAGTGAAATGGCGGGGGACAGGGCGACTTGGAGGCGATTTGTTTGTGGCCACCCCAAACGGGATTGAGGCGTCTGGCAATAGATAGATAGATAGAACATGAGGACAGAGTTTGTCATCATCACACTGTTATTGTTCCAAGCTTTTCCTACCAGAGGTATGATAAGGTAGTGTCCATAAAACAGTCAAGGAGGGCCGTATTCCCAAGGCGGATTGAAAACTGATGACAGTCCTGTTTCATCAGCCCTTGGGACTGGCTGCTGACCATCCCTCTTTGCCGAACTTTTTCAGTGTTTCAGCAACACAGAGAACAGGTCAGCACGCTCCACAATACAGGTTCCTCTCACTGTCAACACCAGACTAAATGCACATTACACACTACACTTCCTATTCAAAATTTCACTAAAAATGGCATCATATCACAAAGCCTCGGAATCCCCAGGGAGGAAGACCATCAAAGGTCAGCATGCTCCGCAATACAGGTTCCTCTCACTATCAACACCAAACTAAATGCACATTACATACTACAATTCTTATTCAAAATTTCACTAAAAGTGGCATCATATCACAAAGCCTCGGAATCCCCAGGGAGGAAGACCATCAAAGCCCTCACTATCTGCTCCTCTTCCGGTGACAGCCAAGCGAGATGCCTGAAACCACTGTCTGATTCACTTCATCATTTCTGCAACATTTGCTGCCTTTCCTCTTATTTTCTCTCTTTTGAGCACCATCTCTCCACCTCTAAACCTTACCTTCTCTTTCTAACTGAGACTCAACTGTTTGGAATGACTGATAACAAACCCTTCTCCATATATGGGGTGGGTGCGTGTACAGCACCCACCCCATATCCCTGACTGCCTTGGAGAGAGTTCCAACATACTTGATCTCTTCCTTACAACTAATCTGTCTGCTTATGTTGTTAATCTTTGCTCTCCGTTGGGCTCCTCCAATCACAACCTTATCATCTTAACCAGTCCCATTGCTCTAGTAAGGCCTCTGGACCCTTCCAAGAAGCATTGGTTGTGGCACTTTGGGGCTGCTGGTTGTGAGGCCCTTAGGCAGTACTTCTTTGACTTTCCCTGGAATGATTATTGCTTCCATGGCAAAGAGCTGTCTGAGTGTGCCTTGCGCATTACGAAGGTTATTCTCTCGGGCATGGAACCATACATTCCATTCTCATATCCTTCGACCAATGCGAAAAAAAAAAAAACATGATTTAATCATGCTTGCTGTAATGCTGTCCGCAACAAGGACAAGGCCTACAAAAGGTACTGGAGCCAACCCACCCCTGAATCTCATCTCTTTTATGTATCTGCCCGAAATCGTGCTAAGTCTGTTATTTGCTTTGCCAAAAATAATTTCATTTGTTCTAAATGCTCTGAACTTTCCAACTTGAATTCTTCTCACTCCTTCTGGCACCTTGCCAAACACCTTTCTAACAACTTTACCTTATCATCCTTCTCTCCTCTTGTTCACTCTGATGGCTCTGTAGCTATTTTTTCTACTGATGAAGCAGAATTCTTCACACAGACTTTCTCCTCCAGTTCCACCTTAGATGATTCTGGTGCTGTTCCTCCATCACTCCCACCCTCTGACTTCCTCATGGCTGACATTAGGATGTCTTCAATTGATATATTTTCTGCCATCACTGGCCTTAACACTGACGAGGCATATGGGCCTGATGGGGTCCCTCCTGATACCCTCAAGATCTGTGCTTCTGTACTTACACACTGCCTAGGCAAACTCTTTCGCCTTTGTTTGTCAAGTTGTACCTTTCCATCTTGCTGGAAATTTGCTGTCATTCTGCCTGTCCAAAAAAAGGGAGACCATTCTCATCCTTCTAACTGTCTCCCGATTGGTTTAACATCCTGTGTTTCAAAAGTTTTCGAATCTATTCTTAACCAAAAAATTTTAAAGTATCTTTCTTATCACAACCGTCTTTCTGATTGTCGGTATGGGTTCTGTCAGGGACGCTCCACTGGCGACCTTCTCACCTACCTTTCAGACTCATGGTCATTCTCCTATTGGGATTTTAGCGAAAGTTTTGTCATAGGACTTGACATCTCGAAAGCTTTTGATCGAATCTGGCATAAATCTGTAATTTCCAAACTGCCCTCCTACGGTCTCTATCCTTCTATCTGTGCCTTTATCTCTAGCTTCCTTTGTGGTTGTTCTATGACTGCTGTTGTAGACAGCTACCATTCTTGAGATCTATCAATGGTGGTGTTCTTCAGGATTCCATCCTATCACCAACGCTCTTCCTTTTATTCATCAATGACCTTCTAAGCTGTACAACTAACCCTATCCACTCATATGGTGATGACTCCATCCTTCACCGTTCTTTTCGCTTCCCACAGCATCTGTCTCAGCAGTTACTTCACCAAATGAGGGATGAGGCTATGGCACACCTAATGTCTGACTTGGCTCATATCTCTGATTAGGGTAAAAGTAATGTTGTTTTTAATGCATCATAGACACAGTTCTTACATATATCAACCCGACAAAATCTTCCACATGAGTACCCGCTAATTTTTAACAATATCCAGCTCAATCCTGTATCATCTTTAAACATACTTGTTGTTCCGTTCTCTCGAGATTTATCTTGGAAAGACCATATTACCTCTCGTGTAAAATCTGCTTCCAAGAGACGGGGTATGCTAAGCCAACTCCTTGCCTTCTGGACTGCTGCACGGTTGTTGACTTTATACATGGGTTTTATGTGCTCCTGTGTTGAGTAGAACTCTTACTTGTGGGGAGGCTTCCTGCATACAACTCTTCTCAAGAAGATGGAGTCAAACACTTTTTGTCTCATTAACTCTGCTCTTTTTTACTGGCTCCCTTCAGCCTCTCTCTTCATTGCACAATGGCATCTTTATCTCTTTTTTTATTGCTACTTCAATGGTCACTGCTTCTCTGAACCGTCTGCTTGCATCCCTCCACCACTTCAGTAGGTGCATAGCATCCGTCAAGCAGCAAACTCTCTTCTCTTTTCTGTCCAACTCTTTAATGCAAGAGTTAATCATTACTCCGAGTCCTTCATGTATACAGCAGGTCAACTCTGGAACTTTCTTCCTTTGTCTGTATTTCCCACTGCCTATGATCTCTAGTCTTTCAAATGCAGTGTGTCCAGGCATCTTGAAATGAATGGCTCTGGTATCTAGTTTTTTTCTTTGAGGGAAAAATTCGCAGGCTCTTGGCCTTTGGTTCCTTCTTCCTAGCATTAAAAAAAAAAAAGAAGGCATACCCAATGAACTGAACCTTTTATTTGCTACTCAAGCTTCTAGAATCCTTACTCCTTCTCACAAGCATAGCTTCCTACACATATGCCTTTCACAGTACGGTAAGCTCTTCATTTGCACAAGTCTAGAATGCACAATTTCAGTTTGCACAACAAGGCCAACACATCCAGCTGGGCATGCATGCAAGCAGAAGCACCATTTGTGCTGCATCAAAAACAGAAAAAAAGTTCAGAAATTAAAAAATGTATGCAATGACATGCACTTATGTCACAGGTGGGAGCTGAAAACACACACACACACACACACACACACACACACACACACACACACACACACACACACACACACAGCTCAAGAGGGAGAATGAGAGGTTGGAAGAAGAAAGAGACAGGATGAAAGCAAACTAGATGAGTATGAATCCAAATCAAGAATACAGGACGAGCACATTAAAGAAATCAAGGAGCAACATAAGGGGTGGAAGAAAATTTGGGAAGAGGGAAATGTAAATTTGAAGGAGATTATAGAACAACAAAGCAAGGAAAAGGTGGAGAGGGAAGTGGTTAGGGTACTGAGAAGTAGAGAATCTTTAGTTAGAGATGTAGAGCAGATAAGAAAAAATGTGTAATAATTTCAGGAGTTAAAGAAAAAGTATGACAATAAGATTAGAAAGAGAAAGAGAAGAACTGGGTAAGGTTAAAGAAATAATATCAATAGTCATGGAGGAAAACAACGAAGCTCAAGAAGAGATTGAAGAGGTGTTTAGGTTAGGAAAGTACGAGGAAGGAGGGGCAAGGCCATTGAAGGTTAAGTTTAAGTCTCAGGCAACAGTAAATGAAATTATCAGTAGAACATGGAAATTATCAGACAAGGAAGGCTTAAAAAATGTTTGGATAAGGAGCAATGACCTCTGTTTTTAGACTGCCACAATCTTTTTAATACAATCAAGTAGTCAGTCAGTTCTTTCAGGATATAGAGCAAGCTTTAGAACCTTTCAACATAGACTCATCTCCAAACACTGACACAATAATCAGTACCTACAGTAGAATTGTTACAGCAGCCAGCAGATATTGTATCACAAATGTCAGCACCAAAACTTTCAGCCTTAACTTCTGCACTTATATAAAACAACTCATCTATCTATATCTATCTATAGCCCGACGCCCAAATCCCGCAAAGGGTGGCCGCAGACAAAACGCCTCCAAGTCACTCTGTCACCCACCATTTGACTCCCCTCCCCCCAACTCACCCCCCCCCTCCCTCATATACCTCTCAACTCCATCCCTCCACCTCATCCTCGGTCTACCCCTCCCTCTCCCTCCCTCCACCTCATCTACATACACCCTCTTAGTCAGTCTTTCATTCTCCATTCTCTCCACATGTCCAAACCACCTCAGTGTATTCCTCCTAATCTTTTCAACCACATCCACATCTACCCCACAACGTTCCTTCACTTCTTCATTCGTCAACCTGTCCCTCCACGTCACTCCACATGCTCCTCTCAAGTAACTCATTTCCACTGCTCTCACTCTTGACTTGTTCCCCTCTTGCAAGGTCCACGCCTCGCTTCCATACGTCAGGGTAGGGATCACAATACCATCATGCAGTGACTTCTTAACTTCCATACTCACCTCCCTATTTCTCATCACTGCTTTCAGTGTACCAACAACCTTTCTTCCCTGCTGTACCCTTTCACATACTTCATCCCCCAAAGTTCCATCCTTACTCATCACACTACCCAAGTACTTGAATGCACTCACATTCTCCATATCCTCACCATCCAACCTCACTGCACACTCTGTGACTTCATTCCTCTCAAACACCATAATTTTACTTTTGTTTACATTAACTTTCAGCTTCCTCCTCCTACACACTGTCCCAAATTCATTCACCAAACCTTGCAACTCCCATTCATCTTCACTCAACAATACTGTATCATCAGCAAACAGCAACACCGGAAGCTTCCAAAACTCATTATTTAAAAAAAAAAAAAAAATAAGTCCACTTAGCATTATTAGACACCTTGCACCACCTAAACAAAGCCATAATTGAACTTATCAAAACACACAGATAAGACAAACAGAAAAGTTTGATGGCCACCCTTGATCATGACAAACACCAGCAACTTGTGGAAACAGTAGGAAATATCCACTCATCCAAAACCTCACCCTCACAAACCCATTAAGCCCAATGAACCAGCAATGAAACTATCCCCAGTAAGACTGGACATGTAAGCATTCTAATAATCTGTTGTGCATGAAGAAGGCACAAAAACAAATCCCCAAAAGAAAGCCATCACAAATAATGAGAAAGAAAGAAAAGAAAAGAATTTTGAAAAAAATCAGAGGAAATACTCAAGCACCACTACCTCTCACATCACAGCAAGTACAGTACAGCAAATTATCAAAGGCAGAGAAAAATCCAAAACAGTAGGACTAAACTAGATTTCAAACATTCACTTAAACACTATGGCCCTATAGCAATTAATACCTTTATTGATATTTTCAGCCTTCCATGGACTTGTAACCAAATACAGTACAGTACCTGATTATCTGGAAGAATGCATATAATATCCCCACACTAAAACTAGGAAAACATCCCAGTAGTCCCTTATCAAATACAGCAATATTGCTGCTGTGCACATCATCCAGAATAATGGAAAGGTTAATCTTAATGAACTTAACCTGCACATTCCTCTATTTGGTCTTCTTCATAAATTCTAACCCAAACACACAATCCAATCTAAGCCATCCTAGATGGCTTCAAGAAGAAGCAGTCACCAATGTGAACTACATTGACAACAGTAAACATAAACAAAGATTTTGACACAGAATTCAGACATATCCTGATAAGTAAAATTTTAGGTACATGTAAGAAACTCTCTCAGGCAAACAAGCACAGGTACTTTACAAAAATCAGACTTCTAAATACAGTACTGAGTACAGCGAGCTTTCACATTACATGGAAATATTGTCCCTGAAAGATCCCACTTTATGAGATTTTCACGTTATTGGTCCCTATGTTCACATGTTAAAGGGTTTCATGGTACCCAAGCCATCCCCAAGTTCATCTTTCAGGGCAATTTTCAGAGATTTTTCCCCGGACATTTACCTACCTAATAATGACTTCATTACACACAAACACTGGAGGATTCCTCACCTTGAATTGAAGAGGTTGTGGGCTTGCTGGGGGGAGAGGGAGTGGGGTTCTGAGGCAGCGCAGGACTCCTACTGGTTCCCAACATGGTGCTCTTGCCACCCTGGCTCCATGGAGTTCTCATCTGAGGAAAAAGGTAAATCCTGTACATCCATAATCCCCTGTTGCAACTCTTCTGCTTCCTGCACAAACCCCTCAAAGTCAAGGGAACCCACAGACATAGCATCTTCCTCTGGCTCTTGCTGCTCTGGCATCTATCGAGGATGAAAGTATCAGGTGAGTAGAGCCTGGTGGCATTTCTCTTGCCTTAGCTCTTCATGTGGTCGCATTGCATGCAGCACAGTTTCCAGCATATCGGCCTTCTAAACCTCATCCACTTCATAAACTATGGTGGCTTCCTTGAGCACCTCTGCACCAGCCAAGATGTTTTTTATGTGTCCGACTCTGGGCATAGGCTTCACGGCCTGCTATCAAGGCCCAGCAGTCCTCCTACATACCATACACCTCTACATGTCACCACTTCGGCGCAAACACCCACCGTCCATATTGAATACATGCTAGGGCTGTCTCATGCAGGACTGGTGTATTGGTATTAGCGGGGGTATTTTTACGACATGTCAGCGGGTCTTCTGGTAGATCAGTAAAGCCTGATTTAATGAGATTCAAATCCTTAAACTGTTCCCTGCCCCAGCCAGGATTCGAACCTGGGTCCGTCAGGACTTCAGGCTACCTCTCTACCGATTGAGCCACCGCCATTTATGCGACCCAGTGTTGTAAGTGGTTCCATGGTTTATGCCTCAGCCTGATCCCCCTGCTTCTCTGCCTCATGATGTTCACTGTCGAGCTTTTCAGTGCGTTGCATGGCGTCCTCTGGCATCGTGTTTTCCTCCACAGCCTTGACCATATCCTTCTCTTGCACCACCTCACAGCCTGGCACAGCTCTGCATGCTCATACCGCTTCCTGCCGCACCTCACCACGTCGAATGGCACACAACTCAGGTGCCAGCTCGCGCCAGGCATGATTTGTTGTTGACACAGACTCCCAGTCCCATGCCTTAAGAATGTTTGTGATGACATTCCTCATATTGTACTTTTTCCAAAAAGCTTTCACAGTTAAAAGGTGATGCTGTGAAGGGTCATGCTGTGGCACTCGAGAAGAACAGGGCACCGGTTCAGCTGGGTTAGGCTGAGGCACTCAAGAAGAACAGGACAACAGTTCAGCTGGGTCAGGCTGAGGCACTCGAGAAGAACAGGACAACAGTTCAGCTGGGTCAGGCTGAGGCACTCAAGAAGAACAGGACACCAGTTCAGCTGGGTCAGGCTGAGGTGAATGGGAGGGAGCTGGCTGGGGATCTGCTGGGTCATCCAAAACCTCCTCATCAGATGCTTCCAAATCCTCATCACCATTAATCACTTCCTTCTGGAGGAGATGTTCCTCCTCACAATTGTCTGTGGCCTCCCTCAGATACTCAAACAAGATCATCTCATAATGGTGCTTCATTGAAGCTATCATTTCCTGGTCTAGGGATTTCATGTAAGTCATCCAAGTAAGCTGGGTGCCCTGGTGGGTTATAAAGCACCAACAGGATTGTAAATGGTATGCCCAACTCCTCACACCTTCTCGTTGCATCAGGAATAAAATATTTTTTGTACCACGTATTCAGAATATCCCTGTTCATCCACCCTGTCTTTGATTTCTTCCAATAAACCCCTGACTCATTCATGTATTTCAACTGCTTAAAGCACTTTTTTTTTTTTTTCTTTTTTTTAATACAAGTAAAAGCCTCATTGTATAGCCTGCCGCATTTTAAGACAAAAGTAGAGCAATGCTTACCTTATCAACTTCCCCACCCCTGCCTTGCCTGTGTTCTGTCGAGATATAGGTAGTCCATGGCATCCTCATGTATTGGAGACCCGGCTTGTCCATGGTATAAATTTGCTCATCACTGTAACCCCCATCCCTGATGATTCCCTTAAGGACATCCACAAACGTCTCTGCTGCTCCAGCATCTGCTGACATTCGTTCTCCTGTCACCTGTACTCTTTTCAAATCCTTCCTCTTCCTAAACTTGGCAGACCAACCATTCGATGCCTTAAATCTGCCTGGGGGTTGGGACAGCTTATGGCAAGCTACAGCATCCAGGTGGCGGGCTGTTTTACTTATGTTAATGGAGTTGATTGGAACTCCTTCCCTCTCCTTTCGGTTCAGGTAAATGACCAGGAACCTCTCCATTATAACGAGTGCTGGGTCAGACACTTGAATCCTCTGGTCCATGGGAGATCCCCCATAGGCCCACATGGTCTTCACAAAGGCATCCTTCTTCCCCAGGATCGTATGAATAGTTGACTCGTTCACCTGATACACCTTGGCAATGGCACAATTATGTTCTCCTCTCTCCTCCCGCTTGATGACATCAAACTTCTGCTTCTAGGTCAGACTCTTTTGATGTTTTGCTGGGTCAAGGTGTGGCGGCGTGGTCGGGCTTGGTCAGGTGGTCAAAAAAAAAAAAGAGCAAAGATAACACACAGCATGTGTGGAGCCAAAGTGCAGAAAGAGGGTAGACTCAAGTGGGGCAGAAATGCTCAGTGGACTGTGATGACACCACGTGCAGACATGTGACAGCCATACATCGTTGGCTGATGCAACCTGCGCTATAACAAGTGCTGCCTGCATTGTCTGTTCCCAATACGTTATGACCAGTTTTTTCGCATAATGACTGTTTAAACCATAATTTGTGGCCTCAGGCTGTGCAATCCCTATCGTTGCAGCCTAGTACGGTTTTCGAAAAAATGGGCAGATTTTTTTCTCACTCATTATATCTGTCATTTTCGAGTTTTGACCATTTCCTGGTCTCAAAAATTGCTTTCCGTGTTGTGTGAGGTTTGCGCACTCTGATCATGCTTTAAGTGAGAGCTGGCTGTACTATCCAACATCATCCCACAGAGCTCAGTCCTTTTACCCTGACTTTTAACCTTTTCCTCCACAACCTGCTAACCTCTCCAACTTCAGTAAGAGTACTTTCCTGTGCTAATGACTTGGCAGTAGCTTGACATCACTCCAAAATTCATCTTTCAGCATCCTACCTCCAACTGTACTTACACTCTTTAGAACAGTGGCTAAGATGAGACAAAATACTGTCTCACCAACCATGTCAGTCATTACCCTCTTCACTCCAGACAAACATGAATCTCATTAACACACCTTTAGGTTTCTGTTCCCTCCTTAACCAACTGCTCCCACCTGAAAGACACCACAAAATTTTAGGACATACCTCGGATACACACAATCTTTTCTGAGAACACAAGTAATGTCATTGCAAGTGCATCTTGTATACTTAATGCCTCTCTAACGCTCCCAGACATTATCTTTGAACAAGAAATTGAAACCCATCCATAAAGAGTCCATTAGAACAATAGTGGTTTGTGCTAGCCAAGGCTGGGCCTGCATGTGAACTACTGTAATACAAACATGGATAAGCTTTAAAAAACACAAAACAAATCCTTACAAATAATATCAGATTGCACTAAAACTGCAAATACAAGTCACCTTGTCAAAAAACATTAACTTTCAATCAAGGATCATATGAATATGAGAGGCACATATTTCCTTGCCTCAAGTCAAGACCCATCCCACCCTTGCTAATTCATAGTGTGGTATGTTGCATTATCCCCCTCCCAAAAGAAACAAAAAATATGTGAAAGACAACAACAACAACAACCACCCAACACTACACAGAGTGACCCAGCAACATCCATTTTCCTCCAGCAAACATTAAGCTTCAGAAACACACACATACACACAACCAAATACACAGCCACCACAATCTCCCAAAACCAAATAGCATGCTTCATGAACTACCACTAGATATCCACCCCTCAGAAACTACCCTACCCTGAGAAACATGAAAGGACCTGTCAAGACTGCAGTGTGGTTAACACCATTCCCTGCTACTCATACATTACCAGTACAACTCAAAAATGGTTCATTGTGCCCACATTGCAGTGCAGCCCCCCTACATTATAACACAATTACTCACATCATTCACCACACTAACACAGCACAGACAGTCCTTCAGCATAACCACAGTGAAAGGCAGGCCTTTGGGAATGACAGATTGAAATGGCTTGTTCCTGTAGTCTACTGGGCCTGAGGTTGCAGCAGCAACAGTCTCAATTGCCACTCCAGCCCAACTTATAGAGCACTGTCATGTCACAGGTCACTACCTACCATTGTTTTTTCGACACCTAAGGCAGTTATGTCGTTAACTTGAAACTTTCTTATTTATTCCAGATGCATCATCAGGCGAACTAATGACATCTTATCCAAGTACCTGCCGGTGAAGATAGAACATGTTGTGTGTTGTCCGCTCACTCCCACCCAGCGTGCCATATATCTTGCCTTCATTAACTCATCATGTGTTAAAAAGCAGATCACAGGTAACTACATAGTGAGTAAAATATTGTACAGGCATACCCTGATATCCAGCGGCTATGCATACCCATAACACGGTCGAAAATCGATTTTGATTTTGTAAGATTTTGAAGCAATTTTTGTCATAAGTTTCTGAAAAAAAAAGTGAAGATGCATTCCAGCCCCTTTCCAAAACTCACAAATATGTAAAGTAATCTACCAATAAATACTAAATAGTAAAACTACTCATGTTTATATCATGTAATTACTATCTAAAGGACTTATTTATTCTAAAAGTACCATGCTTATGTGTTTGTACAGTAACCAGTTTGGGCAGCCATTTATTAAACATAGGGTACCATGCAAATCACCACACAGCCAGTCCTGCATAGAAAGATATTTGTTTTTCCATTATACAACCTCCAATTGACACCCCACGAATTTCTCTGTCTCTCCTCTCTCCCCCTCTATTTTTCTTCCACTATTCCTCTTCCTTTTATCCTCCTTTCTTTGTATTCTTTCTTCTGTTACATCTATCCCCCACCCTCGTTCCTTTTTGAGTCACATGCAAATGTTATAAAATGTTGGAGAAAACATATGACAGGGTGGATAGACAAGGATTTTGGAAAGTATTAAGAATATATGGAGTAGATGGGAAGTTGTTGAATGCTGTGAAGAGTATGTATGATGGTGCTAAGGCTGCAGTGCGTATGGATGGTGAACTGAGTGAATTTTTCTATTTGAAGGTTGGGTTGAAACAGGGATGTGTCATGTCTCCATGGTTGTTCAATCTGCACATGGATGGGGTAATAAAAGAGGTACAAGGTAGGGCAGTGGATGTTGGAGTGGCCCTGGTAGAAACTCTCTGTACTGTTGTTTCCAGATGATACTTTGTTGAGTGAAGATGAAGGGGAGCTGCAAGGCCTGGTGGATGAGTTTGGGAGAGTGTGTAATAAACGGAATCTAAAGGGGAATGTAGGGAAGAGTAAAGTGATGGTCTCTGAGAGAGGTGAAGTCATAGAATGTACAGTGAGGTTGGATGGTGAGGAAATGGAAAATGTGAGTATGTTTAAGCACTAGGGCAGTGTTATGAGTAAGGATGGAAGTTTGGAGGGTGAAATGCTTGAAAGGGTACAACAAGGAAGAAAGGTTGCAGGTTCCTTGAAAGCAGTGATAAGAAACAGGGAAGTGAGCATGGAAGTGAAAAAGTTACTACATGACAGTATTGTGATACCAACTCTAATGTATGGAAGTGAAGCTTGGACGTTGTTGGAAGGACACAAGTCAAGAGTGAGAGCAGTGGAAATGAGTTATTTAAGAGGAGCCTGTGGAGTCACATGGAGAGACAGGCTGACAAATGAGGCTATAAAGGAGCATTGTGGTGTGGATGTGGATGTGATAGGAAGCGTTATGAGGAACACACTGAGGTGGTTTGGCCATGTGGAGAGGAGGGAGGGTGAGAGACTGATAAGGAGAGTGTATGTGAGTGAGGTGGAGGGGGGGAGAGGGAGAGGGAGGCTGAGGATGAGATGGAAGGATGGGGTGGAGAGGTATATGAGAGAGGGGGGTGTGAATTGGGAGCAGGGGAGTGAAATGGTGGGGGACAGGGCGACGTGGAGGCGATTTGTTTGTGGCCACCCCATACGGGATTGAGGCGTCTGGCAATAGATAGATAGATAGCTACTGGGTACACTAACCTTATTGAAACCTCAACGAGCTACTTGCCTTGCCCCTAAATGTAGACTCGTTGAGGTAAATGTGCGATTTATTTGGGGGATATGTTATGTGCAGGAGGTGGGGCAAAAGCTAGCTCTGTGGCTAGATTTAGGAGTGGTTGGAGGAAGTTAAGGGAGCTGTTACCTCTCCTGACATTGAAAGGGCTCTCCCTTCATGCTAAGAGATCTTTGTTTGTGGCATGTGTTTGGAGTGTAATGCTGTATGGTAGAGAAACTTGGGCAGTAAAGGAAGAGGATATTCATAGGCTTAGACGAACAGAAATGACAATGATTAGGTGGATGTGTAGTGCGTCCTTGAATGTAAGGTCCAGGGAGCTAGAATTGTGATATGAAAATTGAGAGGAAGGATGGGACTTGAATGTGTTGGTATTGTGATGAGAAGGGGTAAGTTGGGATGGTTTGGGTGTGTTGAGAAGATTGAGAATGACAGTTGTGTGCGGAAGGTGAGAAGTGTGAATGTCAGGAGTGGGGTTGTGAGAGGCAGACTGAAAAAGACCTGGGACAAGGTCATAGAGTGTGACCTTAGAGATAAAGGATTGAACAGGGAGGCTGTCTGAGACTGAGCAGTGTGGAAGGCTGCCAGTAGATTACCAATGCCGATGCATGCAAGCATGTTGGAGCCTTTATAAATGACGCAGTACAACGTCACCGGATTCTAGGTGTCCTCCATTCATTAAATATCTGTAACAGTTGAACTTGAACTGCTGTAGGCTAAAGTTTGGGGGAAAGCGAGTTCCAGGGAGAAGCAATTTAAGGAATAAAGGAATTTTGATAGACAGAAGTTCTGTAGTATGACAGTGTTACAGTTAAATCATTAGTGCTACCAATCTTCCTTGTGCATCTGTACCCTCAGTGTTCACATCTTGTACCTCCTGTACCCACAAATGGTTTTCATATACAATGTGATGTTGTAAGTGGTTTTGGGCTTTATTTAAGTTGGGCCAGCACTTGGATTTTGTAATGGAGCCCTAGGTTACATTTCCCTATTAAAACCATGTTGTAACATGTTCACCTAATACTAAATCACTTTGCTGGTCTGGTTTTGGACAACACAACCTTGTCAATATTTAAGGGAAATCATTATTACTGGTACAGTATTAACCTGCAGAGGGAGATGGGCGGTTGGGCAACACAGCACTCGCAGCCATAACCAGCATGAAGAAACTTTGCAACCATCCTGATCTCATCTGGGACAAGGTCAAGGCCAGAGATCCTGGATACTCCCACCTGGAGACTTACTATCCTCCATCTCATGACCCAAGGTTAGATTAAGTTTGTTTATGTAGTTTTATCCATGATATATGGGTAGAATCTTTGTATCTTGTCAAACAGTCATCACTGTTATGAAGGGAACTCATGCACTAATAAAAAGGTTCATTCCAAATTTTTTATGCAGTTGCTCGTTGTTAAATATTCCCTGTTAATTTATCTTCAGATAAGATGAATACTACCCATACATACCTGGGTGTGAGCACCCACATACATGGCCATAACCACCCTAACCAGCCACTCCTCCAACCCAAGCTTTCTTGTTGCTCACTTCACCACCTCTCTAGGGACTCTGTCAAAGGCCTTTTCCAAATCAACAAAAACAAAATACAGATCCCTTTTCTTCCAAATATATTTTTCCTGAAGCTGTCGAACAATGAATATGGCATCAGTGGTCCCCCTGGCTTGCATAAAATCCAAACTGCATCTCATCAATATTCACTCTTTCTCTAATCATACCTTCTAGAACTCTCTCCATTACCTTCATTATCTGGTGTAAGAGCTTTATACCTCTATAATTTCCTCTTTCCAGGGTATCACGCTTCCCTTCATACATACTGTATTTACAATTACACTCTTCAACCAATCATCTGGGACAACGCATTCATATATAATCATATTTATTAGGTCAGTGACTAACCTCACCCCTATTTCTCCTGAAACCTTGAACATTTCAGCAGTCAACCCCGAAACACCTGCTGCCTTCCCCACCTGCATCCTGCCTATTGCCTCAATCACAGTAGCAGCGTCAATCAAAAGCCAAGGGCCAAACACTGGATCTGCTGGCTCCAAACCTTCCCTGTCCCAGTTAAACTCCTCATTCAACAACCGCTTATAATGCTCTCTCCATGCATCTTTAATATCGCCACTGTTCACCATTACCATTCCTTCATCATTCTTCACACACTGCTCACTTATAATATCCCGATTATCCCTCTTCATCTGATTTGCCACCTTAAATATCATATTTTTCCTTTCCCCATGATTTAAGTTATCAAGTAAAAGTCTCTGTGACTCAGACTTCGTCTTGTATACCTCTCTTCTAGCCCTAAGCTTGGCAGCCAAGTATTCCTCCTTGTTACCACCTTTCTTCCATTCCCAGAAAAGCCTTCTTTTCTCCTTGACTGGAGCTTGTACACCCTCATCCCACCACCAAGTTACTTTATGTCTTTGTGGGCCTCTAGTCTAACTGCATATTACATCAGTAGCTCTCAAGAGGTTGTTCTTGAGGGCTCTGTACTGTTCATTAATGCCTCTGTCTACTGCTCCCTGTTCAGCTACCACTCTCCTCATCTCACAATAGAAGGCATCCCATACTACATGGTTTTCCAGCTTCCATATTTTCCTCCTGGGTACACAAGTCCTCTTTTCCATCACTTGTTCCTTAAGCACCATATCATAAATCAATAGTTTGTGCTGCTGCACACACTCCTTACTTCCTATAACTTTATATATATGTACATATATTATAGAGAGGTATATGAGAGAGGGGGGTGCGAGTTGGGAGCAGGGCAGTGAAATGGCGGGGGACAGGGCGACTTGGAGGCGATTTGTTTGTACCTCGGATTGCCACCACTGGCAGGGTAGGGCTGGAGGCACAGGGTCCTCCTGGTCACCATCAAGCGACTGTGCCGGCAGCGACTGTTGCTATTTCCGGGAATGCTCGTCGGCGAAGAGGTGACGGTGCGGCCTTATTCTTTACCAACATCCGCGGCCTTACCACAAATTTAAACTCAGTTCATTTTTTCCTTCAGTCCATATCCCCTTTGGCCCTTTTCCTCACAGAACCACAAATCTCACCCTCTACCGATATATCTCCATTTTGTTTTCCTGGTTACCATCTCCTTACAAACTTCCGTAACAAGGGCGGCACCTGTTGTTATATCAAATCCCAATGTGCAGTTGATACTATTTTAAGCTTCACTTCATCCAGTTTTGATTACTCATTATATAAATTAAATTGCCAAAACATTACCAAATATATCTGTGTAGTTTATCGTTCCCCCAATGCTTCTTCGGAACCCAGTGTATTTGATTCCATATCCACTCAGTTGAGTAACCTTGACCTTGCCCTTGGCAATGAAATTACCATTTTGGGTGATTTTAACATACACAATGTTGAATGGTTATTGCATTCTGCCCGGACTGACGACGCTGGTCTAGAATGCGAGCTGTTTGCGGAATCATTTAATCTCACCCAGTTGGTAAAGCAACCAACCAGAATACCTGATAATCCTGACCATAATGCCCATCTCTTGGATTTATTCTTGACAAATAATCCAGATCAGTACAGGATAGAGGTACTGTCACCACTTGGATCCTCTGACCACAATCTCATCAAAGCCTCATTAGTTAACCCTCCTACATCTCCCCATTCCGAACCTGTCAGGGTGACCTGATGGCACTTTGACAGGGCAGACTGGGATGGATTTAGAAATTATCTTGCTGATGTTTCATGGCAGTCTTTCTTCTCTAGTGATCCCAGTTCTACCCAGTCCCACATTTGCGACTTAATACTAGCTGGTATGGATTTATTCATAACAAATCAACAGTTCACTAAAAGATCAAACACTCCAAAATGGTTTGATGGCAATTGTGCCAGAGCAACAGCCCAAAAGTCATTAGCATATAACTTACTTAAAATCAAAAACATCTGAATCACTCTCCCAATTTAAAATTGCTAGAAATCATGCAAATGCTGTATTAAATCTATCTAAATCAAACTTCCTTCAAAAGCAAGCATCAAAACTACTTAACAACCCTAATGACAATAGAATATTCTGGTCAACTCTTAATTCTTTCAATAATAACTTTAACAAGTCATCTTCCATTCCCCCACTAAAATCTTCAGATGGCAATATTACAAATGACCCATGTGGGAAAGCAGATATCTTTGCTAATACCTTTGCAAGAAACTCTACCATAGACGATACCAGCCAGAATGTCTCAGTACTGGAACTTGATTCTCCCGAAATTGCCCCACTTAAAATACAGACAAGATTCGTAAAATCCATCATTCATTCATTCATCCATTCATTGCCAGACGCCATGTATCCCAGACGGGGTGGCCAATGGCCTAGACAATTTACCCACCAACAAAGCTCCAGACCCAGATGGAATTCCACCAATTGTTTTGAAAAAGTGTTCCCCTGAACTTGCCTCTGTCCTAGCCAAATTATTCAGACTATGCATACGTACTTCTTTATTCCCAAATTCATGGAAAGAAGCCAATATCCACCCAGTTCCGAAGAAAGGAAGTTCGTCTGACCCCTCCAATTACAGACCAATAGCTGTCACATCTTCTCTTGGTAAGGTATTTGAAACTTTAATTAATAAGCATATTGTTAAACATCTTGAATCCAACAACTTAATTAGTGATAGACAATATGGTTTTTGCCACGAAAGATCCACCATTGACATACTCAATCTCTTAACTCATACCATCCATCAATCAATTGATCTTTTTGGAGAAACTCATGCAGTAGCTCTTGATATCTCTAAAGCTTTCGACAGAGTATGGCACCGTTCCCTGCTGTCCAAACTCCCTTGCTATGGACTAACGTCTTTTGTTCCTTTGATTTCTTCATATCTTAGTGACAGGAAAATAAGAGTAAAAGTAGATGATGTATATTCGAATTTCCACTCAATTAACGCCGGCGTGCCGCAGGGATCAGTTCTGGCGCCAACCCTATTTCTGGTTCATATTAATGATCTCTTATCTGTCACTCACAATCCCATTCACTCATATGCAGATGACTCAACACTACATAGTTCATTCACACTCAGACATCCATTTACAAAGTCTAATGTCTCTACCTCTCAACTCAGTATAGCCATCTCCATAAATCAAGATCTAGCTACAATCAGTGAATGGGGACAAAACAACCTTGTCTCTTTTAATGCTAGTAAAACTAAATATATACAGTTTACTAATAGACAGATAATGCCAGATTCTTACATTACCTTCAGTGCTACTAATATTCCCATCTCCAAAAGTATTGAAATTCTTGGTGTCTCACTTAACAGTGCCCTCAGCTGGACTTCTCATGTCAGATCACTTGCTAAAACCGCCTCAAAGAAACTTGGATTATTGTACAGAGTCCGTAACTTCTTCGCCGATGAGCAGTTAGCTATAATTTATAACAGTCATGTGCGCTCTCAGCTTGAATATTGCTCACCCTTGTGGAATGGTTGTGGAGAGGTTGCATTAAGACAACTAGACAAAATTCAGAATAAAGCTGTTAGAATCATTAACAACCTTGCCATTACATATAAACTACCTCCTCTGCAAGTAAGAAGGAATGTTGCCTCCCTTACATTATTTTACAGATATTTTTTCGGCAAATGCTCAGACGAAGTTGCATCCATGGTGCCACCTCTCCATGCCTTCCCTCGTGCTACACGGGCATCTGGTAGCGCTCATGACTGGAATGTCACTCAACCATATTGCAGAACTTCTGCCTATCAGAATTCTTTCATTCCCCGAACTGCATCTCTCTGGAACTCGCTTCCCCAGAGTTGTTTTCCTCCAAATTTCAACCTACAACTGTTCAAGTCTAACTGTTACAGATATTTTATGAATAGAGGACACCAGTAATCTGGTGTATGGATTATTTTTTTTTTCCTCATTTGTTTTTCCTTCCTCTGTTCTGTTATTTAAAAATATATATATATATGCGTATATATCTATCTATCTCTATATATACAGTAATCACTTTAATATCCGGACGCCCAATAACCGAACATCCCCACTAACCGAACCTTATCGTCCTGGGATCAAACATTCCCAAAATGGTCCGAAAATCCAAAAAAATTGGAAAAAAAATCGATTTTTTGCCGTCCGTAATTTGAACTTGCTGCACGCGCTGCGTGAGAGCATTGTTTTGGTTCGTCATTCCTCCGACGTCCGATAGAGCACCGCTGCATCCTCCCCACTTCCCGCCTGTCTCTCACTGCGACAAGACCTGCGCTGTTCGCCATGGCTGCCCACGTGCTCGCTTTTGTGGTGGTGCCGTACTTGCTGCAAGGCCTCCTGCTGCTCTCTGCCATACTCTTAGTGTGTGTGATGATGGCCCCGCCTCCTGAGAAAAGGAAGAGAGTGGTGTTGACTCTGGAGAAGAAACGGGAGATATTGGAGAAGGTTGATGCGGGTTGGTCTTCCTCTCGCATTCTCCGCGAGTTCAACCTGGCCCGGTCAACTTTGTTCGATATCAAGCGTTCCCGAGACAAGCTCATGCAGTACACGGCTGACTTCTCGTCGAGAAGCAAACGCAACGTGGAGAGGAAGGTTATGTTTACCCCCAAGTATGCAGAGATCGACCGCTCCACGTTGATTTGGTATCGACAGCAACGTGCAGCTGGTGTGATGGTACGTGGAACGGAGCTGAAGGCTGCTGCTGAGAAGTTTGCAAGGCTTCACGACGCCCTTGACTTCAAGGCATCCGAGGGTTGGCTCTTCGCGTTCAAGTTACGACATGGCCTTACTAACCGTAAAGCACATGGCAAAGCATTGGACGCTAACGAGGATGGAGTGGACGAGTTTCGGCACAAGGTGAAAGGCTTGATCGACAGGGAGGGCCTCACTCTCGGTCAAGTCTATAACGCTGACGAAACTGGCCTATTCTATCGCTCGGTGCCAACGAACACTCTCGCCGATGAGACGGAGAAGCGTGTACCTGGCCGCAAGCTTTCTAAGGAACGGATATCTGCTTTGTGTTGTGCCAATGCTAACGGCATGCACCGGCTTAAGCCCGTTATTGTTGGCCGTGCAAAGCAGCCTCGGTGCCTTCGTGGGGTGATGGATGTCCTTCCTGTCGTATGGTACCATTCTTTGAAAGCATGGTTCACAGCTGTGATTTTCAAAGACTGGTTTCACCATCACTTCGTCAAGGAGGTCATACATTACCAGACGAAGACACTGGGAATTCCTCGCGACCAGGTAAAGGCTCTCCTTCTCCTCGACAATGCACCTGCCCACCCGTGCGACAAGGACTTGGTTGCTGAGAATGGCCGTATTAGGTGCATGTTTCTGCCACCTAATATGACTGCTCTCATTCAACCAATGGACCAAGAAGTGATCGTGGCAACAAAGCGCCTGTACCGTCGGAAGTTCCTGGACGAGGTGATGGTGGTTCTCGAGGACGAGGACGAGCGCAGGGAAGGACGTGACACTCGAGGCAAGCGGACTTTGGAAAACCTTTCGCCGCTACAACATCAAGTCTGCGCTGTACAACTGGGCTAGTGCATGGAAGGAAGTCCCTGTGAAAACTCTTGAAAATGGTTGGTCTCGTCTGCTTCTCGGAACAGATGTGGAGTACGATTTCCTAGGGTTTGACGTGGATGACTTCCATGCACGGCTACGTACGCACGGCGACGATGTTGATGTGGACGATGTTCGTGAGTGGTTGGACGACGACGAGGGCGATCCTGGGTATCAGACGTTGTCTGATATCGAGATCGCGTCTTCGGTTGCTGGTGTCAGTCCCGAACTTGAAGATTCCGACGACGAAGGCGATGATGATGCAGACTCCGCCCAGCAGGACACTACTCCAGCCATCCCCAAGCTGAGCGCACTCCGGGAACATCTAGAGTTCGTCCTAGACTACCTGGAACACCCGGACTGCGACAGGGAGATGGGACCTTGGGACTCGTGGAGGAAGTGCGTGCTTTCCGGCAGCGCATTATCAATCGCCAGAATCGTCGGTCCTTGCGTCAGTCAACGATTGACAGTTTTTTCAGGCCCGTGACCCCCACTGTGCCAAGCCCTGGTTCCACTCCATTGCCTCCCCAAGACAGGCCCTCATGCTCCGAGCCACAGCCCAGCACATCAGCTACAGTGGAGTCACCGCTCGACGTGAGTTTGCGGCTGTCTTCAGAGTCTTCTGTAGTCGGTACGCCATCACCACTACCCACCGATGCACCCCTTGGACGCCTGCCAGTGATACTCTCGGGCTCTGACAGTGAATAAACAGCAAGAACTTCTCCACTAGACCACACGGGAATTTTGAGTGTTGTGCAGTGAAAAAACGGTGTGTTGTGTTAAGGTTTTCAAGTTGGGAGAAAAGACTAAGTAGAAAAGAAATTTAACGTAACTAACCTTCTTTGTTTTGGCTTTGGAAACTTAAAAAACTTGGGAAAAGTTAATGTGCAACACTTAAATTTAATGGAACATTATTTGGACTAAAGTGAACACTGTGAAAAGAACGGACTTCTGTGTGTTAGTGACTAAGTTCAGTGCAAGACTTCAGGAAGAGTGTAGTGCAAGTGCTTCAGGAAATCGTTCTTACTGTCAGAGTCCGAGAGGAGGCGGTTATTCATCGAGGTGGCCAGGGACTTGCTGTAAGTAGCCAGAATGTTTCATGTTGTACTATTTTCCATACTATATTTACCAGAATGTTTCATATTGTATTTTTTCCCATACTATACTTACCAGAAAGTGTCATACTGTACTTCTTTCCATACTAAACTTACCTCATGCATGTGCAGTAGGAATGTGTTTTTCAGAGTTCGGTTAGGTTAGGTTCGGTTAGAGTCCATAAGTACCAGAATGTTTATTAATGTATGAACATACTTCTAAACCCACATTTTATGTTTCTATTGCATTTATTTCAGTCATTTATGTGCCTTATTGGTGTGATTTGGGTGTTAAATAGGTGCTATGCATGTCCGGAGGGAGTTGTATAGGTGTTTCTCTGTGTTAGGGTCTGTAAGTACAAGTCCATAAGCTGGGGCCCAATATCCGGACGAAACCAATATCCGAACCTACCGATGGCTCTATTGATCCGGATATTGGAGGGGTTACTGCTGTCGGGCCCTGCTGTGGATGTCACTGCTTGCATTGCGCAGTTGACCCTTGTGCGGTGTGATGCGGTGATATATATATATATATATGCGTATATATCTATGCTATGAATGTGTTTGAATGGATGAGTAAATGGAGAGTGAGTCGTCCTGTCTATCGGCTATCTATCCTTTATATATATATATATATATAGATAGATAGATATATATATATATATATATATATATATATATCTATCTATCTATCTATCTATCTATGTGTGTGTGTGTATATATATATATATATATATATATATGTGTGTGTATATATAACTATATATATATATATATATATATATATATATATATATATATATATATATATATATATATATATATGTGTGTGTGTGTGTGTGTATATATATATATACAGTATATATATATATATGTGTGTGTATATATATATATATATATATATATATATATATATATATATATATCATTGCCATCATTGCCAGACGCCATGTATCCCAAACGGGGTGGTCAAGGGCTTAGAGTTAATTGTTTTACAGGGAGGGGCACTAATCCTCCACCAACCCCACTTGACACGTAGGGATGCCATATATATATATATATATATATATATATATATATATATATATATATATATATATATATACACACACACACACACACACACACACACACACACACACACTCCTTGAGTAACACGTGGTTGAGTAACATGTTTTTGTTCTAACGCGGTAAGCATATTGAGACAAGTCATGTCAACACGCAGAAAAACTTGAGCTCACGCGGGAAGTCAGCTGGACTGGCAACTAAATTTGAAAGTCGCGCGCGATGTTGTCACCCTCTAAACTCTGATTATCTGTCCTGGGTGCATATTTCCATTCTGTATGGGTATTTATCTCACTACCATATCCAGCCACTTCAGCCATGCAGCCTTAGTGGGATAGGTTAGGTTAAGTTAGGTTAGGCTGAGAAAATTTTGCCTGGGAATCACTGCTCATATTTTCGAGAAAAACATATGGTTAGTTTTGAAACTACTGGGCGAGCATCCTTCCTGGCTGAGGGTTCCCGGTGGTGAGATGAATACGCATACAGAATGGAAATATGCTTCCTAGGCACACTCAAGGCCGAATAGTTAGACAAAAATTGCGGGTTTCATAATTACAGGGGATGAAATGGAATGAAAATGTATGCTAAGCAGAAAAAAAAAAAAAAAAAAACTCATCCATATGTTCTCATAAAGTAGGGTTCGGTTCCACATTCTTTGTTCAATTTTATGCTTCCCAACACATTTCGGACCAACTGGGCGTATGGTTATCTGTCCTTTCTCATGCCTCACCTAGCTTTTACACACTCATAATGGGTTTCGCAGTTTTAAGGGACGAAATGGAATGAAATTGTTAGCTAATCAGAGAAAAATTTACTCTTTTATCCATGTGTTCACGTAAGTTAGCATTCAGTTCCTCATTCTTCGTTCAATTTCGTGCATCCTAACACATTTCCAATTGACTGAGCATACGGTTATCAGTCCTTTCTCGCGCCTCACCTAGTTCTACCCCACACTCATAATGGGTTTCGTAGTTTTTTGGGACGTAATGAAACGAAAATGTTTGCTAATCAGAAAAAAAAAAAACTTTCATCCATGTGTTCTCGTAAATTAGTGTTCAGTTCCACATTTTTCGTTCGATTGCGTGCGTCCCAACACATTTCAGACTGACTGAGCATACAGCTATCGAGTCCTTTCTCACATCTCACTGACTACCTCAGTCATACAGGTTTCGCAGTTTTAGGGGGCGAAACTGAACAAAATGTTTGTTAATCAGAAAAAACAAAAACTTCCATCCATGTGCTCTTGTAAGTTAGCATTCAGTTCCACATTCTTCGCTCTTTTTCCTGATAGTCTTATATTTTTTGGATTACTTCTGGGTGATAAATAAACTTTTCATGCTGATTCTGCTTCCCTGTTGTTTTTAGCTGTGTTCCACTGTGTCAACCCGTTTGACTCGTCAGGGTTACAGCGAAAGAGCCTATCCTAAGTGTTAACTACATTTGACCTAACCTAGTTTAAATACACTTAATAATTAAACCTAACCTAACCTAGCATCCAGTTGGGAAGTTGGGAGACGAAAACCAAGACAATCATAGGTACAGCTTAAGGAATGTGATGATAAAAAGTGGGATATTTTTCAACAGGCAATGGTAATTTACCACCCTGAAAACAAAAAATCACAGAAAACAAACTGCAGGAATATGAATTGTATTGCTAAAGTCCTTCTACAGCTTTAAGTAAAGCGTATATTTACCGAAATGGCAAAAAAAAGAATGGCATGAATGAAAGCACCATCATAACGATTTGGAAGGACCAGGAGAAGATAAAGGTCGTGCGTAGGAAGTGATGCAAACCTGGCAGCTGTGAAAGTTTATGTTGTCCTGAAGCTGACTGAGAAGCTTAGGCCAGTAGGACGTTATGTGGAGCGTCAGAGAAATTCTCACTCTTACTCCTTACCTCTTTTCCCTATGTAAATTAACCCCCCTTATACGCACCATCGGATAAAACAGTGAAAGAGATCTAATTATTGTAATTAAAAACATCAGTGGAAGTCGGGCTGTGTACTCTTGTGTTGATACGTAGCTTCGCGGCACTCTTTCCCCACCCCCCACCCATAATGTTGTCAGAGTTCCACCTTCTCGTATCATGTGGCCTTCAGGAGAGACATTAGGCCATATGGTTAGACTAATATTTATGAGTCTGGCAGTTTTAGGGGACAAAATGGAACAAAAATGTTTGCAAACCAAAAAAAATTACTCTTTCATCCATGTGTTCTCGTGAGTTATTGTTCCGTTTCACATTCTTCGTTCATTATCGCTTTTCCCAACACATTTCGGACTGACTGGGCAGTTTAGCCATATGCTTAGTCTGTCCATAATGTGTAGGGAAGTGCAATATCAAACTAAGAATGTGAAACCAAACACTAAGTCACGAGAACACAAGGATGAAAGTAATTTTTTCTGGTCAGCACAAAATTTTTCATTTTATTTCGTCCCCTAAAACAGTCAGACCCATAAATTTTCGTCTAACCATACAACCTAAGGTCTCTCCTGAAGGCCACATGATACAAGGCAAAACTTTGACAACATTGGGGGTGAGGGGTGGGAGGAAAATACCAGGAAACTACGTACCAACGAAAGGGTACCCGGTCCTACTTCTGTTTTTGTTAATGCTATTTTTAATACCATTGATGTTTTTAATTAGAATAGTTATATCTCTTTCAATGTTTTACATGATGGTGGATGCAAGTGGCGGTAATTTAGGAGGAGGTTGTAACAAGGGGTAAAAGTGAGAGTTATGGAGAGTTGCCAGAACACATTGTACCATTATACATGTAAACATATTGTCTGAGTGATGCGGATTTGAGTACCACGGTCCTTGTCCAGTCCATATTGCCCGTGGTACTCAAGGTCTGAGGGTATATATAGATAGATAGATAGATAGATATGTATCCATCCATCCATCCATCATCCAATCCTACGTTGCCCCATGAGGAGTGTAGAAGCCCATGGCTTGGCAGTTGGTCCTGACGTTTAAGATGAGAGTGACCAGCCTCACTCATCCTTGAGTGGCATTACATGAGCAATAAACCCCAATCACCCTTTGGATATAAACCTTCACCAGTTCAATCCGACTGGAGCACAATAATTACCCACTAAACCACCAGGCGCCAAAATTTGGTTATATTGTTACCACCCAGCGTAGTAAATGGTTTCCTGGTGTACAGGAAACCATTTGGCTTGTCACTCAGTGTAGAGTCACCCACAGGCAGAAGGGAGAGGAAAGAATGAAGGAATGAAAGACAGAAGAGGGAGTGTAAAGTCACCTACATCTATTCTATCTATATACCTAGGCTGCTTCCCCCAAGGAAAGGGAGGTAGCCGAGACAGGACGACACACTCCTCATTTACTCATCCATTCAAACACATTCATTCGCATCTTAGCCCGAAAGGGGAGAACGGACAGATCCTCACCGCACAAGGGTCAACTGCGCAATGCAATCAGTGACATCCGCAGCAGGGCCCGACAGCAGAACTGGTTTACCCCTACCACATCATAACAGACCCATCCCCTTACCCGCACCTGACCTGACTAGCTGATCAGACCAAATGCGGGAGAATATCCCCTCAGGGCTGCATCATCACGTATTCATTCACAATTTCTCTCCATTTATTTCTGTCACGCACAGCCACTCTTCCTTGCTCAACAGACATCCCTCTCGCATCCAACGCTCTGTTCACACCGTCCATCCATCCTATTCGTGGTCTTCCTCTCAGCCTTACACCTCTCACATCAAATCTAGTTATCTTTTTCACCAATCGCTCATTATCCATTCTCTCTATATGCCCAAACCATCGCAACATCCTCTGCTCAACTCTACCAGCCATCTCCCGAACAACTCCAGTTCTCCTTCGCACTTCATCATTTCTCACCCGATCCATACGCGTCACTCCACACATACTCCTCAGACACCTCATCTCCATTACATTCAAACTTTTCATCTCTGCTACACCCATATTCCATGTTTCAGCCCCATATAACGCAGTCGGTACCACAACACCCTCACACAGCCTTCTCTTTACATCCATTCTAAGCGAACGACATTTAAACACTTTTTTCATTCCTCCCAGCACCTTTCCTACTTCATTTATTCTAAACTTCACTTCTGCATCTATTCTTCCATCCACAGCAACATGTGACCCTAGATATTTAAAACAATCTACCTCCTCAAGCAACTCACCATTCAAAACTACAGTATATTCATCCCCCTACCATCTATCAACCTCGTGCACTTCATCACTTTACGCTTATTCTCATTTACTTTCAATTTCCTCCATTCACACACCCTTCCAAACTCCTCTACCAACTGTCTCAATCTCTCCTCTGAATCAGCCAGAAGTGCAGTATCATCTGCAAACAGCAGCTGCTTCAGATTCCACTCTCCACCATCAGCATTCACCAGACTCAGACCTCCACCTAAAACTCTTGCATTCACCTCCCTTACAACACCATCCATGTAAATATTAAACAACCAAGGTGACACCACACATCCCTGTCGCAGCCCCACTCTCATGGGAAACCAATCACTCACAGCATTTCCCACTCTTACACACGCTCTACTATTTACATATAAACTTTTCACCCCTTTTAGTAACCTACCATCAAGTCCATACAATCTTAAAACAGTCCACAAAGCCTCCCTATCAATTCTATCAAGTCCATACAATCTTAAAACAGTCCACAAAGCCTCCCTATCAATTCTATCATACGCTTTCTCTAAATCCATAAATGTCCAAAACACATCCTTGCCTTTCGCTAAATACTTTTCACACACTTGTCTCACAGCAAACACCTGATCCACGCATCCCCTCCCTCTCCTAAAGCCACACTGCTCATCACCAATCACTCCCTCTGTACCCTCTCTAACTCTCATAATTAACACTCTACCATACACCTTACCTACAACACTCAACATACTTATACCCCTAAAGCTAGTACATTCATACTTATCACCCTTGCCTTTATACAACGGGACCACACAAGCACTTGCCCAGTCAATTGGCACCATACCTTTCTCAAAGCACACATTCAACAATCTTACTAACCGGTCAACAATAGTCACTCCACCACCCTTCAGGTATTCCACAGCACACCCATCCATACCTGCAGCTTTCCCTGTTTTCATCTCCTTTACTGCCTTCTCCACTTCCTCCTTCGTGATCAAAGAATCATTTAACTCTCCCAACACATTTATTCCTTGCACCCTTCCATCCCCCACAATCTCAGCCACACTTTCCTCCTCTACATTTAACAATCTTTCAAAATACTCTGCCCATCTCTTCCTTACTGCATCCCTTTCAATTAGCATCCTTCCATCCTCTGATTTTATTCGTTCTTCCTTCCCAGACTCTCCCTTTCGCACCCTTTTCACCTCCTTCCAAAACATTTTCTTATTCTGTTGAAAATTCTCTGTCAGCCACCTACTCCACTACTCATCTGCTGCCACTTTAGCATCACGCACAGCCCTTCTCGCTCTATTCCTCTTTTCCTTATACCTTTCATATGACATCTCATCCTTCCTCTGCAGCCACACTTCATATGCGCGTCTCTTCTCAGCCACAGCCATACTTACTTCCTCGCACCACCATTTACTTCCTTTTCTTACACCACCACCCACACGTCTCACACCACACACCTCTTCTGCATGCCCCACCACAGCACTCTTAAACAAATGCCATTCCTCCTCCACGCTGCCATTTTCCCGATCTTTCACTGCGTTCCACTCATCTTTCAATTTCTCTTGATACTCTATCTTTCTCTCTCTTTTATCCAACTCACTCACTTTCAAAACCTCCCTGCCACACCTAACCCTCCTAGCTCTCACCCATCTCTTACCTACTCTTAACTTTCCCTCCACCAGGTAGTGGTCAGACATACCTCCACCCTCCCCTCTCAGAACTCTCACATCCAACAATCTTCCTATTACATTCCTAGACACAACCACATAGTCCATCAAAGCTCTGTCAACAACCCTTCCACCCTCCTGTCTCACCCATGAATACTTATAAATATCTTTCTTCTCAAACAGCGTATTCCCAATCACCATCTCTCGCTCAACACACATCACTATCATTTGTTCCCCATTTTCATTTCTTCCAGGCACACCATGTATACCAACTACGCCTTCAACTGCTACATTTCCCACTCTAGCATTCAGATCTCCCATCATTACCACATTCACATTCGCTCCAAAACTCTGCAGACACTCATCAACATCATTCCATAAAGACTCCCTCTCTTGTTCATCCCTTTCACTACCAGGCGCATATGCACTCACAAACACCCACAACTCACGTTCAAATTTCGCTTTCACCCACATCAGTCTCGATGACACCTCCTTCCATTCAGTCACACATTGCTGTACTTCCGGACTCACTAACAAGGCCACACCTTCACTTGCCCTTCCTCTGTCAACACCTGACAATCTTCCATTCACACTTCCAAACATAGATTCCCCCTTCCCTTTCATCATCGATTCACTCAAAGCTAACACATCCAACTTTCTTCTCACAAACATTCTCCCAATCTCCTCCCTTTTATCCTCAATCGTACTACATCCACGCACACTCATAGACCCAATCTTCAGGGTACGGGCATAACTCCATCCCCCATCCCTTTCTCTGGCCTGTCTCTTTTTAGGAACTAAAAAACAGAGGAGGGGGTCCCTAGTCCCCTCACCCCGCCCCTTTTAGTCGCCTTTTACGACACACAGGGAATACGGTGGCAGTATTCTTCCTAACACAACCTGGCCACAAAGTAGTAGTACCACCCCACAGTGCGGCCAGGTTGTGTCCCTCCCGCCACAGGGGTGGCGGGGGAGAGATACTGTGTGTGTGTGTGTATATATATACAGTATATATACACACAGTATCTCTCTCTCTCTCTCTCTATGTATGCACCATGTGAGGACAGGAGTGAGAGAGAGAGTAGACAGGTTTTGGGATGAGCTGGGTGAAGTAGTGGGAGAAATGCCCAGGAGCAATAAAGTGATCATAATGGGGGATATGAATGGAAGAGTAGACACTGGTCCTGAGGATGATATAATGGGTTGTTATGGAGTATCAGGGGAAAATGGTAGTGGGAAGCAGCTAAAGGATATGTGTCAGGAGAGGATGTTGTGCATTTGTAACTCGTATTTCAAACAAAAATGCATATAAGTATACATGGTATAGAGGGAAAGGGGATTGTGCGTGAAAGAAGCCTGATTGACTGCTTGCCCGCAGAGAGGTCGATGATAGGAATGGTTGCTGAAAGAGGGCCGTGAGAGGACGATGTGGAGGTCTTTCAGATCATATGATTGTGGTATGCAAGGTCATGCTGAGAGGAGTGAGGTGGATCAGGAGAGAGAGGAGCAGTCAGGGAGAAAGGCTGAAAGTTGAGAAGCTGAGGATCAAAGAAATGGCAGATGATTACAGGACTAAAGTAGAGGAGGAGTTAGAATCAGTGAATTGCAAGAAAATGGATCTGGACAGCCTGTGAAATGCATATTGGGATTGCTTAGTTAGGAATGGTAAAGTGGTATGTGTTGTGGCAAGAGTAACAACAAAGAAGAAAGGTATGGCATGATGGGATCAGGAGGTTAAGAGAGCAGTGGAGGAAAAGAGAGAGAGGTGGCTAAAGTGGTTACAGGACAGGGGTTCAGTGGAAATAAGAACTGAATATACTGACAGCAAGAAGCATGTAAAGGGACTAGTGAAAATGAATGCGAACTACTCTGATATAAGGAAGTTATTCTGGAAAGAGATGCAGAAATGTAGAAGTGAGAGCAGAGAGAAATGTGATGGTGTGAAGGATGCAGGTGGAAGATTATTAACCCATGGGGATGAAGTAAGGACCAGATGGAAAGAATATTTTGAAAGCCTGATGAATGGGAATAAAGAGAGCAGAGCGGCTGTGAACATGATTGGTTTTGAGGGTGTGCAGAGAAAGAATGCAGTACCAGGAGCCGTGACACTCGCACAGGTGAAGAGTGCTGTGAAGTGGCTGAAAAATGGGATAGCAACTGGGGTTGATGAGGTGTATGCAGAGATACTTAAGTGTAGTGGAGAAAGTGGAATGAAGTGCTTGTTATAGATATATAAGAAGGCATGGATGAGTGAAACTGTGTCTGCAGAATGGAAGAAGGCTGTGATTGTACCCCTGTACAAAAATAAAGGTGAGTGAAGTGAGTGCAAGAATTATCATGGCATAAGTTTATTGAGTTTGGTAGGGAAGGTATATGGAAGAATTATTATAGAAAAAGTAAGAGAGATATCAGAAGTCCTCGTGAGTGATGAACAGGGTGTCTGTAGGAGTGGCAGAGGATGTGTGGATCAAATATTTGCAGTGAGACAGATAGCAGAGAATGCTTGTGAGAAGGACCATAAGGTGTTTATGGCATTCATAGATCTGGAAAAAACATATGACAAAGTGGACAGAGAAGGATTATGGAAAGTTTTGCGCATGTACGGTGTAGATGGTCAGCTGCTAGGTGCCGTCAAGAGTTTTTATGATGGCAGTGAAGAATGTGTAATGGTTAATGGGCATCTAAGCGAATGGTTCACGATCAGTGTGGGCGTGTGACAAGGTTGTGTGATGTCCCGATGATTGTTCAATATGTATATGGATGGGGTGATGAGAGAAGTAAAAACATGAGTAATGGAGAGAGGGATGGCATTGGTAATGAACGGTGATGGATGGAATATCTCAAATTTGTTGTATGCTGATGATGCAGTACTGCTTGCAAGTACCAGACAAGAACTTGGTAGGCTAGTGCAGAGTTTTACTGAGCTTCGTGCATTGAGAGTAAATATAGGAAAGAGTAAAGTGATTGTTATTGAGAGAGAAGGTGACCCCCAGTGTGATGTTACAGTGAATGGAGAGAGAATGGAATTGGTGAGAGAGTTCAAATACCTGGGTACAATGATAAAAAAGTGAGGAAAATGTGCAAAAGAAGTTGAAAGTAGAGTGACACAAGGAAGAAAAGTAGCTGGTGCAATGAAGGCCTTGATAAGAAACAGAGGCTTGAGTGTTGCAGCTGCACGAGACTTACACGAAGGAGTGTTAATGCCAACTGTAACATGTGGATGTGAGACAATGGTGTGGCATGAAAGTCAAGAGTGAGAGCAGTGGAGGATTGCTGAGGAATGTATGTGGAGTACAGAGGGTGGATAGGATACGAAATAATGTGATTCGTGAAAGATGTGGAGTGAGGAAGTCTGTGGACACCAGAATTGAGGAGAGTGTACTGAGATGGTGTGGTCATGTAGAGAGAGAATGGATGACAACAGAGTGGTGAAAAAGGTATATCTGAGTGAATCTGAAGGAGGGAGGAGGCAAGGTAGGCCAAGGAGAAGGTGGATGGATATGGTGGATGAATGTGTGAGGAAGAGAGGTATGGAAGTCAGTGAGGCTAGGGGACTGACAAGAGACCAAGCTGGTTGGATAAATATTGTGAGGAGAAGTGCTTGATCAGGGATTTGGCACCCCTTTTTTAACATGGCAGCGTCCGGATTGACTCTAGCGGATACGTTTATGTGAAGCTACAGAATGTGGTGAATGTTTTTGGCATATCACATAAAGCCAGGATTCCGGGGGCTTGAATGATGAGTGAATGGAAGCGTGGCCCATTGGATTGGACAAATTTGCGCTGTCTGAATGTTTCTACTCCTCACCCTGCCTAGGGCGGAAAAGAAGGTCCGGATGATGATGATGATGATATCTTTCTAAGTGCTGTGACCTGAACTTCCCCGTGGACTTCACTCTCCTTAAAGTAATCAGTTTGCCCATGGATTATGGTTCTGAAACAAGCTCTGAATCCATCAAAGTCCCCAAGAAAGTCCATCCACAGATCAAGAGATTTAGTGTAGGTAAAGGATCAGTGAAGATGTTGCTTTGCTCAGTTCAGCTCAGTAACCCAAAGAGCTAGGAAACGCTAAGTCTCCTCCAGGATAGACTCCTTTGATCTGGCTAATCGTTTAGCAGCCATGGAAGGCACATCGTGCAACACCACAATAACAGTATTAGAATTCTTTATCACCATCGAGATTGTGGACTGGGGCAGCTTTAGGGCATCAGTGGTCTTGCTTAGTCTCTGCCCCTCCGTATGACGCTTAACAGTGTCTAATTTCATATCATGGGAAAGGCTATGCCTTGCCCTTTTAGCCTTGTTCTCGGCAGGATCAACAGCACCACGCTGTCCACTGGGGAAAGCACCAGACACGATTTCCAGGCTACAAGCTTCACATATTTCACACACTAAAAGTTTTCTCACAACCCACTGTTGCATGCAACACTGTTCATAGCATACTTGCATTGTTGCTTGGTGACAGCAATTGCCTTATGGAGGTGAGAAGGGTAAGTAACTCGGAGAACATAGAGGAGATGATCACTGGCATGTAACACATGAGCGAGTGGATGAGCAGGACGGGGTCTTCAAAGGGTTGGTGCAGAGGCCTCCGCCTCCTCAGAGACCCAAGATGGGGATTTTGCGCCTGTAGACAATGGGCAGCTATATTGGCTCAGACAGCTGACTGACTGTTGGTTTGCTTGTGTCACTGCGTCCATACAAGATTCTCAGAGGTGTCTGTCGCAGTTATCGATTTCGCTAATTCATGACCTTATTTTCAACTGCTATTCCAAAATAGTGTCTAACTTTCAAAATATCATTTTAGTGATTTATCACATATTGAACTGATGTGTAACGAGACTTTGCTGTACTTTGCCATCTATCATTTTCCTTTTAAAACTTTGGGTAAAGAAAATTTTGCAGTAATTCATGTCTTTGTTTATTTTGTTTATTTTTTTATTTTTATTTTTTATTTTTTTAATCTACTGACCTATCCCTCACCCTGCCCTAGGGTGGGAAAGGAGGTCCGGATGATGATGGTGAATGATGTTGACGATACTGAACTATCTTTCCATGACAGGAAACTACGCCCAGAACTATCTGGGAAGGTTGCAGTGCTGGATGCTCTTTTAGCTGTCATCCGTAGCAGTTCAGATGACAAGGTGGTGCTTATCTCCAACTACACTCAAACTCTCGACCTGTTCCAGGACTTGGCTGCCCTCCGAAATTACCCATATGTGCGACTTGATGGGTCCATGTCCATCAAAAAGCGAGCCAAGGTATGTCTTCTTAAAAAGGCCTGTAGTTCCCAAATAGTGCAAAAATCCATTGAGTCATGGATATCCCATTATTTTTGGAAAGGACATCAAACTTGGAGCAAATGTAAGTAGTCTTGAAGGGACTGAAAAACTCCAGGCAGACTATAGCATCAGTTGAGCAGGGCAGTACTTCCAAGATAGATCGAAAGCTGATGACAGGGAGAGCTGGAGCTCCTGTTTCATCAGCCCTCAGGACTAGCTCCTGACTATCCCCCTTTGCTGTACTTTTT
This sequence comes from Coenobita brevimanus, assembly GCF_032717465.1. Lineage (NCBI taxonomy): Eukaryota > Metazoa > Arthropoda > Malacostraca > Decapoda > Coenobitidae > Coenobita > Coenobita brevimanus. Next base: position 26,741,758 of record NC_137004.1, read on the forward strand.
CAGTGTTTCAGTAACAGAGCATGGGCCAGTGCTCTCCAGTAGAAGTTTCTCTAACTGTCAACACCAAATTACATGCACATTACACACTACACTTCCTATTCAAAATTTTAAAAAATAATGGCGTTATTTTACCAAGCCTTGGAGTCCCCAGGTGGGGGGGGCATAAATGCCCCCAACTATCTGCCTCTCTCCCAGTAACAACTCAGTGAATTGCCTGGAACCACTGTCTGACATGCTTCTTCTTCATTTCTGCAACATTTGCGACTTTTCCTCCAACTTTCTCTCTGTTGAGCACCACCTCTCCTCCTCTAAACCTCACCTCTTCTTACTGAGACTCAGCTGTCTGAGGCAACTGATAGCAAATCCTTCTCTGTATCCTCCTACTTTCTCTATACTCATTTCAAAGCCAAAGGTGGCTGCTGTGTTTATGTATGCAATGACTTATCTTGCTCTTGTGGTCCTGAACTTGATTCTTCTGAATTCACTATTTTCTGATTTCAGCTTTCCTGTGATTCTTTGGCTGAATATATCTGTGATGTTTACTTATCCCCTAATTATACCGACTATGAAAAATTCTTCGAACATCCTATCCGTTTCTCCTGTCTCACAAATCTCCATTCTAGGAGATTCCAGTGTTCACCGCCACCTTTGGCTCTCCTCTCCTTTCACTGATTCACCTGGTGAACAAGCCTACATCTTTTCTATCCTTAATGACCTAGTGCAGCTCTTACAGCATCCTACCTGTATCCCTGATCGTCTTGGAGAGAGTTCCAACATAACTGACCACTTCCTTTCAACTAATCCTTGTGCTTACGCTGTTAATCTCTACTCTCCTTTGGGCTTCTCTGATCACAACCTTATTACCTTCAGTCAGTACTTTTTTTATTTTCTCTGGAATGATTATTGCTTCCATGGCCGGGAACCATCTGAATGTGCCATGCGCATTACAGAGGTTATTCTCTTGGGCATGGAAACATACATTACTTTCTCATATCCTTTGACTAATGCAAGAAAGCCTTGGATTAATCACACTTGTTCTAATGCTGTCCTGAACAAGGAGAGGGCCTATAAAAGATAACTGGAGCCAACCTACCCCTGAATCACATCTTTTTTATGTTTCTGCCTGGAATTGTGCTAAGTCTGTTCTTCACTCTGCTTAAAATAACTTCATCCATACTAATGCTTTCAACTCTCCAACTCAAATTCTTCCCACTCCTTCTGGCACCTTGCCAAAAACCTTTCTAACAACTTTACCTCATCATCCTTCCCTCGTCTTTTTACTCTGATGGCTCTGTAGCTATTTCTTCTACTGATAAAGCAAATCTCCTCACTCAGACTTTCCACTCCAATTCCACCTTAGACGATTCCGGCGCTGTTCCTCCATCACTTCCCCCCTCTGACTTCCCCATGGCTTACATTAAAATTTCTTCAGCTGATGTAGTTTCTTCCATCACCTGCCTCAATACTAACTTGGAATATGGGCCTGATGGGGTCCCTTCTGCTGTCTTCAAGAATTGTGCTTCTGTGCTTACACCCTGCCTAGGTAAACACTTTCACCTGTGTCTATCAACTTGTACCTTTCCTCCTTGCTGGAAGGGTGCTCTCATTCAGCCTGTCCCAAAGAAGGGTGACCATTCCCAACCCTCTAACTATCGCCCAGTTGCTTTAACATCCTGTGTCTCAAAAGTTTTTGAGTCTATTCTTAACAGAAAATTTTAAAGCATCTTTCCAATCACAACCTTCTCTCTGATTGTCAGTGTGGGTTCTGTCAGGGATGCTCCACAGGTGATCTTGTCTCCTACCTTTCAGACTCCTGGTCATCCTCCTTTCGGGACTTTGGCGAAAGCTATGCCATTGCACTTGATAGAGTCTAGCATAACTTTTTCATTTCCAAACTGCCTTCTTATGGTTTCTATCCTTCCGTCTGTGCCTTCAGCTATAGCTTCCATTCTGCTCGTCAATAGCTACTGTTGTAGACGGCCGCTGTTCTCCTCCTAGATCTATGAACAGTGGTGTTCCTCAGGGCTCTGCTGTTTCACGATCTCTCTTCCTTTTATTCATCAGTGACTTTCTAAGCTGTACATCTAACCCTGTCCACTCATACGCTGATGATTCCACCTTTCAGCTTTCCATTCAGTTCCTGCAACGTCCATCTCAGCAGTTACTTCAACAAACAAAAGGTGAAACTATAATAATAATAATAATAATAATAATAATAATAATCTGGCCTTTTGTTTCTCAAAAGCGCCAGTTCTTCCTTTTGGGAATTCACTAGCGCTCGTTATTTTTACAGTTACAAGAATTGTGACATTTCTTGTATATAATACAAGCTACATCATATATACATGAAAGTGGCAAAAATTAAACCCTATAATCATCTGTCATAATACCTCTCTCCAGATCGTAGCATTTTGAAAAAAGAAAGGCTTTCAGCTGTCTCTTAAAGGATTCAACAGTAGAGAGTTGTCTTATGGACAATGGCAATCTGTTATATAATCTAGGGGCTCTATATGCAAAAGAACGATCAGAGAAAGATGACTGGTGAATGGCTCCTGGCTCATCAAGACGCAAGGAATCATCTTCACTGCGTAACATCACACCCGGGCGTGTCGATGGGAGTTTTAACAATTCAGCAAGATACTTCGGTTCACCAAACTTAAGAACCTTGAATGTAATAAGACACAGTTTAAATTCAGTTCTAGCCTTTACTGGTAACCAATGCAACTCAATCAGAAACGGGGTAGTTGAGGTTCTCGGGGGGAGACCAAAGATAAGCCGTGCCGCCCTGTTCAACACAGACTGAACTTTTGTTAGTATATTATTTGGAAGACCAACCCACAGTGAATTACAATAATCAACACGAGACAAGACCACTGCATGGACCAATGTTAGGAGGCACTGTCTATTCAGGAATCTTCTCACAAAATACAGATTTCTGATATGCAAGTTACACCCTCTTACAACCTGATTAATGTGTTCTTTGTAATTTAACTTAGAATTAAAATAAACACCCAAATTTCGAACAGAACTGACTGGATGCAGCTGTGACACGCCAATGTTCAAAGCCAGGGCATTGTCAGTGTCATCACCCCATCTGTTTCCTCTGATGATGATGATCTCAGTTTTACCATCATTCAGCTTAAGTTTCCTCTTAGCCATCCAAATCTTAATATCAGACATTAGAGATTCAAACTTTATCTTAGTATCGTTGATATCTGACATCTTAACATAGGGCTGGGTGTCATCAGCATAAAAATGATAGGACACATCATGAGCATCAAGTAAAAAACTACTTGTGTAGATAGTAAATAGAATTGGACCCAAAACTGATCCTTGAGGGACTCCAAATAGAAGAGGAGCAGAATCAGAGCTAGCGTAATCAACAACCACTCTCTGAGATCTGTCCGACAGATACGACTTAAGGAGCAAAAGGGCACTATCACGAACGCCATAAAAATACAGATCATCCAACAATAGTTTATGATCTACTGTATCAAAAGCTGCAGACAGATCCAAAAGAACTAGGAGAGAGGACATCCCACTACAAGTGTTTGCCACCAAGTCGCTCTGAATCCTTATTAGTGCAGTTTCAGTCGAATGGTATTTTCTGTATGCTGATTGAACAACATGAACAACTCTGTTGTGTTCCAGTAGTGGTAAGAGTTGGTCAAGTATGGCCCGCTCAATAATCTTGGATAAAAAAGACAGGTTAGAGACAGGACGATAATTTGTCATGCTCTCGACATCAAGGCCAGGTTTCTTAATTATGGCACACCAAATATCTGACTTGGCTCATATCTCTGACTGGGATAAAAATAATCTTGTTGTTTTTAATGCATCAGAGAGTCAGTTCTTACACCCATCAACCCAACAAAATCTTCCACAGGTATACCCACTAATGTTTGATAATATCCAGCTCAGTCCTGCATCAACCTTAAACATACTTGGGGTTTCATTCTCTTGGGATTTATCTTGGAAAGATCATGTTACGTCTTTTGTAATATCTGCTTCCAAGAGATTAGGTGTGCTAAGCTGACTCCATACCTTCTTTATCCCTGCACAGTTGTTGATTTTATACACGGGTCTTATTTGCCTGTGTATAGAGTACAATTCTTATGTGTGAGGAGGCTCCCCACATACAGCTATTCTCAACAGGGTGGAGTCAGAGGCTTTTTGTCTCATTAACTGTCCTCTTCTTACGGGCTGTCTTCAACTCTGTCTCTTTGCCGCACTGTTGCATCTTTATCTTTTTTCTGTCGCTACTTTAATGGTCACTGCTCTGAACTGTCTGCTTTCATCCCTCTACCTCTACGACCGGCGTGTACAGGTAAGCCCTTAATTCACGCGAGGGTTAGGTTCCCAGACCCTTTGCGTATGTGGTAAATTCACGTATATGTTCTGCCCTTGTGTGCACATAATTACGCATGTCTATACGTATATTACATCTGAATAATACTGTTTATGCACTACATACACCTTATAAACTAGCATAAAGTATTAAAAACAACAAAAATGTAACAAATTTAAAACTGAAACCTGACAAGCACAGGCGTAGGTGGAGACACTTCAGCAGTCTGGTGCACTAGCCCTCACTGCCTCCCGTATGCTACATTCTGCCTTCTTTATTGTATGAACAGTTGACTCATTCACCCCAAACATACGGTTACAAGACAATTCACAGGTGCAGGTGGAGACACTTTAGCAGTCTGCTGCACTAGCCCTCATTGTCTCCCGTATGCTACGTTCTCCTTTATTGTATGAACAGTTGACTCACCCCAAACATACGGTTCTGAGACAATTCACCATCAAGTCAATTCACTGTCAAAACATGGACAATTCCCCGTCATTGTAGTAATATACTTATTATTGATTAATTAATACTTTAATAACTAATTTTCAGGAGGATTTTATAACTCATATAAGTAAAAAACTAGTGTACTGTACTTGCTAAATAAACTGGTATGTAAATAAATGACGGGGAATCGTCCTGACGGAGAATTGTCGCCTACATTCCACCCTGAAGTCTGTCCAACACTTTAACTTTCTCTGTCAGCAACATCACTTTACAAGTCAGTTTTGGTGTGTTACCACATGCATCACTAGCACTACACTTATGCCCCATGTTGACAGACAAGGCTAGCAATTACTGGAAGGCAGAAAAATAAGCCACAAATAACGATTTGCAAGTCATGCATGGTTCGACCGTCGGATTCAAACTGACTCTGTGGTGCTGGTAGACCGATCTCACAGGCTCCCACACACACATACACATACACACATACATATATGTGTGCACACGGGCAGCAGTAGGCATTTTTTATATTTTATTTATTTCTCTTGTATATTGAAATTACTTATTTGAATACTATAATTTTGTTTTAATTATTGTACAAAAAATTCGTGGATAACCGAAATCGCGTGAAAAAAGTTCGCGTGAATTAAGGGATAACCTGTACCTGTCTAGCAACAAACTCTCATCCCTTTTCTGTCCAAGTCTCTAATGCAAGAGTTAACTGTTACTCCCAGTCCTTCATTTATGCAACAGGTCAGCTCTGGAACTGTCTCCCTCTGTCTATAATTCCTACTTCCTATGATCTCCAGTCTTTCAAACGCAGTGTGTCCAGGCATCTTGAAATTAACCGATCTTGAAATTGGCTCTCTGTTGTATTGTTTTTGTATTCTTCTTGCAAGGAACGGTTTGTGGGCTCCTGGCCTTTGGTTCCTTCTTGTTTGCATTAACAAAATGGAAGAAGAAAAAGAAAAAAAATATGACGTGTTAGCTAGGGGAATGGTCTGAGACAAGGCAAATCCCATTGAACTTGCAGAAATGCAAGGTGATGCATATTGGCCATGCAAATCCTGGGTCAGATTATTCATTCTGGGGGGGAACTCTGGGGATGACTGATTTGGAAAAGTACCTACGTGGATTGATCAGTAGTGACTCAAAGTTTTCCAAACAGTGTATCAATGTACAGTTGAGAAAAGGGCCCAGATATTGCTCGGTTACATTCAGAGACAGTTTTGTTATAGGAATAAAGAGATTGTTCTTGCAGTCAATAACTCCTTAATACAGCCACTGTGAAGTTTTAGTCCCTACACTTATCAAAATTATAGATCAACTTGAATGAGTTCAAGCTAGAGCTACAAAACTTATTCCATCCATCAGGAGACTCACTTAACCCCTACACCGCGGGCATGTTTACCGATGTTTTGCATGTGCCGCGGGGTTATTCGGGCTCCAACAGGCTCTCAAAAAATATTTGCCAAAAATCAGTTATTAGTCCTAGAATATTAAAATTATATATGCTTATGGCACATACCTTCAGCTTTCTTCTGGAATGTTTGTTGAGCCTTCGTCAGTTACCGTAGGACTTGTGGAGACCTCTGGGGTTGGGTAACGAAGTCTCCACTTTACACTTCCCGACAACCCGTAATATGATTACCACGGCCAGATATTAACACTATAAACACTACTCTATGATTTTCAAGTAGTTTGGGATCCATACTCCAAAAAAAAAAAACACTGTGAAAGTAATGAAAATTATGAGCGCATCTGACCGCCGCACTTAAGCTAGTTCGCTCTTGGTACTCTGTCATTTATTATTCGTAAAACCCCTCACACTTTATATTTCTATTACTATATAACACTTATATATATCTACAGTCTTTATCCATAAGTTTCCTTCAGTAGTATTAGTTTATTGTCACTGTAGGGATTCAATTTCTTTCAGTAAAATAAGTAGCATTCACTTTCTCGTCCTGTATGCTAGCATTGAGAGTGAATGTCACTTTCATCTTCACTCTCATAACTCATAGTATTCAGACATGCTAGAGTGAAACTTTCACTTTCATTACTCCTAGGGTATATACTCATATTCTTATAATACTACTCATTTACATTTCTATTTACGTTCTCTATTTTATTCACGTTATTTACATTTCTATTTTATTTACACTGTGTTATGCACTGTCACTTGAAGTAACTTATAAAACTATTTTCCATTGTTCACGTATATTTACATTCATTACTTTCACTTGCTGTTTACACATTATTTACACATTATTTACAATTCCACTTGCACTGTTTTACTCAATAGAAAGATCGTAGTCACTCTTTTATCAATGGTCAGCCCTTTACCTCTTTCCACACGAGGTTTAGTAGGGGGTAAAGGTCACAGGGCCCTTTGCATGGGGGTGAAAAAGGCCCCGAAGTCAGCAAGTGGAACTGACGCGTACCTCATCTTTGGAAGATGAGAGAGAACTGATAAAGGAGGGCCGGCCCGGGTTGAGGCCTACTTAGGGGATATTCAGTACTACCAACGTAGCTCTTGAAACAGCTATGTATTTCACTGAAGTGATAGGCAGGAAATCTAGACAATACATTATAAATTAGGTAGTTCCAGGTGAATATAAATTTCACTTAGGCTTCTCCCTTCCCTCCTTATATGTATATTTATTACGAAAATAGATTATATGGCATATTTCAAGGGGAAAAAAACAGCGAAAATTAGCGAACGAGTGCACGTGAGGTGTTGTCAGGTGATAATTAGCCAATTCCAGGTGTATGACACTCTCACTTACCTTATTTCTTTCTTGTATATATTATTTGGTATAAGAATAGGGCATAGGGCTTATTTCAATGGATGAAATAAGTGAAAAATTCCAGGGAAGATTTACTTAGCGTAGCACGGCCGGGCAGGCGAGAGGATAGGGTAATGGAGGGGGGGGTAGGGAGGGGAGTCTAGAACGGGGAGAAATGGCTAAATTGTCAACAATGGATGGGAGTACAGATGAGATTAGGAGTGCTGACTAGTGTTGAACATTGGCAGTACTGATAGATGATACAAGCCCCCACTTGGAAGCCCGGGTGAATTCAAAATAACACAGAATCACAAAAGCGACGTCCCGCGGTATGATCCCTTGCTCCCAAGCGTCACGAAAGTGACGCCCCGCGGTCAAGGGGTTAAAGGATCACCTGAGGGCTTAGTGACTGTTTTAATTAGAAACTTGTAGACGATGATGTCAGCTTATTGAAGTGTTACATTACTGAATGGGTTTGACAGTCTTGACCATAGAAAGTTGTTTAGTCTCAGCATGAACTCAGCATGCAGCCATGGTTGGAAGCTGGAATTGAAAAGCCTTAACACCAGTATTTGTGAAAACTTTTTCATGTATAAGATCTGCTCCACCTGGAAAGGATTCCCCATGCACATTCTTAATAACACTACAGTAGAGCAGTTTACAGGAAACCTTGACAGGATCATACTTACACTAGGATGATTGTTTAATTGGGTGTGCATTTCCAAGCAAATACAAAGTACCCTCTGGGTTTTGAACTGCAAGCTCTTTGAGGTACTAACTTTCCTTGTGACTCTCTCTCTCTCTCTCTCTCTCGTATAATTATGCACTGAATATTTCCTTGACAAGTGACTGACCTTCCACTAAGCTCATTTAGAAAGGAGAGGCCTAAGTCCCTCAGGTCTCTCCTTGGCCGTGCCCATGTGAAATTTGAACCTTTAAGAATCTTGTTGACACAAGCAACAATCTTGAGGATGTTCCTTTGAGATGTTTTGTACTTAACCACCTTTGTAAATGGTGGCAGATTTTTTTTTTTTTTTTTTTTTTTTTTTTTCCAGCATAAAATCTGAAAATCAGATAATATGCAAAATATCATTTGAAAGTATTTCTTTGGAATTGCAGATGGTAGAGCAGTTCAATGCACCCTCAAGTACTGACTTCATTTTTATGCTAAGTAGCAAGGCAGGTGGGTGTGGCCTCAATCTTATTGGGGCCAATCGCCTTGTTATGTTTGACCCTGACTGGAACCCAGCTAATGATGATCAGGCAATGGCCAGGGTGTGGCGAGATGGCCAGAAGAAGGACTGTTACATATACAGACTACTGGCTGTGAGTATAATATTCTTTTAACCACTTTAGTCCAGTGATATCTTTTTCTGTTTTAGTCTTGCCCTGTTAGACAAACTTTATTCAGCTCAGGAGTGGCCTCCTGTAGGGAGAGGATTTTTATGATGACTATCTCATCTGGCTCAAGACAAGAACTCTCCTAAGATGAATAGAATTGTTTGGTGGTAGCAAAAATAAAACAAAGAAGGCATTAAAAAAGTGAGTAGGTAGAGAACATTTTATTTTATGTAACAGAGGATATTTTGAAAAACTTATGTAAAACCCATGATACTGTATTGTAATTTTTTTTTTTTTTTTTCAATCACTATTATAGTGGTGATTGGGGTGCCCATCATACACTCACTTCATGTAGCACTAACTAAATATGCCTCTATATCAAGTGATAAGCCAAATGATTTCCTGAAATTTGGGAAGCCATTCACATGCTGGGTGGTAACTGTATACCATTCCCTAGGGTAGGGCTGAAAGATTATAGTATTGATTCCCTTGTATTTTCTGCAAATCCTGCAGGAAGAAGATAGGGGGTACCAGGGATTAGTATTATCCCCATTTTTCCTTGTCAGTGTTGCAGACAGCCTTGGACATGGGTTCTGTACCTGCTCAGGTTCCATGAAAAGATGTGCAAGTTTGTGTTGGTGTGTGAAATGTAAGGGGCATAGATGATGACTGCACAAGAATAGATGTGGTGAATGTGTTCAGGACTACAAGGTACAGTACATCATGATAGCACTGTGTGAGACAAATATAAGAGGGTGTGAAATAGATGAGTGGGAGGGTGTGAACTGTGTAAGGTCAGATATGAGCACATGTGGAAGATTTAAGGAGGAATTTCTTTGTTGATGAATGGCTACCATCAACTGTGGGAGGTTCTCCCATGAGAGTGAAATGCAGTTACAAGTTTGGTAACTAGCTACACAATTATCACTCATAGACTGGAACATTGAGTTAAAGTACAGTCACTTGGTGATCTTTCTTCCATGTTACTGTACATAGAATCAGAGTCCAAGATGAGGCTGTCATAGTGTTACAGATTTTATTACACATCTCAGTTGTCTTTTTCCTAGCAGCTTTAGGGAAGTTGTTAGCTACCTTTGGCATTTGTTTAGTTTCCAGTCCATACAAAACATCAGTTGTACTCTGGCCATTTCCAGTACAGGATTCCATAAGAGGAGCATCATTTTTGTTATGTTATGCCATTTGATGGCAGTGACTCTTGCTGTAATGCTGCAAAGTATGGCATCCTTTTCCAAGGAGCAGATGAGGCATCAGTGACTTCAGAAGATCATCATATTTCAGAAGGCATTGTAAATGGAGACGAGATGTAAAATGCATTCTCTCTTTAACTCTCGAAGTCCAGGATTATTCCTCCTGTCACATATTCTAATGTCGTGTGGTGCTGTCATATGCAGCTTGAAATCACTTTTGGGGGTTCTTGCTAAAGGAGTGGGCATAGAATGGAAAAATTATATAAACTAATGGGATCAAAGGGTTATGGATCAGTACACTGGCACATGCAGATAGGTTCCCAAGAATTTATCTGTGCTTTATATGTACCTAAGATGTGTCTTAGGAAACACTAATGAACTTCCAAGAAACTGATAAAGATATTTTAAAATGAAATTCCCCTTTAGCTGAAAACCTAAATGGTACCTGCACATCTAAACTTTAAAGATTTACCTCTGTCAGAAATTGTTGTTTAACTTGGAACTTGTTATGTGACAGCAGATAACTTTTATATTTTATTTCACCAGACGGGAAGTATTGAGGAGAAGATCTTTCAGCGTCAGGCCCACAAGAAGGCTCTTAGCAGTTGTGTGGTTGACTGTGAAGATGATGTCCAAAGGCATTTCTCTGCTGCCGAGTTGAGAGAACTCTTCACCCTTGCCCCTAACACCACTGCTTCAGACACTCACGACAAGTTGGTGGTTTCATATCATATCTGTTTCATTTTTTAACCCTTTGGCTGCAGAGGTGTGGTTTTTAACCCACATCGCTGGTTTGGCCGATATGGGAAAAATAGGGTATTTTCAAAAGCTATTTTGACCCACTTATACTGAACCGAACATGTTTAAATTTTAGTCATACAAGTTTAAGTCCTTCCACTAACCATTGAAACAAGCAAAGGGTTTATAGGTGATCCAAGGTTGGAAGGAGAGTGAGTCGAAGAGGAGGTATTTTATGTGGTTGGTGAGCAGCGGTTGCACAGGTAGCCATGAGACAGTGTTCCAAGTGGCCACCACGGTATGTGCGAGATGAAGTTTGGGAGGTGATTTTCATATTTTGTGACACTGAAAAATGAAGTATTTTCACTAATTTTTAGTTATAGGGTCACTTGTTGCACTGTATTGTGGTACAGTATATCCATAACCTACAAGAGCAAAATCATAAGTGTTACATACACAGCACTAAACATAGTGTGCGTAATAGAAGTTGAGGTGACAAAAGTGTTTTCCCTATATAGTATATATATGTCACGAATCAAATTCGCGACATTTCCCTTTTGTGAGAAGCCACGAACTATTAGTGGAAAACTCACTGTGTATCGCTCAGTTAACCGTTTCTCCCTCCACTTTGGTGGTAAACCTTTCAAAACATTCGTCACTGTTTCAAAAGTGACCGATCTAATGCACATCACTAAGTGCTCTACTGAGCGATACTATTGTTTCTTTATCGTTCCCCCCTGCTTGCCTCAACCGTTAGCCACGCCTTCTTCCGGTGGCTTGTGCGTCCTGCCCGTACATCGTATTTTGAAGGCAGTCAAGTGTTTGCTGTGACGGAGAGAGGACCTGTGCTGCAGTGTGAAAGGTCAGCTAGTACCCAAACTCCACTTACAGTTCTCCAAGCTCCCACCTTAGTTCTCCAGCTTTGAGTGATACACTGCGTTCATCGACCAGTATTTCATGTTTGTATTTTCCTAGACTTAAGAGTTTAATTAAGAATGAGAGTTTATAAACTTTCTCAACAGTACACAGCAGAGACTAATTACTCAATTGCTGTTACTGTTAGCCTCTGGAGAAAGTTACTTCACCCCTGACAATAAATAACTAATACTAATAATAGTATCAGGTTCTTGCTGGTGCTTAACTCCTAGGAGGCACAACGGATTTTAAGTTTAATACAAGACTGGCCTAAGTACCAGTTATGAATGCAAACGTTTATGCAAGCTAGGAGCTATAAGAGAAATAAGCTTAATTGGAGAAATGAAGCAAGAGTTTACATTATATTAAGCTGGATCAACTTGGCCTATGGGTAAATCCTAACAAGTGTAAATCCATAGCCGTGGTGCAGGACGGGAAGGCCAAGAAGTACATCTGGTCGGCCAACCCGTTCCTCACCGCTGATGGTAGTGTAATACCCACGCTTAGTGCCTCTCAGACCATGAAGTACTTAGGCGTGGACGTAGGCTGGAGGCCATCCTATCGTGCGCATAAGGACACGCTGAGGGAAATGCTCGGGCGAGTCCATGCAGCGCCCTTGCGCCCTCAGCAGAAGCTATGGGTCATTACCTAGGTGGTGTACCCGAGGTTACTTCACGGACTTGTCCTAGCAGGAGTACCCTTGGGTACACTGAAGGACTTAGATCGGAGCATGAGAGAGTCAGTGAGGGACGTTTTACATCTTCCCCCCGACACCCCGACAGCGTTCTTCCACGCACCGCTGAAGGGTGGAGGACTAGGGATCCCCTCATACTATACCCGAGTTCCGCCGCTTAGGGTAGCTCGATTGCTCCGCATCGGTAGAACACCTTGTCCGATCATGACTAGTCTCAGTGAGCACCCTTACATCAGGGACTGCTTGGCGAGAACCAGATGGCCCCTCATACAGGGGGTTCAGGTCACTGATCGTTGCATTGAGGCGAATCAGTGGATTCTGGACCTCTATAGGCGGTGTGATGGTGAGGGTCTGACGGGATGCGCTAAGCAGGCTCACGGGACTTCGCACACGTGGATCTATGAAGGTTTTGGTGGCCTCAGCGGCTCCCGATATATAGGAGCTGTCAAGCTACGTGGCAACCTCGAGAACACCCCCGTAAGATCTTCCAGAGGACATGCAATACAGCGACCCAATCTGTGCTGTGAGGGTGGAAGTGGGACCCTACCTCCCTTGAATCACGTTCTCCAGGGTTGTGCTCTGATGCATGAGATTCGCGTCGCCCGGGACGATATGCTCGTAGAATTCATCCAGGGGCAAATAGAACGAGCACATCCTGACTATCGTGTCGGGAAAGAGGTTCTGTTGCGTGCAGGACCGGTCATGAGACGGCCAGACCTTCTGATCGACACAGGGACCACTGTTGTTGTCCTCGATGTTACGGTAACATCTGACGCCCGCTATTCCTCGCTGTATTCAGCTGTGTCACGCAAGGTTGAATACTATGATACCCCAGATGTGAGAGCGGCGGCGTGTCAGTGGGCAACCCGTCATAACGCAACAGTGGAGGCGGTGGTGCTCAATTGGAGAGGGATGTTGGCGTGTAAAAGCGCTGATGCCCTCAGAAGATTGGGCTTCACCAATGAAACCCTTGCGACACTGGTTACGATTTCTCTGGAGGGATCTAACAACATTGTTAGATTTCAACGACGTAGAGGATGGAGGAGACAGGCACGGGGGCCTGAGCAACTGTATTAAAGTCGCAAGAGGCACGTCCACTGGTTAAGCTTGCCAGTCCTGTGGAAGTCCTCGCCATACCGACCGTGGTGCTGCAGGCATCCACGGATGACAAGAACGGTCTGCGGGCGGTATGGTAATGGTAGATGAATTGGTATACGATCTTGGACATACCATGTGAGGGCTAACCACACCCTCTTTTTTTTTTTTCAAGCGCAAACGACAGGGATCCAATGATGAAGGAGGCGTTATAAGATCTGTGGATGTAGGTTATATGGTGGGAGACGCCCCAAATCTGAGGACCCTAGTCAATCATAGCCAAATGCCTCGTCATCTAATTAGTGACGCGCATGAATGGATTAACGAGATTCCCACTGTCCCTATCTACTGTCTAGCGAACCCACAGGCAGGGGAACGGGCCTGCAGCAGACAGCGAGGAAAGAAGACCCTGTTGAGCTTGACTCTAGTCTGATTTTGTACAGAGACATCAGAGGTGTAGCATAAGTGGGAGGTGGGTCTCCCTCCTCGGAGGGTGGAAGTGAAGTTAGCAGGGGAGTGAAAGATAAAAATGGTAGATTACTATTGGAGAAGGGAGAAAAAGTGAACAGATGGAGAGAACACTTTAAGGAATTGTTGAACGTTGAGGATGGAAGTAATGCGAGTATAAGTGGCTGGGGAATGGCTGGGAGAAGGAGAGAGGTGAGAAGACAGGAAGAAATCAGTAGGATAGAAGTTGTGGAAGCAATGAAGAAAGTTAAATCAGGGAAAGCCCCAGGAATTGATGGAGTGTGTGGTGAAATGATGAAGCATGGGGGAGAGATAGTAGTAGAATGGATGTGGAAGATGTGCAGATTGGCCTGGGAGGAAGGTAGAGTCCCGGAGGATTGGAAGTCAGGTATAATTATTCCCTTGTACAAAGAAAAAGGGGAAAAAGAAGTGTGTGGTAATCATAGGGGCATTTGTCTTCTTAGTATAATAGGAAAAGTGTATGGTAGGATACTTATAGACAGAGTTAGAGAAAGAACAGAGAAATTAGTTGGAGAAGAACAGGGAGGCTTTAGGAAGGGAAGAGGTTGTGTAGATCAGATATTCATTCTTAGATCTTTAGTGGAAAAGTTTCTAGAGAAGGGAAAGAAGTTGTACGCGGCTTTCATGGATTTGGAGAAAGCATATGACAGGGTGGATAGACAAGGATTGTGGAAAGTGTTAAGAATATATGGAGTAGATGGGAAGTTGTTGAATGCTGTGAAGAGTATGTACGATGGTGCAAAGGCTGCAGTGCATGTGGATGGTGAACTAAGTGAATTTTTCTCTTTGAAAGTTGGTTTGAAACAGGGATGTGTCATGTCTCCATGGTTGTTCAATCTGTACATGGATGGGGTAATAAAAGAGGTAGTGGATGTTGGAGTGGCCCTGGTGAGAGAGGATAGTGTTTGGAAACTCCCTGTACTGTTGTTTGCAGATGATACTGTGTTGTTGAGTGAAGACGAAGGGGAGCTGCAAGGCTTGGTGGATGAGTTTGAGAGAGTGTGTAAGAAACGGAATCTAAAGGTGAATGTAGGGAAGAGTAATGTGATGGTCTTTGAGAGAGGTGAAGTTAGTGAATGTACAGCGAGGTTGGATGGTGAGGAATTGGAAAATGTGAGTACGTTTAAGTACTTGGGTAGTGTGATGAGTAAGGATGGAGGTTTGGAGGGTGAAGTGCTTGAAAGGGTACAGCAGGGAAGAAAGGTTGCTGGTTCTTTGAAAGCAGTGATAAGAAACAGGGAAGTGAGCATGGAAGTGAAAAAGTTACTACATGACAGTATTGTGATGCCAGCTCTAACGTACGGAAGTGAAGCTTGGACATTGTTGGAAGGACACAAGTCAAGAGTGAGAGCAGTGGAAATGAGTTATTTAAGAGGAGCCTGTGGAGTCACGTGGAGAGAGAGGCTGACGAATGAGGATATAAAGGAGCGTTGTGGTGTGGATGTGGATGTGATAGGAAGCGTTATGAGGAACATACTGAGGTGGTTTGGCCATGTGGAGAGGATGGAGGGTGAAAGACTGACGAAGAGAGTGTATGTGAGTGAGGTGAAGGGGGGAAGAGGGAGGGGGAGGCCGAGGATGAGATGGAGGGATGGGGTGAAGAGGTATATGAGAGAGGGGGGTGTGAGTTGGGAGCAGGGCAGTGAAATGGCGGGGGACAGGGCGACTTGGAGGCGATTTGTTTGTGGCCACCCCAAACGGGATTGAGGCGTCTGGCAATAGATAGATAGATAGGAAAAAAAAACAAAAAAACAGGGTGTCTGTGAGGTCACCACAAGCAGGTGGGGTACGACTTGACTACCCTTCTAGGAAAGGTAACCCAAACCGAGGTGTCGCAAAAGTGTTGAGATGGTATTGAAACTTTTCCCAATTCGAGCTTTATAGCAGCAGCAAATACGTCACTTAGGCAAGACCTCATTGGTTATGATACTGCCACAGCGCAAAGCAAACAACTTCAAATGATCATTAACCATAAAAGAATGTCCATCAAAGAGACAATGACTTAGAAGTTAATGGCTTCCCCGTTATCCCTGCTTCCCCTTGGAGTGCCCTGTGGCACAACGGACTGGTGACACACAGCTTGAGTAAGACCTGGGGTGAATTGGCATGGGTGATGGGAAGAGAGAGAGAGACTGTCAACAGGAATGGCTTAATGACAGCAGTCGGGTTATTAAGGCAGGTAACCACTATTGGTTTAAGACGGAAAGAGAGTGGATTCTGTGACATTACTCCCTGAGCCAGGTGGTGGGGGGTAGAGGAACTGGCTGTTTTAGAGGGAAGGGGAGGTTGAGAAAGGTAGGGAGTTCGAGGGATGGAGTAGGGGGAGGGGAAGATGGGAATGAGTTTCCAACAATGAAAGATAGTGGTAGGTGGGGGTGCTCCCCATCCACGCACTCAGTGTAGTGCTGCTTTGGGTGTCTGCCCTTTCCTCTCTTCCTTCCTTCCTCTTCTGTCTTTCTTTCCTTCTTTTATTCCTCTTTCTTCTGCCTATGGGTGGCTTTACACTCCCTCTTCTGTCTTTCTTTCCTTCATTCTTTCCTTTTCCTTCTACCTTTGGGTGACTCTACACTGAGTGAAAAAGCCAAATGGTTTCCTGTACACCAGGAAACCATTTACTGTGCTGGGTGATAACCATATAACCAAATTATGATGCCTGGTGGTTTGGTAGGTAATTAAGGCATTCCAATCGGATTGAGCCGGTGCAGGTTTATATCCAAGGGTTGGTTGGGGTGTAATGCCACTCAGGGATGAGTGAGGCCGGTCACTCTCATCTTAAATGTCAGGACCATCTTGCTTAGCCCAGGGCTCCTACACTCCTCGCGGGGCAATATAAAGACAGTTGCAGCCAGTAACCACATCTTCATATGATTTATCAGTTTTACAAACAGAAAATGCCAATATGCAGTTCATGGAAACAATTTTATTTTTGTATGATATAAATCATTGATGAAGAATGTGCTCCACCATATGGCAACATAAGACAGGAGCAATAATAAGGTGTGTGAGCACCGGCTAGATGAGTCTATGATACGGAAATCTCTTTATATTTATTGATTATCATTTCAGTTGAAGTTTATCTATCAGTGAAATGAACTATGACAAAAATGAAAAACACTCATACCTATGGTTATTTTTACTAGAGTCTTCTAATATATGATTCATAGCAACTTATCAGTTATATCAGTTTTAAACAGTGATTGGCAACCCTCTCATTCATCCTCGTAGACATACCAAATGTTTGAATACGTCACGCGCTGCTGGCGTACCAACTGCCTGACCGAAGCCACACTCTTATACTGTACCAGGTTCATATGTTGCAAGTAGGACATTGGGTGACCTGGAAAGTAGAATGACCTTGAAATCTCTCTCTCTCTCTCTTATTTTATTTTATTTTTTCAGTAATGTACAGCTATGATAACAAAAATTTTGTCAAACACATCTAGAACTAAGTGGGACATTGCCCAGCCACGGGCATTGTGCCCCCAGTGCATGCCTAACTTTTCAGTATCATAATTTCTTAGAGCCCTTGGTTTAGAGAAGCAATGGATGACCAAGGGTATAACCTTCCAATTACTGATGGCATTACAGGCAGGTAAAATTGTCAGCTGGCCTTTAGAGGCCTTAAATCCATGTGCTGAGATTTCCCCCCTTGTCAGGAAGGTGTAAGAGGGCAGTTGCTTCCAAAACTGACAAGTCTTGTCCATGTTGAAGACCTGGTCTGTTTTGTAAGGGCCCTCTGTCACCTTCCTGATGGAGACAGGGAAAGCCTTGGTGGCATTAATGTCTGCAGCAGCCACCTCACCACATTCTCTGGCATGGTGCAACTCTTTGTGCTGCCCAAAGCGATGGAACCAACCCCTGCTGGCCATAAACACGGGTGGGTTTTTCACACGTATCACCATAGCCCCCACGACACAGATTTCCAGGGCCATTTTATGAATCACTTTGCTATCCACTGTCATATTAACTTCATGGTGGGCACACACATATTTGTACAGCATCTTTGTTTTTAGTAACACGGTGTTATGCACATAAGCCCACTTACAAACATAATTGATACCAGTTAAGTGCGCTGCACTTTTCTTGTGGTTTTCCTGACTGTCCAGACAGTTGTCTCAGTAACACTGAGGTAGTTAGCCACCACCACACACTCACCACTGTCAAGCATACGTAGTATTTCCCTCTTTTTTTCATGTAATAGACTTTTCTGGTGTGCCTTTTCTTTGGCACTAGAAGCACTTGGATGCAGGGAATATATAACACTGACCACACCACAGCACTGGGAAAATGCATGCAGTGTACATGAGAAGGAAGGGGGAAGGTCAAGGCTGGGCAGCATAAACAATGGAGGGAGGGTATGGGGTACGACCTTGGAGGTGGAGGCTGAGTGTGCGGGCATGGTGGCCATGTTTGTATTCATCATTGCGTGGGAACTTCAGATGGAGTTTGGAGGGATCCCTTTAGTAAAAAATTTGTTGCACTAACAGGGGGAGTTACCACACTGCCTGATACGGGGTATGGTTTATGTTGTCACACAAATTGTAAGTACGTAATGCAAACTGGGACCACATGATTGGATCTTGAATTTGGCTCTCTATTGTGTTTTGTTTTTCTCTTGGAGGGAACTGTTACTGCGGGCTCATGGCCTTTGGTTCCTTCTTCCTCGCATAAAAAAAAAAAAAAAAAAAAAAAAAAAAACGTTGCTTGTGGGTGTACTGTACTTTGCTTTGGTTTTATTAAGCTATAATGGTCTAGAATAATATCATAGTGTGCATCACTTTCATTTTCAGTATTGTCTAGTGTACTGCAGTCACTCACCATTATCTCCGTACTCACTATTACATTAACTTTATATTTTCATACATACTAACGGGGAGTCACCATACTGATTGATAAGGGGTATGGTTTATGTTGCCATACAAATTGCAGTTAATGCAAACTGGAACAAAGAAAGTTCCAGTAGTACGGTATACATCTTGAATATGGGGTTTGTTTCATGGCTTGTATTTTTACATTATAATCATTACTATACTTATCATAGTTTTTATAAAACTATAACAGTCCAAAATAACTTCGTAGTGAGCATCACTTTCATTTTTCATATTGTGTAGTGTACTGCAGAGTCACTTGCCATTGTCTCCATACTTGCTATTATGTTTTTGTAAATACTAAAATAAGATATTGGAACATATTTACAAACTTTTCTGACAATTAAAAGCATTTGGAGTTGTGGTAGACATGGAAGCACTCTCCCATACAATGGCCAACCTTGCACTTGGCACACGCAGTCACACATGTTCCAATTTTTGCCATTTTTCTCCCCACTTTCACATCTTCCCATTTGGAGTTGCTGTCAAGGGTCATTTGGTAGTACAGTAGATGGTGCCACCTGGGAGTCTGGGCATGCTTCCTGCCTGATTGGGTCGAGGAGAAAGAAGGGTAATTTGGAGAAACAGGGCAACATCCTCATGGTGGCCAGTCGGTGGCTAAGTGATGCATTACCTTCAGGCAGGTGGGAGAGAGGATCCATCCATCGAGCACGAAAAATATGAAAGTTCCGGCAGTCTTCTGGAAGGACTATTGGAGTTGCCTTCACAGTCCTTCCAGAAGGATCGCCACAGTCTAAGAGTTAAACCATGTAAAACAGTGAATGGTATCTTTTAATATTTGTAGGAGTGTCTACATAGTTTGTTTTATTTTATAATTTGAAGCTTTTACAGTGTTTCTTATCTTTTAAGATTCAGATGTCGGCGTTGTGTGAATGGGATCCAAATGCAGCCTCCACCAGAGGAAGCAGATTGCACAGATGACCTGGCTGCCTGGCACCACTGTCAAGGTCAAAAAGGTCTTCAGGACCGTGTCTTGTACCAATGCTGGCCAGCTGGTATCTCCTTTGTCTTTTACCAAAAGTCCCACCAGCAAAAGAACATCCCTTGAGACTGCTGCAGCAGAAAACTTTACTAAGTTTTCTTTATTACTTAATTAATTCTGTGTTTACTCAAAACATATTTTGCTTTTGACATTGTTTATTGTAGCTATGCCAAGACTGTTGCACAATATATAACCTACCAGTGTACTGATGTCCTTGGGAACAAGGGAAAAAGATTCTTATCTACACGTTTCTTGTGTGTTGTAAAAGGTGGCTTGTGGATATAAAGTGGGAAACCAGAAGCCCCTTCTGTTATATTGGTATTGAGTAATGGTGACTCCATCACCCAGCATTTGTACTACAAGTATCTTTGTACCTCTTCCAGCAGTGGGAAAGCTTTTGACAGTGTGACACCATACCCTCTTATGAAACTCTCTTCCTACGGCCTATCATTGTTTGGCCCGCTTATCTCATATCTCAACAACACAAATATGAAAGTAAAGACTGATGATGTATATTCCAGTTTCCACTCAGTTAATGCTGGTGTGCCACAAGGATTAGTCCTAGCTCCAAGCCATTTCCTCATTTTATATTAATGCTCTCTAGTTTGTGCCCCCATAATCCCATTCATTCATATGCATATGACCCATTGCTTCACAGTTCCTTTACACTTAACCATCCTTTCACAGGGTTTGATATCTTTGACTCCCAAATCAGCACAGTAATCTCAGTAAATCAAGGCTTATCTAAATCCAATGAATGGGGACAAAATAACATTGTCTCTTTTAATTCTAGGAAAACCATATATATCCAGTTTTCTAATAGACAGATATTGTCTGATTTCTATATTACATTCAGTGCAACCAGTATTCTTTTCTCTAAAAGTATTTAAATTCATGGTATTTCACTTAGCATAACACATGTTAGATCAGTTGGTAAAACCACTGTAAAAAAGCTTGGATTATTATACAGAATCCATAACTTCTTCACTAATGAGCAGTTAGCTGTAATTTACAGGAGTTGTGTTAGGTTTCAGCTCAAATATTGTCCACCCTTATGGAGTGGATGTGGAGAGATTGCACTAACGCAACTGGACAAAGATTAAAGCAAAGCTATAAGAATATTAATAACTTAGCAATTACAAAATTAGCTACCTCCCCTACAAGTAAGAAGGAATGTTGCCTCCCTAGCATGGTTTCACTGATACTTTTATGACAAGTGCTCAGATGAAGTTGCACCCATTGTGCCACCTCTCAACACCTTCCCCTGTGCCACATGGGCATTGGTAGCATCCATGACTTGACTATCACACTGTCATGTTGCTGAACATCTGCCTATCAAATTATTATTGCAGTATTATTATTATTTTTTTAAATGTATTTATTTATTTTTTTTGTCAAACTGCTTCTCTTTGGAATTCACCTCCTCAGATTAGTTTCACCCCAAAACTTCAACTTACAGTAGTTCAAGTATAAGTGATACAGACTTTTTGTGACTGGAGGACACCTGTAATCTGGTGTACAAATTTTTTTATTTTTTTGTTTTTCCTTCTTCTGTTCATCTTGTTAACCCCATGACTGCGGCTAAGGTGGCAGAAGTGAGGCCCCTGTTGCGGCAGTCCACCCACAAGTTTTCCATTTTATATTCAATAATTTTCATATTAATACATAAGATTTAAAAAAAGAAAATGCACAAGAAAGCTAAACCCTTCTATATACCTATAAGCCCTTCACTGAATGTCTAGATGTTCCTTCGCTGCTGTAGAGATAAGAGGAAGCAGTGACATTTTTCGTGTTTTTGTGCGTCGCTGTAACCGTCTGTCGTCCTCAGTGACCCTCACCGTCTCCCACCACCTTTCACTTCACCACTATGCGCCATTATACACGTCACTTAGGTTTGCACTATGGTGTATGTGTCACTTAGCACTTTAGTATCATTATTTTACAGACATTATAAAATAAAATAGTGTTAAATTGAACAGTGAAAAATTAGTCTGTAATAGTAAATAATGCTAAACTCAGTGAAGTATTTTTATATAGCCTGCATCAGGCACTGTCATTTTCCAAATGTTGTATTCACTTACACTTACAATTAGTTTCTTTCACTTATTTACATTTTATGACCTGATGAGTGTGTGAAAGTCATGGTAGCAGTCTCCCAGACATTAGCCAACCTGACATTCTGGACGCCGTGTTGTCACTTTCCTTCGTACTTGTTCACACCTGCTAGTGTTCATACAGATATAGCAGGAAGCTAAAATGATGAACTAGCTACCCCAAGCGTGGGTGGATGATTACACAAAGTTCTCAGGGCAGAATATAGGGTGCAACTTTTGAAATAGAATTGTGGAATTTAAAAGGAATGCTGCAGTCTGTCAATATGTCTGTTCAGAAGGAACATAGCAGTTAAGGGGATTTAAAAAAAAAAAAAAAAAAAAAAAAAAATCACCTCACTGTAAATGGTTGTGATTCTCCATTTCTCCAGCCAGGGGATGAAGTTCAAAAAGAAGTGTTGTCATAGCAACCAGAAGTGTTATGGAAACCACTTTAGGGATATGTATGGTATAATTCCTTTTTGCCCACCAAGGTTTCATATTAGATGTTGCAAAGAAAGTGCTGATAGTACAGTGTATACATCTTGAGTATCGGGCTTGTTTATTTGCTTTTATTTTTGCACTATGAAGATTACAGTTGCCCTATTTGGGTAACCATTCATTGTATCACTAATGGGATATGGCAGTCCCCCACCTTGCATTCTAATTATGGTACAAGCACCCACATGATGGAGGAGTGGTTTTTTCTAGGATTTTCTCTTTCCTCTGATTCGTGTGCTCAAAAGATTGGTATTACATCTCCCTACTGCATGTGAACATAGAAATATGAGCAAATAGATTGTAAAGGTGATAAATCTTGCATATTAATAGTAAACTCTCATTCTTCAGTCTTCTGTATTCTACCGTAGAGTAAGCAATCTTGTGTTTGCTTGATAATTCCTTCATACCTTGTTATTCAGAGAAATCTTCAGTAATTAAGGACTGTCATGTAGGTGTACAAGGTCAGTCCAAAAAGAAACCAAACTTTTTAAATAGCACACCAACTAGCAGCTGTATGATGATGGTGGCAGGAGCATTGTGTACTGGCAATTTGAAGTTTAGTCTAACACTAACCACATCACATCGCATCACTTAGTTGTCAAGGTGCA
This sequence comes from Coenobita brevimanus, assembly GCF_032717465.1. Classification (NCBI taxonomy): domain Eukaryota; kingdom Metazoa; phylum Arthropoda; class Malacostraca; order Decapoda; family Coenobitidae; genus Coenobita; species Coenobita brevimanus. The sequence continues at coordinate 26,764,889 of NC_137004.1, forward strand.
CGAGCTTGATTGAACATGTGTTTAGTGCACCTGGCAATCTGTTGCAAATTAAACAATGAAGGACCTTGGGGAGCAATGTATTTGTTTGAAATAATGTTTCAAACTGAGAAAATTTGTAACTTTCTGACCAATGTCATAACAGCTGATTAAATGTGGGTGTATGGCTATGATGCTGAAACAAAAAGGCAGTTGTCGCAGGGGGTTGGAAACATCATCACTGTAACCAAAAAAAGCACATCAGAGTCATTCAAATGTGGTAATGTTGATCATCTTTTTTTACTAGAAGGGCATTGTTCATCATGAGTGTGTTCCACTAAGTCAGATGGTCAGTAAAGAGTTTTACTTGGACATCCTAAAGCATTTGAGTGAGGCAGTGCGAAGGAAGAGGCCTGAGGTGTGGACAAACAAAACTTGGATGCTGCAACATGACAGTTCACTTGCTTATGCATTGCACCTTATCCATGACTTTTTGTGAAGCACATTCCCCAGCTGCCCTACTCTGGATTTGGCCCCTGCAGACTTATTTTTGTTCCTAGAATCACAATACACCCTGCAAGGTTGCCAATTTCAGATGATAAAAGAAAACTTGCGAAGTGAACTAAAAATATATTCACTTAATGGCTTGTACCTCAGTGACTAAGTGATATGGTGTGATGCGGCTAGTGTTACATTAAAGCTCAAAGTTGCCACTACACACCATTCCCGTCACGATTATAATGCAGCTGCTAAATTGGAGTGCTGTTTGAAAGTTTGGTTTCTTTTTGGATATCCCTCATACCCAGACTGTACAGTACAGTATGTATTATACAGAACCATACCATGTAATGGAGTTACTGAGGCTGATTGAGGGCTTAGGTTTCTGCATTATATTATGGCTGGACTTTTTTTTTTTTTTTTCCCAAGTACTATCCTGTTTTATTATGGAAAATTTTATATATATATATATATATATATATATATATATATATATATATATATATATATATATATATATATTGCCAGACGCCTCAATCCCGTTTGGGGTGGCCACAAACAAATCGCCTCCAAGTCGCCCTGTCCCCTGCCATTTCACTGCCCTGCTCCCAACTCACCCCCCCCTCTCTCATATACCTCTCCACCCCATCCCTCCACCTCCACCTCGGCCTCCCCCTCCCTCTTCCCCCCTTCACCTCACTCACATACACTCTCTTCGTCAGTCTTTCACCCTCCATCCTCTCCACATGGCCAAACCACCTCAGTGTGTTCCTCATAACGCTTCCTATCACATCCACATCCACACCACAATGCTCCTTTATATCCTCATTCATCAGCCTGTCTCTCCATGTGACTCTACAGGCTCCTCTTAAATAACTCATTTCCACTGCTCTCACTCTTGACTTGTGTCCTTCCAACATTGTCCAAGCTTCACTTCCGTACGTTAGAGTTGGTATCACAATACTGTCATGTAGTAACTTTTTCACTTCCATGCTCACTTCCCTGTTTCTTATCACTGCTTTCAAAGAACCAGCAACCTTTCTTCCCTGCTGTACCCTTTCAAGCACTTCACCCTCCAAACCTCCATCCTTACTCATCACACTACCCAAGTACTTAAACGTACTCACATTTTCCAATTCCTCACCATCCAACCTCGCTGTACATTCACTAACTTCACCTCTCTCAAAGACAATCACTTTACTCTTCCCTACATTCACCTTTAGATTCCATTTCTTACACACTCTCCCAAACTCATCCACCAAGCCTTGCATGCAGCTCCCCCTCGTCTTCACTCAACAACACGGTATCATCTGCAAACAACAGTACAGGGAGTTTCCAAACACTATCCTCTCTCACCAGGGCCACTCTAACATCCACTACCCTACCTTGTACCTCTTTTATTACCCCATGTACAGATTGAACAACCATGGAGACATGACACATCCCTGTTTCAACCCAACTGTCAAGGAGAAAAATTCACTTAGTTCACCATCCACACGCACTGCAGCCTTTGCACCATCGTACATACTCTTCACAGCATTCAGCAACTTCCCATCTACTCCATATATTCTTAACACTTTCCACAATCCTTGTCTATCCACCCTGTCATATGCTTTCTCCAAATCCATGAAAACCACATACAACTTCTTTCCCTTCTCTAGAAACTTTTCCACTAAAGATCTAAGAATGAATGTCTGATCTACACAACCTCTTCCCTTCCTAAAGCCTCCCTGTTCTTCTCCAACTAATTTCTCTGTTCTTTCTCTAACTCTGTCAATAAGTATCCTACCATACACTTTTCGTATTATACTAAGAAGACAAATGCCCCTATGATTACCACACACTTCTTTTTCCCCTTTTCCTTTGTACAAGGGAATAATTATGCCTGACTTCCAATATATATATATATATATATATATATGCATGCTCACCCTCCACTCACTCGATGTAGTGCTGATCTCGGGTGTCTGCCCTTTCCTCTCCATCCTTCTTTCCTTCCATTCTCTTCTGTCTTTCTTTCCTTCATTCTTTCCTTGGCCTTCTGCCTACGGGTGACTTTACACTCCCTCTTCTGTCCTTCTTTCCTTCATTCTTTCCACTTCCTTCAGCCTGTGGGTGACTCTACACTGAGTGACAAGCTAAATGGTTTCCTATGCACAAGGAAACCATTTACTATGCTGGGTGGTAACCATATAACCAAATTTTGGCACCTGGTGGTTTAGTGGGTAATTATTGCACTCCAATTGGATTGAGCCAGTGAAGGTTTATATCCAAGGGGTGGTTGGGGTTGATTGCTCATGTGGTGCCACTTGGGGATGAGTGAGGCTGGTCACTCTCATCTTAAATGTCGGGACCAACTGCCTAGCCCCGGGCTCCTAGGGTCCTCATGGGGCAATGTAGGATTGGATGATGGATTGATAGAAAATATATATATATATATACTGCCAGTTTGTAGTCCACAATTAATCCTCTGCACTCTAAATTGTAGGATACTTATTGACAGAGTTAGAGAAAGAACAGAGGAATTAGTTGGAGAAGAACAGGGAGGCTTTAGGAAGGGAAGAGGTTGTGCAGATCAGATATTTATTCTTAGATCTTTAGTGGAAAAGCTTCTAGAGAAGGGAAAGAAGTTGTATGCGGCTTTCATGGATTTGGAGAAAGCATAAGCCAGAGTGGACAGACAAGGATTGTGGAAAGTATTAAGAATATATTGAGTAGATGGGAAGTTGTTGAATGCTGTGAAGAGTATGTATGATGATGCTAAGGCTGCAATGCATGTGGATAGTGAACTGAGTGAATTTTTCTTTTTGAAGGTTGGGTTGAAACAGGGATGTGTCATGTCTCCATGGTTGTTAAATCTGTATATGGATGGGATTATAAAAGATACAAGGCAGGGCAGTGGCTGTTAGAGCAGCCCTAATGAGAGAGAGCAGTGTTTGGAAACTCCCTGCACTGTTGTTTGCAGTTGATACTGTGTTGTTAAGGAAGACAAAGGGGAGCTGCAAGGCTTGGTGGATGAGTTTTGGTGAGTGTGTAAGAAATGGTATCTAAAGGTGAGAGTAGGGAAGAATAAAGTTACGGTTTTCGAGAAGTGTAGTCATTGAATGTACAGTGAGGTTGGATGAGGATGAAATGGAAACTGAGTGCCTTTAAGTACTTGGGTAGTGTGATGAGTAAAGATGGAAGTTTGGAGGGTGAAGTGCTTGAACGGATACAACAAGGAAGAAAGGTTGCTGGTTCCTTGAAAGCAATGATAAGAAACAGGGAAGTGAGCATGGAAGTGAAAAAGTTACTACATGACAGTATTGTGATACCAGCTCTAATGTATGGAAGTGAAGTTTGGACCTTGTTGGAGGGACAGAAGTCAAGAGTGAGAGCAGTGGAAATGAGTTATCTGAGAGGAGCATGTGGAGTCACATGGAGAGAGAGACTGACAAATGAGGAAGTGAAGAAGCATTGTGGTGTGGATGTGGATGTGATAGAAAGCATTAGGATAAACACACTGAGGTGGTTTGGCCATGTGGAGAGGATGGAGAGTGAGAGACTAACAAGGATAGTGTATATGAGTGAGATGGAGGGGGGGAGAGTGAGGGGGAGGCCAAGGATGAGATGGAGTGGAGAGGTATATGAGAGAGAGGGATGTGAGCTGAGAGGAGGACAGTGAAATGGCGGGGTACAGGGCAACATGGAGGTGACTTGTTTGTGGCCACCCCTTACGAGATAAAGGCTTCTGGAACAGTAACAAGAGCAACAAAAGCAACAGGACCTGGAGTGATGGCATCTTCGTCGTAGGTCCACCCCCCAGAGGCTGTATAGTGGAGGAGGATAGCATGGGGGCCAAACCACTGCAAATCCCCCCGGCCCCTCACGGGGCCCGAGAACCTGGGAGTGGCTTCGACCACCCCGACAAGTGTCACATTTCCCAACACAACACACACAACAACACTGTTTTTTTCTACACCTAGAAATGTCACTCCAGCAGTTATTTCTTGAAGACTTCTAGCCGGTGACATCGAGAGCAATCCAGGGCCTACCAACATAAACATATGTCCAATGTGCTTAAAACACATCACTTTGAGTCGACGGTGAAATACCAACCCCAAGGGGAGACCACAGACAGGCGTGCGGATGGTATGAGGAAACACCCACCCAGGGGGAGACCACAGGGAGATGCATAAGGGCCTGAGTCCCCTGCCACCATATGCCCCTCTCCCCCTCAACAGAGCCAGCGGGGAGTACACCATCCAGCCGGACCAACACTCGCCAGCATCAGGGTGGGACAGCCTAGTGCTCTCACAGTCCCCAGTAGGACTGTGCCAACATCCACTTTACTTACCGGGAGGGAACATCCTCTGTGCTTCCCTCACCTGCCATCCCAGGGCAAAGCAGAACCGTGGCAACATCAACCATACTTGCTGGGGAGGGAATGTCCACCGTACTTCCTGCATCTACAGCCCCACCAGGAGCAGGACCGTGGCAACGTCCACCAGACTTGCCAGGGAGGGAACATCCATCGTACAGTACTTCCCTCACCTGCCATCCCAGGGACTAGTGGAACCGCGGCAACGTCCACCATACTTGCCGGGGAGAGAACGTCCACCGTACTTCCCTCGTCCACTACCCCTGTGGCTCCCATCAAGGGTATCGTCCCTTGCTTGCCTCACTCCTCCATAGGCCGAGTGGGACGCCCCTCTCACTTCCCCCACACCCCTAGGGGTGGAGCCTGCTCCCCAGCGGAGTCCCTGTTGGAGAGTGTCTGGAGTGGCCCCATAATGACCCTGGGAGTGTGCTCGCTGCAGCTGGTGCCCCAACGACACCAGCCACTGTTGGACTCCCTAAGGGTGAGAGGCCGCAGGCAGACCCTGATGGCCTCCCGGCACCAGCGAGACTGCAGCTCCCACCCACCGAGGGACGCCCCGAGGACTCCAAGCCGGGACCTACCCAGACCCTTCAGCGAGATGCCCTCCTCCAAGGGCATGCACAGAGCTGCGCGCCTGCTTGCCCTGTTCGGCCCCAGTCCCGAGGGTTGCCACATACACCGAGGCCCCAACAGAGAGGAGCCTCCCTCGATGCCACCCCGCAGCCCACACTGGATGATCCACTACATGACCAGAGACCTGTGCCTCTTGTGAGAGCGCACACCTGATGGGCTGCCTCTCACACCTGGGCGGCACCTGCAACTACCTGGTCTCCTGTAGTCCACCACCTATCCATATGTATTAATACTGTTTGTATTGTCTTCAAGAAATATATTCTTATATATATATATATATATATATATATATATATATATATATATAGAGAGAGAGAGAGAGAGAGAGAGAGAGAGAGAGAGAGAGAGAGAGAGAGGCGGCCTGCAGTCCTAATGGACCCAGGATCTAATCCTGGCTGGGGCGGGAAACAGTTTAAGGATTTGAATTTCCCAAAAGCAGACTTTCCTGATCTACCAGATGACCCGCTGACATGTCGTAAAAATACCCCTGCTAATACCAATACACCAATCCTGTATGAGACAGCCCTAGCATGTATTCAGTATGGACGGTGGATGTTCGCACCGAAGTGCTGACATGTGGAGGTGTAGGAGGACTACTGGGCCTGGGATACGTCACTGCCCCCAAGGAATAGGCCCCCAAGCCTAGGCCCCCAGTCGGACACGTAATATATATATATATATATATATATATATATATATATATATATATATATTTTATAAAAAAAAAAATATATATCAGCCGTGGCTCAGTGGGTTAGAGCGCTCCGCTCTTACCGGAGGATCGAATCCACGCAAGGGTCATTGGTAGACATCAGGAAGGGCATCCGGTCATAAAATGCTACACGCTTCAATTCAAAAGTCCTCTACCCAGAGGCAACGCCTTAGCCCTTCTGGGATACATGGCGTATGAAAAGGGGAAAAAGAAGTGTGTGGTAATCATAGGGGCATTCGTCTTCTTAGTATAATAGGAAAAGTGTATGGTAGGATACAGACAGAGTTAGAGAAAGAACAAAGAAATTAGTTGGAGAAGAACAGGAAGGCTTTAGGAAGGGAAGAGGTTGTGTAGATCAGATATTCATTCTTAGATCTTTAGTGGAAAAGTTTCTAGAGAAGGGAAAGAAGTTGTATGCGGCTTTCATGGATTTGGAGAAAGCATATGACAGGGTGGATAGACAAGGATTTTGGAAAGTGTTAAGAATATATGGAGTAGATGGGAAGTTGTTGAATGCTGTGAAGAGTATGTACGATGGTGCGAAGGCTGCAGTGCGTGTGGATGGTGAACTAAGTGAATTTTTCTCTTTGAAAGTTGGTTTGAAACAGGGATGTGTCATGTCTCCATGGTTGTTCAATCTGTACATGGATGGGGTAATAAAAGAGGTACAAGGTAGGGTAGTGGATGTTGGAGTGGCCCTGGTGAGAGAGGATAGTGTTTGGAAACTCCCTGTACTGTTGTTTGCCGATGATACTGTGTTGTTGAGTGAAGACGAAGGGGAGCTGCAAGGCTTGGTGGATGAGTTTGAGAGAGTGTGTAAGAAACGGAATCTAAAGGTGAATGTAGGGAAGAGTAAAGTGATTGTCTTTGAGAGAGGTGAAGTTAGTGAATGTACAGCGAGGTTGGATGGTGAGGAATTGGAAAATGTGAGTACGTTTAAGTACTTGGGTAGTGTGATGAGTAAGGATGGAGGCTTGGAGGGTGAAGTGCTTGAAAGGGTACAGCAGGGAAGAAAGGTTGCTGGTTCTTTGAAAGCAGTGATAAGAAACAGGGAAGTGAGCATGGAAGTGAAAAAGTTACTACATGACAGTATTGTGATACCAACTCTAACGTACGGAAGTGAAGCTTGGACATTGTTGGAAGGACACAAGTCAAGAGTGAGAGCAGTGGAAATGAGTTATTTAAGAGGAGCCTGTGGAGTCACGTGGAGAGACAGGCTGACGAATGAGGATATAAAGGAGCGTTGTGGTGTGGATGTGGATGTGATAGGAACGTTATGAGAAACACACTGAGGTGGTTTGGCCATGTGGAGAGGATGGAGGGTGAAAGACTGACGAAGAGAGTGTATGTGAGTAAGGTGGAGGGGGGAAGAGGGAGGGGGAGGCCGAGGATGAGATGGAGGGATGGGGTGGAGAGGTATATGAGAGAGGGGTGTGTGAGTTGGGAGCAGGGCAGTGAAATGGCGGGGGACAGGGCGACTTGGAGGCGATTTGTTTGTGGCCACCCCAAACGGGATTGAGGCGTCTGGCAATAGATAGATAGATAGATAGTATTGTCATTTGTACTGTGTCCTGCACTTGTATTATTTGCAGTAATATACGTGTAAGACTGGTTAACCTGTGTTTGAGCCCTGTTCCTATTGTTGCATGCTCTAGACCAGGCCCTGAAAAGAACCCAAGTCAGTTGCTCAAGCTCTGAGGACAAGGAGTTGGAGCTGGAGTATGCTGTATAACAGACAGACAAAGGGTTCAGCTCAGTGCAGTTCCTGCAAGAACTGGATCCATTTCACCTGCACAACACTTGCATCCAGAGACAATACAGTCACCTAGACCTGCTCCTTCCGCCCCACCAGCTCCTCTTTTACCCTCCACACCTTCTCAGCCTAACCACTGATCCTTCCCACACCATCCAATCCCCCAACCCCTCCCATTCCACCTAAATATAATTCACCCCAATCCTTATCTCCATCACAACATTCTCGTACCCCTTCCCTTCCACCCACACCCCCATCTCCCTCCCGTGCTGCAGCAACCAACACACTGCACACACAACATAAACATTCTTCAAATATACACAGGTGGCATAAACACCAAAAAACAAGAACCCACACCAGTCATCAAACAACAAAACATGCATATTGCCATCTTATAAGAAACAAAACTACGCAGAACACATAAAACACCTACATTTCATAGCTTCACCACCATCAGACAAGACCAGGCTGATGGTGGTGGCGGTGGACTCATCACCCTGGTACACCAATCCATCAACTTTTCCTTCTCACATGACACCACAACATAAATACAATCAATTAAAATATGCACTGGCAACAAACCACACATAAAAATCGCCAATACATGCATTGCCCCCCAATCATCTCTCACAGTACCACAATTATTTTTCTCAAATACACCACATCACTATATAACATACCCATCATCATCCTGGGTGGTGATTTCAACGTCAAGGAGTTGGCCTGGCATGTCAACAACCCTGACACAGACAGAGGGCTGGTACTACAATCCCAAAACTGATAATCTTTTCATTCTCAACAATCTCCATCAACATACCCATATCCCACACCAAGCCCTCTTCCCCCGATCATCCTCAGATATCACCTTTTGCTCCTCAAACCTTGCCCCCACAACATCCTGGAGAGTGATCAAAACCCTTGGCTCTGACCACCTCTCTATCAACATCACTACCAGCACCAGAATCACCCCAGCTGGCCACAGACGCACGTACACATTAGTAATTGTAAGAGAGTGGCCTTCCCAAGTGAAACTGAACAACACTTTGAAACAATAAGCAGTACATCCATCAAAAACATCAACACTGCTCTGCACACTTTGAATACAAATTCAGGGCTTTATGAGAAATGAGGTAAAGGCAACAGAAAAAGACTCAATCCCAACTTCACATCAGAAATTCAGGGCCTCATCAGTCAATGTGACACACTGCAACACTCCCCAACACCCCATAGACAAGACACTATACAACAAATACATGCATTCAACACTCAAATAAACAAGAAAATATCAAAGCAACAAACACTAAATTGGAATAACTATCTCTAAACACCTCTGACCACAAAACAAACACCAGCAAACTCTAAAAAACACTAAACAGCATCACACACTCCAGCAACAACACTACACAATCACACGCCGTTATCACAACAACAGACACCAAACCCTCAAACAAACAAGCAAACACACATGAATCACTTTTTGCACATCAGTCACCTAAACCCCCATCACGACGACCGACGTGTCATCCGAATGATCGGACGCAAGTGCAGTGTTGCCACTTTACTTTCACTCATGATCCACGTAAAAGTTACTTTTTATCCACAAAATATCCACAAAAATCATCAATATTCCACAGTGTATTCCACAAACATATTTCCTTACTAGACAATATTGAAATCATAATTTTACTGTTGCGTCACATTTATTGACAACTGATTACAAACTTGAATGCTATAAAATTAAAACAAATTGTACTTTTTTAACAAAAGCAAAATTATATGGCACAAAAACCATGAAAAAGATCTATCCTCTTTGTGTATCATTCTTTTTTTTACTATTCTGCATCCAACTCAAGAGATATAATATCTGCATTGTCATCATCACTTTCGGCATTTCCCTTAGCACTGAAATTTTTTACCATATCTTCAGTTGGCCTGAAAGTGACGCATGACATCCCTCGAACAGATAATCCATATCTGATCTGCAGTATTGCTTCTACTGATCTTACACAAAAACGATTTCTTAGCTTAGTGTGTACCACATTCATTTGAGACAAAATGCACTCTACAGAGGCATTAGAGAAAGGTAAGGCAAACAATGCCAGTGCTAGGGATGAAATGTTGGGGTATTTTGATTCCCCAGCAGAATTCTTTTTCTCTCTAACTTCAGCCCAAAAAGAAACACTGTTTTCCAAACAAGACTTGGGCCACTGATCTAAATTTACTGCATTCCATTCATTTTCTAAGCTATCCATGTCACTAAAGGTTGACTGGTACTGACAGGCAATTGGTCCAATGGAGTCTTTGTGCTGGGAAGTAGCAATGGCAGGATGTAATTTTTTCAGCATTAGCAGAGTTTCAACGTTGCCAGGCAATCGAATCTGTACTTGATTCAGGAGTTCTAACAGATATTTCTGACAACGCTCTTTCACATACATTATTTGATTACCATTTAGAGGACAGGAATTAGCATAGGTATTGAATTCATATCCAAAGTTAATGACATTTAGTGGCAAGAGATAACTTGCATAATTAAGTTTAGGAAGATCTTCTTTTGGGCATTTTGACAGAAAGTATGGTTCAATTACCAGTTGCCTCAGATTCCTATACATGTCAAGAAGATCTTCTGTAAGCTTTGTGATGTCTACATTCTGTCCCTGAAAGAGTTTGTTCACTCTCACAACTTCTTTAAGTGTTTTACGAACAAACAAAAGGAATAGTTTGTTCTGGGGATCTTTAAATGCTAGGCTAAGTTGTTTTGCAGTGTGGCAGCGTTCTTTTGTAGAACATAGATCAAAGTGGAGCTTCAGTGCGTCCCACTGATCAAGAATAGCATTTACAGCTTCCAAGCGTGACAACCAGCGTGTGCCAGCTAGCCTTGGAACTTTCTTTGGTACATAGTTTTCTAAAACTTGGTACATGTTATGCTGAGTGTTTTTAGGCCGACTCCTCGTACTAAAGACACTAGCTACTGAACGGGGTCCTTTTTCCGGACCGGACGTAATGCACTAACAAGGGAACAGGACATAAAAACTAGGCAGTCCACCTTTAACACATATATTACCTTAATTACAACACCTTAACAATATCACATAAAATGGTATTATAAACAGAGGATACAAACATACAGAGTTACGTTATTGTAATATGGGATATTCACACACTCCTTAATTATGGTTTATAACAGGTTAAGAGTCCGTAGGGGGGATGGGATTCACTTGTATCAAAGTCCAAATGGTCTTAGCGTGTCGGGGCAATGGAGATGTCGGGGCTTGAGGAGCCGAGGAGGGATTATTACTATAAATTAACAAGGGAGGTAGAGCACTAGAGTTCACTGTTTATGCTCGACGCGGCGACTCTCGCCCGCGCATACACTGGCAAGGGGAGGGGAGACTACTCTAGATTGGACTTTGGGAGTGCACTGTTCGGATGAACCCAGAACTTATAGACTTTGTTGGGGGATGGTATTTACGGACACTCTTTGGTATAATCCCACTGGTTCACTCTGTCACTGGATCACTACAGGGAAGAGGAAGTCACTATTCTTGCCCGAGTTTCTGGGGCGATATCACTTTGTCACTGTAAGGTGTAGGTCCTCACTCTGGTCACGGTGCAGGGAGACCCTCTTGCCTGGGGTCTCGACCTGTTGTAGGTCCTCCTCTGGTCACGGTGCAGGGAGACCCTCTTGCCTGGGGTCTCGACCTGTTGTAGGTCCTCCTCTGGTCACTGTGAAGGGAGGCCTGTCTGCGTCGGCCCTATAGACTGGGGCCAAACAGGTGTAGCAGACGGGCCTAACGTCGTAGGGTCTGCGGCAGGGGGAGGTCGGCGTTGACGGGTTGCCGGGCTCGCCTAGGGGTCCGAGGACTGTGGAAGTCTACCGGGGAACGCGCCGTCAGGTGTGGGCTGCGGCCTCGTCTCCCGTTGGTACCTGGGGAAGACAAGAATTTCCCGGGGGTAGGAGGTAGGTCCCGACTGGGACCAGGCCTCTGTTCAGGTGACACTTTAGAGGTAACTCCCCCGGGTGGTGTCCGGCTACTCCTGCAGGAGTTAGCTGGCTCGAGAGGACACACGGAGGCCGTGGTCTCCTTTACACTTATGGAGGGTAGCACAGAGGCGACTCTCCCTCTTGTCTTTGTGATTGCCGTGGCACCAGGTTGATCGGTCCTGGGACCCACTTGTGGCGGTGTGTGAGGGTCTCTTACCCTTAGAGTGGCTAGGGGCGTGAGCCCCGTACAATCCACTATTGGGCCTCCTGCCCTATTTGTTATAGAGGGCTCTCTTCCCTCGTCAAAGGACCTCCTGTCCTGGTAGTGGCAGAGGGTATTACGCCCTCGTGGCTCACTGTGGCAGAGGAGACAAGCCCCTCGTGGCTCACCTGAGTTACTGCGGCAGAGGAAGGGACTTCCTCGTGGCTCGCGGTGGCAGTAGGTGGAAACACCCCGTGGCTCACCTAGGGACCTCCTGTCCCGTTGGGGTGAAGTTGTGGTCGTCACCACACGACTACGAGGGACTGACGTATCAGTCCCACCCCACTGCTGTCGAGGGTTAACCCGCCGTATAACTTGTTGCGGGTCTGGGCTCACCTGGTGTTGAGGTAGTTGCGGGGAGAAGGGGCCCAGGTCAGAGGTGGTCGGATGACCCTCTTGTCCCGGGTCACTAATCTGACCGTTATCTCCTCCTCGGGTGGTGGGGTGGTGGTGGCCCGGTGGTGGTGTGGGGGGTGGCGGGGCGGAAGGTCCGGTCGCGGGCATTTTAGTACAACTCAGTGTAAGTTTGCCTTCTTTTTGGGCTGTTAGCAAACCATGTGTGTGTTTCTTTCACTATGCAGTCAACGACTGTGGGAAGCTCATCGCATGCTTTACTTGCTGCTAAGTGAAGAGAATGACATACACACTTGATTAGTGTGATATTTGGATTATCCCTTCTCAATAATGTTATGAGAGAGTGAGTGCGTCCAACCATAGCACTAGCTCCATCTGTACCAATTCCTATCAGTTTATTAATATCTAAATTGTCCTCCTGCAAACATTCCTTTACAGTCTTGTATACAGCTTCTGCAGTAGCATCTTTAAGGGGCACAAGTCGATAGGAAGTGTCAACCATTGCTCCCTTTTTTGGACTGAAGAAGCGAATGCTCATAGCTAGGCATGAAATTTTCGCTTCATTTGTGCTCTCATCAACAATCAAGCTGAAATGTTGGTCTTTAATTTCATCTCTCAATTGTTTTGCGAAACTTGGTGCAAGAACATGTTTCTGTAAAATATTTGACTTATTATCTAGCTGTGGGACCAGTTCACCCAAGTGGTCTACAGATAGATTTGAATGTTCTGTCACAAACACTGCCAGTTTTAATTCTACTATTTTTGTTGGGTCATTCACCAATGGTTGGAGACTGTCCTTAATGGATCCCTGTACTTTCCTTCCTGCTACTGACATAAGGTCCAAGTGCTTCTGCCCTGAAGCGTGAGTCAGCAGCGACTTCATATGGGCTTGAAGAACCGTCCCACAGGTCTTACAGCGGGCCTTTGTTGAGTCCCCAGGACACTGTTGTAGCCATCCTATAGTAATCAGGGTTGGCATTACAAACCACCCAAAAACACACACACACACACACTGGGGTTCCTTGTTCATTAAAAAAAAAAAAAAAAGTAGCCCTCGCATCTAGCCTACACCATCATGGCATGTTTCCTAGTTGCAGTTCATTAAAACTGCACGTAAGAAAAAATATCCACTAAGAATGAAAATTCACAACATACACAAAACTATTTTACCTTTGAATCTGCCATCGTTTTCCCACGTACATCTGTACCTCTGTGTATATTTCTTTTCACTCATGTTGGCACTGTTGATTAGTATGTAGTATTAGATTAGATATAGATATAGTATATAGTATAGATTATATATAATATAAAAAAGTAAGGTACTGTATTTGTAATACAAGAGTGTGAAGAATGAAACGCAAGTGACCGTGACGTACTATGACTGGCCAAGCCAAAGGAGGACTGGGGAAGGGAGGGCAGGGAGAGACAGCCGGCTGCAGGGACGCGAAGTGAACATGAAAGAAACGTGTCAAAGAACGGAGCGTGTTTAGTAATACAGGTTCTGGGCTAAAATTTTCATTGTGCACATTTTTTTTTCTTTCATCTTATTTTTCCCTCAAAGAGTATCCACAGTCTATACCTTTCCACGAGATTTCACAAAATATTAAACATCCACAAAAAAAATCCATGGACAGTGTACATATCCACAAAAAAAAACAAAAAACAAATTTCGTGTTCAACTTGACTGTCCACAAAAGGGTCCACAAAGTTAATTTTATCCACAAATTTGTGGATAATATCCACGATATGGCAACACTGCGCAAGTGTTCCCCACAGACCCAGACTTTGCACCCTTCACTTATAACTAGACGAAGCACATTATTAGCAACCTTAAGCGCTCATCGGCCTGTGGCCCAAACAACATAAGCAACATATACCTTGAACATAATGAACCACAAGCACTCTAGGCCACCACATAGAACACTCCTATAGACACGGCACGCGACTTTGAGATTATTATCGTGCCCTGACAACCTGTCGTTCAAACGTGCTTCTGATTTCGTGTATAATATGAGACGCATGTAATTCGTGTATAATATGTTCGTGTATAATAATATTCGTGAATACTGTAATATATTTGTGCATAATGATTCGTGTGTAATATGATATGAAATCAGACGCACTTTTAAAATCAAATTAGCTACTTCATTAATACCTGAACCTTAACCCTTCCACCAGCATTGGGGCTGGATTCACTAACAAGGTCTTAATTTAAGGCGCCTAAGATATGGCACCTATATTATCTCCCTAATGTAAACAGTTCAGTTAAGGAGAGAACAGCGAGCACGCACATCACCTAGTCATTGACCCAACAGGAGGAGGTAATATCATAAAATCACTCGGCATATTTTAGCGAAGTAAATAATGGAAATAAAAACTCCAGCAGAACCAAAGAAGATACGTCCTAACTTTTCAAAGAAAAACGGTTATTTTTTTTCATACTCCTCACTAGACACAAACATTACAAAGAAAGCAATGACGCTAGCACGAGAAGGTATTATCTATACAGTAGGGTGAATAGTGTTAGCAGAGCGAAAAGGGAGAGCAGTGAAGTGAGGAAGAAATTTTGTGATTTTAGATCACAAGTTAAGGGGAAGGCAGACAAGGCATTGAGGGAGGCAAAGAAAACTAAGTATTTAAAGTAATGCATATTTCTGTTGTTTATTACATAGTGCCTGTGAGGATGTAAGCTGTTTGTTCTAACTTATGTTACATAGTGCCTGTGAGGATGTAAGCTGTATGTTCTAACTTAGGTAAATTTTTACAAGTTGCCAATACACCCCCCAGGTCGTGCAGTATATTTTTCTGGCAGTTTTTGATGAGATTTGAGTGATTTTGACCTTCATTTTTGTCGGAAATGCTTCGTGTTGCCTCTTTTCCAATCATGAACCTTGGATGAGGAGATGAAATGATGCATTTTTGACAGAAAATGAAGGCAAAAATCATGCAAATCACATCAAAAATCACCAGAGAAATATACTGCACAACCAGTTAACTTAACCAAATAGACATAAACTAACCAAACCTAACCAAAGACCTAACCTAACCGACAGAAAACGAAGGCAAAAATCACTCAAATCGCATCAAAAACCACCAGAAAAATATACTGCACAACCAGTTAAGCTAACCAGACCTAAACTAACCTAACCTAACCTAACCGACAGAAAATGAAGGCAAAAATCACTGAAATCGCTTTAAAAAAACACCGCAAAAATATGCTGCACACCAGTTAATATAACCAAACAGACCTAAACTAACCTAACCTAACGTGCTGCAGCAGAATGCTTACCTTAGAGATATGATGGTTCAGGTTGTGCAGTATATTTTTCTGGTGGTTTTTGATGCGATTTGAGTGATTTTTGCCTTTGTTTTCTGAGGAGAATGCTTCATTTCACCTCCTCATTCAAAGTTCATGATTGGAAAAGAGGCAAAATGAAGCATTTTGTGACAAAAATGAAGGTCAAAATGACTCAAATATCATCAAAAACTACCAGAAAAATACTCCGTGTTTTCTCAGTGACTTAAAGGCTTCCTCCGGTTCTGAGTGGAACCGCTTAATAACGCGTAAATAATCAGTATTACACCCGATGCTCATAATACGTCCTTCCTCATCGGAAGCCAGAGGGAGAAGGATTTGAATTTTTCACCCAGAAAATATCATAAACTGCTCTTCAAATTGATTGGTACAATAAAATCACATGACATAAAGTATGCATGTGAGTGGGTGAAAAAGACTTAGCAGATGCATGTGAAGTCAACGGAGAGATAAACACATACAAACGCATGCATTTTTTACACGGACTGTCGGAGTCAACATCCATGGTATGGCTTTTTGGGAAATTTTTATTAAATTCATTATCTCTGTATATATCAATTTCCAAATGGGGTTATGGAGTTTATTAGCATTCTTATGTAATACAGTACACTATGTGGTTATGGTGTTAATATCCCTGAACTGCATATGGGCAACTTGTAAAATAATATCCTAACTTACCGTATCAAACGAGCCTAACCCATTCTTGAGGCTTTACTGTTAGAGGTAGGGTTTGATTAGAGCATCATTTTTGTAGCTTTGCATCGCTTCATTCACCAGGGTTATCTTCTCATCAGTTTCACTGCTATGATCTGTCGGAGCACTTGCTTGCCTTATTGTCTCTGAATCATTTCTGAACTGCTCCATAATACTCTCATGGTTGACAACTGCACTTGCCATTTCACTAATCTTCCTTCTAAGTGAACCCATCTTAACTGACAGCTCATCTGTTGTTGTGTCTTTCTTGTTAACCTATTCTATCTATCTGTCTATTGCCAGACGCCATAATCCCGTAAGGGGTAGCCATTTGACTTTGAGTTACTTGTTTTACGGGGAGGGGCACTAACCCTCCACCAACCCACTTGCTGACACATAGGGAGCACGTATGATTTGGTTATATGGTTACCACCCAGCGCTGTAAATGGTTTCATGGCTCACAGGAAACCATTTGGCTTGTTACTCAATGTAAAGCCACCTGTAAAGGAAAGAAAAGCAACAAGAAGTGACAGGAAAGATGGGAGAAATAGGAAGAGAGGAGGACAGGCACAGAAAAAGAATGATAAAGGCTAAGGAAGAAGTAGGCAGCACTACATCAAGTGAGTGGATGATGGTTGCCACCACCTACCACCTGCTTTACTAATTTTTCATTTCCTCCTTTTGCATGTGCAATGGCTTCTTAATTTCATCCATTTCACTGTGAAATGCCTTTTCTAATCTGCATACCCATTCTACCAGCTTGTGTGTGTGTGTGTGTGTGTGTGTATGTGTGTGTGTGTGTGTGTGTGTGTGTGAGTGAGAAAGTGAGAGCGTGCGAGTGTCTGTCTGTAAGGTTAGGTGGTGGGGGTGGAGGTGAGTGGATAACCTTCCTTTGAGGTCGTTGCTATGGTTACCAGCCTGCCAGCACCAAGTACAACCGATTATGGAAAATTATTCACATAAACAGTGTTTGTAGTGGATTTTGGTCTTCTGGAAGTGTTATTATTGTGGAGGGCTAGTGTATGCTTTTGTTGTGTGATTGGTGAGTAATATGAGACCTTATTTTTTATATTTGGTTAAGTATTAACTGAGATATGAAAGCTTAAAAATAGATGATATTCCCAATTTCTCTCGGGAATGCCTGGCTGGGGGGAGCACTCACGACAACAACTGCCGGATGGGGGGATTAAATTGGAAGGTGTTTCAGTAGAAAACAAGGGGAAGAAGTTGACAAGGAAGAGAATTGAAGTGTTTGGCTAAGATTTTCAACCTCACAAAGTTAAAAATTACAGTTGCATAATTTCAGCATCTGTCTATCTATCTATCTATCTAGCTATATCCCGACGCCCTAATCCTGCAAAGGGTGACCACCACCATGTGACTGCCCTCCCCACAACTCACTCCCCCCTCCTTCATATACCTCTCATCTTCATCTTTCGACCTTATCCTCGGTCTCCGCCTCCTTCTCCCTCCCTCCACTTCACCTACATACACCTTCTTAATCAGTCTTTCATTCTCCATTCTCTCCTTACATCCAGACCACCTCAGTGTATTTCTTCTGATTTTTACATCCACCACACAAAGTTCTTTCACTTCTTCATTCGTCAACCTGCCCCTCCATGTCACATTACATTCTCCTGTTAGGTAACTCATTTCCACTGCTCAGTCTCGGTTTGTTCCTCTCTAGCAAGGTCCACACCTCGCTTCCACACATCAGTGTAGCGATCACAGTACTATCATGCAGTGACTTGTTAAATTCCATACTCACCTCCCTATTTCTCATTACCACTTTCAGTGAACCCACAACCTTCCTTCCTTTCTGTACCTTTTGAAGCACTTTATCCCCCAAACTTCCATCCTTACTCATCACACTACCCAAGTACTTGAATGCACTCACATTCTTCATCTTCACCATCCAACCCCACTGTGCATTCTGCGACTTCATTCCTCTCAAACACCATAACTTTACTCTTGTTTACATCAACTTTCAGATTCCTCTTCCTACACGCTGTCCCAGCTTCATTCACCAAACGTTGCAACTCCCATTCATCTTCACAGAACAATACTGTATCATCAGCAAACAGCAACACTGGAATCTTCCACATCTCATCCTCATTCATTAGAGCCACCCCCACATCCACTGCCCTACCTTGCACCTCGTTTACAACCCCATCCATGTATATATTAAACAGCCATGGAGATATCACACATCCCTGTTTCAGTCCCACAAAGACTGAGATCAAAGAACTCACTCAGCTCACCATCCACTCGTACCATAGCCCTAGCTCCCTTGTACATACTCTTCAAGCACTCGACAATTTCCCATCCACTCCATATGTTCTCAGTACCTTCCATATACCTTACCTATCTACTGTGTCATATGCTTTCTCCAAGTCCATGAAGGCAGCATAACTTTCTTTCCCTTCTCTAGATACTTCTCCACTAAACATTTTAGAACAAATATCCGATCTACACACCCTTTTCCCTTCCTAAATCCCCCTTGTTCTTCTCCAACTATACTCAGTTTTTTTTTTTTATCAAGGTGAAGATGCACTTGACAGATTGGTGATTATTTGTTGACTGCTACATTGCTTCATAATCTAGCATTGCTAACTGACAACAAATATCTGAGGGGGAAATTTGGGTTAGTAAATATTTTTTGGACATGTTGCATTCAGCCAGTCATCATAAACCTGTCATGTGCATCTTCGCCTCAGTAAAAAAACAGAGTATAGTTCCTCTGTTATATGCTTAACCCTGTCAATAAGTATTCTACCATATATATTTCCAGTCACACTAAGAAGGCAAATACCCCTTTGGTTACCACATACTTCTCTCTTCTCTTTTTCTTTGTATAAAGGAACAATTATACCTGATTTCCATCCCTCTGGAACCCTTCCCCCTTCCCAATCCAATCTACACAGCTTCCATTTCCACTCCACAACAATCTCACCCCCATACTTCAGCATTTCACCACGCACTCCATCAATTCCTGGGACTTTTCCCATCTTGATCTTCTTCATTGCTTCAGCTACTTCTGCCCTACTGATCTCTTCCTCCCTCCTCTCATCTCTTCTCCCAGCCATTCCCCAACCACTTATACTCACACTGCTCTTACTCTCTACATTCAACAAATCTTCAGAGTGCTCCTTCCATCTCATTTTCTCTCTCTTCTCCACCAACAATCTATTATTCCCATCTTTCACTCCCCTACTATTTCCTTTTTCACAGCATCTTACTTTCTTTACCTCTTTCCAAAACAAGTTCTTACTCTTCCACCATTTTGCACTCAGATTCCTCCGAAACTCTTCATCCACTTTCTTCTTACTCTCCTTCACCAATCTCTTCACCTCCCTTCTCCTGCTCACATATACCTCTCTCTTCTCTCTCCTTCTCCTGCTCACATACACTTCTCTCTCTTTCATCTTTCCTACCTGTACTTGCTAGCCAATCACCATATGCCTTCTTCTTTTGTTCCACAGCTCATTTCACCTCATCACTCCACCGTGCTCTCCCTTGCACACCCCTGCATCTCCTCCTCACTCTACCAACCACTTCGCATGTGTGCCTGTCTCTTCCATGAATATCTTATTTTTATTATTATCATTCATATTTCTTGCATATCTAAGGGGAAAATTCAGCGAAAGACAATTAGAGGGAATTATCTTTGGGGAAAAGTTGCTATCTATGAGTTTGTTATTCACTCACAGTAAGGATTTTCATTCAGATGGCTTCAAAAACTAAACGTTATACCTCCGCAAATTGAGGGAAAACAAGAACCAATATATAGTTAGTTTTCATCAACCATAATTTTATCCTCGACAGGATACGGGATTGTGTTGGGTGGCAGTCAAATGGGGAGGCACGAGTGGCAGTGAGACAGGGAGACATGAGTGGTGGCATTGAGACAGGGAGACACGAGTGGCAGTGAAACAGGGAAACAGGTGGCAGTGAAACAGAGAGACATGAGTGGTGGTCAGATGGGGAGCTACACCTTTGATCTGGGGTGGGCAACCATGTGTTCTCTCGTTACATTAGAACACTGCTTAATGTTAATTTACCAGTAGCAGTAAATACTGGATAAGGGGAAAAAGAAGTGTGTGGTGATCACAAGGGCATTTGTATTCTTAGTGTAGTAGGAAAAGTATGTGGTAGGGTACTTATTGACAGAGTTAAGAAAATAGCAGAGGAATTAGCTGTACAAGAACAGGGAGGTTTTAGGAAGGGAAGAGCTTGTGTAGATCAGATATTCGTTTGTAGGTCTTTAGTGGAAAAGTTTCTAGAGAAGGGAAAGAAGTTGTATGCGGCCTTCATGGATTTGGAGAAAGCATATGAGAGGGTGGTTAGACAAGGAATGCAGAAAGTATTAAGAAAATATGGAGTAAATGGAAAGTTGCTGGATGCTGTGAAGAGCACCGGTACCGGTATGTATGAGGGTGCTAAGGCTGCAGTGTGTATGGACAATAAACTGAGTGAATTTTTCTATTTGAAGGTTGGATTGAAACAGGGATGTGTCATGTCTCCATGGTTGTTCAATCTGTATATGGGTGGGGTTATAAAAGAGATACCCTACAAGGTAGGACAATGGATGTTGGAGTTGCCCTAATGAGAGAGGACAGTGTTTGAAAACTCCCTGTACTTTTGTTTGCAAATGATACTGTGTTGTAAAGTGAAGATGAAGGGAAGTGCAAGGCGTGGTGAATGAGTTTGGGAGAGTACGTAAGAAACGGAATCTATAGGTGAATGTAGGGAAGAGTAAAGTTATGGTCTTTGAAAGAATTGAAGTCACTGAATGTACCATGAAGTTGAATGAGGAGGAAATGGAAAATGTGAGTGTGCTTAAGTACTGTACTTGGGTAGTGTGATGAGTGAAGATGGAAGTTTAGAGGGTGAAGTGCTGGTAAGGGTACAAGGAAGAAAGGTTGTTGGTTCTTTGAAAGCAATGATAAGGAACAGGGAAGTTAGCATGGAAGTAAAAAAGTCACTGCATGACAGTACAGTATTGTGATACCAACTCTAACGTATGGAAGTGAAGCTTGGACCTTGTTGGAGGGGCAGAAGTCAAGAGTGAGAGCAGTGGATATTAGTTATTTGAGAGGAGCATGTGGATTCACATGAGAGACAGACTGACAAATAAGAAAGTGAAGGAGCATTGTGATGTGGATGTGGTAGAAAGTGTTAGGAGAAACACATTGAGGTGTTTTAGCCATATGGAGAGAATGGAGAGCGAGAGACTGATGAGGAGAGCGTATGTGAGTGAGTTGGAGGGGAGGAGAGAGGGGGAGGCCAAGGATGAGATGGATGGATAGAGTGGAGAAGTATATGAGAGAAGGGGTTGTGAGCTGGGAGCAGGGCAGTGAAATGGCAGGGAACAGGGCAACATGGAGACGATTTGTTTGTGGCCACCTCTTATGTGATTAAGGCGTCTGGCAATAGATAGAGTGTAAATATTGGAATAAATTTTATAAAAGAATTTTGCTTTATCCCTGTTAACATTACATGATGGATGATAGTTGGAAGGTTGTATGATTGAGAGTAGTAAATGAGTATGCATAGCAACGTTGGGTCTGGTTAGTACTTGGATGGGTGACCGCCTGGGAACACCAGATGCTGTTGGCATCCCTACGTGTCAAATGGGGTTGGTGGAGGATTAGTGCCCCTCTCTGTAAAACAATTAACTCTAAGCCCCTGGCCACCCCGTTTGGGATACATGGCGTCTGGCAATGAATGAATGAATGAATATATAATGTACTGACGTACAATAACTAGCATGATGTTCACATTTTAAGACAGTGCTGTGGGAGGAATGCTACGCTTAACATAGTTTTGTTCATAGTCGTGGGTTTTTGGAACAATACTACAGCAATCCCTCATTGATCTGGATGTGGGAGGGGGGTGTGGGGTGGGTAGGGGAGGGGGTGGTGGTGGGGGTTGGAGGGGTGTGGTGGTTTAGAGGTGTAGGGGGTTTGGGGAATGCGGAAGGGTAGGGGGTAGAGGGTGGGAGTGGTAGGGGGATGGTGGGGTGTGGGGGTGGTTGGGGGAGGGGGGGTTGTGGGAGGCATAGGGGTTAGGGATGGTGAGGGTTGGGGGTTGGGGGGTATGGGTGGGGTGGGTTTGGAGGGTGTGACCGCATATGCGGACATCTGTCTTTTTGGCCCTAGCACCCTCGGACAACATATGCGAACATCTGTCTTTTAGGGGTTAAGCAGGGTGTTTTTTGGTTTTCAGTGTTTTTTTTTTGCATGGTTTTGTTGGTGTTTAACATTACTTTAGATATTCCTATGTGTGTTTTGATGTCTAAATATGGCAGATAGACCTGAAAACAGTGCCCAAATTAAGAGGGACACTGTACATGCTGTAGTGTATAGATAGGATGTTTTTTGGTTTTCAGCTTTTTTTTTTTTATTTTTTTTTATTTTAACATTGCCTTGGATATTCCTATGTGTGTTTTGGTGTAAAAATGTGCCTAAATGACCAGAAAACACTGCCCAAGTAAGCAAGAGGTACTCTACAAATAAGTTAGGTATAGGTTGGAGGTTGGGTATAGGTAGGGTCTGGGTATGGCAGGGGGATAATGTTCGTTATCCGGACATGCCTTTGGCTCTGTTATGTCGGATATTGAAGGATTACTGTACGATGTTAAATGAGGACCTTATGTACTTTTTAGAGTATCTGATGCCATATCAACTAACATCCACCAGTATTCGACAGATCAAAAAATCAGGCACAATTAAAGCAATTTTGTACTTTTCGTGGAATTAACAGACAGCATGGAGGGAAGTCAAATTTTTTCTCTTTAAAGAGAAAAATAAACGGGAATAATAATACAATTCTTTCATCCAGATCATTTTTCATTCATTCATTGCCAGACACCATGTATCCCAAACAGGGTGGCCAGCGGCTTAGAGTTAATTGTTTTACAAGGAGGGGCACTAATCCTCCACCAACGCCACTTGACACGTAGGGATGCCAACAGCATCTGGTGTTCCCAGGCGGTCATCCATCCAAGTACTAACCAGACCCAACGTAGAATGATGTGTACATATTGAGCCCTCAGCCTACCATGGAAGTGGTGGTTTCACACTCTCTCTCTCTCTCTCTCTCTTTTTCTCTCTCTGTTAATACCAGACCTTTTCTTTCAGCCAGGGAAGCCCAAATAATGAGTTAAATCATCCACTCATGATGTAGTGCTTCCTGCTCCTTCCTTCACCTTTTTCATTCTTTTTCTGTGTCTACCCTCCTTTCTTCCTATTTCTCACATCTTTCCTGTCCTCTTATATTACTCTTCTTTCCTTTTCAGGTGGCTTTACATTGAGTGACAAGTTAATTGGTTTCCTGTAAGCCAGGAAATCAGTTACAACACTGGGTGGTAACCATATAACCAACCCACATGTGTTTCCTGCATGTCAGCAAGTGGGTTGGCTGAGGGTTAGTGTCACTCCCCATTAAACCACTAACTCAAAGACAAACAGCCACCCCATGTAGGATTATGGCATCTGGCTACAGATAGATATAAGTAGATAGATTTTCTATTTCTGTTTGTTTCTTTTGTAGCCTTTGGATGTGGAGAGAGAGAGGGAGAGAGCAAAAGTATTATGTCAGCCAGATAGAGGCCAAAATCACCTGCCTGGGCTTAGGTAAACATTGTCTCTGCAAGTGATAAGAGGGTGCAGGATGCAGTGTTTTTGTGCAGTTTTTCCTTTTTTACTGAGTTTTCCTTGACTTCTTTGCCAACCTTTGGATGTGACAAGAAACTGAGTAAGAGGTAGGGATAGGAGTAAAAGGAGGAGGAAAAGAAAGAAGTGGAAAGGAAAAAAGAGGAAGAGGAAAAATGGGAGAAAAACAGAGATGAGAGACGATAAATATTAGGTCTGTCAGCTTTTATAACGGAAAAACATGTTCCTGCATACACAGGATTGGTGTGCACATACCCTGCATTTAACAAATGACTGTGTGAGCTTTGGTTGGGGACTGGAATGCATCTGCACTATTCCTTAAGAAACTTGTGCAAAAAATCACTTCAAAATCTGACATAGTTGATATTGGATGACCATCATAGGTATGCATACCTGTTGGATATGTGCGCCTGTGAAGTGTTTCAGTGACTCTGAAAACATGTATAGAAATGCAGTTTTTAGTATGAAGAGGATCCATCAGTAAACAAGGAAAATATGTAATTGATAGGTTATATAGCTTAGGATAAAATAGGTTGGTTAAGTTTTAAAAATTTAGGTTATATTTGGATAAATCAGCACAGATAAGGTAATTTCATGTCAAAAATGGGTAAGATAATGTCTGTCTGTCTTTAATGCATCACAAGTTGGCTTCTGTCTGTCTTTGGTGCTGTTGGGAATTGTGAACAAAGACTACTTTGTAAACACAGTTCATCACCTATAAAAGGAATAATAAACATTGAAACTTGAACACACTCAGAAAATACTCAAAGAATCTTTTAAAAGGTTTTTGCAAAAAAAAATTAAAATTGCAGATTACCAGTATATTGTATATATGATGCAGTTATTCTTTAATGTACTGTATATATAGTACAGTTATACTGTATAGTATAACTTTATATACAATACAGTTATATTGTATAGTATAACTTCAGTAAAACCTCACTGCAATGGACTTCAGTAGACTGGAATTGCTTTTATTGGAGCCAAGGAGCCTACTGGACTAAATTCTTATACTGGATTTCCCAGTGTATAGCGCACTCCGGCACATAACACACACTCTAGTTTTCAAGAGAAAATTTGGAAAACACCTAGGTCTAGGCCTAGCCTAATGAGAACACGAGGTAGCAGAACTTCCACCTATCTAAACACGATGTTTCGTTGGATACTTGCTGTGCTGCTCCCAGGAGAAAGCTGAAGGTATGTGCCATATGCATATGTAATTTTAATATTCTAGGACTAATAACTGATTTTTGGCAAATATTTTTAGAGAGTCTGTCGGAGCGCGAATATGCCCGTGAGACATGCAAGTCAGGCAAAAACAACCCCGTGGTTTAGGGGTTAAAGTGGCATTTGAGAAAAGAGGCAAATGGGATATTGCCACGAGTTAGAAGGAACTGGTGGGTTGAAGCAGGATGGTGCCCATGATGCTTTTCATGTATGAAAATATCTTCTTGTGTGTGTGTGTGTGTGTGTGTGTGTGTGTGTGTGTGTTTTTTATGTGAGGAAGAAGGAACCAAAGGCCATGAGCCTGCAAAACTGTTCCTTCCAAGAGAAAAACAAAATACAAGAGAGAGCCAAATTCAAGATCCATTCATTTCGAGATGCCTGGACACACTGCGTTTGAAAGACTGGAGATCATAGGAAGCAGGAAATACAGACAGAAGGAGACAGTTCCAGAGTTGACCTGTTGCATAAATGAAGGACTGGGAGTAACGGTTAACTCTTGCATTAGAGAGTTGGACAGAAAAGGGGTGAGTGTGCTGCTAGACGGTTGCTACGCACCCGTCGTAGAAGTGGAGGAATGCATGCAAACAGTTCAGAGGAACAGTGACCATTGAAGTAGCGATAGAAAAGAGATAAAGATGCAACATTGCTGCGAAGAGACAGAGGTTGAAGGGAGTCAGTAAGAGGGGGAGAGTTAATGAGACGAAAAGCCTTTGACTCCACCCTATTGAGAAGAGCTGTATGTGGGGAGCCTCCCCACACATGAGAGTTGTACTCCACACAGGGGCAGATAAAACCCATGTATAGAGTCAACAATTGTGCAGGGGCAAAGAAGGAACGGAGTCGGCTTAGCACACCCAATCGCTTGGAAGCAGATTTTACAAGAGATGTGATATAATCTTTCCAAGACAAGTCCCGAGCAAATGAAACCCCAAGCATGTTCGAGGATGATGCAGGATTAAGCTGAATATTATTAAACATAAGTGGGTATACCTGTGGAAGATTTTGTCGGGTTGATAGGTGCAAAAACTAAGTCTTTGATGCATTAAAAACAACCAGATTATTTTTACCTCAGGCAGAGATACGAGCCAAGTCAGACATTAGGTGTGCCATAGCCTCATCCCTTGCCTGTTGAAGTAACTGCTGAGATGGACGTTGTGGGAACTGAATGGAAAGGTGAAGGGTGGAGTCATCAGCGTATGGGTGGATAGGGTTAGATGTACAGCTTAGAAGGTCATTGATGAATAAAAGGAAGAGAGTTGGTGATAGGACAGAGCCCTGAGGAACACCACTGCTAATATCTCTAGGAGAAGAACAATAGCCATCTACAACAGCGGCTATAGAATGACCAGAAAGGAAGCTAGAGATGTAGACTCAGAAAGAAGGATAGAAACCATAAGAGGGCAGTTTGGAAATTAAAGATTTATGCCAGACTCGATCGAAAGCCTTTGAGATGTCAAGTGCAATGGCAAAGCTTTTGCCAGAGTCCCAAAAGGAGGATGACCAGGAGTCTGAAAGGTAGGTGAGAAGATCGCTTGTGGAGCGTCCCTGACATTACCCATACTGACGATCGGAAAGAAGGTTGTGATAGGAAAGATGCTTTAAAATTTTTCTATTAAGAATAGACTCAAAAACATTTGAGATACAGGATGTTAAAGCAATTGGGCGATAGTTAGAGGGTTGGGATTGGTCACCCTTCTCTGGGACTGGCTGAATGAGAGCAAACTTCCAGCAAGAAGGAAAAGTACAAGTTGACAGACAAAGGCGAAAGAGTTTGCCTAGGCAGGGTGTAAGCACAGAAGCACAGTTCTTGAGAACAACAGGAGGGACTACATCAGGCCCATATGCCTTATTAGTACTGAGGCCAGCAATGGCAGAAAATACATCAGCTGAAGAAATTTTGATGTTAGCCATGAGGAAGTCAGAGGGGGGAAGTGATGGAGGAACAGCACCGGAATCGTCTAAGGTGGAATTGGAGGAGAAAGTCTGAGCGAAGAGATCTGCTTTATCAGTAGAAGAAATAGCTACAGAGCCATCAGAGTAGAAAAGAGGAGGGAAGGATGATGAGGTAAAGTTGTTAGAAAGGTTTTTGACAATGTGGCAGAAGCGGGAAGAGTTCGAGTTGGAGAGTTGAGAGTATTTTGTACAGATGAAATTATTTTTAGCAGAGCGAAGAACAGACTTAGCACGATTCCGGGCAGAAATGTATAAAAGATGTGATTCAGGGGTGAGTTGGCTCCGGTACCTTTTATAGGCCCTCTCCTTGTTGCGGACAGCTTTAGAACATGCGTGATTAAACCATGTGGTCTTTATCGAGTCTAAACCTTGCTAGAATATTACGTGTTGTGCAGCAGACTGTTATAGTATTATGTGAGAATAACTTGGACTAAGGTAAATATGAGTGGATACTGCCACAAGTCAGGAGGAACATGGCTATTTACATGTAAACAAATATCGTGAGTTCAGCGATAATTGAGTTTGCCATGTTATAACCAGAATGAAGCAGACGCTAAACTCGGGTACCCACTGTATACAATTATGCCATTTGATTATTGTAGTGAATGTACAATACATAACAGTACAAGTATACCCCAGTTTAACAATGCAATTGGTTAGGTAAAAACCCATCGTTAGGCAGGGTATCGTGTATTGGGGTAGCTTTAACATGTAAAGTAATAGGATGCATTTTTCAACCTATGGTTCCCTCCCCAACCAAGTCCAAAACACACCCAAATGAGCCCAAAAACATTTAAAGCCAATCTAAATGGCATAACAGCTGTGAAAGAAGCTAACCTAAGCCTAACATCTATAAATAACTCGCTAAAACCAATAAACAAAATCTGAAAATCATCAAATATAAGTTTGGAAAAAATCAGTCTTCATAAACCTTACCCCAGACTGACAATGTTCACCCCACCTGTGGCCAAAACACATTAGTCTGAGTTTAAAAACGGTTTATAAATCAACCCAAACACACAATTTTAGTCTAAAATATCATCAAAATCAATTTAAAAATACCAAAACCCATCGTTAAACTGGGGTTTGGCCATCGTTAGGTGGGGTGTGTTGGTATTCCTACCCCCAACGTTAAGCCAGGGTATTGCACCTAGAGGTATTGTATATCGAGGTATACAGTACCTGTACAGTACTGCAGTGGTAGTGAAAACAGTTGGTGATGCCACGGTGAAAATCTTTGGTGCAGAATGGCTTGGGCCCCAATTAGTCCTTTGAAGTGAGGCTTAATTGTATATACAGTGGTTATACTGTATTGCATAATATATACTGTATACTGAATACTGCTTTTTATTTAGGAAGCCAATTTAGGGGTGTTATTTCTATGTTTGAATATATATACAGTACAACATAGGGTTTTTGTTGGGGTTATACCCCTTCTAGAGGGGCTTGGAGGGGGTAGTGTGTCATCATCCAAAAATCTGCAACATCCGACATGGTTTTGGCTTAATTATGATGGATAATTGGACTGTTACTATATTTGTCAATTGATGTTTTTTTAAATTATGGTAATCATCATAAGAAATCTTCTGTGTGTTTGTTTGTTTGAGGCTGTTGTCTCAGTCTTGTTTTCTTCCATTTGAATATAAAGAACTTTGTAATGCTGTTGTACCTGCACAATATTTCTGTCTCCATCTTGTGAAATATAAAGAGATTATTGTATATGAGATGAAGTTTGGTGCAGCGCCTTGCACTCTGCTACACCTGTACCAAGTTCATACCTTCACCACCTCTTCCCCCCTGGGGGTAGGGGGGTTTCAAGAATACTCCCCCAGTATCCCTGCTTGTCGTACGAGGCGACTAAAAGGGTTGGTGGTGGGTTAGTGCCCCACCCCGTAAAAAGAACTAACTAAAAAAGCAAATAAAGCGCCTCGGACCCGGACGGACCATACGTTGACGACTAAGGAACGGACAAAGGACATTCTTAGGGTGGGAACATGGAATGTGAGAGGAGTGAATGATGAAGTGAAAGAGAGAGAGATTGTTCAGGTGCTTGAGGATGCAAAAGTGGATATATGTGGATTGACTGAAACTAAATGGGAAGGTGAAAGGATGAGAGAATGGGAATATGGTGTAGGTATATGTGCGGGAGTCAGTGAGAATGAGAGGGCAAGAGAGGGAGTATGTCTGATGATAAGCAAGAAGTGGAAGGAGAATATAAGAGAGTATGGAACAGTGGGTGCAAGGATTGTATGGGTGAGGATGAAAGTAGGTATACAAGCATGGGCGATTGTATGTGTGTATGCTCCAACAGAGGATCGAGTGGCAAGAGTGAAAGATGAGTTTTGGGCAAGAGTAGAAGCATGTATGGACAAGTTTGAGAGGAGCGAGAGAGTGCTGTTGATTGAAGACATGAATGGCAAAGTTGGGAATGTACGAGTGGATGGAGTGGTTGGTCAGTGGGGTGTGCCAGCTGAAGTAGATGGGAATGGTAGTGCTTTGGTGGACATCTGTGCTTGTAAGGGGTTGGCAATAGCCAACACCTACTTTCGTCATAAGATGATCCACCGGTATACATGGAGAGTAATGAGGAGGATGGATGGTGAACTTGTTGAACGAAAGGCAATGATGGACTACATGTGTGTGGATGAGCGAATGAGAAGACAAGTGTTGGATGCAAGAGTGTGGAGGGTGGGGGAATGGAGTCTCGGACCATCACTTAGTGATGGCCAAGGTAGAGCTGCAAAGAAAGTGGTTGAGGGGACGTAGGGGAAGACAGGAGGAAGCAGCTCCTGTGAGAAGAGTGGAGAAATTGCAAGATAGTGAGAAAATGACAGAGTATAAGAGCATAGTGGAAGAAAGATTGGGAAGGTATGAGCTAGAGCAGATGGAAGGGGTGGAAGACGTATATAAGATATTCACGGAAGAGATAGGCTCAGCGTGTGAGGCGGATTGTGGAGTGAGGAGGAGATGCAAGGGTGTGCAAGGGACAGCATGGTGGAATGATGAGGTGAAACGAGCTGTGGAACAAAAGAAGAAGGCATATGGCGAATGGTTGGCGAGTAGAGGTAGGGGAGAAGATGAGAGAGAGAAGAGAGAGGTATATGTGAGCAGGAGAAGGGAGGTTAAGAGACTGGTGAAGGAGAGTAAGAAGAAAGTGGATGAAGAGTTTGGGAGGAATCTGAGTGTGAAATGGAGGGAGAGTAAGAAATTGTTTTGGAAGGAGGTAAAGAAAGTAAGGCAGTGTGAAAGGGGAAATAGTAGGGGAGTGAAAGATGGGAATAATAGATTGTTGGTGGAGAAGAGAGAGAAATTAAGGAGATGGAAGGAGCACTTTGAGGATTTGTTGAATGTAGAGAGTGAGAGCAGTGTGAGTATAAATGGTTGGGGAATGGCTGGGAGAAGAAGAGATGAGAGGAGGGAGGAAGAGATCAGTAGAGCGGAAGTAGTGGAAGCGATAAAGAAGATTAAGCTGGGAAAGGCCCCAGGAATTGATGGAGTGTGTGGTGAAATGCTTAGGTATGGGGGTGAGATTGTTGTGGAGTGGATATGGAAGTTGTGTAGATTGGCTTGGGAAGAGGGAAGGGTTCCAGGGGACTGGAAATCAGGTATAATTGTTCCTCTGTACAAAGGAAAAGGGGAAAGAGAAGTATGTGGTAACCATAGGGGTATTTGCCTTCTTAGTGTGACTGGTAAAATATATGGTAGAATACTCATTGATAGGGTTAGGCATATGACAGAGGAGCTAGTTGGAGAAGAACAAGGGGGATTTTAGGAAGGGAAAAGGGTGTGTAGATCAGATATTTGTTCTGAGATGTTTAGTAGAGAAGTATCTAGAGAAGGGAAGGAAAGTGTATGCTGCCTTTATGGACTTGGAGAAAGCTTATGACAGAATAGATAGGCAAGGTATGTGGAAGGTATTAAGAATATATGGGGTTGAGGGGAAATTGCTGAATGCTGTGAAGAGTATGTACGAGGGAGCTAGGGCTACGGTGCGAGTTGATGGTGAGCTGAGTGAGTTCTTTGATCTCAATGTGGGACTGAAACAGGGGTGTGTGATGTCTCCATGGCTGTTTAATATATATATGGATGGGGTTGTAAAGGAGATGCAAGGTAGGGCAGTGGATGTGGGGCTGTCCCTAATGAATGAGGGTGAGATTTGGAAGCTTCCGGTGTTGCTGTTTGCTGATGATACAGTATTGTTGAATGAAGATGAATGGGAGTTGCAAGGTTTGTTGAATGAATCTGGGACAGTGTGTAGGAGGAGGAAGCTGAAAGTTAATGTAAACAAAAGTAAAGTTATGGTGTTTGAGAGGAATGAAGTCACAGAGTGTGCAGTGAGGTTGGATGGTGAGGATATGGAGAATGTGAGTGCATTCAAGTACTGTACTTGGGTAGTGTGACGAGTAAGGATGGAACTTTGGGGGATGAAGTACGTGAGAGGGTACAGCAGGGAAGGAAGGCTGTTGGTACACTGAAAGCAGTGATGAGAAATAGGGAGGTGAGTATGGAAGTTAAGAAGTCACTGCATGATGGTATAGTGATCCCTGCCCTAACGTATGGAAGCGAGGCGTGGACCTTGCAAGAGGGGAACAAGTCAAGAGTGAGAGCAGTGGAAATGAGTTACTTGAGAGGAGCATGTGGAGTGACGTGAAGGGACAGGTTGACGAATGAAGAAGTGAAGGAACGTTGTGGGGTAGATGTGGATGTGGTTGAGAAGATTAGGAGGAATACACTGAGGTGGTTTGGACATGTGGAGAGAATGGAGAATCAAAGACTGACTAAGAGGGTGTATGTAGGTGAGGTGGAGGGAGGGAGAGGGAGGGGTAGACCGAGGATGAGGTGGAGGGATGGAGTCGAGAGGTATATGAGGGAGGGGGGGGTGAGTTGGGGGGAGGGTAGTCAAATGGTGGGTGACAGAGCGACTTCGAGGCGTTTTGTCTGTGGCCACCCTTTGCGGGATTAGGGCGTCAGGCTATAGATAGATAGATAGATAGACCAAGTTCTGTGCTCGGCTCTTCTCATTATCAAAAAAAAAAAAAGTAAAATATGATAGTAAATAAATAAATAAAACTTGCCTTGTTTTAATATTTATTTATATTGCTCTAAAGCTCTAGTGGACATTTGTGCAGGGAGAGGGTTGGTGATAGCCATTACCCTCTTTAGGCACAAAATGATCCACATGTAAACGTGGCAAGTGATGAGAAAAGTGGGTAGTGGACTGAATGAACGGAAGGCAGTGATTGATTTTGCATATGTGGATGAGAGAGTGAGAAGGTATGTAGGTAATAGATGCAAGGGCATACAGAGGTTAGGGGAGTGGACTTTCTGACCACTTGGTGGTGGTGAAAGTCAAGGTACCGTACAAATGTAATGGATGAACAGAAGGAGAGAAGGACAAGAGGAAGTAGTTCATACAAGGAGGATAGAAAGCTTGCAAGAGGATGGAAAAAAGGCAGAATACAAGAGAGAAGAGAAGGTGTGATTGGGTAAATATGACTTGAAGCAGTTGGAAGGTTTGTGCAAGCTATTTCCAAATGAAATCTGTGCTGCATGTCAGGTGGTGTGTGGGATGAAGAGAAGACGAAAGGGGATGCAAGGAAGGGCATAGTGGAATGAAAAGGTGAGGCCGAACAGCACGGGGGAATGAAAAGGTGAGACCGAACAGCATGATGGAATGTAAAGGTGAGACCG
This sequence comes from Coenobita brevimanus, assembly GCF_032717465.1. Taxonomy (NCBI): domain Eukaryota; kingdom Metazoa; phylum Arthropoda; class Malacostraca; order Decapoda; family Coenobitidae; genus Coenobita; species Coenobita brevimanus. Next base: position 26,797,975 of record NC_137004.1, read on the forward strand.
AACAGCATGATGGAATGAAAAGGTGAGATATTGTAAGTTACAAAAGAAGAAAATTGTAGTGAGTGGATGAGGAGCAGAGGCATGGAGGAAGTAGAGAGGGAAGAGAGAGCTATATGTAGAGAGGAAGAGGGAGGTGAAAAGATTAGTTAGAGAGTAAGAAGAGTGTGGATGAGGAATTTGGAAGGAATTTGAGTGTAAATTGGAGGGAATGTAAGAAATTATTTTGGAAGGAGGTAAAGAGAGTTAGACCTGGTGATAAAGAAGTTAATAGGGAAGTGAAAGATAAAAATGATAGATTGATAATGGAAAAGGGAGAAAACGTGAGCAGATAGAGAGAACAGATTAAGGTACTGTTAAACAAAGAGAATGAAGGTAATGTGAGTATAAGTGGTTGGCAAATGGCTAGGAGAAGGTGGAGGTGAGAAGGGAGGAAGAGATCAGTAGGATGGAAGTAGTGAATGCAATTAGAAAGTCAAAATTGGGAAAGCCCCAGGAATTGATGGAGTGTGTGGTGAAATGATGAAGCACTGGGGAGAGATAGTAGCAAATGGATTTGGAAGATGTGCAGATTGCCTGGGAGGAAGGTAGAGTCCTGGAGGATTGGTAGTCAGGTATAATTACTCCCCTGTACAAAGGAAAAGGGGAAAAAGAAGTGTATGGTATTCATAGAGGCATTTGTCCTCTTAGTGTAATTGTTTTGTTTCATTTTTGAAGGTTCCAACATGCTTGCATGTGTCAGCCTTGGTCACCTAATGGCAGCTCTCCGTGCTGCATGATCTATGGCAGCTTCCCTGTTCAGTCCCTTAACCCTGAGGTCACACTTAATGACCTCGTCCCACGTCTTTCTTGGTCTACCCGTCACAACCCCACCCCCAATATTAACACTTCTCACCTTCTGCACCCAATTATCCCCCATCCTCTCCACTTGTCCAAACCATCTCAATCTACCTCTTCTCATCACAACACCAATACACTCCAATCCCATCCTACCTCTCAACTCTTCCATCATAAACCCAGCTCCCCCAGGCCTTGCATGCAGGGATGCACTGCACATCCATCTAATCATTGTCATTTTTGTACGTTTGAGCCTGTGAATATCCTCTACCTTTACTGCCCAGGTCTCACTACCATACAGGATTGCGCTCCCAACACATGCTGCATACAAAGACCCCTAAGCATGTAGGGAGAGTCCTCTCAATGTCAGGAGAGGCAACAGCTCCCTGAACTTCTTCCAACTACCTCTCACCCTAGCCACAGAGCTAGCTGCAGCCCCACCTCCAGCACATAACATGTCTTTGAAATAAAAAACTCTTCCACACTCAAGAGACTCACCAGCAATTTCAATCCTTTCATGCCTGACAGTCTCCACCTGCTCTCCCCGACACGCCACACACATAAAATCGGCATTATCTTGCAGTCTGCCTCTAATACCACTACATCTCTTGTGCACCCATTTATCACAAACACTGCACAAGATTGAATTACTTCCCACGCCCTTGTGGCAAACTGCACATGGCCACTCTCCCTCGTTTTTGACTACCGCCACCAACCCAAGATATCATCACTTTTGTGTTATCTGCATTTACCCGTAAACTCTTGTGCCCCATACCATTTCTCCACTTCCTAAATCTTTCCTCTGCCTCCCTTTCATTCTCTGCAATCAACACCAAATCATCAGCATACTTCTTTCACGGGAGTCCATTTCTGAAGTCGTGAGAGGGCTTCAAGTACCATGATAAACATCATTGGACCCAAAACTGACCCCTGATGCATACCAACATTCATGGAAAACTCATCACTTAAATCATCATTCACTCTTACCTGGGTGTGAGCACCCACATACATGGCCATAACCACCCTTACCAGCCACTCCTTCAACTCAGGCTTTCTCATTGCCCACTTCACCACCTCTCTAGGGACTGGTCAAAGGCCTTTTCCAAATCAACAAAAACAAAATACAGATTCCTTTTCTTCCCAATATATTTTTCCTGAAGCTGATGAACAATGAGTATGGCATCAGTGGTCCACCTGCCTGGCATAAACCCAAACTGCATCTTATCAATATTCACTCTTTCACTAATCATACCTTCTAGAACTCTCTCTCTGAAGCTGCACACATATTAATGGTGGTGTGAACGGCCATACCACGTTGAGTACACCGCTTCCCGTCCGATCAGCGAAGTTAAGCAACGTTGGGTCTGGTTAGTACTTGGATGGGTGACCGCCTGGGAACACCAGATGCTGTCGGCATCCCTACGTGTCAAGTGGGGTTGGTGGAGGATTAGTGCCCCTCCCTGTAAAACAATTAACTCTAAGCCCTTGGCCACCCCGTTTGGGATACATGGCGTCTGGCAATGAATGATGAATGATGTGACCCAAGGTCACCAGTTACAGTGGTTTGATCTAGACACCCAATAGCTCCCTGCATGATGGACATGATAATGATACCATGAGATGTGCATTTTATAAGAGTAGACAAGACCTTGACAACTACCATTTAAATTGAAATATAAAGAAATGACCCACACCTCAGCCCTTTGTGTGTGGATTGATTCGTCCCATCACCATTTCTAATGGCTGGGTGATGTTGAAAGTTTCTCAAAGATTCTTTCCACAGTCTCCAGAATTTATTCATTGAGAGTAAAAAAATGGGCTTTTAACTTTATTTTTTCTTCTTTTTGAAGCCAAATTCAGTTTGTTTTGATCTAAAAAAAAAAAAAAATCTGAAAGTACTAACTTGTGGTCTGTTTACACAGTTTCTTGATATGGCAGTAGTGGAGGCTATGGAGGCTGCTGCTGGGAGGTTCAGAGGCTGCTTGGTAGGTGCTTTGATGGGGGACTGTCTTGGGGCACCCTTTGAGGGAGAGTCACAGACCTCACGCTCTGTCCTCAACTCATACTTCAAGCGACTCTGTGACCCAGACATTAAAGGTAAGTTTTTTACCTGGTAGTAGCTTGTTATATGTACATCTTTGTAGTCTAAATATATGCATTGGTAACAGATGGGAAATGTACTTGTTGACGGTCGTGTACAAGTTTGTCCATCCATCCATCATCCAATCCTACGTTGCCCCATGAGGAGTGTAGGAGCCCGGGGCTAGGCAGTTGGTCCCGACATTTAAGATGAGAGTAACCAGCCTCATTCATCCCTGAGTGGCATTACATGAGCAATCAATGCCAACCACCCCTTAGATATAAACCATCACCGGCTCAATCCAATTGGTTTGTGTAATTTTTTTTTTTTTCATGCTAAGAAGAAGGAACCAAAGGCCATGAGCCTGCAATTACTGTTCCTTCCAAGAGAAAAAATACAAGAGAGAGCCAAATTCAAGATCCATTCATTTTGAGATGCCTGGACACACTGCATTTGAAAGACTGGAGATCATAGATAACAGGAAATACAGACAGAGGGAGACAGTTCCAGAGTTGACCTGTTGCATAAATGATGGACTGGGAGTAACAGTTAACTCTAGCAGTTTGCTGCTACACGGGTGCTATGTGCCCGTCTTAGAGGTGGAGGGATGCAAGCAGACAGTACAGAGGAGCAGTGACCATTGAAGAAGCGATAGAAAAGAGATCAAGATGCAACAGTGCGGCAAAGAGACAAGTTGAAGGGAGCTAGTAAGAGGAGGGGGGTTAATGAGACGAAAAGCCTTTGACTCCACCTTACTGAGAAGAGCTGTATGTGGGGAGCCTTCCCACACATGAGAGTTGTACTCTACACAAGTAAATGTATTTGCATTGATTTACAATGCAAATACATTTACTGTACGTGTGTTTTAAATTAATATTTATGCAAAATGGAAGTTTATCAATGAGTGTTGAAAATCTTTTGGGTAAATATCTGCTAACTTTATTATGTTTTAGCACTGAAACCTGATTTTTTATTAATAGTCATATTAAGCACAAATTTTTGATTGGATTTCAGATAATTAGGTTTGCAGGAACCTATATGATGATAAAAATTATAATGTTTTCCTCCTGTTTGGTATTTCCTCACATTGCTGCACAACAGTCGGAGTTGCCAGTTGTGATGGGGCACTCTTGATGCACTGCTTGCCACCGTAGCTTCCTGGTTTTCATCTCTTGGAACAGTGCTCTTTTTTCTGGTGTGATTCTACTTGTGTTCTTGCACAGTGGAACAAAGCTTCAATGGTGGCTATTTGCTGACATGGTCATGACGAAGCAACACTTGGCTAATCAGCAGAACCACAATCACACACCTTAGCTGGGGATCACAGTCTTGTTTTGTCTCTGGGCTTGGCGGTCTGTGACATCACAGCCACTGGAGGCTCGTGATGCCATCAGCCTCTTTTTGTGCAACTTTGAAGGCTTATATCTCCAAATTTTTACTTTGGTTTTTCATATTAACTACAGTAATCTCTGTAATATCTGGACACCCAATTCACGGACACCCCAATATATGGACATTTTCGGTCCGGGACTTCATAACCCCCAAATTGCCCAAAAAATGAAAAAAAAAAAAGGAAAAACAAACTATTTTTCCCCTGAAATCTGAACCTGACGCACGGTGTGGACCAACTATGTTTTGGTCCATAGTTCCGCCGATGTCCGCTAGAGCACCCCTGCATCCTCCCCATTTCCCACCCGTCCTTCATCGTGAGTGCACTTTCATCACCATGGCCTCCCATGTGCTTGCTTTTGTGGTGGTGCCCTACCTCCTGCAGGCTCTACTGTTCCTCTTCTGCTTCTTCTTTATGTGTTTGATGATGGCCCCGCTGCCTGAGAAGAGGAAACGAGTGGTTCTGACTCTGGAGAGGAAGAGAGAGAGAATGGACAAGGTGGACACGGGACAGTTGACGTCACGCATCCTCTGTGAATTCAACCTGCCCCTCTCTACATTGTTTGGTAACAAGAAATCCCACAACAAACCTACTCAGTACACGGCTGACTTCGCATGGAAGACCAAATGCAATGTGGAGAGGAAGGTTATGTACCCTCCCAGGTTTCAGAAATTAACCGCTCCACGCTGATTTGGTATCTTCAGCAACATGCTGCTAGTGTGCTGGTGCGTGGTACAGAGCTGAAGGCTGCTGCTGAAAAGTTCACAAGGCTCCACGATACCCTAGACTTCAAAGCACCCGAGGGTTGGCTCTTCGCTTTCAAGTTACGGCATGGACTTACCAACTGTAAGGCCCATGGCGAAGCTCTGGAAGCCAACGAGGATGGAGTAGAGGAGTTTCGGCAGGAGGTGAAGGGCTTGATCGACAGGGAGGGCCTCACTCTCAGTCAAGTCTACAACACAGACTAAACTGGTCCATTCTATCGCTCGCTGCCAACGAACACTCTAGCTGAGGAGACGGAGAAGCGTGTACCTGGCCGCAAGCTCTCCAAGCAACAAATATCTGCTGTGTGTTGTGATAGTGCTAACGGCATGCACTGGCTCAAGCCCGTTATTGTTGGCCGTGCAAAGCAGCCTTGGTGTCTTCATGGGGTGATGGATATTTTTCCTGTTGTTTGGTACCATTCTGTGAAGGCTTGGTTCACAGCCAAGATCTTCCGAGGCTGGTTTCTTGAGCACTTCGTCAAGGAGATCATCCATTACCAGACGAACACACTGGGAATCCCACGTGACCAGGTAAAGGCCCTCCTTCTCATGTACAATGCACCTGCGCTTCTGTCCGACAAGGAGTTGGTGGCTGAGAATGGCCGGATTAGGTGCATGTTTCTGCCACCTAATATGACTGCTCTCATCCAGCCAATGGACCAAGGAGTGATCGTGGCAACGAAGAGGCTGTACTGTCGGAAGTTCCAGGACGAGGTGATGGTTGTTCCTGAAGATGAGGACGAGCTCAGGGAGGGACGGGACACACGAGGCCAGCAGACTATAGGAAACCTTCGCCGCTACAACATCAAGTCAGCCATCTATAACTGGGCCAGTGCATGGAAGGAGTCTCTGTCAAGACTCTGGTAAGTGGTTGGTCTCGCCCGCTTCTCGGAGCTGATGTGGTGCACAATTTCCTAGGTTTTGACGTGGATGACTTCCATGCACATCTTCGTGTGGCTGGCGATGATGTTGATGTGGACAAAGTGCATGAGTGGTTGGATGATGACGAGGGTGATCCTGGGTATCAGATCATGTCTGATAACAAGGTCGCATCTTCAGTCGCAGGTACAAGTACCCAACTGGAAGATTCCGATGAGGAAAGCGACGAGGATGGGGACTCCTCAGCGTGCCACTACTTCTGCCATGCCCAAGCTGAGTGCACTCCAGGAGCACGTCAAGTTCATTCTCGACTACCTGCAACACCTGGACTGCGACAGGGAGATGGGGCTCTTGGGACTTGTGGAGGAAGTGTGTGCTTTCAGGCAGCGCATCATCAATTGTCAGACTCTTCATTGCTTGCGTCAATCAACGATTGACTGTTTTTTCAGGCCCATTACCCCTGCCATGTCCAGCCCTGGCTCCACACCACTGCCTCCCCAAGACAGGCCTTCCACCTCTGAACCACAGTCCAGCGCACCGGCTACAGTGGAGTCGCCACTGGACGTGAGTTTGTGACTGTCTTCAGAGTTCTCTGCAGTGGGTAGTTCCCCACCATGTCCCAGCTACGCACCCCTAGGCCACCTGCCTCACCTGCTCTTGGACTCTGACAGTGAGTAAACAGCAAGAACTCAAGTACCACCTAGGCCTTGTAGGCCTACTGCTTACACTAGTTATCTCCCCACACCTACATACACACCTATTTTCATGATAGATGTTACAGAACACACTGAAGCGCTTTCTTTTCATGCAAAAAGCTGGTTATTTCCAACCCCTGTTAGCCCCGTACCTGTAGGCCTACTCTCCACGGCCTATTTTATTTCCCCACACCTACATGCACCTGTTTTCTTGGTTGGTGTGACAAAACACTTTGAAATGACCTGCTTCAACAAGAAAAATAGGTAGTTATCAAAATGTTCACAGTTTCGATTGTTTTTGAGGGGTAACTATTATAATTTTTTTTTTTTTTAACTGACGGACGGGGGTGCGGATTGCATTGTCAGGTGTGTAAATTCTTCCTCTTTAATCAGAACACAATCAATTTGCCTTTGCCCTTGATGGAACTCGCCAAAACACCCCCGAATTGTGATTGTGTGAGGTATCCTGCCTGAAATAATTGCAGTCATGAGGAGTTAATGGCCTTCTTCTTTATGATGGTGGAGACAGTTGACTGGGCCAGGTGGAAAGCTGAGGCAATAGAACACACACCATTGCCTTTGTCGTGCTGCTTCAGGATTTCCAGTTTCATCTCCAGTGACACAGTCTTACGTACATGCTTTGTGGGAACATCACCAGCGCCATCGCTAACAGGCCACATACCACCACGACTGGGGCCTCCACTAGCCCCACCACATGCAGCACCCTTACCAGACATTATCTCACTTATTTGGACCCAAAATCACACAATATGAGGTTGTACCCAAAAGTTTCGGTAATTTGAATATTGTAGGAAAATAAGTTACCTTACCTCTTAGTTCTCACTGTCGCCTTCAAAGTAGTCCCCTTGGGCATATATACAGTGGTCCCAGTGTTTTTCTACGAGCCCATGCATCCCTGGAATGCTTCAGGCTTGATGGTCTTGAGCACCTCCTGCGATTCTGTCTGGATCTCCTCAATCGAGGAGGTGGGGTAAGTGATGGCAATGGGGCCTGCACGTGTGTTTCTGCGCATCCTGGGAGGTGGGTGGGCTCAGCTGGCCACGGGAACGCGCACAATTCAAAATTTCAGCCCGTCGTCTGTGGGCGCAACATCGGAGGGCCCATTGTTAAACCGTGGCTCGCCCATCGCGTATCAGGGCCTGGTGATATTTGTACTCCCATCACTAAGCCGGGGTATTGCGTCTAGTGGTATCATATATTGGGGCATTACTGTAGTCTAGAACCATGGAAGTGGTGAACTTTAATCACTTATCCAAGTGAACGCTAATGGTAATGGTTGCTATGTAAAGTGTGATCAAGCAAGCTAAGGCTTCATAAAGTGAAGGAGCATTGTACACAAATGCAGCAGGTACAGTATGATGCCAAGAGTTTCCCCCCCCCCCCAACTGGCACCATAATATGTGGGTGAATGTATTGGTTCTTTAAGTGGTTGCTCTTCCAACTGACTGGTTGAAATAGCAAGCCAGTTAGATTGATTTTTATATCTCAGTACTGGACTAACGGGATATTAAATACTGTAATATCTTTTTCTCTCTTTTAGTTCCATACAAGCAGTACACCGATGACACCGCTATGACACGTTGTGTGGCTGTCTCACTTATCAAGGAGAAGAAGTTCAATGGCACAGACATGGCCAAAAGGTTTGTCTGGTAGTTTATTTGTATGCTCTTGTGATAATTTATTTATGTGTTTTTTTATTATTTGTTTTGTTCACTTATGCCCCCATCTTTGGAGGTGCATTGAGGAAAAGGATTTCTGCCATTATGTGAAACTATCCAGGCATAATAAACTGTAATGGGAGAAATCATCCCAGACTCAAGACAGAAATGATGGTAAGGGTGCAGTTCATCTTGACTGCAATTAAAATGCATCAAAAGGCATGGCAACCTTCCCCATGGGTGGTTAGTAGTACTCGTTGATGTACTAAGCATACGTAATGCACTGAGAGCCCAACTTTTGATGGTGTTGAGTTACCGTCTGTACCTCTTATCTTATCATCCTCATCATCACTGTCTTTATTGTCACCACTACCATCACCACTTCCCTTTGCTCATAGAGGTGAAAGGTTTGGTGCTTGAAGCCATGCTGTATGAACTAGTGCCATTATCCTTGCATGATGTACAAGTTGCACAGGAAAGGAACATCTGGGCAGGACGGATGCTGGGTGCGCATGTACCGTAGCCATGACATTGGAGCCACATCACTGTGTGGGTATTTTGAATGTAGTAGGCAAGAACTGAGTTGGGTATGAGATAATATGTAATAGTAATAGGCTGTAATTGGTTACAGTTTATACGGGTAATAGGTCGTAATATGTAATATGATTCTGAATTCTGTAGTGTAATTGTAATAATAACAGATTACATTCTGAAAGTAGTATGTAATTGACTAGTACTTTATCTATTCCAGTATTTTGCCTTATCTATACAAAGCTTGAAACATATCACCATATAAAATATGAAACATTTCACAGTGATTGTGGTTGTCACAAAATGAAAGTACATTACCCTCCTGTGGTTGTAAAATTTTATCCTTAGGATTAAAACTCACAAGTATTGAATATGTGTCTTACCAGGCACCAATCATCCAGACAGAGGCAGTGCATTGGAAGCAAGCATCACATTACTATTATGTGATGCTTATTATCTGGGAACCATAAACTTCAGTGGTGCTTGTTATACAAGGTCTGATGGAAAAGTATCTGACCTTTCAGTAGGTGTAGATTTGGCCATATAGAGTTATTCCTCCAATGTGTCAGTAAACACACACACACACACACACACACACACACACACACACACACACGTGTGATCACGTGGTCATTGAGTTCCAGATGTTAATAGGAAACGTCGAGCCAAGAGACGAGCTTCATAGACAGGGAAGATACAGCTTTGGCAAAACAAATTTTACAGGATTGAGAAACTTTTTTGAAAATGCGGATTGGAGAAAATTCAGAGAAACAAGAGAGATACAGAGGAAGCGGGATATCTTTCTAGACCTCTATAATTTGGGAGTGGAAAAATTTGTACCAAGAGTAAGAGGGAAAGAAAACAGGAAAAAGGAGTGGTTTAATAGAAGGTGTATGATAGCCAAAAAAGAGAGAGATAAGGGGTGGAACAATTGGAGAAAGAGAGGTAACGACAGAACAAAGGAAGAATGTAAAAGAACAAGAAACGAATACACAAGAATACGTAGGGAAGAAGAAAGGAATTTTGAAAAAGGTGTAATTGACAAATGCAAGGATGAACCCAAACTGTTTTATAGATTTGTTAATGGCAAACTGAAACAAAAGGAAGGAATCACCAAGCTGAAAGTAGATGGAGAGGTCTTTAAGGATGCGGCAATGCAAGCAGAAATAATGAACAAACGTTTCCAGTCAGTTTTCACTAAAGAAAAGGAGCTTGTGGAAGGGGAGGGAGTGATTAGAAATGTTCCGGTGATGAAAGATATAAAAGTGGAGGTGCAGGAAGTGTATAAATTACTGGAAACTCAAGATGTAAGGAAAGCCCCAGGACCTGATGGAATTTCTAATTGGGTACTGAAGGAATGCAGAGAACAACTGGCGTATAAAATTCACAGCTTAATTGTATGCTCACTGGAAGAGGGGAAAGTGCCAAAAGAATGGAAGAGGGCAAATGTGGTACCAATTTACAAGGGAGGAAACAGGGAAGAACCCCTGAATTATAGACCAGTGTCTCTAACCAGCATGGTCGCAAAATTGTGTGAGAGAATCCTGAAAGACAGATGGATAAAATATCTGGAAGAGATGAATATTTTGTCTGAATGTCAGTTTGGATTCAGAAGTGGAAGGTCATGTGTTTCAAACTTGTTGAGCTGTTACTCAAGAACGATTGATGTGGTACAGGAGAGAGATGGTTGGGTGGATTGTGTGTACTTAGACTTAGAGAAGGCCTTTGACAAGGTACCTCATAAGAGACTAATGTGGAAACTAGAATATATAGGAGGACTAAAGGGGAAACTTCTGGAATGGATGAGAGACTTTTTGAGAGACAGACAAATGAGGACAGTAATAAAGGAAAAGATGTCTGGATGGAGGGAAGTAACAAGTGGAGTCCCTCAAGGCTCAGTGTTGGCGCCAGTAATGTTCCTGATTTACGTAAATGATATGGTAGATGGAGTGAACAGTTATGCGAGTCTGTTTGCAGATGATGTAAAGATCATGAGGAAGATAGAGGTTGAGGAGGGTTGTAAAATACTGCAGGAGGATTTGGATAGGATACACAATTGGAGCCGGACGTGGGAAATGAAATTTAATGTAAAGAAATGTAAAATATTGGAAATGGGTAAAAGTACCAGGAGAGCATCACTGAATTATTTTTTGGGTAATGAATTAATCACAAAAAGGAGAGAAGAGAAAGATTTGGGAGTGCTGGTCCAAGATAGTTTGTCACCAGAAAAGCACATTAACAAGATAGTTGGAGAGACTTATAAGCTCTTGACTAACATAAGAGTAGCATTTCATTATATGGATGAGGAAATGATGAAAAAATTGATAGTGGCCATGATCCGCCCCAGGTTAGAATATGCAGCGGTAGTGTGGTGCCCACACAAAAAGAAAGATATAAACAAGATTGAGAGAATACAAAGAACAGCAACCAAGATGGTCCCCAGTCTGACAGACCTGTCATACAGAGAGAGGCTGGAAAAACTGGATTTGCCTTCGTTAGAGGAAAGGAGAAAGAGGGGAGACATGATTGCAGTGTTCAGGACCATGGTGGGAGTAGATAAAATTGACAAAGAAGATCTGTTTGTATGGGATAAGAGAGCAACAAGAGGACATGGAATGAAATTGAAAAAGTCAAGCTGCTTAAAGGATATCAAGAAATATAGCTTTCCTTACAGAAGTATAGACTTATGGAATAGCCTGGACAAAGAGATCGTCCAGTCAAAAAACTTAAACGAGTTTAAAGTTAAATTCGACTTATTGAGAAACAGCGACGGAAACCCACGAGCATAGTACATTCCGTGTATATCACAATTAGGTATAATCTTAAATATTTGGAACGACTTAGACAAAGAGGTGGTGCATGAGAAAAACATTCATGTGTGTAAAGGTAGACTTGATAAATGTGGATATGGAGACAGGACAACACGAGCATTGCTCAATTCCTGTATACTACAAATAGGTAAATACACACACACACACACACACACACACACACACACACACACACACACACACACACAGTACAGGGAACCTCTACCAATGATAAAGGAGACAAGTCATTCAGATATTATGGATCTAAGTGTGAACATTGGGGGTTGGGTTGAGAGAGGCCTTCTTCTTTGCTGTCCTTATCTCATTCTAGTAGTTCAGTTACTCATCTAGGAGCTGCCTAACATGGGCCAACCGGCCTACTGCAGTTATCCTCTCTTCTTATGTTCTTATGTTTACCTGGTTTAAAAAAACAAAGTGGGTTCGGACTTTAATCTCTTAAGTATAACCCCTGGGACTCAACACCCTTAGCCCAGTGGTCCTTCCAATGCTGGTAATATTTGTAAAGTCAGGTTTTGGAATTGCCAACAAGATCTTTGTCACTTTTGTCTTCATCTCATTTGTGTCCTTGAATCTTGAACTCTTCAGTGGCATCTTCAGTTTCGGAAATACAGTAATCCCATCAAGATCCGAAGTAATAGAGCCAAAGGCATGTCCAGGACTTGGCTTTGTCTGGGACTTGGGAAAAATGCCCCTGGATAGGTAGTTATAGACCCCAACCCAACCTAACTTTGGAGGCCACCTAAATAACTCTCTACTGGACATGCACAGCACCTGTTTAAGACCGTATTCACACAAATAAGGAACAGAAACCATAAAATAAATGAAAATGAACCAGAGAATGAGAAATTAGTAGTCAGTATGGAAAATATTTAACAGTGTACGTGGTACTTATGACACGTCCATGACCGTCGTGAAGATTAACCCACCTCCTCTATGGCTCTGACAGTGGTGAAGGTGCACCTGAAGCATCTACAGTAAAACAGTGTTGTGCTGCACTTCATCCTTTGCACTGTGAATTATAATTGTTTAACACTGCTCATTCTGTTCTTACTTGTACCACGCCAGTTGCAACATGCTAGTGTTGCACTCTGCACTTAATTTTTTGGTCTCTGAATTCTGATTTCTTAACACTGCACAACACTGTAAATTCCCATGTGGTCTAGCGGTGAGGTATTGCAGTATATTCACCGTCCACCACAAAAGTGAGCATGTGGGCAGCCATGGTGACAAGCATGCAGTCATGACAGTAGGTAGGCTGGAAGTGGGGAGGATGCAGGGGTGCTCTAGCAGACATCGCCAGAACTACATGCCAAAACACAGCTGTTCGTCATCAAGCAGCAAATTTAGAGTAGGGATGAACACACATTGGCTTTTTTTTTTTTTTTCCACAGCCCAATATGTCTTGGAGTGTCCAGGACTTGGGCGTCTAGTCTTAAAGGGATTACTGTAGTCAGAAGTCGTAGGGAGCCATGTCAGGAGAGTAGGGAGCCTGCTGGACCTGTTTGATTCTCTGTTTGACCAGATAATCTTGGATGAGATGAGGTGAGTGGACTAGTGCATTGTCGTGGTAGAGTTGCCAGTGCTCCAGCTCCCACAACTCTTGTCTCTTCCAAAGCACTGCATTCTGTAGGTGGCAGAGAACTCTCAGCTAGCACTCTTTATTTTTTTGACCTTCTGGATCATATACATAATGAGCGGTGTCCTGGTAATTATTTAAAAAACAAAAAAAAAAGACTACCTGTCATCTGTGAGCCAGTTAGACTGTAATAATACTGTTAGATGAAAACTTGACTTATGTATCCATCCTGGATGACCCCCAAAGTTGGTTGATTGATGTGAACTCATATTGTGATTGTACTGTATACAACTTTTGTTAATAACTTTTCCTTCTACAATCAGTACTTTCAGAGATCTGAGTTGTCGACACAGACACACAGATACAGATAGATTTCGTACAAAAATAATGACCATAGGCTTCATCCACCTGGCTCAACAGCACGAGCTTCACCTTTTGAAGTGATTGTACCATATCAGTACCTAATTTACGTAATACCCATAGCTTCATCATCAGAAGCCTGACGAACCTTCTTGATGGTTTCACATTGCAAGTCACCAAGTTTTTAACAAAATTTGATGCAATAACTTTGCTCAGTTTGCTCGATCATTGCAGCACAAAACGAAAATGCAGTGAGCAAGAACACATCCTCAGACACACGCTGTATGGCAGTAGCACTTGAACATACAGTATTCAGGCATGTGTACAATTTATGGTCACACTCCACTGAGTTGCATCTCTATGTTCCAACTGGTTTACGAGAAAAAAAATTTGGTCAGATACCTTTCAATCAGATCTCATAGTCATAATGCCAAATAGCATTATGAGTAGCTTTGGCTCTCCTTAGGAGGATAATAACTTCCAGGTACTAAGCACGTTTAGTATCATTAAATGCTCTCAACCAACTCGAATACTTCCCGCTCCTTCTGGCACCTTGCCAAAAACCTTTCTAACAACTTTACCTTATCATCCTTCCCCCTTCTTTTCTTCTCTGATGGTTGTGTAGGTATTTCTTATACTGTACTAATAAAGCAGTTCTCTTCACACAGACTTTCGTGTCCAATTCCACTGTAGACGATTTTGGTGCAGATCCTCCATCATTTCCCCCTTCTGACTACCTCATGGCTGACATTATAGTATCTTCAGCTGATTTTTTTTTCTGCCATCACTGTCCTCAATACTAACAGGGCATATGGGCCTGATGGGGTCCCTCCTGTTGTCTAAAGAACTGTGCTTCTGTGCTTACACCCTGCTTAGTTAAACTCTTTCGACTTTGTCTATCTACTTGTACTTTGCCTTCTTGCTTGAAGTTTGTGTATGTGTGTCCAAAGACCCGAGCCCAAAATATCCGGGACTTAGGCACCTGGGTCTTAAAGGGATTACTGTACTCATATTACTTTCATTCTCTGTGTTCAACAGTTCCTGAAAGTGTTCTCTCCACCTGCTCACCTTTTCTCCCTTCTCCACTAGTAATCTACCATTTTTATCTTTCACTCCCCAACTAACTTCTTTGAGAACCTACTCTCTCTTTTCCTAAAATGTGTGTTTCACAGACTCGTGTTCATTGCCTCCCCAAACTCTAGTGTCCTCTCCCCTTCCTCATTTCTTGTACCATATGCACATCCCCCATGAACTTCTTCATATCCTTGAGCTGCTTCACCTACGTGACCAGTTAAGTCCCCGCCCAAAACTACAATCTAATCATCCCAAATACCACTTACTGCATGTATTAAGTCATCCCAAAATCCATCCTTCTATGTCCTATCCAAGCCTGCCTGTGGTTCATTCGTTGATATAAATGCAAAGATGATCCTACCAAACAAAATTTTCACTACTATTATTCTTTCACTGACTCTCATCACCTTCATGACATTCTGTTGGTAAAGTATTTGAGAGTATAATTAATAAGAGCATGGTTAAACATCTTGAATCCAACAACTTAATTAGTGATAGTATGGTCTTTGCCACAAAAGATCCATCCATCCATCATCCAATCATACGTTGCCCATGAGGAGTGTAGGAGCCCGGGGCTAGGCGAGTTGGTCCTGACATTTAAGATGAGAGTGACCAGCCTCACTCATCCCTGAGTGTCATTATGTAAGCAATAAACCCCAACCATCCCTTGGATATAAACTTTCACCGGCTCAATCCACTGTTCATATACTCTATCACCTGACTCATACCATCCATCAGTCAGCTGACCAACATGGAGATACTCATGCAGTAGTCCTTCATATTTCTAAACATTCTGACGGAGTGGGGCACCGTTCATTGCTATCCAAACTCCCTTGCTATGGCCTGTCTCCTTTTGTTCCTCTGATTTCCTCGTATCTCAGCAACAGAAAGATAAAAGTAGATGATGTATATTCCAATTTCCACTCAGTTATTGCCGGTGTGCCACAAGGAACAGTTCTGTCTCCAACCCTGTTCGTAATTCATATAAATGATCTCGTTATCTGTCACCCATAATCCCATCCTTTCACATGCAGATGACTCAGCACATCATAGTTCATTGACAATCAAACACCCATTCACAAAGTTTCATACCTTTAGTGCACAACTTGGTGCAGCAATCTCCATAAATCAAGACTTATATAAGGTTAATGAATGGGGACAAAAGAACATGATTTAATACTAGGAAAACACATACAGTACAATTTACTAAGAGACTGTTATTGCCTGATTCTTGTATTACTGTCAGTGCCATTCCTATCTCCAAACGTATTGAAATTCTCATTGTTTCGCTTATGAATGCCCTCAGCTGGACCTGTCATGTTAGATCACTTGCTAAAACTGCTTCAGAGAAACTTGGATTATTGTACAGAGTCCGTAACGTCACTGACGAGCAGGTAGCTATAATTTATAAGAGTCGTGTGCAGTCAGCAGGAATATTGCTCATCCTTGTGGAATGGATGAGGAGAGGTTTCACTAAAACAAATGGACAATATTCAAAACAAAACTGTTAGAATTATTAATAACCCTACTATTGCAAATGAACTACCTCTCTGACAAGTAAGAAGGAATGTTGCCTCCATTGCATTAATTTACAGATACTGTACTTTTGTGACAAATGCGAAGACTAAGTTGCATACATTATGACACCTCTCCACACCTTCTCCCCATGCTGCACAGGCATGTGGTAGTGCTCATGACTGAGCTGTCACACTGCCATATTGCAGAACCTCTTCCTATTAGAATTCTTTTATTTCCTGAACTGCATCTCTTTGGAACTCGCTTCCCCAAAGTGGTTTCCCTCCAAACTTCAACCTACTTCAAATGGAGGACACCTGTAACATGGTGTATGGATTACTTTTTATTTTTATTTATTTTGCTGCCTCACCAGCAGTTTCACCCCACCCCCTCCCTCCCTCGTCTCCATTCATTCGTCTACCCTCCACCCTCCCCACATCCAAGGGCAAGAGAGTAAAGTAAGGCCTACTTGGATTCTCAACAACTCTTCCATCATCCATCTGTCTTGGGAAATAATGGTTTTGTTATGATAACGAATAAAAACACATTACACTGTGTTTTACTCCACAGAATAGTTATTTATACACCATGATGTGAACGCAGGGTGATTTAAAATAGTAATATATTCGTATGATAGAAAGATCTGTAATCATACAATTTTTCATTTTGATGGTTGTATCCAGTCACTGTGTAATATTAAACAGTCAGAAGCTGTAAGTAAAAGTTTGTAGTGGTTGGTGGTGTGTGTGGGGGGGGTAGCTGGCCGTCACACGTTGTGGTGGGGGCACGGGAAGAAGGAGATGGGCCCAGGGTCGACGGCTCTGCCCGGGGTGGATAGTGTGTGTGTGTGTGTGTGTGTGTGTGTGTGTGAGTGGTTTTCCACCAGTTCTCATAAACACGTCTTTATCACCATGAAGTTTGCATTACAGTATTGTCCGCTGTGCCATATAATAATGATATTTATAGTTTAACGACATGGAAAATAAGCATTTAATGATCGGTACACAGTAAGACCTTATTTTCCGAATGTTATTTAGTCAGATACCCAGTGCAAATTATAATACATTAGAGTCTGAACATAGCCTTTAACTCTGCAGGGTAAGTCAAGCTAGAACACCAGGTATTTAGTAAAATATTCAATATTATCATTATATACAGTATAGGGGCATGGAAGAAGTTGAGAGGCGGAAGAGAGAGTTATATGTAGAAAGAAAGAGAAAGGTGAAAAGATTAGTAAGAGAGAGTAAAAAGAGAGTGGATGGGGAATTTGGAAGGAATTTGAGTGTAAAGTGGAGGGACTGTAAGAAAATGTTCTGGAAAGAGGTGAAAAGAGTAAGACAGGGTGGAAGTGAAGTTAGCAGGGGAGTGAAAGATAAAAATGGTAGATTACTAGTGGAGAAGGGAGAAAAAGTGAGCAGATGGAGAGAACACTTTAAGGAATTGTTGAACATAGAGGATGGAAGTAATGCGAGTATAAGTGGCTGGGGAATGGCAGGGAGAAGGAGGGAGGTGAGAAGACAGGAAGAAATCAGTAGGATAGAAGTTGTGGAAGCAATGAAGAAAGTTAAATCAGGGAAAGCCCCAGGAATTGATGGAGTGTGTGGTGAAATGCTGAAGCATGGGGGAGAGATAGTAGTAGAATGGATACGGAAGATGTGCAGATTGGCCTGGGAGGAAGGTAGACTCCCGGAGGATTGGAAGTCAGGTATAATTATTCCCTTGTACAAAGGAAGAGGGGAAAAAGAAGTGTGTGGTAATCATAGGGGCATTTGTCTTCTTAGTATAATAGGAAATGTGTATGGTAGGATACTTATTGACAGAGTTAGAGAAAGAACAGAGAAATTAGTTGGAGAAGAACAGGGAGGCTTTAGGAAGGGAAGAGGTTGTGTAGATCAGATATTCATTCTTAGATCTTTAGTGGAAAAGTTTCTGGAGAAGGGAAAGAAGTTGTATGCGGCTTTCATGGATTTGGAGAAAGCATATGACAGGGTGGATAGACAAGGATTTTGGAAAGTGTTAAGAATATATGGAGTAGATGGGAAGTTGTTGAATGCTGTGAAAAGTATGTATTATGGTGCGAAGGCTGCAGTGTGTGTGGATAGTGAACTAAGTGAATTTTTCTCTTTGAAAGTTGGGTTGAAACAGGGATGTGCCATGTCACCATGGTTGTACAGTCTGTACATGGATGGGGTAATAAAAGAGGTACAAGGTAGAGTAGGGGATGTTAGAGTGGCCCTGGTGAGAGAGGATAGTGTTTGGAAACTCCCTGTACTGTTGTGTGCAGATGATACTGTGTTGTTGAGTGAAGACGAAGGGGAGCTGCAAGGCTTGGTGGATGAGTTTGGGAGAATGTGTAAGAAATGGAATCTAAAGGTGAATGTAGGGAAGAGTAAAGTGATGGTCTATGAGAGAGGTGAAGTCAGTGAATGTACAGCGAGGTTGGATGGTGAGGAATTGGAAAATGTGAGTAAGTTAAAGTACTTGGGTAGTGTGATGAGTAAGGATGGAAGTTTGGAGGGTGAAGTGCTTGAAAGGGTACAGCAGGGAAGAAAGGTTGCTGGTTCTTTGAAAGCAGTGATAAGAAACAGGGAAGTGAGCATGGAAGTGAAAAAGTTACTACATGACAGTATTATGATACCAACTCTAACGTACCGAAGTGAAGCTTGGACGTTGTTGGAAGGACACAAGTCAAGAGTGAGAGCAGTGGAAATGAGTTATTTAAGAGGAGCCTGTGGAGTCACATGGAGAGACAGGCTGACGAATGAGGATATAAAGGAGCGTTGTGGTGTGGATGTGGATGTGATAGGAAGTGTTAGGAGGAATACACTGAGGTGGTTTGGCCATGTGGAGAGTATGGAGGGTGAAAGACTGAGGAAGAGAGTGTATGTGAGTGAGGTGGAGGGGGGAAGAGGGAGGGGGAGGCCGAGGATGAGATGGATGGATGGGGTGGAGAGGTATATGAGAGAGGGGTGTGTGAGTTGGGAGGAGGGCAGTGAAATGGCGGGGGACAGGGCGACGTGGAGGTGATTTGTTTGTGGCCACCCCAAATGGGGTTGAGGCATCTGGCAATAGATAGATAGATCAGTTGGCGCAAGGATTGTGTGGGTAAGATTGAAAATTGGACTACATATGTGGGCGATTGTGTGCGTGTATTCACGAATGCAAGATCGTGCAAGCAGAGTGAGGGAAGAGTTCTGGATAAATATGGAAGTGTGCATGGAAAAGTTTGAAAAGAATGATAGAGTGTTTTTGATTGGTGATATGAGTGGTATAATAAGAAATGTGAAGGTAGATGGAGCAGTTGGTAAGTGAGTTATGCCTGCTGAGATAGATGAGAATGGCAGTGCTTTAGTGGACATTTGTGCCAGGAGGGGGTTGATAATAGCCAATACCCTCTTCAGGCACAAAATAATCTACAGGTATACGTGGCGGATGAAGAGAAGGGTGGGTGGTGAACTGAATGAAAGGAAGGCAGTGATTGATTATGTGTGTGTGGATGACAGGATGCGAAGGTGTTTAATGGATGCAAGAGCATATAGAGGTTGGGGGAGTGGACTTTCTGACCACCGCCACTTCAGGGTCCAAATAAAATGGAGAAATAGAAGAAGGGAAGGATGGGAGAAAGGAGTAGATGCAAGGTGAGTGGAAAGGTTACAAGAGGCTGAGAAAAAGGCAGAATATAAGAGAGAATGGAGGAACAATTGGGTAAATATGGATTGGAGCAGGTGGGGGATGTGGAAGGTGTGTGCAAGATATTCACAGAAAAAATATGTGCAGCATGTGAGGTGGTGTGTGTGGTGAAGAGAAGATGAAAGGGGATGCAAGGAACAACATGGTATAATGAAGAGGTGAGATAGACTGTATCACAAAAGAAGAAAGCATATAATGAATGGGTGAGAAATAGGGGCGTGAAAGAAGTTGAGAGACGGAAGAGTTATATGTAGCAAGGAAGAGAGAGGTGAAAAGATTAGTAAGAGAAGGGAAGAAGAGTTTGGATGAGGAGTTTGGAAGGAATTGGAGTGCAAAGTGGAGAGACTGTAAGAAAATGTTCCGGAAAGAGGTAAAGAGAGTTAGATAGGGTGGCAGTGAAGTTAGTAGGGGAGTGAAAGATAAAATTGGTAGATTACTGGTGGAGAAGGGAGAAAAAGTGAGCAGATGGAGAGAACACTTTAAGGAATTGTTGAACATAGAGAATGAAAGTAATGCGAGTATAAGTGGCTGGGGAGTGGCTGGGAGAAGGAGGGAAGTCAGAAGACAGGAATAAGTTAGTAGGATGGAAGTCATGGAAGCAATGAAGAAAGTCAAAATGGGGAAACCCCAGGAATTGATGGATAGTGTGTTTAGTGAAATGCTGAAGCATGCAGTGGAGATAGTAGTAGAATGGATCTGGAAGATGTGCAGATTGGCCTGGGAGGAACTGTGAGTCCTGGAGGATTGGAAGTCAGATATAATTATTTCCTTGTACAAAGGGAAAGGGGAAAAAGTGTGTGGTAATCATAGGGGCATTTGTCTTCTTAGTGTAATGGGAAAAGTATATGGTAGGATACTTATTGACAGAGTTTGGGAAATAACAGAGGAATTTGTTGAAGAAGAACAGGAAGGTTGAGGAGGTTGTGTAGATCAGATATTCATTCATAGATCTTTAGTGGAAAAGTTTCTAGAGAAGGGAAAGAAGTTGTATGCAGCCTTCATGGATTTGGAGAAAGCATATGACAGGGTGGATAGACAAGGATTGTGGAAAGTATTAAGAATATATGGAGTAGATGGGAAGTTGTTGCATGCTGTGAAGAGTATGTATGAGGGTGCTAAGGCTGCAGTGCATGTGGATAGTGAACTGAGTGAATTTTTCTATTTGAAGGTTAAGTTGAAACAGGGATGTGTCATGTCTCCATGGTTTTTCAATCTATACACGGATGGGGTTATAAAAGAAATACAAAGTAGGGCAGTGGATGTTTGAGTGGCCCTGATGAGAGAGGGCAGTGTGTGGAAACTCTCTGTACTGTTGTTTGCAGGTGATATTGTGTTGTTAAGTGAAGACAAAGGGGAGCTGCAAGGCTTGGTGGATGAGTTTGGAGGAGTGTGTAAGAAATGGAATCTAAAGATGAATGTAGGGAAGAGTAAAGTTATGGTCTTCAAGAGAAGTGAAGTCAGCGAATGTCCAGTGACGTTGGATGAGGAGGAAATGGAAAATGTGAGTACGTTTAAATACTTGGGGAGTGTGATGAGTAAGGGTGGAAGTTTTGTGGGTCAGGCGCTTGAAAGGGTACAACAAGGAAGAAAGGTTGCTGGTTTCTTGAAAACAGTGATAAGAAACAGGGAAGTGAGCATGGAAGTGAAAAAGTTACTACATGACAGTATTGTGATACCAACTCTAACATACCGAAATGAAGCTTGGACCTTGTTGGAGGGACACAGGTGAAGAGTGGGAGCAGTAGGAATGAGTTATTTAAGAGGAGCCTGCAGAGTCACAAGGAGAGAGAGACTGACAAATGAGGAAGTGAAGGAGTACTGTGGTGTGGATGTGGATGTGATAGGAAGCATTAGGTGAAACACATTGAGGTGATTTGGCCATGTGGAGAGGATGGAGAGTGAGAGACTGATGAGGAGAGTGTATGTGAGTGAGGTGGAGGGGGAGAGAGGGAGGGGGAGGCCGAGGATGAGATGGATGGATGGGTTGGAGAGGTATATGAGAGAGGGGGGTGTGAGCTGGGAGCAGGGCAGTGAAATGGCAGGGGACAGTGCGACATGGAAGCGATTTGTTTGTGGCCACCCCGTATGGGATTAAGGCGTCTGGCAATAGATAGATAGATAAACGTTGCTCTTCGAGATCCATCATTGTTCAGCTTGCAACATAAAATATACAAATCCTCAAGTCTGCTAAGCTCATGTTCACTCAAGTGCGTGTATGTCAAAGATCTGAGTGATGTGGTGTGGTGCAGCTAGCATTAGACTAAAACTCAAAGTCACCTGGAGACAGTGCTCTCATCGTGATCTTGCTATACTTGTTTGTGGCGTGGTGCAGCTAGCTTTAGACTAAAACTCAAAGTCACCAGTACACAGCGCTGTCATCACGATCACGCTATGCTGGCTTGTTAGCAAACTATATAATAAAGTTCAGTTTCATTTTGGACAGATACAAAAGAAAAAAAAAGAAAAGAAAAAATCCTCATCTCCATCACAGAGTGGGATATCCAACAATCTTTGGGCCATACTTGCAACTCAGAGCAAAGCACTCACCCATAGACATCTTTCAAGGAACTTGGGCAGTAGCCTAACATTGCAAGTGTGCTGGATGTATGATCTATCCTAATGGCTGATTAACTTTGTGCTGCAGATTTTCTAGAGACTGCCCTGTAGCAATTAGTAATGGGCATTCCGACTCTTATCTATGAAGAATTGTAGCATTATATTATGTTCTTATCATCAGATCTCCTATAACCTCCAATCCCTCTTCTTGGTAGGTTTGTGAAGGAGTACTATGAAGAACCAGGGCGAGGATATGGCAGTAATGTGGTGGATGTGTTTGCTGCCCTCAGAGCCACTAAATTTGCTGATGTCTGTGTTCCCGCAGCCATGCAGTTTGGTGGCCGAGGCTCCTATGGCAATGGAGGTGAGGCAGTCAGGTTTGTGAGTTAGAGATATACATACATAATGATGTCAAATGTTATCATATACATAAATAACAAAGTGAGCTTTACATTTCTATCCATCTATCTATCTGTCTATTGCCAGATGCCTGAATCCAATAAGGGGTGACCACAAACAAATTGCCTCCATGTTGCCCTGTCCCCTGCCATTTCACTGCCCTGCTCCCAGCTCACACCCCCCTCTCTCATACACCTCTCCACTCCATCACTCCATCTCATCCTTAGTCTCTCCCTCCCTCTCCCCCCCTCCACCTCACTCACATACACTCTCCTCATCAGTCTCTCACCCACCATACTCTCCACATGGCCAAACCACCTCAGTGTGTTCCTCCTAATGCTTCTTATCACATCCACGTCCACACCACAATGCCCCTTCACTTCCTCATTTGTCAGTCTGTCTCTTCATGTGACCCCACATGCTCCTCTCAGATAACTCATTTCCACTGCTACCACTCTTGACTTCTGTCCCTCCAACAAGGTCCAAGCTTCACTTCCTTACATTAGAGTTGGTATCACAATACTGTCATGGAGTAACTTTTTCACTTCCGTTCTCACTT
This sequence comes from Coenobita brevimanus, assembly GCF_032717465.1. Classification (NCBI taxonomy): domain Eukaryota; kingdom Metazoa; phylum Arthropoda; class Malacostraca; order Decapoda; family Coenobitidae; genus Coenobita; species Coenobita brevimanus. The sequence goes on from NC_137004.1 coordinate 26,821,387, forward strand.
CCCTGTTTCTTAAAACTGCTTTCAAGGAATCAGTTACCTTCCTTCCTTGTTGTACCCCTTCAAGCATTTCACTCTCAAAACTTCCATCCTTACTCATCACACTATCTAAGTACATAAACGCACTCACATTTTCCATTTCCTCCTCATCCAACCTCACTGTACATTCACTGACTCCACTTCTCTCGAAGACCATAACTTTACTCTTCTCTACATTCACCTTAAGATTCCATTTCTTACACACTCTCCCAAACTCATCCACCATGCCTTGCAGCTCCCCTTTGTCTTCACTCAACAACACAGTATCATCTGCAAACAACAGTACATGGAGTTTCCAAACACTGCCCTCTCTCATTAAGGCCACTCCAGCATCCACTACCCTACCTTGTATCTCTTTTATAACCCCATCCATGTACAGATTGAATAACCATGGAGACATGACACATCCCTGTTTCAACCCAACCTTCAAATAGAAAAATTCACTCCGTTCACTATCAACACGTACTGCAGCATTAGCACCCTCATACGTACTCTTCACAGCATTCAGCAACTTCCCATCCACTCCATATATTCTTAATACTTTCCACAATCCTTGTCTATCCACCCTGTCATATGCTTTCTCCAAATCCATGAAGGCTGCATACAACTTCTTTCCCTTCTCTAGAAACTTTTCCATTAAAGATCTAAGAAAGAATATATATTTTATATATATATATATATATATATATATATATATATATATATATATATATATATATATATATATACAATTCGCTCGCCTATTGCGCGAGCTAAGGGTGTGCGAATCGCATTGTGAGCGGGTGACCAAAAATCATAACCAGAATCCTTGAATGCGCGAGTTTACCTCACAAAACGCGAGGTAGAGGCAAGGAATGGCTCAAAAACGCCTTTTTCCATGAGTACGTGACCCTGACCCTCGCACAGTGTGCCAATAGTGACCTAGAGGCTCGTGGGAAGGTGCTCAAGAGGAGTCTACAGTAAGATCCTGCTAATAAGAACTTAGACAATAACGTTTTCAGTAATAACAGTAACTTAGAATAGATACCCAGTTTTTATAATAATGACATTTATTTTGTGAATACCATGTTGTTATACTGCCAATACATCCATAACAAGATGAGGAATGAGACAAACAAGCAAGAAGAGATGAAGGAAATTGCCAAAAATGTTAGCAGTAGCGAGGAGGAGAGGGAGGATCCTCCCCTCACCACCTCCCCTGACTCGCCCGCTGCTGTCCCTTCCTCATCCACTGCCCCACCTGACTCACCAGCCGCGTTCCCCTCCATCTCCACAGCCCCACCTGACTCACGTGCATCACCTGGCATACCTGCAACCCCCACCATAATGACTGTTGCTGCATTCTGGAAGAAATGTAACATTCGACAGGCCGTAAATTTCTTCGTCAAAGTCTGGAATAATACAACATTGGCAACTGTTAAACAAGCGTGGTGCAACCGGGGTGGCGGCGGGGGAACTGTAAGTGTGTTGCCGCGCCTCGGAACACCTGTTATTTAAGTCCATCAGGCCTGTTGTCTACTGTTGTTAAGGTGACTGCCCATATTTTTGTTATTGTAGCTATATCTGTAGTACAGTGTCTGAAAAAATTTCCCTTTATTATGTCTCTAAGGGCCAAAAAAGGTCCAGATTTGAGGGGGTACCGCCCATATGTAATTTTTCCCATAAGATTATGTATTCTTAGTGCGCGAATTCACACTGCTTGAGGTCGCAGACCACCCAATCTCTCTCACACTGTGCAAGTGACGTGTACATGTATATATATATATATATATATATATATATATATATATACAGTAATCCCTCTAATATCCGAAAGCCCAATATCCGAACATCCCCACTAACCGGACATAATCATCCTGGGATCCAATATTCCCAAAGTTTGCCAAAAACCGCAAAAAATTCGAAAAAAATCTGACTTTATTCCCTCCCGTAATTTGAAATTAGAACAGCTGTTACACCATGGTCCGTTCGCCCCTTCCTTCCTCCCCCTCCCCCCTCCCCTGTCAGGGTTGCCATTTGGTATTTTTCATTACCAAGTGTGGGCCAATTTGGTAATGAAAAATTCGTTTGGTAATGAATCAGAATAATACATAACCAAATGGATTTTTCACATGCATAAGGATACACAGGTTGGAGATGGTGGATTGTTTGTTCTCTCTGATTAATCTGCTACCCTACATAGTGTGAAAATAATCAACATGGTGTTAATTATAAGGAGAGTGATTACATGTATTTCCACTTGTATATATAATTAGTGAAGAATAAATGCTAGCTTTACAAATTTGGTAATGAAAAGTTAAATTTGGTAATGAAAGTTGAGGAGATTGGTAATGTGGCTGTTGCGATCTGGCAACTCTGTTACCCCACCAACATCAACAGTCACAGTCTAACTCCGATCGAGAGCAGATGATCATAGCAGTGCAAGCCACAGGTGCTTGTTTTTTGTGAATAAACTGCAATACCTCGCCACTAGAACACACAGGAATTTACAGTGTTGTGCAGTGTTAAGAAATTAGAATTTAGAGTGCAGAGGATTAACTGTGGACTGCAAACTGGCGGTTCAAACCAGTCCAGGAGCCAGGGACTTGTAAGTACCCAGAATGTTTAATATTGTATAAACTCACCTCTAAAACCTCATTTTATGGTTCTTTTCCATTTATTTCAGTCTTTTATGTCCCTTATTGGTGTGATTTGGGTCTTAAATAGGTGCAATGCATGTCCAGAGGGAGTTGTATAGGTGTTTTTCTGAGTTAGGGTCCATAAGTACAAGTCCAGGAGGCTGGGGCCCAATATCCGGACAGGATCACTATCCGGACCTGCCTATGGCTCTATTACGTTGGATATTGGAGGGATTGCTGTCTATATATACTGTATATATATATATATATATATATATATATATATATATGTATGTATGTATACAGTATACACACACACACACACACACACACACACACACACACACACACACACACACACACACACACACACACACACTTACACAGTAAAAGTCTTGTAATCGGAATGGTAGGGGACCAAGGGTCTTTCGAATTATTGTTTTTTTTGGACTATTGGGAGTTACCTAAAAACATTAGAAATAAGTAAGTGATCAGTAAATAAGCACTTAAAATGATACGGGTTATTGTTTTGCTTTCCGGAAATGCATAGAAATGTAGCAAGATAGCTAGTCCAAGCCAAATAAATCCATAGATAAGGCCCAGTGATAGAAAAAAAAAAAAACAACACTTGGTTTGCTCCCAGAATAATGTTAATTTTCACTCAGTTCACTTTTGGAGTATTGGAATTTTCAGATTATTGGTGGTCAGATATACAGTAAAAGTCCAATTCTTCAGCATCCAATTCCCCGGCAAATCTGACATTTCGGCAGTTTTGAGAAATTGTCCCATTTGCGAAAATCTCTGATCATTCGGCAGATTTTCCGATTTTTTTCGTCCCCTCTACTGCTGGGGACTTCTTCCAGCAGTAGCAGACTCCAATCAACCCCTTCTATTGTACATATGTAAATAAGGAACCTACTATAAGTTAAGGTAAGTGCATGTGAACTTGTAGGCCTACTGTACCATTACATTTATATACAGTATGTTCACTAATTTCTTTATTTTTCATATTCATGTATAGTACTGTATTCATTACAGTATTGTACAGTATCAAACAGTATACAGTACTCTCTCCAAACACATTTGTAATGATATGAGTAGTGATGATAGTGTTCACCGAAACATATAAGGTACTGAGTGGGTAGGGTTTTTGATAATTCGGCAATTTTGATTTTTCGGCACTTGCCTGGTCCCATAGATGCCGAAAAATCGGACTTCTACTATATATATATATATATATATATATATATATATAAATTAATAATATTATATTTTAATGTTATTCATTACTTGTACTGGCTGCAGGAGCAATGAGAGTGGCTCCTGTGGCCTTGTTCTGCCATGCTGCAACTGACCAAGATGTAACCACCATGGCAAAAAATTCAGCTCTTCTCACTCATGCCAACAGATTGGGCTACAATGGAGCTGTATTGCAAGTAAGTTGAAATATTGGCAGGTGTTTAATAAAATCTTCTGTCTGCTTGGTATGGAGAGTATGGTATCTGATCTGCTGTTTATGACATGCAGGGCTTATGTTAGGCTCCAGTTTTAAAAAAAATCTGTCTGTCTGTGTATCTGTTGCCAGATGCCTTAATCTCGTAATGGGTGGCCACAAACAAATCGCCTCCATGTCGCCCTGTCCCCTGCCATTTCACTGCCCTACTTCCAGCTCACACCCCCGTCTCTCATACACCTCTCCACTCTATCCCTCCATCTCATCCTCAGCCTCTCTCTCCCCTTCACCTCACTCACATACACTCTCCTTGTCAGTCTCTCTCTCCATCCTCTCCACATAGCCAAACCACATTCCTATCACATCCACACCAAAATGCACCTTCACTTCCTCATTTGTCAGTCTGTCTCTCCATGGAACTCCACATGTTTCTCTCAAATAACTCATTTTCACTGCCCTCACTCTTCGCTTGTGTCCCTCGAACATGGTCCAAGCTTCACTTCCATATGTTAGAGTTGGTATCACAGTACTGTCATGCAGTGACTTATTCACTTCCATGTTCGCTTCCCTGTTTCTTTTCACTGCTTTCAAAGAACCAGCAACCTTTCTTCCTTGCTGTACCCTTTCAAGCACTTCACCCTCTAAACTTCCCTCCTCACTCGCATACTCCTCAGGTACTTAAACGCACTCACATTTTCCATTTCTTCCTCATCTTGCCTCTCTGTACATTCAGTGACTTCATATCTGTCGAAGACCATAACATTACTCTTCCCTACATTGACCTTTAGATTCTGTTTTCTACAAACTCTCTCAAACCATTCACCAAACTTTGCAGTTTCCCTTCTTCTTTGTCTAACAATACTGTACCATCTGCAAACAACAGTACAGGGAGTTTCTACACACTGCCCTCTCTCACTAGGGCTGCTTCAACATCCACTGCCCTACCTGGTGTCTCTTTTACAACCCTATACATATACAGATTGAACATCCTTGGAGACTTGACACATCCCTGTTTCAATCCAACCTTCAAATAGAAAAATTCACTCAGTTCACTGTCCACATACGCTGCAGCCTTAGCACCGTCATATGTACTCTTCATGGCAGTCAGCAACTTCCCATTTACTCCACATATTCTTAATACTTTCCACAATCCTTGTCTATCCACCCTGTCATATGCTTTCTTCAAATCCATGAAGGCCACATACAACATCTAGTCCCTTCTCTAGAAACTTTTCCACTAAAGACCTTCGAGTGATTATATGATCTACACAACCTCTTCCCTTCCTAAAGCCTCCCTGTTGTTCTCCAACTAATTCCTCTGTTATTTTCCTAACTCTGTCGGTAAGTATCCTACCATGTACTTTTCTTATTACACTAAGAAGATAAATGTCCCTATGATTACCACACACTTCTTTTCACGGCTGGATTAAGCATGTGGGAGGCCCGGGGCCCACTTGGAAGGGAGGCCCCCTTTCCAACTCCCCCAATGGCATACACCACAGACTGGTAACCTAAATCCTAACATATAAATAGGACACTTTTAGTTAGGAAATACTGAACGGGGACTATTCATCCAATATTTTTCATAGAATATGTTTAATGTTCCAGATACAGTTTTGAATATTAGGGATACCTTTCTCCGCACAGGTGGGTGCCTGTGCTCAACTCTCTGCTGCTCTGGTGGGAGGCCCCCTCTTGGTGGGTGGCCCAGGGCCCGGGCCCCTTGGGCCCCCCCCTTAATCTGGCGGTGCTTCTTTTTCCTTTTTTCCTTTGTACAGGGGAATAATTAAACCTGACTTCCAATCCTCCGTGACTTTACCTTCCTCCCGTGCCAATATGCACATCTTCCACATCCATTCTCCTACTCTCTCTCCCATGCTTAAACATTTCACCACACACCATCAATACACTACTTTTTAGACAATCTTGTCATGATTTTTGTTTTTGTTGTCTGAACTGGAGATGAACCTGGTGAACTGTAGACTGAAATTGCCATCTTCTTCCAGTAACCCTCCTGTTAAGTGATAAGAAGTTGAGGGACATGTTATAGCCAGGCAGTAGAGCTTCTGCATTATCAGTGCCATTGCATGAAGGCACCCCTTTCTAGCATTAAGTACCATAATAAAGTTTGAAACTGCTTCAAGATGGTGTTTAGAAGCCTGCATACCAGAAGTGCTGAGGAACTCACATGTTTGCCAAGTCTTCTATTGTATTCATTTAAAAAGTATGCAGAGTATTGGAGAGAGGGGGGGGGGGAGTTGATTGATTCTGATACAAGTCCAAATTTGGTATTCTGCTCTGTCTTGGAGTAGGATGAGGTAACTCACTAAAAGGTGCTACCAGTGGTTGTGCTGAGACCACATACACAAGACAACAGTTTTCATGATGCAGTGTAGTGTCTGGAGCTTCACATGAAATCAGTGCTGTTTACACTCATTTGATAAATGTTCACTAATGATACCATTCTATCAATACACTTCTATCACTTATAAAAATTATTCTGCATTAACTAATGCATGCCTGAATCACAGGTAAGGTTTGTGCATTATGTAAACGTGTATTGCAGTGTTTTTACAGTGCCACCAGGTCACAGCTCCAACTAATGCTATGGAGTGGTATTCTTCATTTCCAGGCTCCTGCTTATCAATCTTACCTATCAGTATTTAAGTGCTACTCTGAAGCAGCATATGATTCCTTTTATCTGAGCAGCCTCCATGTATTTGTCTCCATTTATTATGAGGAATTGTGGTAGATGGGGGTGCTCACCATCCACTCACTTGATGTAATGCTGCTCTCGGGTGTCGCTCCTTTCCTTTCCTCCTGGCATCTTTCCTTCCCCTTCTGTTGTTCTTTACTTGATTCTTTCCTCCTCCTCCTGCCTATGAGTGACTTGACACTCCCTCTTCTGTCTATCTTTCCTTCATTCTTTCCTCTTCCTTCTGCCTGTGGGTGACTCTACACTGAGTGATAAGCCAAATGGTTTCCTCTGCATCAGGAAACCATTTACTACACTAAGTGGTAACCATATAACCAAATTATGGCACCTGGGGGTTTAGTGGGTAGTTGCGGCACTCCAGTCGGATTGAGCCGGTGAAGGTTTATATCCAATGGGTGGTTGGGGTGTATTGTTATCATAATGCCACTCAGGGATGAGTGAGGCTGGTCACATTCGTCTTAAATGTTAGGACCAACTTGCCTAACCCCAAGCTCCTACGTCCCTCATGGGACAACGCAGGATTGGATGATGGATGGATGGATGAACAGGAAAGTAAGAGAAGTTTGAATAGTTATGAACTGCTTTGCTAGCTTCATATCCACTATCTTCTGTTCTGTCATGATCCTGCCATATGAAGGCCAAATGGTCTGAAATGCATCCATGAGGGAACTGTTCTGGGTTCAGGAAGGTCGGGTGTTTAGTTATCTCATCAAAAATGCAGTTCAGGTGAACCAAGCTGCAGCACTTCTAATTTCAGGATATCAGTTGTCCTTGCATGAGGCATGACTGTGAAAATCATACTAGCCCCTCCTAGTTTTATGAGGAAGATACAGAGTGAATTCTTCCACCCCAAACTGTGGCATATTCCAATTCTTTTTTTATAGTTTGGGATTTATTCAGGGGAGCTGTCTGGGCCCAGCTGGTGTAGTCTTGAGTGTGGCTGGACTCCAAGCAGCCATTCTCCACAGTCAGCATTCTAAACTTTGTGTTCAGTGACAGAGCTAGTGGGTCCTAAGTCAGCATCCAGGGCACATGATGTTTGGAAATGGTATTCTTCCATCCATTTTATCTTAGAATTTTCTATAAAAGGGAGGTGGCGGTTGAGTGGTTAAATAAGTTGGCTGCTATTAGAGGGGGGAAAAAAAAAAACCCGGCCAAGGCAGGGAACAGTTTGATGTTGTAAGCTGAAATAACCTTTATTGATCTTCCACAAAAGGCCTACTGATATGTTGCAAAAACACTCTTACAAATTCCATTATGCCAGATCTAGATGAGACAGCCATAGCTAATACAGTTAGCTTGCCTATAATGTGTGCTTCCATAATGTTGATCATATATAATGCAGAAGGTTGTCAGCATTACTGCAGTGCAGCTATATCCAAGGTACTAGAGACCATAGGGACAAATTTGGCATTATCTGTCACTGCCCAGATGTATTTTTTACAGCTCAGGCCCCATGGTGTGCGGTGATGATCTAGGTCAGAAGTTCCCAAACTTTTCCTGGTCGTTCCCCACATTTGCTAGAAATATTTGACGATACCCCCTCCAACTGCCAAAGGGGGGAATACTCCCTCCCCCTTTGGGAGTTATTTAGAATAGCTAGGTTTTCAACTTGCTCCCTCCATGTAATGAAACCTGTTAATGTGTAACAGCAAGAAATCTAGTCATCTCTCGATTATCCAGACAACCACTACCCAGACAGTCCAGAACAGAACTTATTTCCTCTCATTCAACAAAACTTTTCTTCTTGTTATCCACTACTTCTGTTTAGCTAGAACTTAGCAAGTGTGTGGTAGTCACGCCAACACTCAAAACATAGTGCGACACCACAATCTTTGCACCATGTGCTCACTCGGTTGTTCTTCCTTGGCTTTCTCACAGAATGAAGGCAGACAGTCTTTCAGTTATGTGTTGGAGGGAGCTTTTGTAGATAGTGCCTATTGGCGAATTCCGATGCTATAAGTCTGTCAGCAGCAAGTTCAGAGTGGCGTCCAGGATGGTCTTTGTTCAGTGTGCCATACTTGGTGTGCTGTTGTCTCACCACTTCCAGAACAAAGTGCCTCAATGACTTCTTCTTTTGGGTTTCTGCCTTCTACATATGGTAGGCATTCAGCATTGACAAATCAACCAAATGAAAAAATAACTTCTTGTACCATTTTACGGTACGTCTGATACACTCCACAGTAAAAATAACTTCTTGTACCATTTTACGGTACGTCTGATACACTCCACAGTAAAAATAACCTTGTACCATTTTACGGTACGTCTGATACACTCCACAGTAAAAATAACTTCTTGTACCATTTTACGGTACGTCTGATACACTCCACAGTAAAAATAACTTCTTGTACCATTTTACAGTACGTCTGATACACTCCACAGTAAAAATAACTTCTTGTACCATTTTACGGTACGTCTGATACACTCCACAGTAAAAATAACATCTTGTACCATTTTACGGTACGTCTGATACACTCCACAGTACCTATTTGGGCATCCGACTTGTCAACAAGTCTTATATTTTTTGTGTAATCATTTACTACGTCCGGTTTGAGGACTGGTTCTTTTGTTCTATAGTGCACTTTTCCTGATGGAATCAAGTTGCCATGATGGAAGGTGCTCAGCATACAAACCTCCCGTTTATCTGTCCATCTGACACACAGCAAAGGATCACTTCTGTAGCACTCACAGGTTCCTCGAGCACTACGTCCTCCAAACTTTGGAAGATGTTTCCTGTTCTTCTGGACTGACCCACAACTACCAGTGTTATGATCATGAAGGAAGCTACACACGGCTGGGGAAGTATACCAATTATCAGTATACAAAACATGTCTCTTGTTCGGAAATGGTGCCATCAGTTTTTTTTTACCACAGAACCAGAAAATCCTAGGGGATCTCTTGCAGGTACATCAATATCAGTGCCAGTGTACACTATAATGTCTAACACTATGCCAGTTAGGCAGTAACAAATAAAATTTTTTATTCCAAATCTATGTCTTCTGGAGGGAATGTATTGCTTGAATATAAGTCTGCCACGGAACAGAATGAGACTTTCATCAATGACAAGCTTCTGATAGGGTGCAAAGAAGGAGCAAATACACTCCCTTATCTTTTCTATTACTGGACGAACCTTCCAAAGGTGGTCATCAGTACTGGGATGGTTGTTGTCTGTGAAATGAATAAATCGCATGAGTAGCTGGTACCTGTCCCTGGGCATGTACTTGGGAAACATTGGGGTATAAATCAGAGGATCTCGGTTCCAGTAGTCACGAACATTTTGCTTCTTTACTTGTGCTATCAGAAGAGTGAGTGCAAGAAAAGTGTACATTTCAGGTACACTGGTATCATACCAACGTTTCATTTTATTGTGTGGAGAAAAAGGATGTTTGTCCTTCATGAACTGATAGTATCTATTGGTTTCTTGTACCAAATAATCAAGAATTTCACCATCAAAAAACAGGAGAAAATACTCCATTTCAGAACTGTTTTTGTCTACACCAGCAGCCCTTGTCACTCCACTGTGAGTTGCATCAAATCTATAGCAATTTGGTATGAATCTGTCACCATTTTCCCATATAAACCCAGATCCATCAGCATTACCAGTACCACCAGGCCTACAGGGAGGGTCACACACCTTGGGGTTATCATCATCATCATCATCATCACTTAGGTCTGAATCATCATCACTCTCATCACTCAGGAATAAATCCATCACTGTCATTGTCTGCCATCCTGTCACTCACTATCACTCTCCTGGTCATCATTATCGTACTCCAAACCTGGCGATAACTTACGTTTCATGCCAATACTACTCACTGATACCCCAGAGGTTGATGGAGTTTGTGTATCACTGGCTGAAAATCCTTCAAAATCGGTGATGTCATGCACTTCCCTCTCTTCACCGAGTCTACTGGTCACTTCAGAGTTCTCCAAGTTGCTGTCCAGTTCTGCCATCGCATATGAAGCTTGTGTTGAGAGCGAAAAATGAAGACTTCTTTCTAACTCCATCATAAACACAATCGTGCTGCCTAAACCCTGCGTGTATACAGACGTGAAAAAAAATCGGCCACGTGTACTGTTACTATAGCATATTTTTAAATCATTTTAGGCATATGTTTGTTTGTAGAAAATTATATTATGATTTATGGGTCATTTTTAGGTAATTATTTGAGCATAACATGCGAAAAAAAAAAAAATCCACCCCAAAACCCAGTACACTTGTACCAGCAGGTTTGTTTACATATGATGTCATAGCCCAGACCACTCGGAGTGCAACATAGAAGGTGGGGGGTATCAAACGATGTCACCCGTCGCCTGATTTAACTCATAAGACCCGACTAGGTATCCGTCAAGAGAACCCGTCTTAAGACCCGACCTGGACTTAAAGGGCTAGGGACTCTGTCAAATGCCTTTTCCAAATCAACAGAAACAAAATACAGATCCCTTTTCTTCCCAGTATATTTTTCCTGAAGCTGCCGAACAATGAATATGGTATCAGTGGTCCCCCTGCGTGGCATAAACCCAAACAGTCATCTCGTAACATCCGCGTTTTTAACATACATAAGCAGTTTTAAATATCCACAGGTGGATACAGTATTGGGGCCGGATTCACAAAAGCATTTTATCTGGTTGAACTCTGATGACATCATTCACTGCAAATGTAACATTATCCCAGACACAGTTCATGGCTATTTTGGTGATGGCATTATCCAGTGAATCAAATATAACACTCTTCCTTTTGCCCACTTGATTTATTAATGCCATTAATTCATCAGGGGAAAAGTTAGGGTGGACTGGGAGTATTTCTTTTCTTCCGTGTTCTCCTTTGCAATCTTGACGGCGAAGGGCTTTGTTGTGTTTACCAGCTGATACAAAGGGAAAGCTCCGTGATTGGTTGGTCATACCAAAGCTTTGTGTGTAAGAACCTTCGTCATTGGCAAATCAGAAATCAGATGGTAACGGTTGAAACGCTGATGAACCTGATGACCCTGCTCCCATCGCCAAATACAGGTAAATTGAAAATTTAAACTGTTTTTATAGCTTTTCTTGCCCTTATTACTATATTGTTTGTAAAGACACCTTGATGCCAATTAACATGCCTATATGGTGGATGTGCGAGTGCACACTACAGTATTTGATATCGCACTAAATGATACACATAACTATAGTAGCCGCAGCGAGAAATGAACGCTGTGGTGGGGCAGGCGGGATGACCTGGGATTCCCCCACTGTTGCCATATCCACGTCACCAACCATAGAGGTAGGATGTCACCGACCATCGGCCACCGCTGCAGCCCCGCTCCATGATCCTTACCCTGTGTCTCTGGCTTTCTCTTTCTCTCTCGGTTTCTATATAAACTGCTGTATTTCCGAAACTAATTATGAAATTATTATGACTTTTGTTCCACACCACCACTGAGGTAAAAATCAAGGAGAGTTTTCTGTATAAAAGTTTCCCCCCCCCTCCTAAATGTGGCATATGAGCGGGGGAGTGCGGCCTTGCCGATACCTCCGCCTGACCTATAATTATACACTCGCCAGAACTGACCTGCCCTCAGACAAGGGGGGGGGGAACCTTTATACAGAAAACTCTCCTTGATTTTTACCTCAGTGATGGTGTGGAACAAAAGTCATAATAATTTCATAATTAGTTTCGGAAATACACCAGTTTATATAAAAACCGAGAGAGAAAGAGAAAGCCAGAGACACAGGGTAAGGATCATGGAGCGGGGCTGCAGCGGTGGCCGATGGTCGGTGACATCGTACCTCTATGGTCGGTGACATTTGGATATGGCAACAGTGGGGGAATCCCAGGTCATCCCGCCTGCCCCACCACAGTGTTCATTTCTCGCTGCGGCTACTATAATGGGGAAAAATTCGTTTGGTGGATGAGTGACTTCAACATTAGGGGTTAAACTTTTAAACACTGACAGTTACCCCAGTACTAAATAATGGCATACGTACATACATGCACACATATACACATACATCAATGAGCTGGTCTAAACCAGTTTGCTGCCCCCCCCCCCTCTTTTGTAAATAATACGAAGCAATATGCACCCAAATTGCACTGAAATCATGTGAGATTAGCCGAAAGTGTTATATTGTATTGTGAATTACTGTAAGCCAAGAAACCATTTACAGTCATCCCTTGACATCCGCGGTTTTAACATACACAGTTTTGAATATCCGCGGATGGCTACAGAAATAAGAAAAATATCGTTGAACTCTGCTGACACTGTAACGTTATCCCAGGCACAGTTCATGGCTGTTTTAGTACAGCAATGGCATTATCCAGTGAATGAAATATACTGTAACACTCTTCCTTTTGGAGGAAGCTAGGATGAGCACAGTAGTCAGAAGAGGCCATGCAGGAGTACACTATTCATTATTTTTAACTTTTAGTGTTCTTGTATTAAATAAAGTGGTTGTTTAGTGTTCTTGTATTAAGTAAAGTGGTTGTAAACATGCACATAGGGTTTTTCTTTAGTTATATAAGGAAAAGGTGGGCCCAGAGGTGTTTTTAACCCTTTCAGGTCTCAAATAGGTCCCAAGGTCACGTTTGAGAGATGCATTTTTTTGAATAAAGTCAAGGTTTGTAAATAAAGAAAAAATATCATATTCATGCACAAGGTAGTAATACACATCTACCTATAAAACATTAGCGCTCTACTCACTCTACAAGTGCCGCAAAAATGATGGGAAGTTGCGTAGCAAGTGGTGGGGTAACGTGATGAGTATTGCCATCTCGGTGGGTAGGTGATTTCTTGGTGCATAGGTGACATGACTGCATTGTTTGTTTCCATGTTTTTCCATAAAAAACAGTGCACTAATATATGTACACTATATCTCACATGATTTGTGAATGATTCTTGAGATGTTTTCTTTACAAACGACAAACTAAACAGTTACAAGATCCATATAAAACTATCGCTTACTAGGCTACTGACCAATTTATTTTAATTTGCACTTATTTTGCTTAGTACTGTCCAAGGCTGTGGAGGTGAGGACATGGGGGTAAGCCTACGAGCTTGCTTTTTGTATGTACGTATGTTTAGTTCATCGTTGCTAACTATATCATCCTGTATACTTACAGGCAGCACTAGAGACAGTGATCAAATATTTATTATTTCTCAAAATTGACGGTGTTATAAGTATAACCAGGAAATGTGAGAAATTCATGAAATATAAATCAGAAAAAAGTAAGGAGACACTAACAATCATTTGTCACTGAGAAAGGCAACACTTGCTGCACGTGTATGTCTGCCTGGTAACAAATAAATGCATGGTACATGTATAAAAGGCTACAGAAACAACCTTAGAAACCTAAATCATAAATCTGTAATTAATTTCCCTCAATCAGACACTCTAACATCCAGGAAATGAATAAATATTGAGACATACAACGTGGAAATCTCTTGCTTGCCTGTGACGCAGCAGCTACGTGCGTAGGCGGGAGGCAGGGGGTGGGGGATTGGAGGGAGAGTGGAGGGTGGAGGGTGGGAGGTAGAGGGGTGGGGGATCGGTGGGAGATAGGAGGGTGGAGGAAGTAAGGGGTGGGGGATTGGAGGGAGAGTGGAGGGTGGAGGGTGGGAGGTAGAGGGGTGGGGAATCAGTGGGAGGTAGGGGGCTGGAGGAAGGGGGATCTGAAAGGGAGGAGGAAGGTGAGAGCTATGTATACTCCAGAGCAGTAAAAATGTATTGCAAATAATATTCTTTTGCTAAATGAACTGTCTGATACCAAAATATTAAAAAATATTGCCAGATCAACAGTATAATAAAATCAGTACATGCAGCCCAACCCCCCACCATGATTAGCTCTTCCCAGACTGTTTAAACTAAAATATTGTGATCTGCACATGCCCGGTGGAAGCAGAGGGGTCTGGGGAGCAGCTTGTATCCTTATTTAATTCACCAGCCTCATGCAACAGTTTTCATTCATGCCTAAATATGCTGCCACGGGAGTGGCTAGGAGACCCCTGCCGAAAAAGCCACTATAGTGGCCAGGAGACCTGAAAGGGTTAAAGGGGGCAGCAGATATCTGCGGAATTTTAACATTCGTGGGTGTCTGTTACCAAACCCCTGCGGATGTTAAGGGATTACTGTACAATGCTGGGTGGTAGCCATATAACCAAACCGTACGTGCTCCCTACGTGTCAGCAAGTGGGTTGGTGGAGGGTTAGTGCCCCTCCTCGTAAAACAAATAACTGAAAATCAAACGGCCACCCCTTATGGGATTATGGCGTCTGGCAATAGATAGATAGATAGAATTACTGTGATAAAATACAAGTGATTTAGTGATATTTTTGCGATAATCAGAGAAGTCATGATGCTAAGCGCTTTAGTTAGCGATCATTTTTGCGGTTGCAAACTGCAGCTATGCTATGAAATGGCTCATGACATATCAGTAAGCTTTATAAAAGTAAGTGGTAAAAAGTCATTCATGAAGTTTGATAAAGTTTGTAATGATTTTCCTCACATCGTTACTGTTTTGCTGAAGTCTAACGTATACACTGGAATATCATAACAGAATCATAAGAGACTAGCTAGAAGTGTTTTATTTGTATTATTATTGCAATTCTTATCACTGCATGGAAGTGAAAAAGTTACTACATGACAGTATTGTGATACCAACTCTAACGTGTGGAAGTGAAGCTTGGACGTTGTTGGAAGGACACAAGTCAAGAGAGCAGTGGAAATGAGTTATTTAAGAGGAGCCTGTGGAGTCACATGGAGAGACAGGCTGACGAATGAGGATATAAAGGAGCGTTGTGGTATGGATGTGGATGTGATAGGAAGCGTTATGAGGAACACACTGAGGTGGTTTGGCCATGTGGAGAGGATGGAGGGTGAGAGACTGACGAAGAGAGTGTATGTGAGTGAGGTGGAGGGGGGAAGAGGGAGGGGGAGGCCGAGGATGAGATGAAGGGATAGGGTGGAGAGGTATATGAGAGAGGGGGGGTGTGAGTTGGGAGCAGGGCAGTGAAATGGCAGGGGACAGGGCGACGTGGAGGCGATTTGTTTGTGGCCATCCCAAACGGGATTGAGACATATGGCAATAGATAGATAGATAGAGATTATTGCAATTACTGTGATGAGGTAATGTGGCTGTAACCCTGTTTTGTGTTGAAAAAATCTTGTCTTTTGGTGGAAATTTCCACCTCCCTGGGCTATCTCCTGCATCAAACAGTCAAAACACACCTTGGATTCTCTCAAATCATTCTCCGTGCTTGGAGTGCCTATGGACTTGCAGTTTGTTGCAAACGATAGTAGAAAGATTGACGTTTGTCTGATAACGATGTGGGTTTAAACAGAAGTTGAAAACACACAATTTTTTTCCTATTTCTCCGCAGTGAGCACAGTCAGTACATTGTCATCACAACTGCTGCAGCCAAAGGGTTAAGGGGGGTTCAAGGGTGTTTTTAAGGGGGACATCAGATATCTGCGGATTTTTGACATACACAGGTGTCTCCGTTACCTAGCCCCCGTGGATGTTAAGGGAGCACTGTATATATATATATATATATATATATACAGTATGCATATACAGTAAAATCTCAAATTTCGACAGTTTAGAATTCGATGAATCAAATTTCGATGCATTTTCGAGTGGTCTGCCTACCTCACGTTTTGATGGAAAGTCATGTATTTTGATGCTGTCAGGCAGGGATGGAATTTCTTGGATCCGAGGTTATCGTACATTGTAGCCAAAATTATAGTATTCTCGCTAAGATTATCTTACAACCATTTATTTTATAAAAATTAAGCATGTTTCTGCCATTTAGTGCTTAAATACCATTATTATAATTTATCTCCACATAGTGAAAACAAAAAATATATTAGCTTAATAACCATCCAAGAGGGGGAGGAGGAAGATGTCGACACTGCAGATTTCCAGATACTCGAGGATGATTTTGATTTTGTGGAGTTTGGGTTGGATACCTCCACAGAGAAGGCACTTCAGCTGAGTACTCCACCCTTGGCACACACCACAAACACCAGCCAGCCAAGTGATAATATTCCATAACCTAAGGTTTGTACTGTACTGTACAGTGTGCTGTAACTACTGTAATAAAAACTGTGACAGGATACTGACAAACTGTAACAAATTTTGCTGTATTCTACACTACAGTACAGTATGGCAATACAGTGCAGAACTACACTTACTTATCCACATTTATAGTTCATAAAGTTTACAGGGAGTGTGGGCAAAAAATCATGATTTTACGTAGTGAAGTTGGGAGGCCCTGGACCCAAATTGATTTTTCCTATAAGAAGTTCAGTTTAAATTTTGATGTTTTGAATTTAGATGCGGTTTTTGGGTACATATGTCCATCGAAATTTGAGATTTTACTGTATATACACTCAACCCCCTGCTATCACGCATTCAGCTATCACGTTTATATGCTATCACGCACACATCAAATGCACAACCATACATGCTATCATGCACCCCAAGACCGCTATCACACGTCGAGTTTGAAGACAGGCTAAGCGAAACTTATTCACACGGCACTTCATACGAGGTTTGCAGAGGATACGATGGTTAATCGGAACGGTAACGTGGTAAAATTCCCGATTATTGCACGGGCATTTGGAATGCATCTGAACGGATTCCTGCCGAGGACACGACGGGCAAAACAGTGACCAAAACAGATTCGGCTCGAAAGAATATATCGTACTACAGTATTGAAATTTAGCCTAACAATGAATACTTATTAATATTGTATTTTAGAATAAATATCAATCGTTTTGAAACCCTTATAAAGAGTTAAAATTTCCTATGCCGAAAAAACTGTGATGTCGATGAAGTAATCACATGTTTAAAACTGAGACGGGGCTCTGACGACAGTGTGAGGAACGTGTGTGATAGCGTCCAAGTTTTGTTCCACTTAAATGTTCCTCAGCCATTCCTGATATAAGGTACCATGTGATACCCCCTTTAGCTGTGGACACTAAAGAAATGGAGACAGCCAAAGTGATCTGGCGGCAACTAAGCCACTCCCAAGCCTCGGAACCCATCAAACCACCCAGGCCATAATCCTTATAAAAGTTTGATGGCCTTTTATGTTGTTTATTTATTCATTATACTGTTATTATTAATATAATAATGCTTTATTTCATGTTAGAGGAGAGATTGGCAGGAAATCGTAGGCATAAAGTGGTTCAAAGTTAGAAAAATGGGCCACTGAAAAACCAATTAGAAATTTTCCCATTGATTGTTCAGTTCAGCTATCACGTATTCAGCAATCACGCGCGTTTCCTGTGACCAATTAGGCACAATAGCAGGGAGTTGAGTGTACATAAATATATATATATATATATATATATATATATATATATATATATATATATATATATATATATATATATATATATATATATATATATATACGTGGGTGTCTCTGTTACCTAACCCCTGTGGATGTTAAGGGAGCACTGTATAGATATATATATATATATATATATATACATACATATACATAGTAATCCCTCCAATATCCAACATAATAGAGCCAATGGGATGTCCGGATAGTGATCCTGTCCGGATATTGGGCCCCAGCCTCCTGGACTTGTACTTATGGACCCTAACTCAGAAAAACACCTATACAACTCCCTCTGGACATGC
Source organism: Coenobita brevimanus (assembly GCF_032717465.1). Lineage (NCBI taxonomy): Eukaryota > Metazoa > Arthropoda > Malacostraca > Decapoda > Coenobitidae > Coenobita > Coenobita brevimanus. The sequence continues at coordinate 26,839,839 of NC_137004.1, forward strand.
ATTGCACCTATTTAAGACCCAAATCACACCAGTAAGGGACATAGAAGACTGAAATAAATGCAAAAGAACCATAAAATGAGGTTTTAGAGGTAAGTTTATACAATATTAAACATTCTGGGTACTTACAAGTCCCTGGCTCCTGGACTGGTTTGAACCACCAGTTTGCAGTCCACAGTTAATCCTCTGCTCTCTATAAGTTTTCATTACCAAATTCGTAAAGCTAGCATTTATTCTTCACTAATTATATGTACAAGTGGAAATACATGTAATCACTCTCCTTATAATTAACACCATGTTGATTATTTTCATGCTATGTAGGGTAGCAGATTAATCAGAGAGAACAAACAATCCACCATCTCCATCCTGTGTATCCTCATACATGTGAAAAATCCATTTGGTAATGCATTATTCTGATTCATTACCAAACGAATTTTTCATTGCCAAATTGGCCCACACTTGGTAATGAAAAATGCCAAATGGCAACCCTGACAGGGGAGGGGGGAGGGGGGAGGAAAGAAGGGGTTAAGGGACCATGGTGTAACAGCTGTTCAGTGCCAGGCAGCAATTTCAAATTATGGGAGGGAAAAAAGTCAGATTTTTTTCTAATTTTTTTCGGTTTTTGGCCCATTTTGGGAATATTGGATCCCGGGACGATTATGTCCGGTTAGTGGGGATGTTCGGATATTGGGCATTTGGATATTAGGGGGATTACTTATATATATGTATGTACAGTAAATGTCCATTAATCCGAACGGCAGTGGACTGAGAATCATTCGGATTATCAGATTTTTCGGATTTTTGGGTGGGATCCCTATGACAAATTCATGTTTAAACTGAAATTTTACCGAATGGATGACTTTTCTGTCATTCATGATACAATATGACACATATTAACATTACTTATTACTCAAATTTTTTATGTAATAATGTATTACTGAAGACATGAAGTGTAATTGGTAACTTAAGAGATGTTATAGGTTGTTTAACCCGTAGGGTACGCAATTCTCCAGCCTCGACTACCCCCCAAGACACAAAAACAGGCCTATTTTTCAACTATGTCAGAGGTTAAAAGTTTTATGCCCGATTTATAGAGCTTGAATTTACACACCTGAAAACGCAAACCCCACCCTCCTAGACCCAATAGTTACTGAGCTATGGCCTGTCAAAGTTGAAAATAGTTACCTGTCATGGACCCAGCGAGAAAGAAAATACGCTGCTCGCACCTTTTTTCTTCACAAAAGTATGTAAAGTACAAAAATCACCGAAATAAATTTTTTTTGGTGTACAGATGTTATCAACCATTGTAATGTGCTTAGAAAAAAAGAAAATGGTGACAAACCCCCCAAATAAATATGATAAATGGTAATAATTATCGTTCCCTCCTCTCCTCTTCCCATATCTCCAATCCCCTCCCTCCCCTTCCCTCCTCTCCTCTCCCTTCTTCCCCTTTCCCTTCCCCCTTTCCCCTCCCTGTCAAGCTGTCAAATCTAGCTAGGGAAAATGGTCATGAACCCCCCAATAAAAATATGATAAATAGTAAAAAATATCCTCCCCTCCTCTCCCCTCCCCATACCTCCAATCCACTCCCTCTCCTTTCCTTCCCTCCCCTCACCTCACCTAACCTCCCCTCCCCCCTTTTTCCTTCCCCCTCCTCTCCCCTTCGAGCTGTCAAATCTAGCTAGTTTTCGTTTTGTTTTGTTTTCAAAGGCTGCAACATGCTTGCATGCCTCGGCATAAAATAAAATTTCTTTTTCGATTGGGTTTTGAATAAAGACAGCTAAGATAATTGTGATCTGCATATCTGTATGCAAAGACACGAATAAATTACAGGTAATGATTAAAAAAGACGCTCCATAAAGCGTAAGAAATACGCAATATATTCAAGGCCGGGGAGGTAAAGATACTGTGTGCTAGGGGGTGGGGATGGTGGAAGGTGGTGGGAGGTGGTAAGGCCTGGAGGTGGTGTATGGGGATGGAGGGATGGGAGGAGACCATCACCAGATACGAAGGAAGGACGCCAGTGGAGTACAGGAACATGGAGGGAGGGTAGGGGGGAAATACCCTCCCCCCAGATGACTGAGGGGGGAACATGGGGGGATCCACATGGGAGGGGGGGATGCATGAGGAGGGTGTGGGAGGGATGGTGGTGGTGGTGGTAAGAATGGTGGGAGGTAAGGTAGTAACAAGGTAGTGGGGTAGAGGGATGTGGCAAGAGGGAGGTGGGGGGTACATCCCCTACTGCCTAGGTATGAGCCTGGGACCCCCCCCCACCTGGTGTGTCCAACACTTAGTTCTAAATGGTTAGAAGCCATCTACGTCACAGCTGGGGTGCAGCCAGCTGCCGCCAGTTTTTGTGGATGTTACCCGATTGGCATTGCTCAAAAAGCACAATCGACAAGATTAGTACTTTAGGAGTTAACTCACCAGTTATGTGTAGTGTTGAAAACAGCAGTTGTAGGCAGGTATATCCAATTAGAGTAAGTCCAGGGTCAGTAATAATATGCACATATTGTAAAAGCACAAAAACTTAATACAGTATGTATTACTGTGGAAAATTCCTTAAAGGTACGGTATAGATCCAAAAGTGGTCGTTTGTTTACGAGGAGTTGCCAATCCATGCATTATCTGATCCATGACCACACCGTTCGGCGCATTTGGCGCCCAGTTTGAATTTTTAAATTCTGATTTTTTTTACTTTTGGAGTTATTGTCAGCCTTCTTCAAAATTTCGGATTACAGTAATCCCTCCAATATCCGATGTAATAGAGCCAAAGGCATGTCCGGATAGTGATCCTGTCTGGATATTGAGCCCCAGCCTCCTGGACTTGTACTTATGGACCCTAACTTAGAAAAACACCTATACAACTCCCTCTGGACATGCATTGCACCTATTTAAGACCCAAATCACACCAATAAGGGACATAAAAGACTGAAATAAATGGAAAAGAACCATAAAATGAGGTTTTAGAGGTGAGTTTATACAATATTAAACATTCTGGGTACTTACAAGTCCCTGGCTCCTGGACTGGTTTGAACCGCCAGTTTGCAGTCCACAGTTAATCCTTTGGACTCTAAATTCTAATTTCTTAACACTGCACAACACTGTAAATTCCCGTGTGTTCTAGTGGCAAGGTATTGCAGTTTATTCACTGTTTATTCACAAAAAACAAGCACTTGTGGCTTGCACTGCTATAAGCATCTGCTCTCGATCGGAGTTTGGCTGTGACTGTTGATGATGGCGGGGTAACAGAGTTGCCAGATTGCAACAGCCACATTACCAATCTCCTCAACTTTCATTACCAAATTTAAGTTTTCATTACCAAATTTGTAAAGCTAGCATTTATTCTTCACTAATTATATATACAAGTGGAAATACATGTAATCACTCTCCTTATAATTAACACCATGTTGATTATTTTCACGCCATGTAGGGTAGCAGATTAATCAGAGAGAACAAACAATCCACCATCTCCATCCTGTGTATCCTCATACATGTGAAAAATCCATTTGGTAATGCATTATTCTGATTCATTACCAAATTGGCCCACACTTGGTAATGAAAAATACCAAATGGCAACCCTGACAGGGGAGGGGGAGGAAGGAAGGGGTGAAGGGACCATGGTGTAACAGCTGTTCGGCGCCAGGCGGCAATTTAAAATTACTTGAGGGAAAAAGTCAGATTTTTTTCTAATTTTTTGCGGTTTTTGGCCCATTTTGGGAATATTGGATCCCGGGACGATTATGTTTATAGTGGGGATGTTTGGATATTGGGCATTTGGATATTAGAGGAATTACTGTATTCTGATTTTCGGATTATCTATGTTCGGATTAAAGGACTTTTACTGTATATATATATATATATATATATATATATATATATATATATATATATATTATATATATATGTGGAGAGGATGGAGGGTCAAAGACTGACGAAGAGAGTGTATGTGAGTGAGGTGGAGGGGGAAAGAGGGAGGAGGAGGCCGAGGATGAGATGGAGAGATGGGGTGGAGAGGTATATGAGAGAGGGGGGTGTGAGTTGGGAGCAGGGGAGTGAAATGGCGGGGGACAGGGCGACTTGGAGGCGATTTGTTTGTGGCCACCCCAAACGGGATTGAGGCGTCTGGCAATAGATAGATAGATAGATATATATATCTCATCTTATCTCATCTCATCAGCAGTTTGAGTGTCCACTGCAGGACCGGCCTATCGCAACCGAAGCGGGGACGACACAGCCAATGTATCTCTACCAAGGGGCTTAGGCTGTCTGGTAGAGATTGTATGTAGGGTGAGAAGTGCTTGTAAGTGTAATTGTAATGTTGGAGTGGCTTTGGATGTGTGTGTTGTCTGTGAACCAAGTGTAATCAGCCCGCGCAAGCCGACTGGGTGCAAGCATACTTTATAGTAAGCATCACTGGTTCAACCACAGGACCCCTGATGTCTGCCAATGCAGTATGTGGCCAGAAGAATGCTCCCAAAGTTTATTACCCTGGCAGGGCGCGAACCCTCATTCTTCAGTGTACGAAAACGCACACTTTACCACTGTACCATAGAGGCTTCTACATATATATATATATAAAAGGGTTGGCTCCATGTTTTCAAATTACTGGAACTTTTGGGTAGCACCTCGTGTGTGTATATATATATATATATATATATATACTGTATATATATATGTATATGTATATATACAGTACTCATGTTTGGACACATTTTACTTCGACACCTCGTTTTTCACGCAAGAAAAAAGTTTCTGAGTTGTCTCAAAATTCACGAATTTCCCCACAATTTGATGCTCCCAGCCGGCAGCCGACACTCAGCAGATGATGCGTACCGATGCTCAGTCTCAGCACTGTCCATTTTTCTATGCAACAGTTTTCCATGATCTTTATACAGCAGGTCCAGCGGGGCAGTAGCCACACGTGAGGTTGTTATTGTTTATGATCGTAATGTAGATCTTCAGCCTTGTCGTGAATACACAGCAGGTCCAGCTGGGCAGTATGCACACGTGAGTTTGTTATTGTTTGTGATCGTAATGTACGATCTTTAGCCATGTTGTGCTACTATTTCTTGACAAAGAATCGTTACATGTTTCTCGTAACGCTGTTTATTTTTGTTTTGATGGACAAATACCTGAAATGGATGTAAAATAAAGCTTATCGATATTTAAGGAAGGAAAGAATAATAACCGTCCCAATACAGAGATGGTAGACTCAGCCCACCAATTTTTTATTCTATTTTACCCTATTACAGCCTCTCTTCCTTGTAGCAGTGAGTAAAATAATGTTGTTATAATTTCTCCCTTCCTTTTAGTGACAAAGAGGGGACATAAAATGACCAGGGTTTAGTTAACTGACTTTGATTTTGAATATTAAATAATCTGGTGAAAAGTGGCAGTTTTTCATTGGTTAGTGACACTGGGAACTAGCCCATCCACCCTCAACACACCCTCACTCGCCACTCAAACCAGTCTTCACTTTATTTCTGGTAAGGATTTTTGGTGTTTCAGCTCTTTATAACAGTTTTAATATCTTTTCAGGTACATGTTTATTGTGTTATGCTGTTTTAGCACTAGTAAACACTCTTCATTTAATTTTGGGTAGGGCCTGTTTGGTGTTATGGTACTTTCTGATAGGGTAGGTACATGTCTCACTGGAATGCTCCTATATTTTTCCTATTGATTCTTAACTTCACAATTTGACGTTTCACAGTTCGCAAGGTTTTGGCGGAACATCCAAGCAGCGAAAAACGAGGAAATACTGTATACTGTATATATACTGTATATATATGGAGAGGATGAAGAGTGAGAGACTGACGAGGAGAGTGTATATGAGTGAGGTGGAGGGGGAGAGAGGGAGGGGAAGGCCAAGGATGAGATGGAGGGATGGAGTGGAGAGGTATATGGGAGAAGGGGATTTGAGCTGGGAGTGGGGCAGTGAAATGGCAGGGGACGTGGTGATGTGGAGGCGATTTGTTTGTGGCCACCCCGTATAAGGGATTAAGGCGTCAGACAATATATATATATATAGATAGATAGATAGTATACAGTATATGTGTGTGTGTGTTGCACATCTGAGCTGCTTTTTGCTGACAATGAAAGTGCAGCCTTTTTTTTGGGGGGGGGGGGGATTCAAAGATTAGGCCCTGCTTGAGGAGTTAATCCCTAATTCTATTTCTCCACTCCCTTCCTATTTCTATTTCTCCATCCCCTTCCTCAGAACCACGTACCTGAAGTGAGTGAATCATGCAAATCCCCATTCACCACTAACCAACTGACTTTTATAATCTCTTTGCAGTGTTTGGCAGTCCTTGAGGCACTTCGAACGCCTCCAAACCAACTTGATGTAGCAAAATTCTTACAGTGCCTCACAGAGAAGATGAAAAGAGTGGAGACCTTGGGAGAAGATGAGTAAGTGAATAGAAAGTAGAAGAGTAGTTTAGAGTGATAAAGGAAGTGTGACAGGCTGTAAGAGGAATTACTTATCAGTAAGGTATGGTTTAACATTACTGAGGGGGAGTTAAAAGATGAGTGTATACAGTTTGAAAAGAAGTATAATGACAGGTGGAGGTAAGAAAAAGCAACTTATACAGTATACTGAATATCTATCTATCTATCTATCTATCTATATCTATCTATCTATCTATCTATCTATATATATATCATCCATCCATTCATCCTCAGCCGTTGAGGTCCACTGCAGGACCGGCCTATCCCTATCGAAGCAGGGACAATACAGCCAATGTATCTCTACCAAGTGGCTTAGGCTGTCTGGTAGAGACTATGTAGGGTGAGAAGTGCTTTTAAATGTAATTGTAGTGTTGTAGTGGCTTGGATGTGTGTGTAGTCTGTGAACCAAGTGTAATCGGCCTGCTTTAAGTCGATTGGGTGCAAGCATACTAGTATGCGACACTGGTTCAACCACAGCACCCCTTGTGTCCGCCAAAGTAGCAAGTGGCATGGTGAACGCTTCCCAAAGTTTTTACAACTCTGGCGGGAGGCAAAACCGCGCTTACCAGCGTTCAAAGCGCACACTCTACCACTGTACCACAGAGGCTTATATATATATATATATACTGTAAATATATACACAGCAAGCTCACCCCTAGCACGAGGGTTTCAACTTTGACGGGCTATAGCTCATGAACCAGTTGGTCTAAAATGCTCTGGTTTGCGGCATAAGGTGTGTAAATTCAGGCTCTAAACCTGGGGCATAATACTTTTTACTTCTGGAAGAGTAAAAAAATCTGCTTCATGTACAGATTTTCACGCCGGTACGATCAGTCGAATTGCATATCCTAGGGGTTTGTTTAAGTTTGTATGCTAAATAATTTAGAATGTTATGCAGTGTAGAGAACTCCGGCATGTTTCAGGTGTCTTTGAGTTGGTAGCTGTTGTAACCAATGCTCTCTCTCTGGAATACACCAGAACTGTGGTGAAATGTAGATCATTCTAGAACAGTGCAAGCTTATATAATGATGGGGAAGAGACTAGAGCAAGTTCAGTCGGTTTTCAGTACAGTTTGAGTGTAGTTCAGTGTCAATGCAGTGCTGTTTGTATATTTTTGGTACTTGTGAAACTAGTGAAGTGTTGTTGGCAAACAGTGAAGTGTCAGTGAAGTTTGTATATCATCAGTCTTTGTGAAAATAGTGAAGTGTTGTTGACAAACACTGAATTGCAGTTGGTAAAGTTTGTATAGCTCCAGTGCTTATGAAAACAGTGAAGTTGGAAAGCATTAAGTGTAATTATTTGGAAAATAAAGACAGTGAACTTAAGAAGCTAGTATTTATTTACAAAGCCTCAGCTGCTCTTGTGTGCTGTACACCAAAAGGCTGACCATAGGAAGAACAGCTCACTGGGCAACATCCTTGCTATGCTGATCTGCTGCTGTTAGAGCCTGTGGCAGTCTGGGACTGGGACATAACAATATTGTTTAATGTTGTAACTGCTTTTCCCATTGTTAACTAACAGTAATATAAGACTGTTTCCTTCTATGATATTCTTGTCTTGAATGAAACAAAATATCAGTAAGAGAAGCCAGCCTAACAAGTGTTATTGAATTTCCATATGGGACAGACGTCTGTTACAATGACTCAGCAGCCATACTGGCCAACATCTCCAATATGATTCCCTTACTAGTTACTGAGTGGATGGCAAGCAAAGTGATCATGACTGCATTTCAGAAAGTTAGCAGGGAGTTCACCAGTGATCATGTTAGCCTGCTAGAGTAGGGTGTATCTATGCTAGATGCTAAATTGCTAAACTGCTGTACCGCTAAACCCCCAGATCTCAAACCCTGAGTGTTCTGTTCTTGAACTTGGGTGTTTCTGTTTGTAAAATCTGAGTATATACACAAGTGAATGTAACTTTTTACAATAAATCAAAGGTCTCTATACTCTAGAAAATCCTTGTGACTGCCAAGCAGGGAGATAATCATCTGTATAAGAGATTCTTCTAAATGGAGTCAAGCAAACCTGTTTAGCTCCTTAACCGCGGGGCATCACTTCTGTGACGCTTGGGAGCAAGGGATCATACCGCAGGGCGACACTTTTGTGATTCTGTGTTATTTTGAATTCGCCTGGGCTTCGAAGTGGGGGCTTGTATCATCTATCAGTACTGCCAATGTCCAACACTAGTCAGCACTCCTAATCTCATCTGTACTCCCATCCATTGTTGACAATTTAGCCATTTCTCCCCGTTCTTGACTCCCCTCCCTACCTCGCCTCCATTACCCTATCCTCTCGCCTGCCCGGCCGTGCTACGCTAAGAAAATCTTCCCTGGAATTTTTCACTGATTTCATCCATTGAAATAAGCCCTATGCCCTATTCTTATACCAAATAATATATACAAGAAAGAAATAAGGTAAGTGAGAGTGCCATATACTGTACCTAGAACTGGCTAATTATCACCTGACAACACCTTACGTGCACTCGTTCGCTAATTTTCGCTGTTTATTTCCCCTTGAAGTATGCCGTATGATCTATTTTCGTAATAAAAATATATATAAGAAAGGAAGGGAGAAGCCTAAGTGATATTTACATTCACCTGTAACTACCTCTCCTCCTCTAAACCTCACCTTCTTTTTCAGACTGAGACTCTGCTGTTTGAGGCAACTGACAGCAAACCCTTTTCTGTATCCTCCTACTTTCTCTATACTCATTTCAAAGCCAAAGGTGGCTGTTGTGTATATGTATGCAATGACTTATCTTGCTCTCACGTGTTCCTGAACTTGATTCTTCTGAATTCTCTACACTTTGGCTTTGGCTTTCCTGTCATTCTCTGACTAAATATATCTGTGCTGTTTACTTATCCCCTAATTCTGCTGACTATCAAAAATTCTTCAACTATCTTACTTCTACGATGAAACACATTCTGTCCATTTCTCCTTTCTCTGAAATCTCTATTCTAGGATATTTCAATGTTCACCACCACCTTTGGCTCTCCTCTCCTTTCACTGATCCACCTGGTGAACAAGCCTACATCTTTTCTATCCTTAATGACCTAAAGCAGCTTGTACAGCACCCTACCCGTATCCCAGACCGCCTTGGAGAGAGCTCCAACATACTTGACCTCTTCCTCACAACTAATCCTTCTGCTTACTCTGTTAATCTTTTCTCTCCGTTGGGCTCCTCCGATCACAACCTTATCACCTTAACCTGTCCTATCACTCCGGTACGGCCTGTGGACCCTCTAGGGAAACGTCGTCTGTGGCATTTTGGAGTCGTGGACTGGGAGGCCCTCAGGCAGTACAGCTTTGATTTTCCCTGGAATGATTATTGCTTTCATGGCCGTGAGCCATCTGAGTGTGACTTGCGCATTACGGAGGTTATTCTCTCGGGCATGGAAGCATACATTTCTTTCTCATATCCTTTGACTAACGCAAGAAAGCCTTGGTTTAATCACTCTTGTTCTAATGCTGTCCGCAACAAGGAGAGGGCCTACAAAAGGTACCGGAGCCAACCCACCCCTGAATCACATCAACTTTACGTTTCTGCCCGGAATCGTGCTAAGTCTGTTCTTCGCTTTGCTAAAAATAATTTCATCCATACTAAATGCTCTCAACTCTCCAACTCGAATTCTTCCCGCTCCTTCTGGCACCTTGCCAAAAACCTTTCTAACAACTTTACCTTATCATCTTTCCCTCCTCTTTTCTACTCTGATGGTTCTGTAGCTATTTCTTCTACTGATAAAACAGACCTCTTAGCACAGACTTTCTCCTCCAATTCCACCTTTGACGATTCCGGTGCCGTTCCTCCATCACTTCCCCCCTCTGACTTCCTCATGGTTGACATTAAAATTTCTTCAGCTGATGTATTTTCTGCCATCACTGGCCTCAGTACTAACAAGGCATATGGGCCTGATGGGGTCCCTCCTGTTGTTCTCAGGAACTGTGCTTCTGTGCTTACACCCTGCCTAGGTAAACTCTTTCACCTTTGTCTGTCAACTTGTACCTTTCCTTCTTGCTGGAAGTTTGCTCTCATTCAGCCAGTCCCAAAGAAGGGTGACCACTCCCAACCCTCCAACTATTGTCCAATTGCTTTAACGTCCTGTATTTCAAAAGTTTTCGAGTCAATTTTCAATAGAAAAATTTTAAGGCATCTTTCCTTTCACAACCTTCTTTCCGATCGTCAGTACGGGTTCTGTCAGGGACGCTTCACTGGCAATCTTCTCACCTACCTTTCAGACTCCTGGTCATCCTCCTTTCAGGACTTCGGCGAAAGCTTTGCCATTGCACTTGACATCTCAAAGGCTTTCGATCAAGTCTGGCATAAATCTTTAATTTCCAAACTGCCCTCCAACGGTTTCTATCCTTCTATCTGTGCCTTCATCGCGAGCTTTCTTTCTGGTCGTTCTATAGCCACTGTTGTAGACAGCCATCGTTCTTCTCCTAGATCTATCCACAGAGGTGTTCCTCAGGGCTCTGTTCTATCACCAACTCTCTTCCTTTTTTTCATCAATGATCTTCTAAGCTGTACATCTAACCCTATCCACTCATACGCTGATGACTCCACCCTTCACCTTTCCATTCAGTTCCCGCAACGCCCATCTCAACAGTTACTTCAACAAACAAGGGATGAGGCTATGGCACACCTAATGTCTGACTTGGCTCGTATCTCTGACTGGGGTAAAAATAATCTGGTTGTTTTTAATGCATCTAAGACTCAGTTCTTACACCTATCTACCCGACAAAATCTTCCACAGGTATACCCACTAATGTTTAATAATATTCAGCCTAACCCTGCATCATCCTTGAACTTGCTTGGGGTTTCATTTACTCGGGACTTATCTTGGAAAAGTCATATTACATCTCTTGTAAAATCTGCTTCCAAGAGATTGGGTGTGCTAAGCCGACTCCGCTCTTTCTTTACCCCTGCACAATTGTCGACTCTATACAGGGGTTTTATCTGCCCCTGTGTGGAGTATAACTCTCATGTGTGGGGAGGCTCCCCACATACAGCTCTTCTCAATAGAGTGGAGTCAAGGGCTTTTCGTCTCATTAACTCTCCTCCTCCTACTGACTCCCTTCAACCTCTGTCCCTTCGCCGCACTGTTGCATCTTTATCTCTTTTCTATCGCTACTTTAATGGTCACTGCTCCTCTGAACTGTCTGCTTGCATTCCTCCACCTCTACGACGGGCGCGTAGCACCTGTCTAGCAGCAAACTCTCATCCCTTTTCTGTCCAACTCTCTAATGCAAGAGTTAACCGTTACTCCCAGTCTTTCATTTATGCAACAGGTCAACTCTGGAACTGTCTCCCTCTGTCTGTATTTCCTGCTGCCTATGATCTCCAGTCTTTCAAACGCAGTGTGTCCAGGCATCTCAGAATGATCGGATCTTGAATTTGACTCTCTATTGTATTTTGTTTTTCTCTTGGAGGGAGCTGTTACTGCGGGCTTATTGCCTTTGATTCCTTCTTCCTCGCATAAAAAAAAAAATAAATAAAAAATAATTATTGCAGGCCACCACACTGTTTTCTACGCTAAGTAAATCTTCCCTGGAATTTTCCACTGATTTCATCCATTGAAATAAGCCCTATGCCCTATTCTTATACCAAATAATATATACAAAAAAGAAATAAGGTAAGTGATAGTGCCATACACCTGGAATTGGCTAATTATCCCCTGACAACACCTCACGTGCACTCGTTTGCTAATTTTCGCTGTTTATTTCCCCTTGAAATATGCCGTATAATCTATTTTCGTAATAAATATACATATAAGGAGGGAAGGGAGAAACCTAAGTGATATTTACATTCACCTGGAACTACCTAATTTATTATGTATTGTCTTGATTTCCTGCCAATCATTTTATTGCTATATATTAGCAGGTCTCACAGGGCTGAAGTTGGTAGTATTGCACTCACCCTAGCCAGGCATCAGGAGGCCACTACTATCAGTTCACTGTTGTCTTTGAAGGTGAAGGTACGTCTGATTAGCTCCTGCTAACTTCCGATGCTTTTGAGCCCCATGCAAAGGGCCCTGTGACCTCTACCGCTTACTAAACCTCGTGTGGAAAGAGGTAAAGGGCTGACAATTGATAGAGAGTGACTACAATCTTTTTCTTGAGTAAAACAGTGCAAGTGGAATTGTAAATAATGTGTAAATAATGTGTAAACAGCAAGTGAAAGCAATGAATGTAAATATAAGTGAACAGTGGAAAATAGTTTTATAAGTTACTTCAAGTGATAGTGCATAACACAGTGTAAATAAAATAGAAATGTAAATAATGTAAACTAAATAGAGAACGTAAATAGAAATGTAAATGAGTAGTATTATAAGAATACGAGTATATATACTAGGAGTAATGGAAGTGAAAGTTTCACTCTAGCATGTATGAATACTATGAGTTATGAGAGTGAAGGTGAAAGTGACATTCACTCTTAATGCCAGTATACTGGACGAGAAAGTGAATGCTATGTATTTTACTGAAAGAAATTGAATCCCAACAGTGACAATAAACTACTATTACTGAAGGAAACTTATGGATAAAGACTGTAGATATATATAAGTGTTATATAGTAACAGAAATATAAACTGTGAGTGTTTTTATGAATAATATACAACACTAGGGGCGAACAATCGGAAGTGGGATGGTCATATGCCCTCATAATTTTCATTGCTTTCACAGTGTTTTTTTTTTTTTTTTTTTTTTTTTTTTAGTATGGATTCCAAACTATTTGAGAATCATAGAATAGTGTTTCTAGTGATAATATCAGGCTGTGGTAATCATATTATGGATTGTCAGGAAGTGTAAAGTGGAGACTTCGTTACCCAACTTCAGAGGTCTCCACAAGTCCTATGGTACTCGACGAAGGCTCAACAAACACCCAAGGAGAAAGCTGAAGGTATGTGCCGTAAGTATATGTGATTTTAATATTCTAGGACTAATAACTGATTTTTGGCAAATATTTTTAGAGAGTGTCGGAGCGCGAATATGCCCGCGGGAGCCGCAAGTCAAAGCAAAACAAGCCCGCGGTTAAAGGGTTAGTCAGGCCTCCAGGATGCATGGGGGTATCTGAAGGTAATTTTGAGACCAAAAAATGCGTCTTATATCCCTCAAATTACGGTAACTTATTTTGGCTTTTTTTCCTCATTCATATCTTTCCCGGTACAAATTTTCTTAACCCGTTAACTGCTCATGGCGGTTTTTTGGTGGTGTCCGTGGTGCACAGACATAGGGGTAAAAATGATATTTCCCGAAGACCAAATTTTGTTTTAGGAATTGGGAGAACACATACCAAAGTATATGTATCGAAATATTAGCTCAATATTTACCTTGGTAAAGCCATGGATGAACATCGAAGTGTCTGATTCCCTATTGGAACGTATGTTTTTTTTTTTTCTTTTTCGGTTATGTTTTCAGTTTCGGTTTTGAAGGGTCAGACATGCTTGCATGGGTCTGCCTTGGTCACCATGGCACTATATTCGAAATTCACCTGCGCAGCCAGGGCTGTATTGAGCAGTTGCACTCGGAACAGCCCAGGCTGTATAGAGCAGTTAACAGGTTAAACTCTTCTTTCTCAGCCAGTTTCCATGACCTTGTAATAACTTCTTTGGCAGCAGTCTGCAACTTGAATTTGAATTTCATGGGTCTCACCACCTTCTTCGTATTTCCCTAACCCGTGCACCTCTTCAGTTTCTTCATCCAATGCTGCGTCTGTCTCCTGAACTTCCTTTATTATCTTTTTGGCCACCATTTTTTCCTGCTTCTCTCTGAGGTGATGGACTGCCATTAAATCCTCAGTAACCCCCCAAAAACACCTACACATTTTTTCTTGTTGGCTGTTTCCCTTACCAGAGTCCCCATTTCTTTTATAACACTACCTTTTCCTTCAGTTGGTTTTCCATTATATCCCTGAAGTTCACTTTCACTTCCTCCTTTTCTTCCTTCCATTCCTTCTGCAAGCCTTTGACATGTTCGACAGTTTCCTTCTCATTTTCATTTCCTTATATCCTCTCACACAAAGCTTCAAATTTTTCTTTCAGAATCTGGCTTTCTGTGTTGAGATTGGAAATAACCCCATTAATTTTCTTCTCATTTGATTCCAACTTTTGCCATCATTCATTATTTTCAGTCTTTAGCTCACATGCCACATTTTCCACTTTTTCCAGTCTTCAGCAGCCCCTCCATGATACTCAAAATTCAGAATTCTCCTCCATCCTAATTTAACAGTAAATTCTCTTTCTTCAGTATCGAACCTAATGAAATCAAGTTTCTTTTTACTGCGAGGGGTTTGACTGCCTTCGCATGCCATGTTGTTTGTTTACAGAGCGGAACTAACCGCCAACACATCCGGCCCTTCCCGTGTCTCTTTCGTGTGTGTGTGTGTGTGTGTGTGTGTGTTCTTACCTAATTGTTCTTACCTTATCATATCTTTACGGGAATGAGTCAGGCTCATACTGTCCTGTGTGTTAAACCATTTTTATCATACGTATCCTTAAATTTATGAATAGTTTGGCACACACTATTTCACTTGGAAGTGCATTCCACTGATCAGTTGCCCTATTTGTGAAACTAAATTTCCTTACGTCTTTATCATCTCTCATTTTATGTAGTTATTGCAGTGTCCTCTTGCTCCAGCTTCCCCATAGGTTATATATTCATTTATGTCTATTTTCTCTTTCCCTGGGATGCATTTACATAGCATAATCATGTCTCCTCTTTTCATTCTTTCCTGTAGTATTGGTGGATTCAGTTTTTCTTGTTTTTCTTTGTAGATTAGATCCCTTAAGCTTGGTACCCATCTTGTAGCTGCACTTTGTACTTTTTCAGTCTTATGAATGTGTTTTTTGAGATGAGGATTCCAGACTACTGATGCATACTCCTGGGTTGGTCTGATGAATGATGTTATTATCTTTCTCAGCATGTCATCATTTATATATGTGAATGCTGTTCTCATATTAGCAAGCAGTGTATACATGTTATGTAACATCTCACTGATGTGGTCAGCCGGAAATAGTCTGTTATTGATAATCATTCCTAGGTCCTTGTCCCTTTCTGATGTGTAGGGTTGAACTTCCTAACTTATAATCCCAGTCTTGTGTTTTTTCATTTTTACCCAAGTTAATTACATGACACTTGTCCACGTTAAATTCCATTTGCCATTTATTGCTCCATTCATGAAGTTTATTTAATTCTTCTTGTAGCTCTCTGTAAGAATCTGTGTTAGTAATTTTCCTTTGTATTTTTGAGAAATAGGGAGGTGAGTATGGAAGTTAAGAAGTCATTGCATGATGGTATTGTGATCCCTACCCTGACGTATGGAAGCGAGGCGTGGACATTGCAAGAGGGGAACAAGTCAAGAGTGAGAGCAGTGGAAATGAGTTACTTGAGAGGAGCATGTGGAGTGACGTGGAGGGACAGGTTGACGAATGAAGAAGTGAAGGAACGTTGTGGGGTAGATGTGGATGTGGTTGAAAAGATTAGGAGAAATACACTAAGGTGGTTTGGACATGTGGAGAGAATGGAGAATGAAAGACTGACTAAGAGGGTGTATGTAGGTGAGGTGGAGGGAGGGAGAGGGAGGGGTAGACTGAGGATGAGGTGGAGGGATGGAGTTGAGAGGTATATGAGGGAGGGGGGGGTGAGTTGGGGGGAGGGGAGTCAAATGGTGGGTAACAGAGTGACTTGGAGGCGTTTTGTCTGCGGCCACCCTTTGCGGGATTAGGGCGTCGGGCTATAGATAGATAGATAGATAGATTTTTGCATCATCAACAAACATATTTAGATAGCTTCCATTTCCAATGTTACTGTGTCATTTATTTATACTAAAAACATAATTGGTGCCAGCACTAAGACCCGTGGAACTCCGCAGGTCACTTCCCCCCATTATGAGTAATTTTCCCTTAATACTGTTCTCATTTCCCTTTTTCTGAGAAAATCCTGTATCCAACAGTACAGGTTGCCTTGGATACCTCCTTGATGGTACAGTTTCCATAAAAGTCTGTGATGTCGTACTCTGTCAAATGCTTTCTTGAAATCTAAATAAATACTGTTTACCCATCCTCTTTTCTGTAATGTTTCTGTAACTCTGTCATAGTGTGTGTGTGTGTGTGTATGCTTACCTATTTATATCTTTACAGGAATTAGTCAGACTTGTACTGACCCATGTAGTAAACCATTTTTATCATACATATCCTTAAATTTATGAATAGTTTTGGCACATACTATTTCCTTCGGTAGTGCACTCCACTGATCATTTGCCCTATTTGTGAGTTTCCTTAAGACTTTATCGCCTCTCATTTTATGTAGTTTTTTGCAGTGTCCTCTCGTTGCTGCTTCCTCATAGGTTATATATTCATTTATATCTATTTTCTCTTTCCCTGAGATGCATTTACATAACATAATCATGTCTCCTCTTTTCCTTCTCTCCTGTAGTGTTGGTAGATTCAGTTTTTCTAGTCTTTCTTTGTAGCTTAGATCCCTTGAGCTTGGTACCCATCATGTAGCTGCCCTTTGTACTTTTCCAATCCTACCTGTGTGTGTATATATATACATATATATATATATATATATATATATATATATTTATATATATATATATATACATATATATATATATATATATATATATATATAGACACACACAGTCACCAGCAGGGACTTGACATACTAACTTAAAGAGGTGATTCATTGGATGATTTTGAGCAAATAATGCCATATCAACTTAGATCCAGTTCTCAGCTACCGTTACTGACAACCTACTGGGTGAAAAATGACCTCCTTCATAATTTATCCATCAGGCCACTAGTAATTATAACTCTATAACAGATGAGAAATTAAGCCATGTTGGCATTGCATTTTTTAATCAAAATTAGCCCTAGAATCAGCACCTGAAGTGTGTGAATCAAGTTTAGGGGACACCCTGTATATATGTCAGCCATCTTTAGGATGGATGCAGGTACAGTAGTGCTCGTGTTTTGAGTGTCACACTACCATACTGCAAAACTTCTGCATATCCGAGTTCCTTTATTCCCCAAATTGTTTCTCTTTGGAACTCACTTTCCCAGATTTGTTTCCCACTAAACTTCAACCTACATTCATTCAAATCCAGTTGTTAAATATTTTTTATTAATGGAAAACACCTGTTTTCTGGTGTATGGATTATTTTTTCCTTCCTCTGTTCATCCCCTCTTTAAAAAAAAAAATAATTACATTGACTACAGTATATGTGAATATATTTTGTATGTAAATTCACACATAAATTATTGCACTTACAGAATCCTGGACAAAGGTCAAAAGGAGTTTGAGTACACAAGTCTTCTGAGTCATGTGGCTGGACTGTTAGACCGTGGGGATGCAGTAAGCTGCCAGCAGGTGGAAGAGGAGCTTGGAGTAAACATTATAGCATCTGAGTCCGTCCCCACTGCCATATACTCCTTCCTCAGGGCAACTAATCCTATCCCTAACATTGAGGTAATTTGAAATATTTAGTACTTGTTTTGCTGACATAATTTACAGTTGATTGAGAAGCTTTAAAATTTAATTTATGCCTTGTAATTAGTTTTTTATTTATATAGTGGACCCTCATTTTATGAGGATTTTGTATCAGCATAATTTAGTGCTGTAACTGATATGATTCACTGAACCAATATATAGCCAATATTTGCATTTTTTCAATACCAAACGAATTTCGATATTTACTGGTTAAAAAGACCAAATCCTGAGCTGCCTTGTGTGATGTCCAGTGCAGACGTTCCAATCGACGATATATGGAGAGTACTGGTCGGCCATAACGAGTCTGTAGAATGTTAACAACTGAGGATCCAGTAGGGAACCTGATGGCATATATAAAACTGAAGACCAGGACAAGGAGACGATGGACTGGGGCCATGTTCACAATTTATTCCAGTGACGTTTCGAGGAAATCCAACCTCATCATCAGACAAACTAAAATACGTAACATGAATTACAAAATGAAGTATCACCAAAACCTCATTCACAAATTAACCCTTTAACCGCGGGTGTCATTCCAGAATGACGTTGCAAAAACTGGACCAAACCGCGGGTGTCATTCTCGAATGTTTGTGAATATTTTGAATACCCCGCGTTTTTTCCGTGCGCCAATTGTTTCAAGGGAGAGTAGCTATTAAGTTCTTTCACTCCAGCCGACCCCCATCTCCCTCTTCCCCCCCCTGGGGCCCCACCTCCCACCCCCTGGGCCCCCCACCCCACCCCTGACCAAGCGCGCATCAGTATCTGTCCAGCTGTGTGAGTGACAACACATGTTGATGTGGCAGTGAAGTGCAGGCAATTACAGTGCCTTTACCTGTCTCAGTGAACACAGAGTGGGTGTTTATCGTATGTGCAGTGTTCATATATGTTTATAGTATTATTATCAGAATGTGATTGGCATTTGGTAATGGTGTGTGAGCGAAAAATAGTGATTACAACACCGCTGATGTGGCAGTGAAGTGCAGGCAATTACAGTGCCTTTTACCTGCCTCAGTGAACACAGAGTGGGTGTTTATCGTATGTGCAGTGTTCATATATGTTTATAGTATTATTATCAGAATGAGGTTGGCATTTGGTAATGGTGTGTGAGCGAAAATAGTGATTACAACACCGCTGATGTGGCAGTGAAGTGCAGGTAATTACAGTGCCTTTTACCTGCCTCAGTGAACACAGAGTGGGTGTTTATCGTATGTGCAGTGTTCATATATGTTTATAGTATTATTATCAGAATGAGGCTGGCATTTGGTAATGGTGTATGAGCGAAGGTAATGATGTGTGAGCGAAAAATAGTGATTTTACACCCCTCACTTCTAACGGCACTGCCCGTCCTGTGAAAGTCAACAAAGTCATGAAACCTACATCAATGGAAAGCTGAAGGTTAGTACTTTCTAATGGTACCTTATTTTTTTCTCTAGCTTTATTCTGTGCAGAGTTATTAAGGTTAAAAGGTTTGTTTACATTTGGCTGAAACCCCCGCGGGAGAGGACAGTCAGACCAAAACAATACCCGCGGTTAAAGGGTTAATAAAAACCAATAAAATATATACAAATTAGTCAAGTGGGGTTGGTGGAGGATTAGTGCCCCTCCCTGTAAAACAATTAACTCTAAGCCCTTGACCACCCCGTTCGGGATACATGGCGTCTGGCAATGAATGAATGAATGAAATTAAAAAATGAATTAGTAAAAAAAGAAATCATTCACAAAATTACTAAAAATCTAACCTAAACACGTCCACACCGTGGCAACTTCACAAAGCAACTAATCAGTAGAGGAAAGTCTGTGGAAAAGTAAACTTAGGTTGAGCTGCATGTGACTGCTGAATCGAATCCGTGAATCAGTGGGTAAATAATTTAATGGAAGACTCATAGGTATTCAGTGAAGGCTTTAAGTCATGTATGAACAATGATTCCACTATTCTAAGACTAGTTTTATCATTATTTGTCATTAAAATCTCAAAATCATCCAGATCAAATGTATGACCCGAAACAAATGAATGTTCCTTAATTTCTGAGAAGGGAGGGTTTGAGAGTGGTAAAGTGGTTCTATATGACAGGCCTTTGTGTTCAAACATCCTAATTTTCAGGTTTTGAATAGAACTCCCAATGTATCCTGCATTACAGTAGGAACAGTTAAACTTGTACACAATGTTAGAGCATAAAGCTTTGGGGATTCTATCCTTATACCTAAAAAAGGATGGCAAAATCTATGAGTAATGACGACAGTGAGGATGAGATTGAGGAGGCAGGCTTGTACATTAGTGAGTAATGTAATGCACCTATACTGTACAGACAATTGTATTCCTAGAATACTATATTTGTCTTTAACTGAATTTTTTAAATTATCTGACCCTCCTCTGGCTCAATTACTTCGGATACGCAAGTGATTATTGTAGTGGAGGGTGGGATGGGGAAAGAAGTGCACTGGAAGAAAAAATTTCCTTGTTTTCTCTTATTTTGGTGTGGTTGTATGAAATTCATAGCTTTCAGGAACTACACCAAGTAAATGTGAGTAACTTGGTAAGTTTTAGAATAATACCCTCTGTTTTGCTGACTTGAAGGGTATAGTGCCATAATACTGCCCTCCATGGCCCTCAGTTTTCCTGTCTCTCCTTCATCCCACTTTCAAACCTCTTCATATCTTTTACTTTGGTTTATGGAATGACAACATAAATAAACAGAAGAGCAGCTCATGGTACTTGCAGTTATGTAGCCTATACTGGGAACTTGTGTGGCTTAGTTGAAAGTTCAGAGGGTAACTGTACTTGATTTTTTTCTAGCTGATGATCCACTTTTGTGAATGTGGCACCTGCGCACTTCTGCCACGTGATTGGTTGGTTTCAGTTTCATACCTGAAGTATTGCATTTACAAAAAACAATTGTACGGTACCTTATATTTCAATTCTCATAAATGCTGTTTTGCATTTACATTGTACCATATAAACAGACATGAAACGAGTATATATCTGTGCTTCACCCAATTGGACAATGAATATGAGGAAGTTGACTTTGAATTAAAATATTTAATGTTGTAAAAGGTGCAGAGTTGTTCCAGCTCTAATAAATAATTATATATCTATCTATCTATCTATCTATAGCCCGACGCCCTAATCCCGCAAAGGGTGGCCGCAGACAAAACGCCTCCAAGTCACTCTGTCACCCACCATTTGACTCCCCTCCCCCCAACTCACCCCCCCCTCCCTCATATACCTCTCAACTCCATCCCTCCACCTCATCCTCGGTCTACCCCTCCCTCTCCCTCCCTCCACCTCACCTACATACACCCTCTTAGTCAGTCTTTCATTCTCCATCCTCTCCACATGTCCAAACCACCTCAGTGTATTTCTCCTAATCTTTTCAACCACATCCACATCTACCCCACAACGTTCCTTCACTTCTTCATTCGTCAACCTGTCCCTCCATGTCACTCCACATGCTCCTCTCAAGTAACTCATTTCCACTGCTCTCACTCTTGACTTGTTCCCCTCTTGCAAGGTCCACGCCTCGCTTCCATACGTCAGGGTAGGGATCACAATACCATCATGCAGTGACTTCTTAACTTCCATACTCACCTCCCTATTTCTCATCACTGCTTTCAGTGTGCCAACAACCTTCCTTCCCTGCTGTACCCTTTCACGTACTTCATCCCCCAAAGTTCCATCCTTACTCATCACACTACCCAAGTACTCGGATAATATGGGCAAAGGTATCGAAGCAGTGGAGTAGGTGTGCTCCATAATAAAGTCTGACATCTTGCAAGACGAGACAACTTGTTTTTCCCACCTGACTGTCTCTTGTTTCCCCCCTCCCTTCTCTGTAGCGAATGTTCCATTCGCCTCCTCACTTCCACCACTTTACCACTGACAAAACTGCTAATTTACTTAGAAAGGTACTATGGTCTAATGTAACAATTGCCTAAGTATTAAGATACCTTTTATTTGCAGTTACCCAGCCAAATGCGTTTATTTAAAAAAATATAGGAAGATGCAACAACTCTGTACCTTTTACAACAATAAATATTCCAGTTCAAATTCAACTTATTCATTGTCCGTTTGGGTGAAGCAGATACATACTCATTTCATGTCTGTTTGTATAGTACAATGACAATGCAAGACAGCATTTATGAGAATTAGAATATAAGATACAATTGTTTTTTGTAAATATGATAAGTCAGGTATGAAACTGGAACCAACCAATCATGCGGCAGGAGTGCACAGGTGCCACATTCACGAAAGTGGATCATCAGCTAGAAAAAAATTGAGTATAGTGTATGGGCAAAGTTTTTCTTTCATAGGCCAGTATCTCTACCAAGTGATTTGAAGAACTAGAAGCCTGTTCTAGGGCTGCTATGTAATACATAGCTCTCAGTCACTATAACATTTCTTGTCAGCAAATGGAAGGTTTTATTCTAAAACCCACAATTTGTATAGTTGATGAAATTGGTATGTGGCTGTATAAAGCATGGGATCATTGTACTTTATGACAATGAATTATGGAAGAATTAATGAATCTTTACTGATGTTTGATCCACTTAGCACCAGAGTGGTGCATATGGATACCTTTTAAAGCAATTTTTTGCACTAAACTGATACATTTGTTTATCAGGTATGTGCTGGAACTAATAGTTGCCCTGCAAGAGAAACTCAGTATATTTGTTTCATATCAGTTGTTTTTTCAAGTGTTCAGTGATTGTTCATTATATTTATTTTTTCTAGGCTGAAAATGCATTTGTGCGGACAATACACTATGCCATTGGTCTTGGGGGTGACACTGATACCATCGCCTCCATGGCTGGCAGCATTGCAGGTGAGGTGATGGAGGGTTATGGGTACAGGGTGGTGCAAGAGATTCCATTGGAGAGTACTAGCCAGAGTTCAGAGAAGTCAAGTGTTGGTCAGAATGTTGAAAGTAATGACTTGTAGCGTACTATGGTGGTGAATGGAGAGAGAGATTTGAGTTGATGGAAGAGGTGGAGTACCTTCGTGCTTGAAAAAAAAAAGAGAGATTATTGTGTAAATTAAGTTGAGTATGGGTAGATTGGCTTAAGCAAGAAAAGTGGCTGATGCAATGATCTTGCTACAAAACATTGGACTTGAGTATGGAAGCTGTCAGAATATTATATGAAGGTTTATTAGTGCACACTTTTGTGTAAGGTTGTGAGACTTTGGTGTAGCATGGGTTTCAGAAGTCAAGAGTGAGAGTAATGGAATTATGATTGTTAAGGAAAATGCGTGAGTGGTTTGCTTACAGTGGATAGGATAAGAAATAGAAATTCATGAGAAATCATGAGTATAGACATATATTGATGAAAGAGTAGAAGGGAGTACTGTATGCATATAACGGTGTGGTGATAGCATGGATATAGGTAGTGAAAAGAATATGTGAGAAAGTTGATTCTTGGAGATGTGGTAGGCCAAGAACAAAATGAGTAATACTGTATGGTTAATGAGGGTATCAAATAGCAGAATAAGATAGATGAGAAAGCTGTGGAATTGGAAATCAGGTGTAATTGTTCTTATATACAAAGGAAGAAGGGAGAGAGAAGTATGTGGTAACCATAGGGTATTTGCCTTCTTAGTGGGACTTGAAAAATGTATGATAGAATACTCATTGATAGGGTTAGGCATATAACAGAGGAGCTAGTTGGAGAAGATCAAGGGGGATTTAGGAAGGGAAAAGGGTGTGTAGATCAGATATTTGTTCTAAGATGTTTAGTGGAGAAGTATCCAGAGAAGGGAAAGAAATTGTATGCTGCCTTCATGGACTTGGAGAAAGCTTGTGATGGAATAGATAGGCAAGGTATGTGGAAGGTATTAAGAATATATGGAGTGGAGGGGAAATTGTTGAGTGCTGTGAAAAGTATGTATGAAGGAGCTAGGGCTATGGTGGGAGTGGATGGTGAGCTGAGTGAGTTCTTTGATCTATAAGTGTGACTGAAACAGGGTTGTGTGATGTCTCCATGGCTGTTTAATATATACATGGATGGCGTTGTAAGGGAGGTGCAAGGTAGGGCAGTGGATGTGGGGGTGGCTCTAATGAATGAGGGTGAGATGTGGGATTTTCCGGTGTTGTTGTTTGCTGATGATACAGTATTGTTGAGTAAAGATGAATGGGAGTTGCAGGGTTTGGTGAATGAATTTGGGAGAGTGTGTAGGAAGAGAAATCTGAAAGTTAATGTAAACAAGAGTAAAGTTATGGTGTTTGAGAGGAATGAAGTCACAGAATGCACAGTGAGGTTGGATGGTGAGGATATGGAGAATGTGAGTGCATTCAAGTACTGTACTTCGGTAGTGTGATGAGTAAGGATGGAACTTTTGGGGATGAAGTGCTTGAAAGGGTACAGCAGGGAAGGAAGGTTGTTGGTTCACCGAAAACAGTGATGAGAAATAGGGAGGTGAGTATGGAAGTTAAGAAGACACTGCATGATAGTATTGTGATCCCTGCCCTGACGTATGGAAGCGGGGCATGGACCTTGCAAGAGGGGAACAAGTCAAGAGTGAGAGCAGTGGAAATGAGTTACTTGAGAGGAGCATGTAGAGTGACATGGAGGGACAGGTTGACGAATGAAGAAGTGAAGGAACATTGTGGGGTGGATGTGGATGTGGTTGAGAAGGTTAGGAGAAATACACTGAGGTGGTTTGGACATATGGAGAGCATGAAAGACTGACGAAGAGGGTGTATGTAGGTGAGGTGGAGGAGGGAGAGGAAGGGGAAGACTGAGGATGAGGTGTAGGGATGGAGTTGAGAGGTATATGAGGGAAGGAGGAGTGAGTTGGGGGAAGGGTAGTCAAATGGTGGGTGACAGAGCGACTTGGAGGCATTTTGTCTGTGACCACCCTTTGCAGGATTAGGGCGTTGGGCTATAGATAGATAGATAGACATATTATATATATATATATATATATATTTATATATATATATATATATATATATACTATATATGTATATGTGTCTATATATATATATATATATATATATATATATAATACATACATACAGTGGGCTCGCACAGTGCGCGTCACCGCAGTGTGCGATTCGCCTTGTGCACGAGTGACCAAAAATCATAACTAAAAACCCTTTAATGCGCGAGTTTACCGCACAGAACGCGAGGCAGAGGCAAGGAGTGGCTCAAAAATGCCATTTTCTACTAATGCGCGACCACCCCTCACAGAGCGTGACACGTGTCGTCATGTTGATGTGCAGAAATTCCCGGGCATTCTACTGCGCAGCTTGGGGTACAAGGGAGCGGGCGCGCCATAACAGTCCTGGCTTGTGCACTGTGCGGATCCGCTGTCTACAACTAACCTGTCGTGTACAACGTGTGGTGTTTTTTGTGCTGCCTGTACTTTGCTGCACCATGGCTCCAACCCCAAGAGTAAAGAAACTTCTGACACACGCCGCCAAGTTAAAGATAATTAAGATGAAGGAGGAGGGTCAAGGAAACACGGCTATCGGGAGAACCCTGGGACTGTCTGAATCTGCAGTGAGAACTGTGTGGAAGAACCGTGAAGCCATAAAGACTGTAGTGAAGACGTACGGTGCCTCTGACCTAGATGGCCGTTCGCGGGTGGGAAATCGTACTATGATATTAATGGAGCGCTGTCTTGTCACCTTCATAAAGCAGAAAGAAAAGGAAGGTGTTCCACTCAATGGAAGATTTATTCGGAACCAAGCCCAGCTCTTTTACAAGGCTGCATCTCGAAGGTTAAAAGTGGAAAAACCGTTTAGGGCATCGGTTGGATGGCTGGACCGTTTTCTCAAGCGCAAGGAACTCCGTTACGTGAAATTGTCTGGTGAACGTGCCTCTGCCGATGAGCTGGCCGCGAGAGACTATCCTGCAATATTTAAAACGATTATTGAAGAGGGACAGTACACCAAGGACCAGATCTACAACATCGATGAAACGTCCTTATATTACAAGGCCATGCCAAAATCAACTTACATTGCTAAAAGACAGAAACAAGCCCCTGGTCGCAAGCTCCAGAAGTGTAAGATGACGGTAATGTTCGCTGTAAACCTGTCTGGGAGCCACAAGATGAGGCCAGTTGTTGTACACACAGCTTCACACCCAAGGTGCTACAAAAACCTCACGAACATGGATGCAAGTGGCGTGTATTGGTACAAGTCCGTAAATGGTTGGATGACCGGGAACATTATGGCAGACTGGTTAACGAGGCGGTGTGTCCCTGATGCAAGAGCCAAGTGTCAGGAACTGGGCATTCCATTTAAGATGCTCCATGTGCTTGATAACGCACCAAGTCACCCTCCATACCTTGAAGATCTTCATAAGGATTGTCGTGTTGTGTTTCTGCCGCCCCGCACGACGTCACTAGTGCAGCCACTGGATCAAGAACTTATCGCCACAGTGAAGCATTTCTACCATAAAGAAGTGTACGACTACCTACGCAGGAAGACCGACACACAAGAGGAGCTTCATGCCCTACAAGAAGATCACGACGAAGACCTTGATGAGAAATCTGCTCCCGTTCCATCTCCACCAGCACCTGTACCCCGACCTGCCACAGATCCCATGACTGTTGAGGCATTTTGGCGTAACTTTACGGTGAAGGACGCAGTTGAATTTCTCCTTCAAGCCTGGCACCAGATTACACCTGCAACGGTGAACCATGCGTGGCGAATGCTCATGCCTCACCTGTGCATCACCCAGGAGACGGCCATTCAACCACTGGCCGATGCTGAGGCAGCAACATTGACAGAAGCACAAGCTGTACCAGGTTTCGAGGACGTTACATTGGCAGACATACAAGAAGTGCACACTGCTACTGAGGAACAGCCTCCTGAGGAAGTGTTGCAACGGATAGACGAGGCTGACACCGAGCCCGACGCCAGACAGAGTCAAGTTGAGCAACCTAGTGTGATGGAAGGCAGGACTGAGCTGTGTATGTCAAACATTAGCAAGATCCATGCTGCCATGGATAAGCTCAAGGAAGAGGTGAAGGAACAGGAAGTGAGCAACCTAAGAACGGAGGAACTTCTGGTTGGTATCGACAAACTCTTCCGTTTCTACACAGACAGGCACAGGGAAGAAATAAACAGGAGAAGACAGATGCTCATAACAAGCTACACACAGTGGGCTCAAGTTGGTGAAATAGCGGAACCATCGACATCGTCTGCTCCTGATCCTGTTGAGGATGAAGAGGATGCAATGTCAGAAGTGTCAGCATTGGACTTTGAAGGGTTTATGGCCGAAGTGAGTGACTTTGATGCTCCTGGGGAAGGTGATCAAGAGGAGTCTGCGGAGGGAAGTGTTGGTGCGGTGGGGAGTGCGGCGCTGTAAGTGTTGCCGTGCCTTGGAACCCTTGTTATTTAAGGTCATCAGGCCTGTTGTCTACTGTTGTTAAGGTGACTACCCATATTTTTGTTATTGTAGCTATAGCTTTAGTACAATGTCTGAAACATATGACCTTTATTATGTCTCTAAGGGCCAAAAAATGTCCAGGTATGAGGGAGTACCGCCCATATGTAATTATTCCCATAAGATTATGTATTCCTAGTACGAGAATTCCCAGTGCGCGAGCGCGTGCACCGCCCAATCTCTCACACACTATGCAAGCCCACTGTATATATATATATATATATATATATATATACTGTATATATATATATATATATATATATATATATATATATATATATATATAATATACATACATATCATCATCATCATCATCAGCCATTACAAGTCCAGTGTTGAACAAAGGCCTTCCCGAACCTTCTCCACGAATTCCTTGACTGAGCCAATCTTTGCCACGTTTTCCCTGCAAATTTCTCTATCTCATCTCTCCACCTCCTGGCCTTTTTCTGCTACGCTTACCATCTCTTGGTGTCCAGTCAGTCAACCTCTTGCTTCATCGATTATCCCTTATTCTTGCTACGTGGCCTGCCCACCTCCATTTCTGTTCTTTTATAACATCTATAATATCTTTGACTTTAGTCTGCTGTCTCACCCAAGTTGATCTTTTCCTGTCTCTTAAAGATATTCCCAACATTGGCCTTTCCATTGCTTTCTGAGAACGAATTAATTTATTTTCCATCGATTTTGTCAGTTTCCAAGTCTCACAACCATACGTCATAGCTGGAATTATACAGTCGTTATATACTTTTCATTTCATACAAACTGGCAAGCTATTTTTCATAATGTCTCTATGTTTACTGAAAGCTTTCCATCCAATTTTAATGCGTCTTTTTACTTCACTATCATTATCTTTCGTTAATTTTAGTATTTGTCCCAGGTAATTGTACTCCTCGACTTCTTCAAGAATTTCTCCACTTATTCTGATGACGCTCTTTGGTGTTTGAGGATTAAACATTACTTTAGTTTTACTCCGGTTCATCTTATCCCTACTTTGAGACTTTCTCTGTTCAGGTCATTTAACATTTCTTGCAATGTCTCTGCTGTTTCTGAGATTAGGACAGTGTCATCTGCAAATCTTAAATGGTTTAGCTTTTCTCCATCTATGTTCACTCCTTTGTTTTCCCAATCTAGCTTTCTGGAAATACTTTCTAGGCATGCTGTAAATAACTTTGGTGAAATTGTATCTCCCTGACGCACGCCCTTCTCGATCTTAATTTTCACTGAGTCCTTATGTAATTTAACTGTAGCAGTTCCCTCTTTATATATGTTTTCAAGCAGTTTTACAATGTTCTCATTCACTCCTTGTTCTCGCAATGAATTTATAATTGCTATGTTCTCCACTGAGTTGAAAGCCTTTTCGTAATCAACAAAACCTAAGCACAGTGGTTTATTATATTCTGTAGTTTTCTCAGTTAGCTGATTCATTGTGTGCAGATGATCAGTAGTTGAGTACCCGCTTCGGAATCCTGCCTGTTCACGAGGTTGGTTTTCCTCCAAATTTGTAGCTATTCTGTTTTTAAGGACTTTAGTGAAAAGTTTGTAAATGACTGATAGCAAGCTAATGGGTCTATAGTTACTAAGGTCTTTTGAGTCGCCTTTTCTATAAAGTAGAATAACAGTTGCATTACACCATGTTTTGGGAATTTTCTTCTGTTTTATACATTGGGTAAATAAGTGAGCAAGCCTATTTTGTACTTCTGCCTGCATCCAACAGTAAATCTGCTACTATTCCATCTTCTCCCGGAGCCTTCCCTCTTTTCATATTTTTAAGAGAAATATTTACTTCGTCTGGTGTTACCTCAAGTATTTCACTTGTGTCAACAGAAAAGTTAGCTACTGGTACTACTGTCTTTGATGCATACAGTTCTTTGTAAAATTCTTCAACTCTCTTCAGCATCATATCTCTGCATTTAATGGCTTCACCATTTTTGTCTTTTAGTGATGTAATTTGTTGCTTTCCAAGTGTCATTTTATTTCAGACCTGTTTCAGACTTTTTCCTTTTTTGATGGTTTCTTTGATTTGATCCATGTTTTTTCTTTTTTTCTTCTCTTTGTCTTTTGTTGATAAGCTTGTGTAATTCCTCTCGTTCTATTTCATCATTGTTTGTTTTTACTTTCATTACCTTTCTTTTTTTCATAAGCTCAAGTGTCTTCTCTGAATACTTCCCGGCTTTGGTTGTATTAGGTTTTCCTACTACCTCCACTGATTCTTTTAGCACTTTTGTTAGTTTGTCATTCAGCTCATCAGTGTCACATTCAGCATTATTGAGAGCCTGAAATCTGTTCCTTATTTCCAACTGAAAAGCTGCTTTGTTTTCGCTGACTCTTATTGGGCATATCTTTTTGTCTTTAATCATCTTCTTTCTTTCACTTTTGAAAATGAATCTTGCTGTGCAACCCACCATTCTATGGTCACTTCCAATATTTACTTTGTTGACAACTGTGACATTTGTGATTGTGTTATTCTCATATATATATATATATAGTCACCTCACTCATAACGCGCGAATATTGTTCCAGGCAGGTCCCGCTTTATGGAAATTCCGCATTATACAGCCACATGTTTACATGTTAAAGGGTTTCATGGTACCCAAGCCAGCCCCAACTTCACCTTTTGGGGCAATTTTCAGGTATTTTTCCCAGGACATTTACCTACCAAAAAATGACTTCAGTACCCACAAACACTGGAGGATTCCAGAACTTGAAGAGTTTGTGTGTGTTTATAGAGTCGGTTGGAACTTCTTCCCTCTCCCGTCCGTTGCAGTATGGACCAGGTACCTTTCCATCATAACAAGCACTGAGTCAGTCAAATAGTTGACTCGTTGACTTGGCACTTCTTGGCAATGGCACAATTACGCTCTCCTCTCTCCTTCCCCTTGATCACTTCAATCTGCTTCTGGGTCAAACTTTTCCGCCGTCTTGCTGAGTCACGATAGTGCGGCGTGGTTAGGCTGGGTCAGGTGGCCCAAAAAAAAAAAGAGCAAAGTTAACACACAGCACATGTGGAGGCAGAGAGTGGGCAGAGGGCTGACTGGAGTGGCACAGGAATTGGAGTTGCCAACTCACGTTTTCAAATGTCGCTATGCTCATGCCTAAAAGTCGCTAAAATGTCGCTAACCATTCTATCAATAGTTGCTAATATTACTCCTCCTCCCCCCACATTTTTGTAATCAAGTTATAGCAGTTTTTTCTGCACAATATTGATGAAATAGGTCAATATTAATCAATAAGTCAAACATGGCCAGAGTTCCCTCCATTTTTTTTGCTTCACCAAGTTTCTTAAATGGGAGAACTGTGTGTCGCACTCTACTAAAAGGCTCTTCAGCTTTCTTATGTTTGTTTGTGTATCTGTGTGTCTCAAGGACGCACAGTTTTGCAAAGTACACTTGCAAATTTTACAAAATCTGTTTCTATCATCTCCAGGGACCTTGAGAAGCCAGTTTTTGTACTTTTTGTCTTTTAGCCATGCCTTTCTAAATTTCAGTGAATATTGTGGCTTACCCATTTTTAAGTAAATCCAAGCACTTTCTTCTGGGCTCGTTGTAGACTCGTGACTGAGTGCGTCTTGTGCACAGTGCAGGTCTAATTCATACTGAAGTTTCGTAAAGACATGTCCTGTATGGACATTGGTGCTACTTCTTAAATAAAGTTGAACAGCTTATTTCTGTTATATTCATCACAGATCATTAACAGAAAATTGGTTGGCATTTTTTTCTAAGTCATACCAGATGTACTTAGCACTATCGTATGTACCAAATCTCATACATGGATTTTAGTACCAAGCAAAATCGGCATAACCTGTGGCTTGGTCTGGGCAAACTGCCAAGAGGCAGGGAGGATCAGGGAATACGTCATGGGCAGATGCAATGCGCTGTGACTAAATCTGCCCGCGTTTTGTCTGTTTTTTACCATATTTTGACCAGTTGTCTTGCGTAATGACTAAATATTACATAATTTTTGGCCTCAGGCCGCGTTTTCACTATCGTAGCAATGTAGTATGATCTTTTAAGAAATGGGCAATTTCTCCACCCACGTAATACAGTGCCTTCACACAGTAAGTGTATTCAGAGTAAACGATTCGCCTAGTGAACGATCAGGGGGTAATCAAGTCCACAGAACCATAATGAACGAGTTGAACTCCGAGTGAACGCAATTGGGGGAAAGAGTAGACAATAACCGCCATCTCCTATACTGAACGACCCCCTCCCCCCCAGTAGACGCTGCACAAGTGGCCAGATCTGAGCAACCTTTTGAGCAGAATCCAATGGAGGACAAAGATTTGCCTATGTCTATTTCCCTAAGATCAGTAAAATTCTAGCGGCAATGTATGTTCCGAGAGAAGAAGTCAAGGCAGTTGAAATGAGCTACCTTAGGACACAGGAAGTGCTCAGTGGAGTAGAAACCACTTTTCGTTATTACATTGAAAGGCACAATGGGGAAGTTAACAGAAGAAAACAAACAATCATCACACACTACTACCGAACTCAAGAACAACAGGAATCAGTTGCCTCTACATTATCTGCTACACTTCCTGGGGAAGACGATGGTGATGCGATGTCAGTGGTGTCATTTTTGGACTTTGAAGGTTTTATAGGAGAGGTGAATGAGGTACAGGCATGTGGGGAAGTGATTCAGTCAAGTGATGAGGGCGAGACTGGTGACGGGAATGAGGGACTGGAAGGTGATATGGCGAAGGCAAACTAAGTGTATCTCCCTGCCTCGCAACCACATGTATTCACGCCAATCAGGGCCGCCATCTGCTACATTTAAGGTAAATAACCAAGTGTTTTATATTTGATATATCTGTACTGTATGTGTTTGAAATGTGCCTTTTCGTACATCTCTATGGCTCAAGAAGTGGACTTGAGGGAGCGGTACCGTCCAAATGCCGTTTTTTCCATAAGGTACGTTGTTCACAGTGAACAAATTCAATTTGAACAAGCTCTTCTGCTCCCCATAAACTCATTCACTGTGCAGGGGGACTGTATTTGTCAAAATTACGTTTTGACCATATCCTGGACTTCAAAAAATAAAGGGCCGTGCGATGACTCTTTCCACGCTTTCTGATCGTGCTTTATGTGAGAGGTGACTATATATACACATACATACATATACAGTGCTCTTCAGAAGTATGGAGCGCCCTGCGTCCCTCCTGAGAAACAAACCTTTCAACATTGAAAAAACATATAAATAATGCATTTTATTTACCTTTAGTGCTTCGTAGGGTAGCCTTTACGTTTCTTCACGGACCTGAGACGTCTTGGAAGTGAAAGGGCGAGGCTCCTGAGGTGCTGGAGCGGTATTTTGTCCCAGGAGTCACGAATGGCGGCTTCCAGCTTAGGCAGAGAGCTCACGTCCTTCCCTTGGAGACTCTTCTTTACGAGGTACCAGAGGTTTTCCATCGGGTTGAGGTCTGGGCTATTTCCTGGCCAGTCTGTCATGAATGATACCTCGCAGTCACGAAGCCAATTGGTGACCGATTTGGCCTTGTGAGCAGGTGCACCGTCCTGCTGAAACACTCGTGCACCTGTTAGCTCGAAGGAGTCTGGTAAATGATCACACAGAAGCTCCAGGTAAACATCCTGATTCACTCTGAGGTTCTTGGGAAGTACAACAAGCTTCCCCAAACCCTTCCCTGAGAAACAACCCCATACCATGAGTGAATCAGGATGTTTAACTGTGCTTTCTACATACCGTGGGTCAAGTGGGTCACTACCTTT